>NC_139722.1:37749879-38349879 GCF_964211835.1 Anser anser
AGAGGAAATAGGCAGGACTGTATCCTCTTAACATCTGTAATGAAACAACTACAAAAACTGAGTATTGAAAGACAGTTCACGTGCTCCTGTAAATAACACCTCTTGATCTCAGTGAGAGGATATTGGGTTAGATGGGTGCTGATTTGGCCCAGCACGGAATTTCTTATATTCTTACATTCCTATAAAAGCTGAATAAACTACCCGACTGTTTCAGACTATAAATTTTAAATTAGTTTTAGACAGTCTTGCTGCTTTTAATTCACATTTTTTTCCAATCCAATTCATCGTTTCTCTCACACAAATTCTGATATTACCAGAAGATCTGAGCAACTGTAATACAAACGACAGAGACATGAGAAACACCGAAGTTGTGCTTTCTAATCAGTGTTTCACTAATAAATATGAATAATAAGGAAGATGATGCATAAGACTGAATTGCATTTTTGCTTTATCATATTACAGAATGAAAAATCCTGATTTCAAAAGCATATTAAATGTGATCGGAAATCTTGACAGCATATTTATCTTTTTCTCTAAAAAATGAGAACCCAAGAAGTAAATCAGCAGTTGTAGCTGCATTCAATTTCTTAGTTGTACATTACCAGTTACTGTGTATATAGTATTTAACACTTCTAATGCACAGTACGACAGCAGTACCTTTCAAGAAGAGTAGACACATAAGCATTTTTAATTCTATACAGGGCAAAAAAAAAACATAGCTGAATTAGGATTGGATTTATTTATTTATTTTTTTAAGTCAGAGCCCTACCTCCTTTGACTTCAGTGCTAAATTTCAAAAGCTGAGCAGAAAGGCACCTTAAGCAACAAGCCCAAATGCAATGATAACATGAACAAAAATTGAGCAAAAATCCCAGAGACGTCCTCTGGTAGACAAAGGTTTCATTCCAACATTTTTTCTGTAATTCAGTTAGTACTTGTAAGACTATTTATAATTAGAAAGATTAGATACCAAAAATATGACAGCTCCAGAGAGTTGGAAAGATATAGCTATGTTTAGGATCAAGAATGAAGTTCTTCAGTAACAACCATAAAAGGATGTTGTATGTGGCAGGTCTAGTTTCAACAAACGAGTCTGGATGTTTCTCCTGAAAGCTATACTTAAAAAGTTGCATACCTCTTTTTCTAGAGGTTGGAAAGGATGTTACCAGTACTGAAGAACAGTTCTTCTCAAGAGCAATCCCTAGACTTAAAAAAAAAAAAAAAAGCATTTGATGTTCAGTGGGCTTCCCCATGTCTCTCTCAATCTGCAAAAGTATTTTTCTTTCCTGCCTGCCCCAAATCCTTTGACTGGCATCAGACTGTGCCTTTCAAAAAGCTTTGCCCATCTGCTCCGGTCAGCTTTTTTTTAGGGCAAACCAGCCCATATGTGGTGTCAATTTTCTCGATAACACAAAAGAATCCATGAAGGGACAGGAGAAAAATAAATAAATAAAGATTATCTGAAATAAAACAGATCCTTACAGTCCATTTACAGTCACACCCACTCATTTAATCATTCCAGAGATAGCACAACAAGCTTCTTAAACTACAAAACTCACTGTAAGGAAACCACAGAACAGTGGAAGGTTGGTCGCTCCTCAGTCAGTCAACTCTCGGTCTGTGTGCTCCCTGTATACTTTCTACAAGCAAGAGATACTGAAATACTAGGAAAAGGCATTCCATTGCAGGCATACAAGAATCAGTGATATACTATAGCATTAAAGAAATTTCAGACAATTTTAGGACAGCTTGAAACTTTTATGAGAGGTGAATTACTGTAGAATCATATACAGAGTGAAAGCTGTTCTTGGGACAACTTGACATTCTGCAATCCATCAGTAACTGAGCTTCATAAACCTCCCACTGTACACAGACTCTGATGTAATCATAGAACTCTAATAAAAGCACTGGAACTCCAAAAACATCATGTTTTGAGCCACAAACTCATTTTTTTCTAGTTTAATCTATCCCTTTACAACTAATAAAAAACACACGAACAATTTCTGGAAGTTGCTTTTCAGCTTTCATTATCTCAAATGATAAGCAGCGAATTCTTACCTAGGAGAAGCCTCCTGCAAAAAGCTGTAAACCATTGAGAGAGACTCTAGATGCATACGAGAAATAAAAAGCTATCGATATTTTTTGACAAACAAAGCTTTGCTTAGCACGCTACTGTGAAGGGCGAAGTATGATTTCCTCTAACTGTACCTTCACAAATATTTTCTGAGATGAACTTATAGTCAAATTGCTATGTGACCTTATTTTCAATTTTCTTCATGCATTTTTACAACACTCGCACTTCAGCAGTATTTAACATTATCTCTCCCAGCAGTCAAAGTTTTTTGTATAACATGCTATTTGCCGAGAACCTGTTACTTGAAAGGAAGACCTCTCCTGTCTGCACAGCAGATTTGTAGGTGGAGAAAAGGAGCCTTGCTGAGAGAAGAGTGGCAGGCACCAATAAATATCCCAGTAAGAACAGAGCGGAAAATGCATGGGGCATCCTTCACCAAGGAATGACAGCATACTATTCCTCTGCATATAGTTCCAACTCATTTGTTGCAGGACTGCTCATAAAGATCCCATAACGGCCGTGAGCCTAACTGCAGGCAGACCTACCCAGGACTCATGCTACCACACATAGGACATGTGTGTTTCTAGAGCTGTTTAATAGCTGAAGAAGTAAGATGCAAAGGCTGCATCAATACAGCACTTCAAAGGCAACCCTCAAAGATCAGTGAAATAGGGCTCTGCAAGGAGAAATGCCAAGAGCCACACTATAAATAGCGTGTCTGGATATACCTAACCACGTCTTGACTTCGCACTGCCTTACGAGCTGCTGAATGTCCTTAAGTGACACAATCTAACATACCGAGCTGGTTGGAAAAAAGTACCCGGAGCAAAGCTGTTAATAATTAATTCCCAAGGCTCCACAAGTGTCCCTAGTCCTGTTCTGTTTTATATCTCAGTCACTATTCTGGAGATGATTCTTTCATTCACAGACTACACAAAGCTCAGAATGATGATGTAGTTAGTCCCTTAGAGCAGACTATAGGCTCCAAAACCTTGGCAGTATTTCCAAGGTATGTGTGTATGCAGAAACAAGCAACTCAAAGTGTTGGAATATGGTATGTAAAACACATTTGAAACTCACACTATTCAAGAAATCAGACATTTTGTTCAGAATTCTTGAAATAAGTACTTGAGAACTAAACGCAAACACATTGCATTAAGTAGGTTGCACTGTTGCTTGGCATCTTTTTCTTCTGATGTGTTTACATTACTGTTCGATACGGAAAGACCTCAGCCTCATTGCACATACAGGCACTACTCCAAGTCAACTGATAAATGAGTTAGTGGAATCAGAATCAAGCATTTATGTCCTTTTCATTGTGCTTTACTAGAAAAACAATAGTGGGAAAACAACAGTAAATCAACAATAACTTTGGTTTCTGCACCTCAGAAGGAAAAAATACAAAGTCGTACATCAACCAATACCAAACCAGAACAACCAGCTCTCCTGTCCCCACAACATATATGTGTAAGAGTTCTTCTGGAGAATTAGAGGAGACTAAAGATGCACATCATATCAGTTTTAAAACAAACAATAAAAAGGAAATGAGGGTTTGAATATTTTTGCTCTTCTGCCCAAATCCTTTATTTCTGTAACAGCAGAACTAGGAGCTGTGATCACCTCACAGGAAAAAAAAAAAGTCAATAAAACTAACCCTTCCCTCATTTTCAACTGTGAGCAGGTCTAAGTTTTTTTTTTAAAAAGTAATTGGTCCACCTAAGCCTCTAATATATTTGAATCACATAAAAATCCTCATCCACCATGTATTTTAAATATTTATTTAGTTTTATGCTTCAGTTTACACATCAGTACCACAACAGCAACATATCATACAAAAAATGTTTAATTAAATCTGCAGACACTAAAATCAATACTGTACAAATGAAAATATATTGCTGCTAATTCTTATGAACCAGTGCCGTTCAGCTGCATACCCACATCTAACGTGGCAGTTAAATATATCCTTTTGAGATAACATTACAGGAAATAAAACAGCAGTTTTAATCACACTATTTAATTTAGATACACTTATTTACCGTGTTCAGATTCAAAAGGCATATTTTCTTCATTCCCAGTAACTCTTAACCTTAGACAGTTACACTAAAAGTGAAGTTCAACTTCTCTAGGCAGTCAGTGTAAGCTGAGAAAGCTATCTTGGAAAGAAGAACTGTTTTCCACAGAGGAAACTTGAAGTAGTTACCTAGTCATCTGCTCTAGGCAACGTGCTCTGTGGGTCCTGCTTGAGCAGGGGGCTTGACCAGATGACCTCCAGAGGTCCCTGCCGACCTCAACCATCCTGTCATTCTGTGATCTAAAATCTACAGGCAATTGCAATACTGAAATAGACCAAATCTAACCAGATAAATATTTTTTTTTTTTTTAAGTTTTATTTTAAACCTACATGCATTGGTTACACCACTGAAAACTACCCAAATTATTCTGTCCTCCATAAAGCACCCTGGGCTACCACCTGTGGTTCAAAGTGTGCTACAGCACTAAACAAGAGGGTTCCTGTTTCAGCACATGATCTTAGGTAAAAGGATGAATTAGCAGAGTTCATAACAACTTGTACACAAACTTGTATGGATGTCTGCAGATTTCTTCTGCCTTTTGAAATACTTAACCGGAGCAGTTACCACAAAAAGATGACATTATGAACAGTGAACCTGATGTTCTTAGGCTTACTTATAAGCAAGCAAGAAAAAAAGTTAACATGAATTGAAGAGTTTAATCATGAGAAATATTAAGAACGGAGCAGGTTTGCAAATATTTTGTCAATAGACCAAGCTCTAAAGTATACCGTGAGTTAATATGGGGAAAACGAATAAATAAAAAAGCACATTACTCTCCTGTGTGAGGGAAACAACTTCTATTTCTGTCATCTCCCAAGTTATCAATATGCCTGCAAGTACAACATAACTCTTTTGCCTGTGTGTTAAAATTTTTGCTCCAAAATTTAACCAGCAGATTCTCTTTGGCTAAATGTTATTTCTCTGGCATTTTGTTTAAAAAAATAAATAAATGTATGAGTTCAAAAGGTATGTACACCTGTGTGATTAATGGATTGTCCAAAGAACTTCAAAAAATATTGCTCACCTAAAAAGCAAGACAAAACAAAGATCAGAACCTGAGGCCAGAACAGGCTATACTTACTCTTTATTCCTGCTCTTAATGCATGGCTGGTAAAGAACTTTGACAGCATTCCAGGTCCCCACTGGTCCAGAGTTAGGCATGAAAATATCTCCAAACAGCGTAAAAACATTGTGGGAAGAGGAACTTCCTAAAGACTCCACCAGCAATGTGTCAGAATTTAAAAGCCATATCTATAAGTGAAGAAATAATTTATTTTACTGAGGATGACATCAATTTCAATTTCTTCCTTTACTCTGATCCTAAATCTGATGTCACAAAGAGCTGATACGAAAGCCACATTCTGACAGTTCCTACGAAAGTGTTAACAAACAAACTGACATTTTACTTTCACTATTACTTATCACAGTCTGCTCAGCCTCTGGAGGAGAAAAACAGGAGTTAATAAAATAAACCTGATGCCTGATACACCACAGTCACTAATAAGACTTATTTATTTATTTTAAGGAATTAGTAGAGCATATGGCGTTGAATGACTGAATGCTAAAGACAGGAAACTGAAAGGCTGCCCACTGGAAGTGCCAAAAAGTAAGGATTTTTAGAAAACATAGTTATGACCAGGTAGAGCTAAGACATGCAAGGAAAAAGATAGCAATTAATGTGGTCTAAAAGTAAAGCTAGGATGCACAGAAGGCTGTAACAGAGCCTTACCTGGAAAATAAAATTTAATTAAATATCACAGAATCATCTAGGTTGGAAGAGACCTCCAAGATCACCTAGTCCAACCTCTGACCTAACACTAACAAGTCCTCCACTAAACCTCCACTAAGCTTTACAACTAAACGTCTTTTAAAGACCTCCAGGGATGGCGACTGCTCAGGGGATTGGTGTTCTTCAACAGTACTTGTTCACAGCAGTTCATGGGAAATTTACTGGGGAGAATTTTGAGAAATCTGAACTATTTGCATCACTTTACTGATTTTATCTAACATCTTTGTGATTGTGTATTAGTGTTCTAAGCTGGATTCAGGGCTCTGATGCTAAACACTGTACAAAAAAGTCAGGCTTCTCCTTTATTCGTAGCCCAGAGTAGTGAAGTGATCTGAGTTACCAATGCAAATTATTTTTTACAAGTCCTGAGCCAGTATAAAATGCTTGCGTATGAAATATTTATCACATAAAACAGATTTTACACAGTGCTGCTCACTAGACTGTAATCTTTTGTTTCTCATGACCTAATCAACTTCAAGTAAAACAAGTTGCATGATGCCAGGTAGCAGACATACGACATCCCCTGTGAAGGGAGAAAGCCACTGTTAACAGGACACACAGTATATGTCACATATGTCACAGTTTACCAGAGCCCAAGGCTCAGCACATCACAGTGAAAGCTCCATGAACAAGGAAAGAGATGTAGAGATAAAGAAGTTTTGGAGGGGATAACCACTTAGAGCATATGCACACGAATGATGACAAGCAACTGCACTTAGCTTAGTGAGTGGCTGTTTTGATTTTGTTCTGATAATTCACAGAACACATTCATAGCCTGAACCTATATACCCCACTAGCTAGGGCCATTACACACAGTGCTTTAAGCTGAGTGTTGAAGACGTGTTGGAAAAAATGTAGATGAAACAGGAGTGTCCTACACGCACGGGTCAGTACTACCACCTCACTTAGCTTTAATTAAACTGAGTTCCTTTATTTTGAAATTGTTAACAGCTTCCTTTGAAGGAGCCCCCTGGGATGCTTTTCAGAAGGTGACTGTCTTTAAAACTAGTCTAGGGAACAATGCAGTTACAGCTGTCAAAAGCTGTAGCTTTCTGTAGCTTGCTTTAGAGAAAGCAATTAATCCATTTAATTGTATCCAAGCCATCCGATTTTGTATGTATGAAGTCATCCTGAAAGTACTTCACGTATCACAAGTGTTGATATGTAACTTTTGACAGTAGCATTCTAACACTTGTTCAGAGTATGTCCTTGTCTCAATTGCAGTTTAATAGTCCTTTATTAGTAATTTAGATACTCATTATCTCACATCTTGATTGCTTCAACAACCCCTTCTCCAGACTTGGCAAATACAAACTTGTTCTGCTCAGGCCCTCTAAGACATGGTCCATGAATCTGTATCTGACAGACAGATCTCTCCTATTTTGACACATTTCTTTTCTTGGGTTATCTTCCCCCTCCTTTCCCTCTCACTGCTGAATCCGACTCCAAAAACGAACTTTGATTCATTACTGAAAGACAGGAGTTAGTATTCAGCTACTCCAAACTCTACCACATTTTCCATTTTGTGCCTATACGTGGTTAAAAGAAAAAGTCTCTGGTTATACCAAGTGTTTACTATTAAAGTAATTCCAGACTCAAATTTCCATCCATCTTAGAAGTTTGAGGAATTTATCTGTTATCAGGTAATTATAAAGCTTAACCAAGTTTAACAGCATTAGAACATCAAGTATAATTGGCAACTATTTTTTGCACTTCACTTTGCAATGCAATGTAGTGACTACATTAGTAGTTCTTGCTGACCTAAGAATGTATTTGTGAAAGATGCTAGAAAATTTGATGAACTCGTAGTGATTACAGATAAGAAAAACTGGAGCAAGAAAAATGAGATATATATTACAAAGCCAAAAGTTAAGTTTTTTGTATTTTTCTGAGTAGAAAACGTCGTTATTTCTGTGTGTCCTGATTTTTGGCTGGGACAGAGTACCTGTTATGGTGCTGTGTTTTGGATTTAGGATGAGAATAATGCTGATAACACACCGATGTTTTAATTGCTGCACAGCAGTGCTTGCACAGAGCCAAGGCCTTTCCTGCTCCTTGTGCTGCCCTGCCAGCGAGGAGGCTGTGGGTGCACCAGGAGCTGGGAGAGGACACAGCCAGGGCAGCTGGCCCAGGCTGGCCAAAGGGATGGCCCACACCTGGTGGTGTCATGCTCAGCAGCAAAAGCTGGGGGAAAGAAGGAGGGGTGGAGCACTTGGAGTGATGGCATTTGTTTTCCCAAGAAACTATTACCTGTGATGAACCCTGCTTTCCTGGAAGTGGCTGAACATCAGCCAGCCACTGGGAAGTATCAAACGGATTCCCTATTTTGCCTTGCTTGTGAACACAGCTTTTGCTTTTACCTCTAAACTGCCTTTATCTCAACCCATGAGCTTTCTCACTTGTAGCTTTCTGATTTCTTTCCCCCAAGCCACTAGGGGAGAGCGAGCAAGCTGCTGGATAGAGCTTAGCTGCCTGTCAGGGTTAAACCACAACACTACGCTGTTTGTGGTGCATCCGCAGTATTTTCATTACTCTACGCATGAGAAAGTTTCTGCACATACATTTGCTTACATAAAAAAATGGGGAAAGCTTCTTACATGAACTGAACTGTTCAGAACTACTTCAACACAAGAATTTGAATTAATTTTTCTTTATACACACAATCACGATCAGCATAAATAATGTGTTTTACAAGCTGCGATTCATATGTTAAATTTTTTTTAAGATAAAAAACTTACCAGAATATAGATCTTTCCATCATCCCCTTTTATGGTGAATCTAAATGTGCTTTTAGCAGAGGACAGTTCCATAAGACACTGAGCAACCATGCTCTGTACAAATTGAGACCTGTTTAAGAATTAAGTACATATTATTTGTTTTAATAACAACTACATTGTCAAAGTCATTCATACCAATGCAGTGCGAGTATATGAAAAACTCCATATTGTAAATTCCACCACATCCCATAATCACTTTTTATAGAGAAATGTAGCTTCTTTTATCTTTGTCTCTCCCCCAACCAGCGCACTTAATTCCTGCAACACGATCTTTTAACAGATTTTTTTTAAACACATCAGCAGACTAAATTGCTCCAAATCCTTTCCTTTGACTGACAACAAATGTCAAATGCTGAGTAAAAGCTTTTCCCTATTATATCTTACACATGCGAACACAGCAAAGTTCAGAACAATGCACATATTTCAAATATAATTCACAAAAGACCTGTGACTAATGCATAATAGAAGACAGCTAGATCAAATTTTATACCATCTTAGTCTTAACTTCAAATTGAATTACTTGAAAATTCAAAAACCTCACAATTAAACACTGCAAGTTTTACTTAACTTTACGTAATGTAGCCTTCCATTTCAATAATTAGTCACCACATGCCATGAAAACTTAAAACGTTTATTTTTTTGAACTATTTATTTTGGATTATTGTCAGAATAGTGGGACGCTGCAACAAACTGTGTACAATCTCTCTTGATGTTATAAACACACATGCAAACACAAACATAATTATATGAGTGAATACAGGCTACAGTATCTTTCAAATGCTTAAGTCTATGAATACGTAAAACTTGATAGCACTTTACTATACTTAATTACTGAATGAACTGAATTTTCCTACATTTCTAGCATCCTTTCCAAAATATAAAACTGAGCAAGTTATCTGATTTTTTTTTTTACCTTGGTATTGTTTTGAAACTTCCCTCAGATGGTTGTACAATCACCTCAGTGACATAATATTTAATAGTATCTGAAATGACAAACACGTTTAAATGCAACAGAAAAACAAAATTTTTAAGATTAAGCTGTAAATCACTATATCACTATACTATAAATTTTTTTTTCAATTCAATTTCAATTGCATTCAGTTAAGAGGTTCAGCAGGTGATCAAATTCCTGCTTTGGTATGTGGGAGGAGAAGCAACCACAAACAGAAAACATACATTACACCAAAAGAAAACTGCTCTGAGCTAATTACATGATCAGCAATTTGTCATTCATATTGATCCCTGTTTAACACTAGCAGCAATCAACTTGAAACAAAGTAAGCAAGAGCCAAAACACTTGGACTGAAATGTTTTATGTATTAATGCTTGCTGGTGCCTATTAACTCTTGCCCATTACGCACTGCTACAAAGCCAAACCTGAAAGATGAATTGAAAGAACTTTCCTAAAGTACTGAGATCAGCATAGCTTACATAAGTATTTTAGTACCCTCTGCTGCTCAGTAATGCTGCAGTGAATCACAAGAGACAGTTTTAATAACACACAGCACACACAAGGGAATAATTTTCTTCTTTGCTCAAAGAGCAGAATAGAACCTCTTCTCTAAAATTGCACTAACTTAACACTAATATACAAACCATACATTCCAAATTTCAATGCATGTATTCCCAAAAACCTCCACTAAGACATCCTTTTAGTACTAAATGGAAGAGTTTGAGTTCAGAATTTAATCTTCATCAATAAAGTCAGGTCAAAGATTATCACACTGAAGCTCCGGGTCTAGGCTAAAACACTGCCTAACCAGAGAGCAAGCAAAACAGGTCAAGTATACAGAATAATAAATTCATTCCACTAAGCCTTAACATGTGAACATCAAAAAAGGATTCATCAATTCCATAAATTTTAAGGGTAAAGAGGATTGACCCATTTGACCTCTGCCTGCACACACCATTAAAACTGGATGAAAGCAAGCTTTTCAGAGACACTTAATCCTATTACAAAGATTCCAAAGGCTTGGCCGTCCCACCCCTTGTCCAGATAAGTATTATATGTTTTTAATTATCCTCACTGTTAGGAAATTATATGTTACCTCAAAGCTTAATTCTAGTCTGCTCCATGCTGTGCCTAGATCTAAGAGACAGGAGAAAAAGAAGCCAGTTCAGTCATACTACATCTCCAGCTATTATCTTGAGCAAGGAATTGGTTCCATTGCTGAATGGGCACTGGAAATTGAGGAGATGTTTGCTTGCAGAGAGGTAGAAGGTAGGAATTCCCAACAAAAAAGCCTAAGAACGTGTAGCAATAAAGTTGGGGGAAGAATAGGCAAAGCCAGATCTGGCCTCCACAGCTACACCATTTCAATCCAGTTTCACCTTCAAGGCACTGATATCTTTGCTCATAAGAAAGCACCAAAGCATGACAGTCAAACCTGCTCTCTAGTCTCTTCTCATAGAAATGGTTCTGTCTAGACTTTGCTATACATCTGTGATTAATTTGTTACAGAGTTCAAAGAACAGGAAATTTCCTACACCACTGATGAAACATGCTCAAAATAACTGACAAGCTATCTAACCTTAGCAATGTACAAAGTCCAGGACAATTCCTTTGCATGTCTACACGCTATTTCCCTTTTCCCGTACCCTGCAATCATATCAACTACTGGTTGCTAAAGGCTTAGGTGAAGGTATTTACTCACAACAATCCATAAAGCTCTTTTCTAGCCCCTGTTTTTGCAGTATTACAGTTTGCTTTGTGGGGTTTCCAATACCTTACCTTAAAAGAGGTTTTCTTAAAGCCTATGCTTTTTAGATCTCTGTACAGGATAATCGGAACCTTCTGTAACTGTCTTCTATCTCCCTCATGACTTATTTCTGAAACAGGCTTTGCATTTTCTTTAAATTTTTTATATTCTCTGAACTGAGCTAGACTCACACTGCTGCAGTACAGCAGAGGGGGAATGAAAGAAAGAACCGTGCTAGTAACAGCCTTATCATTGCTTCTCTCCTGTTAATAACTGCATTTTAAAGACCATCAGAGACTCATCTTTAGACTACTTCAGGTAAGCCCTAACAATTCAATATAATAACTTTTAAACCAATAATCTCAAAATTTCATCATTACTTGATGAGAAATATTATGTTTATTTGATAAGATTCCCTTTCCATGAAATCAGGCTGGCTGTTAGCAATGATATCTTTAGCTTCTAGTTCTTTGCTGACCAAGTTCTGAATTAACCTTTCCATTATTCTGTAAGAATGATAGCAAAATAAACAACCTGTAACTTTTGAGGTCTCCTTTTTTACTGGGATTCCTAATAAACTGGAATCTTTCTTCCTGTCTTCCAAAGCTTTAGCAACAAATTTAATATGCCAGAGAAACTAGGACGAGGAAAATCTCCACAGTAAGTCACTTTCAAGGTCTAACAGAGAAAGCAATCTCACCTATTTCAGAAGAAAATAACACAAACACGTAGGAATCAGCCCTGCATTTTTTCTGTTAAGCTATTTTTCTCCGGCGCTTTTAACCTCCAGTGCTCATTGGCTGAAGCAGTCAAGTCCAGTTTAGTCTGTATATGCCATACCTGATGATATTGTTTCTCCCAGCATTGTCTTGCAGCGCTTACAAAATACTCTGGTATTTTCCTTTGATTTCTGTAGGATAAAGAAATGTAATTTAAATGTTGCTCAGTTATTCTGAAAAAGAAATGCATAACTTTAACATACTCTCCAGAGTATATAGTTAACTTTGCACTTTAGTTTGTTATCTTTATGTTTACATATTCAGAGATGCGCATTGACTATTATAGCCTTCTACACGCTTGCAAGTTTCATATTAATTTTAAAATCTGGCAATATTACTGATCACACAGCACAACCTTTAATAGATAACAGGAGAATCTCATAATACCAAGTGACAAAGTGATGAGGTAAATTCAACTTTGATAAGGGCAAAATAACGCACACAAGAAATAATTGCTAAATAAATCATGCTGTAATGTGTCTACCATCACTCAGGAAAAAGTTCTAGTCACTGTGGACAGGTTTATAGGAATCCCACTTCAGCAAAAAGCAGAAAAGGTCCCCAGAGCATGCAGAGTTACTAGGAAAGAACTAAAGAACACAACCTATGATATTCCAGAAAGGTGCGATGGATTCAGTTCTCAAACAATCCCTCTCCTTCAAGTCAAAAAAGTACTGACAAAAGTTAATGGTAAGAGGTACAGAACAGTTCCCACGTGTGAACTGAATACACATAATAGGAGAAAGCATGAAAGGCAGAAAACTGAGAGTCATCACTGAGATGTATAAAATCACAAATGTTGAGGAAAAGCTGAAGAGTGAAAAGTTATCTAATACTCATTAACTCATGTTGTGAAATTATAATCTGGTTTGAATCAAACAAAAAGAAGGGACAAGGCACAATATAGCTCAGTACTCACCACAGGAAAATATTTTTCATGCTACAAGTATACATATGCTCAAAAAAGTCTTCAAAAACTCAGGGAAACAGTGTTCATCAAGGGCTTATCAAATATGAAAATCATGGATAATAAAATCTCATTAGACAATTCTCTACACCTGCAGAAACACCCCTCAATACATGCCGTACTGTTACACATCTATTACTGCCCACTGAAAAAGATTTCATTTCTGGATCAACCTGTGATCTGACCTAGTAACACTCCTATTAATTCCAGTGTTCATATTTAAATTCAGTATCAGCAGAAAGATACAAGCACAATTCCTACTTTAACACAAACTACAAACTCCAGAACTGGTTCTATGTTGGGTTATTAACCTGGCTGTAGTACAGTATGGCTCTGGTCTGGAAGTAACACATTCAGGCAAACACAATGATGTTCCTGACTTAATAAACCCTTCTGGAACTTGAAATCCCGGGAACGTAATAAGAAGACAAACTGGATTTTAACTTGGGGTCTTTGTATAAAGAACTTTACAGTTGTTAATTCAATATGTAGTGTATAAACATACCCATATGTAGTTAACAACCATTAATCTTATAGGCTTGATAAAGTCCAGACAACTCACTATCAACCTAAGAAATCATACAGCAATGTAAGTCTACAAAAATATCTAAATTTATCATAAATTAAACTAGTTTAGGGAAAAATCTGCATTTGTCTTTTTCTGTGACCTGTGCAAAAGAGGGCCACAGTGCCCATAGATTCACAGAATCACAGAATCGTCTAGGTTAGAAGAGACCTCCAAGATCACCGAGTCCAACCTCTGACCTAACACTAACAAGTCCCCCACTAAACCATATCACTAAGCTCTACACCTAAACGTCTTTTAAAGACCTCCAGGGATGGTGACTCAACCACTTCCCTGGGCAGCCCATTCCAATGCCTAACAACACTTTCGGTAAAGAAGTTCTTCCTAATATCCAGCCTAAACCTCCCCGGCACAACTTTAGCCCATTTCCCCTTGTCCTATCACCGGGCACATGGGAGAACAGACCAACCCCCACCTTGCTACAGCCTCCTTTAAGGTACCTGTGGAGAGCGATAAGGTCGCCCCTGAGCCTCCTCTTCTCCAGGCTGAAGAAGCCCAGCTCCCTCAGCCCCCTCACCAGCTTCGTTGCCCTTCTCTGGACTCTCTCGAGCACCTCCATGTCCTCCTTGTAGCGAGGGGCCCAAAACTGAACACAGTACTCAAGGTGCGGCCTCACCAGGGCTGAGTACAGGGGGACAATCACTTCCCTAGCCCCGCTGGCCACACTGCTTCTTATGCAAGCCAGGATGCTGTTGGCCTTCTTGGCCACCTGAGCACGCTGCTGGCTCAAAATTCAAGCTGTCTCCTTCGAGCCGGAATCGAACCAGCGACCTAAGGATTCCCACAGGCGGCATCTCTACAGTCCTCCGCTCTACCAGCTGAGCTATCGAAGGGACCTGCCTGCCACTTTGAGTGAATACATGTGCACTTCTTGGGGAGCACAGATTTTACTCATCACCACCATCATACTCTTCAATATTCAATTTTTAAAATGTGTGATGCCAGATAGCTCTGTTGGACTAACATCCAGAACACAAAGTGGTGCCCTGTGACCTATCACATTACAAAATAATAAAAAAAATAATAATAAAGAGCTACATGAAATATATGCAATAGTCCTGGGGACACTTTTCATCTTACAAAGGTAAGTTTTGAGGTGTGTCCTTTACAGGTTGTCTTCAGAACCTGGATCAGGGACTTTCAGACTATACAGACTTCCAAGTCCAATTACCCTTGTCAACCAACATTGAATAATGCATCATTATTTAATCAATTCCAATTCAGAGGCCTTGGGGGACATGTGGTCTGTGATTAGACCGTTGATGCTCTGTGGAGAGGTGTAAGTACTTCCTGCCTTAGTAAGAGCAGAGAGGTATACAAAGGAGACAGATAACTTACACACACCAGTCTGGCTCATGAAGTTAAGCTTAGTCTAACAGTACACACTAAAATAGCAAAAGACAGCAAAAATCAAAATAAATCAGACGATGGTAGCTAACCAAACGTGGGTTATTAATGAGATGGTACAGAACAAAGGGCAAATATAATTTCTGAATGCATGAGCAACTGAATTTCTGATAAGGGTAATAATAGAATTTAACTACCCAGAATTAGTAAAGTTATTATTTCTATAATGTATCTGAGTGTTAAAAAGTTGGAAAACAGTTTGGAAAATTCTTACAAAAATATTTTTCCAGAAAATAAATATATATTAGAGAGGAAAATGGATATGGAATTGCAATTCTTAGCATGCTTAATTTAATAAAAAGGCAGCAAAGAGTCATGATGATTAATCACTGAAACAGCTTATCAAGGAAAATGATAAAGTTTCCATCATTTGAAGTACTAATCAGTACTGGACATCTTTCTCAGAGTCATGCTATAGCCCAAACAGAAATGAAGGATTTGATGCTGGCAATGCCTAACAAGAGTTCTCTTAACTTGTACTATGCAAATACCAAAATGAACAGGAAGGACTGCTGTAGCTCCATAAAAAATAAGAAGTGGCTCACAGAATTTGAACTTGTGGTCAGAAAGTCCTGATTCTCTGGTCTCTCTCTCAAGCTAAATACATCGTGATGGCAAATTTCCCATCCCCGCAAAACAGGAATCAAAGTAAAAGCTCAAGGGAGAGCCCTACAGCCTCTGTGAACGCTTCAGAGAGCTACATCTTCCCTTGTTACAGAGATCAGAAAAAAACATCTGGTTCATGTATATACACAGTTATCCCATTTCCTGCCCTCAGACATATGCAGTAAAATTACTTGCTTAATGGGAAGACCAAGGATAAAGAAACTTTTTTTTGTGAAAACCAGTATTTGAGGATGGTACAAATACTGCACAGTGTATATATACAGTACTTCTTTGAAAGCTACAAAGTTTTTTTCTGACTACGGTTACAGGTGCTAGCTGAGAACTGGGCAGTACTGCACCTATAAAACACCACTATCTCATATCATGCTTCAACAGAAAACGTGACAGTTTTAGCCAGACTAATTAAGTCAATACATCTATTTGACAACTTACAGCTGCTGGCAATCTGCAGACAGAGGTGCATCACCAGCCTAGTATTTTTTCTTTCTGTTCCTAAGGATCCCTACGGCATCAGGGAAAATATTTTCCCCAAGAGATACTATTAGGATGCTGCAGAACCACGTGACATTTAAAAACTACGTTACACTGGAAGACTAATAGATGTGAGAAATATGTTTGCAATGGAAGGATGCTGTCTTGGTCCCACAGGAGGCTGCAAGAGTTTGTTTAAGCATCTCTGGTATATTCCTGCTATTTTGGTCAGTCGCAAACACTTTCCAAAGAACTGCAATGCAATTAAAAAAGAACTTTCGTGCTGGGGTAGACTGCAACAATATTCTCTAAAATGAGAACATTTATGCCAATAGCAATCTATCTTGCCTGTTACTTTCTATTACTCTCATATTATGGAAGAATTTTCTGTTTCAGTATGAGTGGTTTTTTCCTTATTAGTCCAGCTTCTACTTGATCTTACAGTTCTGCTCATTTGCTTGGCAATCGAATGATGCTAGAAATAAGCAAACACAGAAATTAGAATTCAGCACAAGTGTGAAAGATGTAGAAAGAAGGATCTGACACAAACAAGGAAAGAATTCTCAACTTCAAGACAAGTTTAAGAAAGCAAATGTGAAAATCCATCATATTAAACTAGCATTGTGTGTCTGACAGAAAATGGCCTCCTCCCACATTCCAAAGTTCTGCTATTATCCTGGTTTGACCCATATCTCGAAAACATTTTTGTCCCATATCCCAAAAACATTTTTGTCTCGTATCCTTTTCAGCATGTTTCTGCCTCAGAAACAACCCTTCCTTGGCCCTTCCCTTTAAATCAATTCTCTTCGATTTAAAAAGCATGTTGGGCAGACCACTGCAGTTTCTTTGGGCTGCAATATGAATTCCATGCACCCTGCCTCTTCCCATCTTTGTTCCCATTGTTCTATGATCTCTTTTGACACTATTAAAATGTAAGATGATTAGTTTTGGAGACCTGTGGCAGAAGGCATTGTCCTCTTGGAAGTTCAAAATCTTCTACTCAGCTGCCTTCTTAAGAATACTTAGAAGAAATAACTTCAATTGCCAAATAACTCCAAGAGTTAATCCAGATTAACCTGCTTCTCCCGTGCTGGTATCCCTTTAGGATATCAGTTCGTACATTCCCCTCCCCAGACTCTGCTTTTCAAAGAACAATGGAATGCGAAACCAAAGAGACCACAGCTGCAAGACTTGCAGACACAGACAGCAGGACAGAACTGTTCCCCAAACAGATGGCTCGCTTGGATGCATCACACCAGCAACAATTGAACTGCTAGAATCCTGGTGATTTAACTGGGGATAATACAAATCCCCGATGATGGTAAACGGCAGCAGCGAACTAGAATCCGGGCCTCTGGTGTTACTCTCAGCAGATTAAAAGTTTGATGCTGGGAATCTCCACACAGCAAGTCATCAGCTGTTAGACACAGACATTGTCAAGTCAGCAACGGTTCCCATAACTGCTGAAGGATTTCAACAACCAGGTTTAATACGTGGTGTGGCGAAAACGAAGATGGTATCTTCAGGACCAATCTTTGTCAGCATAAATATAGACGAGCTGTACATTAGCAGAAAAGATTTTATGAAAACGCAAGCTTTGATGAACTAAGTTCATGGATGCTGTTCTGGTGGAAAAAGAAATTATTGCTTCAACTTTTATACAAGTGCTAGATTTCCAAGATGAGTAAAGCACTGCATTTTATTTCTTCATCCCACTATTGAAACTCCAGTGTCCCCTAAAATTTATTTTTTCCCAACACATTTTGATATTTCTAAGCCCCTAATCCTAGAGACTCAGGTGATGGATATAATCTCCTCCTTTAGAACACTTTAGAAAAGTCATCATCAACAGTTACAGCCTGGGGTGGCAGGTCTCTTTCACTAGACAGAGCAGTCAAACAACCTCCTTATTTTATTTTTAGGATATGAGAGCCGCATCTGAACCCCAAAACACATTCTGATTTTCCAGGTCTTTCTAAAGTTTAACAAAAATAAAAAATACATATTTTGAGCATAATTACGGTTATGCATCCAGTAATATCTTGACAGAAAAAAGCACTGTTTCTCCAGTTTCCTCCTTGTTATTTGTTTCACTACCCCTAGACAAATGCCTAACCTATTACAGTTATGATCATAATAAATGCTGATTTCCTACACTCGGGATATTTTGAGGGGGAAATGCTTGGTTTCAGAACTATATCATTAAATGTTTTCTAATTCAGTTTATAAGGAAAAGATTTTCTTGTATATCTAGGTCAACATCAAGACATGGTGCATGCTTTAGAAAATAGCTTAGAATATTTTCTGGCTTCTATGCAGACAAGTGTCAACAACTCTTTATGACCTTCAAAACATCCCTATAATACGTGTAAGCCAGTAACAAATAAGCATTTTACTAGGAAAGTCCAAATACATTCCCTTAAGAATTATTAAAACAAGCTACTTTACCAAGGTAGATTCATTCTGAGAAGCATGATGGCTGGTCTCCGAGAAGCATATGGGAGGTTCAGGCACATGCGATTCGTTTCCTGAATTCAACAGAAAAAAAGTGTCTCCAAGAAAACAGTCATCACGCTGAGGGTGCAAAGTGCTTTTGGCAAAGGGGTTAGGGTGACAACACCACTCTTCAACTAAAGCACTCCAGTTTTCACTTGGGAGAGGGAGAACTCTGAGAAATTTCCTACGAGGGAAGAAGAAAAGATATTTCAATATATTATATTATTCTATAAGACACTAATACCTGGGCTCCTTACAAGAAGGAAAGAAAAAAGCATGGCATTTTCTTCAAAAGGCAGTGAGTGACTCTCCTTTCAGTCAAAGGTACGTTCTTTGGATGAATTCTGAGAAAGCAATGGCTGAGTGTTCCCTGCCAAGTTTGTGATGAAGCATTTCCCAAGGGTGAATCTCCAAAGATTATATAGCAGAACTTCGCATAACACCCCTAGATGGTAGAAATCAAACAGATCTACTCAGTCATGAAAAATATAACAACGGAGATTTTGCGATTATTTTTATTATTACTAATTATAAAGTTTCCTTGTACCTAGTGTTCATATAAAAAAAGAATGCTTCCATAGCAAAGGAGCATGTGCTTTGAAGCCCCTTAAAGTCAGATACCAGACTTTGAAACAAAGCTAAATCCTGACAAAAATACCACAGTGCGTATTCATTAAAAAAAAGAAAAAAAAGAATAAAGTAATGCAATCTTAGTTTAGATTCAGATTCAACTTTCAAAAGTCACACACCAGAAAACAAAACAAAACTTCTCCTTGTCTGCTATACAGACCAAGGAGTCTGCCACAGGTGATACCATGCTTTGCTTTCTTTACCAGTGTTTTTCTCCACTTACTTTCTTTGGTTACCCGCATTGTCACAGAATTTTAAAAGCCATGATTTGGAACCACTGTTTTAAGCTGTAAAACACACTCTGAAAGCTAGAATATATGCACGTAAATACATATATAAATATAAATACATACATGTAAATATATATACTACTAATATATAATACATATAAATACACACATATAAATATATTTATATATACACTATATAAATACAATCTTGGTCATTATGAGTCAGTGGTCAGTACTTTCCTCCTTACAGTTCTCATAAACATTCTCTGGTCCCTCCACATGAAATTTTATTAAGAGTGCAGAAGCACTGATGGATACTGTCCACGTATTTACATTTGCTTTAGTTTACATTTTATAGAAATCTATTGCACTAGGATAAAAACCTCTTTACCAAAATAATGGACAATATTTTTTAACTGTGTGCACTCCTCCAACAATTTTCTAGATGCACTGTTAGCTGCAGTGCTGCGCTCCCTGCTGTTAGTTTCTTCGCTGTGATCTCTGCTGTTAGTTTCTTCGAACGTTTGCCTTTTGTTCCCATATTTTGTATATGTTTTGGGCAACAGCAGACATTACATGCAGTTTCTTGATTCCACTCTTAATTAGAAACTTGCAAACACCACTTCACTCACGTTGCTACTTTGTAATTAATCATAAAACCACAGACACCATCTCTTTCTCACAGTTCACAGATGATTCTTTTCTAAAGATGCCAGTTCTTCCCATTGTAGCTTATTGCACCTTTTGTATTCTTGGGTGGGTGAAAGCAAAACCTTTCATAAAAACTTCCTTCTTCATAGATCCTCGATTCATTTTAAACTGTGCTTGCCCCATCTGCAGATGAAAGTTGGAATAACTGGTCCTCTGACACAGCTTTAGCATTACTAGTAAGGTCAGCTCCTGGCACTAATCACCACCTTCACTCTCTGTAGTCTTACATATTGTCTGAGATATCACGATTCTGCTCTGGTACAGCCTTTATTCTGCTCTAGGTCTAAAGACTGATTATTCTCCCCAGCTTTGTACAGTTAGTGTCAATACCTGGACTCACAATGAAAAAGGTCTTCATTCCCGTGTACTGTTCTTTATATTACCACAAGAAAAAAAAAAGAGCTGGTATTATTCAGCAATACTTTTTCAAGTGTTACAGAAAAAAAAAGAGATTACCTTAAGCTGCAAACCAATGCTGTCTAGTTTCTTTCCATTACCCTTTTTTTAACCTCAAAAGCTAGAATACACCCCTTTGAAATTTCATGAAGACCTTCAGTTCTTGCCAAACAAAAGCAGGTATTCCAACCATCAGAAGTTCCTAACCAGGTTCCTCCTACCTCTAAGTTACACAGAAAATACAGCATTTCCAGTTTATTTTAGTCTTTCACCATTCCTAGGTGGGAAGCCATATTCTGGGTCACCACCTGGGTCCCCACATTGGAAAAATGTAACTCTTGCATGAAATTAGCTTTCCAGGAAAAAACAACAAAAAAAAAAGAAGCCTGAAATTTACTAGGTACTGACTCTCTTCAGACTGGCAAGTATAATGATGAAACCTGGTTAACATAGGGGATCATCTCCCCAAACTAACCCCTAATAACAGCTAGGTTTCTACTTCAAGATAGCCATATAGACAGAGGGAAACAAAGAGACACTTTCTTCTTCTGAAAGGATCTAATACAGTCAAGCTGCATCTCCCACTGGAGATTCAAAACAGAGGAGATTCTCCCTCTGGGTAGCTCTGTCTCCAAACAGAGGAAGCCAAGGTAACAAACTTTATTTAAAAAAACTAAAAGTTATGCACTAGTCTAAGACAGCTGCCATAAAGATGTCATTCTTTGGTGGGCTTCCATGCTAAGGTAAGGATTTGGCCAAAGAGATCCTTCTAAGACTAGATTAGAAGAAATACTCTCTAGCTTCGTTATTAACCGATATCCAAGCAGCCAGCAATACCATCCTGTCTATTAAAAAATTCAGAAGCTGAAAGTAAAATTGAAGCAAAATTAAACACATAACCCTTTTGATCAATCAGAGATGAAGAGAAAGAAAAAAGATCCAACTGAATTTCTTTAAGAGCAGACATCTTCATTCATTAATTAGAATGTAATTAGATGAATTCCCCTGCAATCAGTTTTTCAATAGAATACTTATGAGTAAAGATTCTTAGAGTTGAAACAAATGAAAACAGTTACTTCTTAGTAGTTAATTTATGAGAAATATTTTTCACAGCATTCAACCGCTAAGAACTTTTATATGAAGAATAACTTTTTGCTCGGACAGATAATGACAGGACAAGGGGGAATAGTTTTAAACTAACATGGGGGAGATTTACATTAGAGGTTAGGAGGAAGTTCTTCACTCAGAGGTGCTGCGAGGCACTGGCACAGGTTGCCCAGAGAAGCTGTGGATGCCCCATCCCTGGAGGTGTTCAAGGCCAGGCTGGATGGGGCTTTGGGCAACCTGGTCTGGTGGGAGGTGTCCCTGCCCATGGCAGGGGGTTGGAATTAGATGGTCTGTAAGGTCCCTTCCAACCCGAGCCATTCTATGATTCTATGACAGAAAGCCTTAAAGAATTACTTTATCTATGAGCTACACAGCATAACTGTAGGGAGAGAAAGAAAAAAAAAATTTTTTTGCAGCTCTTAAGTCATGGAAAAAAAAAATCTGACCACTTCCTCTAACATGAGGATAATGTGGAAGAAGCAGAGACCATAATACTAACCTCTGATTCCCAGAAGGAAACAGATGAATCTACTGGATCTTAGAAAACGTAGAGAGAATCACATAAAACTGAGCTGAAAGAACTCACCTAGTCCATTTCCTTGCCTCAAGGAAGCATTGACATTTAAACTATTCCAAATGTATACCTTTAATCTAGTCTTTAAAATGATAGAAATTCCACAGGCTTCCTATGCAATCCCTAATGGTAAAAAAAATAAGCTTTAGAGTATGTTTTTTCATTTAAACCTAATTTCCTTTTGCACTTCTGTAAGTTCCCCCTCACATGACATGCTGCCATTAGCATGGTCTTTGGACCATGCAGAGACCAACATGTGAACTTTGTTTCTGAAAGTACTGTCTTTCTTTTGGAAGCATGGGAGCGCTGGAATGGAAGGTGTTGGGCAAACTGACAGCTCCATTCTTCTACCCTTATCTCAGTCAATATTTTTTAGTGGTAACATTCAAGGGGTTCAGAGGTCCCCTGCAAGGAGAAACAGTTTACATGCAATGCATTAACATGCCTTGATTTTTCCATTCTCAAAAATTCCAGTTGTGTCACGTATTAGGATACAGAACCACAATACGTAAATTCCATGTATATGAATTTGGTGTGTTGATAGTCAGGAAATCGCCCACTCAGAGATGGAAATATACAAGGTACAAGATCTTTTGAAAGCAAATGTTACTGAGTATAAATCAGAAGTTTCTTTACCCTATAAATGTATCAAGGAGAGTTACTGCTAGACTTTCTGATGAGACATTTCATAAGAGAAAGCCAGGAAACCCTCATTCATTTGTGTTCACGCCAACCATAAATCCATATGTATGACAGGAAAGTAACAGAAGTTTACAGATTTACATTTGTATTACCATTTTGAGTATTAGGAGTGACACAGATCATAAAAGGCTGTCTCTAGCAATTTGTACATATCCAGCTGCAGCTGTCAAAATCGTTCATCACAAGAGCCAGAAAATGCAGAAGCTTTTTATTAAAATTCTCATTCACTCTGCAGACTTTGTAAGGAACAGAGATAAGGCCAAGTCATACAGCTAAGAAACAGGTCCTGTACTCCCCAAATTCAGGGATCCCTGAACTTAACAGATAGGAGGGAGCTGCTGACAACAACCCCATTCTGACCAGC
Source organism: Anser anser (assembly GCF_964211835.1). Lineage (NCBI taxonomy): Eukaryota > Metazoa > Chordata > Aves > Anseriformes > Anatidae > Anser > Anser anser. The sequence continues at coordinate 37,773,338 of NC_139722.1, forward strand.
CACTTTATAACTACAACACACTGACTGAAGAGAATCTATAAGAGAATGAACAAAACTGACAAAAAAAACTGAAAGGACAGAGGAAGAAGTCTAGTTTCAAATTTTCAGTTTTACTCCCTTCAACATTGCAGAGATGCCAGCTATTAAGACTATGAGTATTTTTAAATGAATGAAAACTAACAATGTGTGTTCAACATTTAAACTGCAATGTTTCCAGCGCAAAATGTTTCTTTATAACAAATGTTACTTCGTACAAATGTAACCTTTTTTTTTTTTTAATGCATAGGGAAGTCCATCCACAAAAGAAAATGTCTCACTTGAGGCAGGGCAGACAACCACCAAGAAAAGAATTGAGATTTCCCACCTGTCAGGGCCAATGCTCTTAGTAAGCTATTTCTACCTTCCAGCCAGAATGAAACGAAGTAAATTAATAAATGGTGAAAAACTGTTTCAGGTAATTTTGATTTTAGTTATCTGTAGCAGTACTTCAGAAGTGTTCTCATCTATCAATTTCAAAATAACTATCTTTCATCTCTCTAAGTACACCAAATAACATGAATACCAATCGGCATAGCATCTATTGCTATAAATACAAGACACTGCAGTACTTACCGTTCTTCTACTATGACATCACCACAGGACTGGCAGTAAAAGATGCAATTCTTCTGGGGTTTCAGGCTTTCCCTCAAATTATAAACAAGTTCTACAAACAGGAGAGGATGCATTAATCTTCAAGGTTGTGTAAAATTTTCAGTCATACATAAAAATCCTTCCGAACACCTCAAACTTAAACAAGACGAGAATCTAAATAAGCAGGATGTTGACATCCTAAACACAACCTTATTCTTTTAACCTATAGAAGTAATGAGATTCAGGAAGAACTTGCCACCTCTATCTCATGCCCCATATTATTGAATAGGGGCAGCAATATGTGAATAATTATTTTAATGGTGCATACCCTCTCAACTGGAGGAGCTGAGATACAGGTATCATTGCTGAGATTGTATAAGTTAAAATTCAATCCTACTCTTTAGTAATTAGAGTTCTGCTAGCAAGCATCTCTGTAACATGATAGTACATCCCAATATATAACAAAAAAATATGTGGGGGGTTAAGAAAAAAAAAAAAAGGGCAGTAGTCTTAGATTTTCAGCCAGGTAAGATACAGAGCCACTGTTGTACTACCCAATGAACAGCAAGCGAGCAATACCCTCTGCAGGCCAGCAGACAGAAAACAGTTTCACAGAAGACATCTCAGACAGCTTTTCCAAATTAAAAAATATATATACATATAAAAGCCTCCAGAGAAAATCAAATAACATTAGGTGGAAGAAAAAAAAACAAAGTATAAGCCTAGCTCCACGTATAAGCAGGCTTTGCATTGCCCACTTTGTGAAATCAAAGACTAGAAGTACGTTCTCAGCATCGGTGCTCAGTATTTAAGAAGCAGGTTGCAACCATAAGTGAAAGGTACTTAAAAACATCCCATAAATTCATAAGAGACAGCCAGTTCTGCATACTAATTTAAAATTTTAAAGGCTAACCAAGGTTAGTCTTTATAATTAAGTGGTCAGCAACAACTGTTGCACTATAACTTGGATGCATTGCATTACTGCATTTTTAGCTTAAACATGAAATAGAATATGGGGAAATTTTTGAAGTAGTGGAGGAAGGAGGGGAAAAAAATGAAGTGATGTGGGAAAGGGGAGGGAACTGAACACAGCTCTCAAACTCCTGCAGAGTTATTCAGCAACAGTTTCCCTTTCATCAAGCCACTTGATGTGGTTTTTCTTTTTAAAACTAATAGTTGCTGTACGCTATTAAAAACTGCACCAAGAGCTGCCGTTTAAGTTGGAAACTGAACCCCAAAAGGAGCCTTATAGAAAAAGCAGGTGCACACACCTACAGCGTGCCTCAAACTCCGGCTAGCGCCTTGTCCCCCCCAGAGCCTGACAGACAGCAGCGCTCCAGACCTCCCCGAGCCCCAGCTCCGAATGGCTGCTGCCCCCAGGCCCCCCAAACCCCAGCGTCCCCCAGAAGAAGCCTCCATCCCCATCCCCATCCCCGCCCGCAGCCTTACCCGCGCCGCCCGGCGCCGCCCGCAGCCGCAGCCGGAGGTGCAGGCCCTCGCCGGGAAGGCGCCGCAGGCCGCGGCAGGAGCCCGGGGCCAGGCTGACCCCTGGCGGCAGCTCCAGCGCCCCGCAGGCCCCGGCGCTCCGCAGCTCCAGCCGGGCCGGCGCCAGGCTGATGTCCGCCGGCAGGCTCCGCAGGCTGGCCTCGCTGCGGAGGGAAAGCACGGGAGTTACGGCGCGGGGGAGGGGGGGGGGGGGGGGGATTTCCCGGCGGAGGGAGCGTAAAGAACCAGGAGAAATAAATAAAGCACGGTGCTCAGGAAGCGTTTATTTGCGCGGCGGTTGAGGCTCGCCCCAGGTGCACAAGATGGGGTCCGTCAGCTCTTTCCCCACCGCCCAGCCCAGCCACCCCAGCGCCGCCCCCGGCTCCTGCCCCGCCGGGGAGCCCCAGCCCCGGTGCGGGGCCGGGAGGCAGCGCCCCGCACTACCGGACGAGCAGCATGGCGCTCTGCGTCCTCCGCCGGATCTCCAGCAGGAACGGCCCCGCCATGCCGCGGCCGCCCATAAATCCTGCAGGAAGCGGCCGCTCGTCCGCCGGCTGCAGGCCCGCGGCCGCCCGACACAGCGCCGCCTGCAGCCGGGAGCCCGAGCCGCCTGCCCCCGGGTGGCTGCCGCGTCCCTCCCGGCGGGAATCACGGCATGGCCGAGGTGGGAAGGGACCTCTGAAGATCATCCAGTCCAACCCCCTGCCGAGCAGGATCACCTAGAGCACACTGTGCAGGACGGCATCCAGGCGGGGTTTGGGTATCTCCAGAGAAGGAGACTCCACAACCTCTCTGGGCAGCCTGTCCCAGTGCTGTCACCCTCACAGTACAGAAGTGCCCCCTCACGTTCAGCCAGAACCTGCTGTGCTTCAGTTTGTGCCCGCTGCCTCTCGTCCTGTCGCTGGGCACAACTGAAAAGAGACCGGCTCCATCTTGTCGACACCCTCCCCTCAGATATTTATACACATTGATGAGGTCTCCCCTCAGTCTTCTCTTTTCCAGGCTAAACAGGCCCGGCTCTCTCTAACACACTAGTGTTTTAGTTATTGCTGAGCAGTGTTTGCATGGTCCCACGGCATTCTTCTCAATTCCTCACTCTGCCCCCCCCAGTGCACACGTTGGGGTGAGGAAGAGGTTTTAGGGGCACAGGAAGGACAGCTGACTGAAACTGAGCAGAGATACTCCATAACACATACTGCCAGGCTCAGCAATAAGAACTGGGAGCACGGTAAGCAGCCTGGTTGGGCATCACTGGTCGTTTTAAGGGAAGTAGGGAGTGATTGTCTTTGCATCACCTTTTCTTCTTTCCTTCACTTATCAAACTGTTGTTATATCGACCCACAACTGTTCTTGCTTTTGCTCTTCTGATTCTCTCTCTGGGAGTGAGCCAGAAGCTGGAAGGAGTTCTTGGGTCACTGGCTGGGGTCAACCTCTGTCTGAGCAGAGGCTCTGTTGAGCCAGGGGCAGGCTCTCCAGCAGCCCTGTGGTGTGTCACGGCACCACCACCTGCCCTGTGAACTACCACCTCCCCCATCCCTTTCCCGCAAGATCTGCCCAAGTTCCTCCCTGTCCACATTCACCCAGCTTCTGAATGCTGTCCTGCCGCACTCAGAGCAAATGGACCCTCAGCACGGGCATCTCCTGTTCTGGGGTGAGGCTTCCCGCTGCCTCACAGCAGCTCCTTTATCAAGCGGCTGTACATCCATCTGAACACCCGTCTGAGCACTGTCACCATTGCATACTTCATCATGCACACTGCCCTCACAGCGTATGAGACCGCTGACAGTCTGTACTTGAGGACGCCAAGGAAAGAAGACCTTTGCTTTATGGGGGGGGGGGGGGGGGGGGGGGGGGAAGAGTCTTTTACAATGTCGTTAACTTTCTATGGAAAGTCCTAAAGCTTTTTGTGATTGCACTTATTTGAAAACATGGTCTGCAACACTTCATGCAGAAAGGCAGGCTTGCACTTGTTAATTTTGTAGCAATTTATTATCTAAGACATGATTACTTTGAAGTAATCCTAGTCCCTGGAGTTGGCAAAACCGAGCAGATTTCTTAGGAGAGCCTCAAGGAAGTAAACAGTGTAAGTTTAGATTTTGTGGGAAAACTAGGGCAGACAACCGTCAGCTAAACTGTCTCAGCCAAGCATTTTTAATAATACACAACTTTCATCAAGTATTCTAAGATGCACACTATACTCTCTCTGTGTTCTTACTATACTTTCTGGTTGTTCTGGGTGTGGTGTTTCTTGTTTGTTTGTTGTTTTTTTTGGTTTTTTTTTGTTTTTTTTTAGAAAGAAAATATTTTATTCCATATGGCAGCTTTCATTTCCAACTGCATCACAAACCAATGCACATATTGCTGGTTTATTTGTTCTGAGCAAGCAGGTCGCATGTCAGACACCACTAAAATTCACCTCATGACAAGAGAATCAGCTCCTAGTAAAAAGGACTCCTATTAAGAGACTTCAGATCTGACAGAGGCTTACACGAGACTGCAAAGCTATAAATAATCTCAAGTATTTCTTGCAGGGTGTGAGCTTCATATATTCAAAATTGTCTGCCCTAGGTTTCTCACTGTTTCTGCAGTGAAATAATTATATAGAAATGAACATTAATGTCCTACAGAGTGGGCGCACCTAGCCCAGTATTTTGACTTCAGTGTCGGCAAAAAGGAGATACTATTTAGGAAGAGCTCCTTAATTTAGCTATTGTATTAAGGGTGCTGGAAGGCACATCCCTGCCTATTTCCTTCTCGACGTCGATATGAATAATGCCGACTTTGTAAATCTTGATGAAATCTTTCCCCAGCCTTCTTTTCTGAGCCGTTCCAGCCTTTGTCATTGCCCCTGTGGGGCAGTGGCTCCCTCCCTCCTGTGCCGTCCCTAACTACCATACAGCTTCTCAATCTGCGAAGACAAGAACTGACACAGGAATCAATCTGAGCAGTGGCTATATAGACACCAAACACCTCCCTCTTTCTTGTTCTCCATATCCTTCCTGATGATATGCGATGTTCTGTTGGGCTTTGTTTGGATTGCTACTGCACATAAAGCTGATGCGACAGTTTCACAGGACTTTTAAGATAGCTCCAGGTTGCAACTGGCACTGGTAAAAGTTCAGCAAAGGGTAAGCTCAGAGATCTCCTCAGCGCGGCGTGTGAAGGTATGTCATTACCTCCTGGAAGTCCTACCACCTCTGGCAAGACCACCACTTCCAAACAGCTCCACAACACCACTGAGCCATAGTTATGGATTAAGTCTCAGATGCATTTGTACGGCATTGTAATGAAAAACACATCAATACACACTGTTTTAGTTGGAAGTGTGACACCTGTAGTGGCAGTCAATGTCTCACAAAAACCAGTGGGAACTGCCAGCTTTCTAAACGTGAAGTTGTGAAATAGTGTAGGATTTAGGAATTTAGGAATCCTAAATAAACAGTTTAAATGAGAAAGGGAATCCTACCTCCTGTTTATTACCCCAAGCTTGGAGAACAAAATCTGCCTTGTTAGACTGCTGGCTGATAGGATTTGTAACCTGCTACCCGGTGATCTATGTCACAAGATTTTCCCCAGGCTTTATTTTAGAAATATTTACTTGTTTTCAGACAAAGCCTGAAAGATTGATTAAGCTGCTCATGTAATACAATTTGTGAGAAACAACCTGCAGCCAACAACACAGGCTCAGGCAAGAGTCTCAGTGAAGCAGCATTTTTATTTGTGATTGTAATGGTGGGTGTCCTGCAAGCGGGAGTGACCAGCAAAAGTATATCATAACCTGATATCCTTATGTATTACCTGATGCTTATATATATCATAACCTTATAAATTACCTGATGCTTAATTCCTCCCATGTCTTCATTGGCTGAGTACTACGGGTTCACAAACTACTCGGCATTTATTACTATACCATAAATGTACAGTTTTATTTGACCAACTGCTAATTTTTCCTTTTTTCCCTTCCCTCCCGACTAGAGGACCCGTGATTTTTTTGTTTTTACTGATTTCGCACTGCTCATCCCGTTTTTCTTAGCTATCCTCCTTATTTCGGGGACAGCGGGACAAACCAGCACCGCTGGGCAGAGCCTGCGGACCGAGCCCCCGGCCGAGCGCCACCACCCGACCCGGGCGGCAGCCACGGCCGCCTGTGAGGCGCTCCGCCAGGGGAGCGACCGTTAAACCCACCCCGCAGGCGCGCGCCGGCCTCACGCGGGGCGGGGCGGGGCGGGGCGGAGCGGGGCGGGGCGCGGTGCACGCCGGGAGCTGTCAGGGCGGCGCGGGGCAGCCGGTGGCGGCGGGGCCCTTCCGGCGCGGGTCGCTCAGGTAACGCGACCCCCCCCCCCCCCCCCCCATGCGCCGCCGCCATTTTCTCTTCCCCCCCGGTGCAGCCGGGGCGCCCCCGGGGCCCAGCCGGGCCTGGCCGGGCCTGGCCGGGCCGGCAGCGAGCCCCGCCTGAGGGCTGGCGGCAGGTGCGGAGGAGCCCGGTGACAGCGCCGGGTGGGCGAGCCTGAGGCGGCCGGCTCGCCCCTCCGCCGGTGGGTTTCGCGGGGGGGGCGATGTCCCGTGAGGGGGAGGGCCCGCAGCCGTCCCGCTGTGACCTTGAGGTGTGAGGGCTGCGGGGCCCGGGTGGCCGCTGGAGGGGTACGGGGGGCGTCTGGGCATTTGGAGTAACCAGCAAGGCCTAAAGAGCTTGTCTCCTTAAACACCCTAAAACACGCTGGCTGCAAGCTGCGGGTTTGCTGAGCTTGTTCTGGGGCTGTCACCACTTGTGGCCCTTGCGTTTCCTTGCTGGACAATTAGCATGCCTGTGTCTTCTTTCCAGATGCAGTAGCAGAGCGTTACTGCCCTCGGGTTAGCTGGGTGATGCTGCCTGAATTCTGCAGGGCTGCGAGCTGGTGGGGGGATCTCTTGAAGTAGCAATGTGCTAGATGTTTGCAGGCAGTCAGGGGCTTAGTATAAGGTTGAATATGGTATCTTTTAATTTTGTTGCCAAGCCTCAGTCTGTCTGTATCCATTCTAAATACTTACATTGGCCTAGCTGTCAGATGTGCTTTATTTTTTTTTTTGTTTGAAACATTGGTAACTTTTCACCAAAGAATCTGAATGCAACACAGTAATGTCCTTTCACAGGTCTAATAATAATTTGACGTGTAGTCAATAGTAATAACAGTAGCGTGATTATCCAAAATGTACAGTCACCTATAACGTAACATGGATGAACATAACAAGGATGAACGCTGGTTTGGAAAAAGGCAGGATGTCAACCACATAATCCCCGGGTTTGTTTTAATTGAAATTAGAATAGGCACTTTTGGAAACTAAGTAGCCTGGAAGGGAGAGGTGGGGAAGGAGGACTGCATTTCTGACTTACTGAATGTCTCCTGTTCCCAGTTTGTTGGTGGCATCTGTGACAGTAGATACTTAAACAGCATCTGGCAAAAACAAGCTGTCCTGCATCTTCCAATAGGGCTGTGGCTGTACATTCCAGTGCATGGTTATGTTTACAGGGGAGGCCGTGTTTATTTTGCAGCGCTTTTCTTATGTGAAAATACTGGAATGCTACACTGACCACTAGAAACACTCATCACATGCACGGCAAGCTAAGCTGGTAAGAATGCAGTCTGTCTGGTGCAAGTGGGCATGGATTGTGTTCTGCCGTCATTCTCCATCTGAATAAGGGGAAGACACTTCTGTGTGTTCATCGCTGGCTTTGTTGTCCTGACCAGTGTTACTGCTTGTCCACCTTTATTTTTAGTGTCTTCGTGCTTTAGCTGGGAATGATTGCTTGGGCAGGACTGACTAAAAATAATTATTATTTTTCTCTCTTGTTTTGTTTTGTTTTGTCTTACTTTGGAGCGGTGTTGATATGCAGGCAGAAGATGACCAAAAAGGGTTATGAAGTGTTGTTTTAAAAAACAGGTGGGGAATAACATGTTTTGGAAATGGTTGAGGAAAAATAGAGACAGAAAAAAGAACTAAGAGATAATAAAAAGAGACAGCGTCTGTTAAATCATGGAATGGAAAAATAGAACTTTATACAGTAGAATTTATTTGTATGCACTTAAGTTGCCTTTAAGATGAATAATCACGTTTCCTGAACTTGTAGCTGATAATCAGTTAAGGGATAAATAAAAACAAATAGAAATATGTTTCATCTCATTCTCCCCAAGCTCTCAGAGAGAAACAGTGCAGGATCAAGCATTTTTTCCCCACTGTCTGAAACAAGAAGAGAAAAGATAGCACCAAAGCTACTAAGGAGGTGAATTTGCTAGTCAATGCAATGTTATTTTTGTGGATTTTATTCTAAATTATTTATATATGCAATGTTAATTCTTTTTCTGTGGTAAGTGCTTCATCATTACAGAGATTTCAGAATATCTACATAGTTGACAGTGCATAATTGGAGGCATTGATAGGTTTTTCCCTTAGTAACATTTTCTGTAAACAAAGGAAAGAGATCAGAAACTTGAATATAAACATTAAAAAATAATTAAAACCAAGGAATGTGTTTTGTCTAGTTTGGTTTTTGTTATTTTTAGAAATCAAAGAGAATGTAAACTTATTATTTAGGCCCTTTCTGGCATAAGAAAGGCCCTTTCTACTGATAAGGAGGGTGAGCAAGTTTCAGTCACACAGAGTTTTGTTTCCAGAACAGTCAGAAGAGGATTCTGCTTTACAAATCCCTCTGTAATCCATCTGCAGAACATGTGAAATCAGACACATTGCAAAATATTACCACAATCTAGATAGCGTGCAGGCATAAATATGGCATATGACGCTAGTTCAGAATTTAAATGAGTATGAAACGATAAAAATCCGTTGAAATGAGTGAATGAGTAATATCTTAAGACCTCAGGTTATATGAAAAAGGAGGTTGGACAAAATGTTACCCAAATAAAGCATTGATAAGATTATGTATGGAGAACTTCTGACAAACATTTCTGTGAACGCTGAAAACAAGTCTCAGGGTTGTTTGGAGACAGGACGTTAAATTCATTGGAGGGTATGCATTAGAATAACAGGTGTGGTTGTGTAAAAGGTTTGTTTAAATCTTCAATTTTAACATTATTATTGTGAGCAAAGAATCAATGAATGAATTATCAGGCTTTTTTTTTAAGCAATGCTTATCTTTCTGAGGTGGAGAGTACGGGTACACAATGTAAGACAATGAAACTTATGTAGTCCTTTCTTGTTTTCCAGGCCGGAAAGTATCCGGAAGTTGGCAAACTCTTCTTTAAAGCAAAGCATAGTGCAAATCTAGGTTTAAACATAGTCATACTGGTTTGAGTTGTTTGTTATTGTTAAGGTTGCTATGGGTTTGTTGTTTTTTTTTTTAACTTCATTACTTTATTAGTTGGTTTTATTAGTTTGTTGAAAGTAAAAAATATTCAAGATAGAAAAAGAATGCCTCAAGATAAGTCTCTGCTCAGTAAATACTTGGAAGAGATCAGAGGAGGAGAGCTGGCTAGTTAAAAAGTAATTCTTTCCAAAGAGGGCATAGTGACCATTTGAAAGAATGAAGCTGAAACGTAAAATAAATTCATTTTTGCTTTTAGGAACCTTTTCTTTTTCCCATGTTCAGACCCCTGGAGAGAAGGTAACTCTTTCAAACACTGCGCAGCAGGGAGAGCAGAAAGGTGCTGCAGGGAGAGGTGGTGAGGGAGCTGCAGCAGGTGTGCAGTTGCACACACACTGGAGCATGCACATCTTCCTGCCCATCTCTGCAACCCGCCGCATCGGTGTGGTTACCACGGGTTTAGCTAAGTCAGATAAATACCTCCCGTATTCTGGTTCAAGTAATGCAAGCAGCCTACTTTCTAATACGCAGCCTCATGATCTTTTTATGAAGGTGCGGAAACTGCCTGCTGTGCAGCGCTGTCGGTTGGTTTGTGGAGAGCCGAGAAAGGCCCTGCTGCTGCAGCGGGTAGGCCCAGCCATGCCAGCCTGGCAGCGGCTTGTTCTGGTGCAGGGACCAGCGGGTGATGTGCTACAGGCGGTGTCACGCTTTGCTTCTCAGCGAGGGTTTCATGTTGCCGTTTGCTTTGGCATTGTCGCAGCGTCTGGTTGACTCCAGGAGGTTGCATCTCATTTAAATCTATCAATAAATCTGAAATGTTATGTTCTGTCTTCAGAATTGTTCTGAAGACAATTGTTCAGCCTGGGGTTTTACTCTGTTATAGAAGACTATCAGAATGCCTTTACCTATATTGCTTATGCTTCTTTTACAGATGCTTTGCTGTTACAATTCAAATTGGTTATAGAGGAGGTAGCTCTGTGAGCTGAGATGAAATGAAACATAAGGAGGAAAACCCTATGCAAAAATGCTAAAACAGCACAGGTTAAATTCTGAGTGTTTTGTTCTTCTTTCCTTCAAATGTGGAGTTGAGTGAGAGGGAAATACTGTCTGGTTCTAGATTTCCTTAAATAATAAATAGAGAAGCCAGTTACTAAGAAGACTTGCTGTATGTTCCTTTACAATTTTTAAGCTTGTTACTTATTACTCTTTATGAGCTCATATCTGGTGTAACTCAGACTCTGGAATACCATAAAGAGCAATAACAGGGAGATTATTTTGCATATCTTAGGTATTTCCATCAGACTATGCTCCCTGGTAAATTGAGAGTCTTCAGTCTAGTTGTCTGTCCTCTGTGACTTCCCATATAGCCAAAAAACGAAAAAGGTGTTCTTAGTGTATTCCTATACACAGTTTGTTTTTGGAGGTAGTAATAAGTGTGTTTTATAGATTCTGAAGCCAGGAGGGAGCACATCCATTTAGGTATCTAACCTCATCTTTGTAGTGCAGGCCATACACGTTTTCTCATCTAATTCTTGTTTGAATGAGAATCAGTCTCTCTCAGAAAAACATCTTGTGCTGGTTTAGAAGTTGCCAGTATGGATAATGCACAGATTGGTATGCTGACTGAGATGAATTATGACATGAAAAGGAATAGGAACACCTGACTTGGTGGCATTTTTCTGTTGAAAAATAGTTGTTCCCACTTGTGAATTTTGACTTGATAGAAAAGTGTATGGGCAAGTTATTAATCGCAATATTAAATTTTACTGAGTGCTCTGCAGTCCTGCAGGAAAATGATGAGATCAGGGATACTTACAGTTAAATATACATCGTGTCTGTATGTTTCTTTATTTAGGTAATGTCTTTTTTACATCTTTCTTTACTGTACTGAATAGCTATAGGCCAAAATAACAAGCCCAAACTGTTCTTCAGAAGATATTAGCGATGCCTCTTGGACAGATTCTGAATGTAAAAGGATTCTGTAGAAAGTCATTTTAGAAACAATACATTAAGTGGTCGTAATTGGAAAATCTTTGTATTTGTTGGTAGAAGAGAATATGTATTTCCAACACATGATTTTTGTATTAAGACACTAGCCTGGAATTTACAGTATTTTGCTCTTCATGCTTTTAAATGTTTCTGAGGAGAAGCAAAGTATAATGAGTTACCACATAACAAGACTTCTGTTTTCTGTGTGTTCAAATCTGTGTTTGTATTAAGTCTATTTAAATAAAAATGTGCTTCTGCAGTTGGCAGCTTGGTATGTGGGCACTGTACACAGCTTAAAAACAAACAACTCAGTACTGTGAAATCTGAAATTTTTCTCATCTGTTTTTTAATTATCTGGTATTTTTGTACTATATGTCCCGTAGTCATACTTGAATCACTAAATAATTTTAGCAATAAACCTTGACATGTTAAAGAGCTAAAACTCTGCAGAGTTCAAAGGGAGCAAGTTTGCAAGGTAAAGTCCTTAAGGTACCTGGGACAAATCTTGGGAATTCTTAAAGTGAAATAATATAAGCACATTTGTGCTCCACAGTAAGCAGCACCTTGGCCCGTATTTCAGGTTGGTGTGAGGCAGACAATTGTATCAGTTCTGTGAGGCTTGAAAAATGTAACAATGGAACAGCAGCAAGTCAAACTTGTAGAGGAGCTTTGGGGTACAGCAGGTGCTGGAGAATTTATCACAAGATTATAAAACTTCCCAACTACTCATAAAGTTGAGGCAGGATCTAGATGAAAGCTACTTATCCTGAATGTGTTGATGAAAACTGCAGCTTCAATGTGGTTTCTTCAGCTTCAGCCGAAAGTGTTTAGACCATCTTAAACAGATTAATAGTTTGTGTCAATGCGAGACAGAAGGCTCTTAAGCATGTGAGTTTGGGAAGGAAGAGCATTTGCTGTGGAAAATACAGCTGTAGAAACAGCATCTTAACATGACTTGGGAAAGCCAATACTGCCTTAATAACAAAGGGAATTGTTCGCAGGGCTGCTGTATGAACACGTTGTACACAACCCAAGGAAAAGGAGATCCACAGGCCCAGGTAATTGCTTTCCTTGTTAAAGGCATACCATAAGATTCTGAGCATCCAGATGTGTCCAGAATTGCTTGGTCTGTCTTGTTGTTAGGCTTTTCAATCCCCTTGAGAAGTAAAAGGTACTAAGTGTCAAGACCTACTTCTGCAGTCACTTGTGATTTAAATATGGATTTATCAAGCTGAAAGTGCATAGCATTTCTTAGATAGCATAAATATTCTTCATTGATAATAAACCTTCTGCTCTGATACCCTCGTTCCCTTTTTGTCACCCATTTAAAAAGAGACGTGGTCATTGAACAGGTTGAGGGTTATCCGTGCCCTGACCGGCTCTCCAGGAGACTGGGTGAGCCTTCAATCTGGGCAGCTTGCCTCTTTCTCTTCAGGTATGCCAAAGGAGGAAAAAACAACAAAAGCAAAGAATGCTGCCTTTCATCCCTTCTTTTTAAAGGCAAAATAAATAATAATAATAAAAAAAATATTCCATGGAAAGTTGACCCTTGTGCTAAATCGTGACTGTGAAATGGTAGGATAAATGATTTATCCTTTGGGCTGTTGATGGTGTGGCAGAAACTCCAATTTTTGTAAGAAGGTTTTAATCTACCAAATTTTATTATTTATCTGATTACCAAAGTAGCACACCCAGAAAGAATAAGACTGGGTGTGATATTTACAAGGAGATAATCGTTAATAAGCTTGAACTCCGTTTTGAGATAACGGTACTGTAAAATTAAATGTTGTTAAATCTGTAGTTTCACTATAAATGAAGAGAAAAGCAAAGTAATGGTAAGAATACATGATAGGAACAAGAAAAGATTAACAACTACATTTTGGAATATCTTCAGACTAAACAAAAAGGAAACGTGGTAGGACAACCATATTTTTATGTATTAGGGCTAATAAAGGTAGGCGTTCCTGTAGTGTTAATGATCTTAGAATAAAAATGGTGCCAGGTTTATCATAATAATACATATTTACTTATATTTTGTAGTATTAAATAAATATTATCTCCTCTGCATTCCTGTCTTACTATAGCCACCGATATGGTTTGGATAGTTTAAAATAGAGGCTCTTCATTGTGGAAAAAATATGCAAGAAATTCATTCTTTCACTATAACTTCAAACTTCATAAAACAATTTTTTTTTTTTTTAGAAAGAAAGATGAGACTATAACCATAGAGTATTAAGAAAATGTATTTTTTCTTCTCTCTAAAACTTCGTAATGGTTAAACTCACTGGCAACACGTGGATAAATGCAAATATCAATTAAAAGACTAGAGTAACTTCGTTAGTGTCAACTGGTTGGCAAAAAGCTGGTGTCTAAAGATATAGGTTATTCAGTTAGGGTTTTTTGTTTGTTTGTTTTAAAATAGGAAGAGAATATTCTGATCAGTTAGTAGGACTGTCCTTTTTAACCCTGTGTTCCTGCTGTTTTTGTCTAACCTTTGATAATCTTGAATCAGTCCAAACTCTTGGATCTCAGATTTTTCAGGTACTTCAGGAATACAGAGCCCAGTCTCCCACACAGCCGCAAGTGGCTGCATTTATGCTTTCACTGAATAAAAAAGGATGCTGATGTTTTCTTGACTCAAAAAGCATTATACGATGTGTCGAGTACTTCCTCCATTCTTTGCGCCTGGAAAAATGAGAATTGTGTTGCTTTTGTATGTTGCTCCTTTCTTCTTTTTTAGTGTTAATATTTTATCTTATGTTTGGAGATCAGACGCTGGAGGTTGTGCAACAGCCTCTTTGAGATACCCCCTGGTATTCTATAGCCTTTTCAAAGCAAAAGCCATCTCTCTCTGGCCTTAATCCAAAGAAAATATGGTTATTATAAAATGAAACCATATGGAATAAACTTTTAAGTGAAAAGCGCTGTCTAAGTCCTTTATGCTGGTGAGGTATCATGACAACTATTCGTTTGGCACTCAGAATATATTTTTAAGTAATACTTTCCATTTCTGTTCTGCCTTGGAGACAATCTGTCATTATTAGCCTGCCATCAGAATCAGAAGTGCAAAAGGTCGGTAACTACAGACCTTTTTATTCACTCTATGCTCTTTATTCACTGCTATACGAGGTCTTCTTCCTTTTGTCTGTAACTCTACACTTATTTTCTTGTTCTTTTTGCAATTTCCCTTGTCACGCTGAGACATGAGCAGTATGAGGAGTAAGACTGCGATAAGGATAAAGAAATAATGTGGAACTTTGGTTGTTCTGGAAGAGAAAAAATCAATGTGATGAGGGCAGAAGAGAGAGACCTGTCTGGTACCTTGCACATGCCTTGCGTGGAAGGCTGTGGGCTGAGATGCATCTCAAAACAGTACCAGTGTAGCTGGTATGGTCTGGGGTAGTTCTAAGAACAGGGAAGTGTGTTTATTACGTGAAACAATACAAAATGAGTTTCTAGTCTTTTTCGAGTTGTGCCAAACAGTAAACTTTTTCCTTAGCAGAGTTTAGAGATAAGCGTTTTATTATCTCCACCAACAGTAGGACCACCAGAAATCAGAATGTCACTTTTTATTTCTGTTAGTGTTTCTGCTGTAATCTTTCATAGACGCCTTTCATTTCAGGCGTTCCCACTATTTTGTCATATTGCTGCTCACTGGGAGTAGGGGCCAATGAGGCATATTTTCCAGTCATGCTGGAAGGTCTCACTGAAGCTGCTGTTTTCAGCATGATTTCTATTTATCGTGCCTGGTAGGCAGCCTAGCGAGTGCAGTTTCTTTATTGTTATACCTGTTTCACGGTTTGTTGTTAGAGGTTTCTCTTCTTCTTTTTGTCTACCATGCTTCAGCCTGCGATTACACACCATTTTCTTCCCACTTTCCTTTAATAAAGACAGGAGAGCTGCATTTGTTGAGAGTGAAATCTTTTCGAAAGCTGAATATCAGAATTCCCAAAAGGCTCCAATTAAAAGGGACATAAAAGCCTCTTTTCATAGACATGCTACAATAGAATTTCCCATTATGGGTTGTAGGTACTTGGGGCTGAAGTAGCTTTGAAAGGGTGGTTGTGGGGGGTATATATATATATATATATTGTTTGGGTGGAAAAAAAAATAAAAAGGGGGTTGAATTTCATGAAATAAATAATTTATGCCCTATATGTATGAGGTGTTGTTTCTCAAACTAGGACATTTTCATTACTTGGTGTGAACTACTGTGGGATGAGAATATAGAGAGCAAATTGTGAAAGCCTCTGATTACAGAGCACCACTGATGTCATACTTTTTGTATGTGTGGATGATAATGATTTAAACAAAACAAACACAAAATAGTTGTATTGCTGAGTTAAAATACCAGCTCTTGTAAAAGTAAGTATTGAGGAATTAAAGTACTTCTCAATAATGTGTGACTATCATGTGTGACCTTCCTTCTTGTCTATCGGGAAGTGATTCTGAAAGATTGGCATCTCTCCTTTTCAGAAGGGCTGATTTGTGGAAAGGTATTTTTTCTGGTGACAGGGAAAAAATCCTCTGTTGCATTGTTTAGAACAAACAGCTTTTTGGGCAGGGGCAAGGCATTAATTTTCCAAGTGTTTTTTTGTTTGTTTGTTTGTTAAGAGGTCTTGATGATAAATATACTCTCTTGGATATGTGTCACATATTTTTGTGCAATACGTAAGCTTTTGTCTAGGATTTGCTGCAGATAGTCAGATTTTAGTTTGATATTTCTGTAATGCCTCTCATAAGGGAAATGTCTTGTTTTTTCAATGAAATAGTTTTAGTAATATGTCTCTGGAAGCAACGGTGTCTGTTTTTGTTTTTTTATTTTGAACAGGTAATGGTTGTACATGAATTACAAGCTAGTCTCTAGTGGGGACACCGTGGGAGGATGAACACGGAGGAGCTGGAGCTACTGACTGATTCCAAGTACAGAAACTATGTAGCAGCAGTTGACAAAGCGCTGAAGAACTTCGAATATTCCAGTGAATGGGCAGATTTAATATCTGCGCTGGGAAAGCTGAACAAGGTATGCCTGTCAGGTGCCTTTGGAAAAGATTCAGGAACAGACAAAGAGTGCTAGTGTAATAATGTAAAAGGGTAAGGTTCCGTCAGTCTAATATGCTTGGAAATAATTTAAGCTTGAACCGTATTTTGAGTACGTGCAGGGAGCAATAAAATCAAACAACTGCCTTTCTAAGGCTTACAGTAGAATGCTGTCTAATTTTAAGTAAGAGGGAAAGTTGTCCACATAGTAGAAATAAACACAACATCTTTTTATTGATGACATTTACTTTTAATCTCATTTAATTTTATTAAAATAGTATGAAAAATAGAAGCCAGCATAAATATAAATATTTTTATGTAAAGTATGAGTTATAGAATGGGGATCAAATAATTCATTGGCCAGAGAATGCTATTCTGATTCATGCTAACAGTTAATATGTCAAATGTGTAATATCACTGTGATCTTTAATAGCAGTTCACAAATGTTTACAGGTCATGTAAGATCTTGTTCTGATTACTCTGTTGAGTTTGGGATCTCCAGTCAGGGTCATAAAGTTCCGTTCACACACACATTTTACCAGTGTGAAGCTCTGCAGAATTTCGAATAGAAGGCATTTACATTTTGTCCTTTAAACCTTGTGGAAAATCAAGAAGGGACAGTACTGTTGGCATTGCCAGTGGGATAGTTTCTTTGTATGAATTTTTCTTAAAAATAACAGTTCTTACAACATGAATATAGTATACAGAGTGAGAGCTATAATATTGTGGAAGAAAAATATGAAGACAAATACAAATAAGCGTTCTAGTCTTGAAGTGTTTATACAGTTTCAGACAGTGGTAAACTTCAGTATGTTGCCTCACTCATGGAAGTTTTTTAAACTTTGGGTGGTGAATTGTTTGGGAGAACTTTACTAGTCCTCTTTGAGCTACTGGCAATGCGTTTCAACAAGTGGAGACAGTAATTTTTGTCCTGAGCTACTGTAGTGTGATTGTGGCATAAAAGGACTGTAGTAAAACAAAGTGAGTAAGCTGTGAGTGAGGAGCCTGCGGCAAGTGAAGTTCTGCCTTGGCATTTCCAGCTGTAGCAGGTGTACAAGTGGAAAGGCATTGCAAATAAAAAGTTCCAAAGTACATGTTAAAAGGTTTGTTAGTTGTGTTGTAAAACCAGGTGTGTGTCTTGACTGACCGTGTTTGGGAACTCATTTGTAAAATGTGTGTGATGTTTAACTTACTTGCTTTGTTCTGTTTCTCTTAATGTGTCGATTTGTTTATCAGGTGCTACAGAACAATGCAAAGTACCAGGTAGTTCCAAAAAAGCTGACTATAGGGAAGCGCTTAGCACAATGCCTTCATCCAGCTCTGCCAGGTGGGGTTCATCGGAAGGCACTTGAAACGTATGAGATCATCTTCAAAATCATCGGGCCCAAGCGCTTGGCCAAAGATCTTTTCCTATACAGGTACAGTAGTTTAAACAACTGTATTCTGAATGCACGGTTGAGATGCTTTTGGTTTCCTGCAGCTTATATTAGTAATATTGCTTTGTTATATGGCAAGAATCACAGAATTTCTTTGCTCATGTTACTGATGCTTGTGTAGTACTGTTCTTCTGAGTACTGTATACCAAAAGATATGCAGGTCACCTAATTTTTTTCTGAGGAACAAACTCTCTAGTGCTAGGAAATCTGGAATTCATTATTTCTTTATGGAAACAAAGTTTTGTGCATGGATGTACATAATTGAAGTAATTGAAATGAGAAAGTTTATTTCAATGTATTTACAATTTTCTGTGATTTGAGTGTAGCTTATCACAAGAAATTGTTTCTTCCAAGCAATCAGGGCAACAGAACAGAAAGATTAATTGTTGGTTTTTTTTTTTTTTTTTTAGAATGATGGGCAGGTGCAAAACTTTTCTTGCTGTCAATCTCTAGAATTGAGTGTAATAAAACCAAAGGATTTGGTTTCAAAGGTTTCAAACCTTGAAAATAAAGTGTAGTGAAAATATGCTGATTCCTAAACCTCCAACAGGTTCTTGGGTGGGTGAGGGAGGGCAAGACGTTAAGCTGTTTATTATGCAAGGAATAGAAAGATGTGTGCATATGTGTATACATACCGTTTTTAATCTTTAGCTATCCCTGAAGATTAAAATTTCGTCCATTTGAGAAATCATAGATTTAAAATTGAATTCTGATTACATAGCAAAAATGAATATTAATGCTTGGAAATAAATTGTGTACCTTAACTTCAGTTATTCTGTCTTGCATTGGCAATACATTTATATATCGTTATTTTTGTGGAGGGAGAGATCTCAGTTGTCTGGTTTTATGTTTTTTTTAAAGATTTTGTGAACTCATAGCTCACAATTTTTTGCCTGCATGGTAGTTCAGTAGCTGCAGCATCTTGCTAACAGTAAGTTCTAGGATAGTGAAAAATGCTACCTTGTGTAATGTAACTAAGAGCCATTGTTGCCGTAGCTTGGGAGGAGATGAAGACATTCTGATTACGGCATTATCAGATTCCAGTATTTTTCATGTAAGCAGAATGTGTCTAAGCATCAAATCTTGAAGAATGAGTAGTAGCCTTACAAAGAAAGACTGTGGGTAGTGTGCTAGTTATTGAACAAAAAGACATTTTCTGCAGAAAAAGAAACCCATTGACAATGGCAAGACAGTGATTCTTGTAGATAAAGGCAAAAATAACTTTTAGAAACAATTCTGCAGTTTGCAAAGATTTTCATTTCTCTGTAACATCTGTAAACTTTATATCCAGAATGATTTTTAATAATGGATCTGTAGGTATATATTTTAAGACCCTTGTCTCAAAGTTATTTTTTTCAGTTCATTTTTATCCTCTGTGTGTCAGGAGTATTCTAACTTCAGTCCTCACTGATTCTGAAAACTACAGTTGTGTTCACACACCATTATTGGTGTTATTTGTCATAATTTGTTACATTTAGTAGCAACAGCAGAAATGATCTTAATATGTAGGATAATCTCCTTTATTTAGCTGATCACATTTCTAACATTCACGAACCTACATTTTCATGGTAAACTCAAAAATATACTCTTTTTCTAATCCTTTAAATATTTCTGTGTAAACAGTGGGCTTATTTTTAGGTTGAGAATCTGTTTCAGAATGAATTTTGAAGTAAATCTTATTGCTACTTAACAGTACAAAAGCCTTAAAAATGTATCTTCAGATTATTTGGTGAAGTAAAAGGTCATTGCTTTTATTTTATTGTAAAAAGTGTTTTTATAAACTACCTCAAAGGTTCCAATCTATTTTTGTTTGTTCTTAATAAATGGAAAGACAATGCATTTTAAAATAGTTTTTCCATTGTGATGTAGTTTGACAAAATTAGAAGCAAGTATGCATAATAAAATGCTAGTTTGATATTTGTGCCATTGGTGAAAGGCACGTTCATTTCAGGGCCTTTGGTGCTTTACCGTTACAGCTCATGATATTAATCTGTCAATCTGGGATGCAATTGTACAGCATGGTGGTCTGCGTCAGTGCTAAATTCTGGGATGAAAAGCCTGACATTTAGAACTGCATTGGGCATATCTGCAACGGTTTTATGATATAAATGAAACTGTCTCATGTGAGCAGCTTCCTAAAAGAGGTAAATTTCATTTTTCCACAGTTCCGGGCTATTTCCACTCCTTGCCAATGCCGCTATGTCTGTCAAGCCAACATTATTGAGTCTGTATGAGATTTATTACCTCCCTTTGGGGAAAACATTGAAACCAGGTCTGCAAGGACTGTTAACTGGGATTCTGCCTGGTTTAGAGGAGGGGTCAGAGTACTATGAAAGGTAAGGATACATATGTTAATAAAGCAATAGACTAATTATTTTTTCCTGCAACATTTCATTACATACTTATTTATGGATGTTTTTAAAGATAAATGATACTAATTTAATTCAGTCATATTAATTGCAACTGAACATTTATGGTGGAAGATTCCAAACAATAATTATGGTAAATTAACTGTTAGTTGTTCCTGATACTGAAAGGGAATTTACAGTAAGTAAACTTAGCGTTATAATTCAGTTATGGAGGTATATGGCATGTTAGGAACCACTTCAATCAGGAAGCACTTCTTTACTGTGCAGGTCGTGGAGAACTGGTACAGGTTGCCCAGAGAGGTGGTGGAGTCTTCCTCGTTGGAGACCTTCAAAAGCTACCTGCACGTGGTCCTGGGCAACGTGCTCTGGGTGGCCCTGCTTGAGCAGGGGGGCTGAGCCAGATGACCTCCAGAGGGCCCTTCCAGCCTCAGCCATTCCGGGATTATGTGAACATTCTGCTTATTTCTTTTCATGGGTTGTCGCTGAAATTATGTTTGCTGTATTAGTTATGGTTTAAGATACACGGACCAAGCTTCCATCATTAAGATTTGTCTGTTACCGTATCTAAGTTATAATTAAGCCACCTATGTGAGAGACAGGCAGCAATGATCCACCAATCTGTATGGATTATTAATATGTTTCTAGCAGAGTGGCCTAGGAGGTAACAGCTCTTCTTACACTGACTGGGGCTAAGGCTTGCTGGTTATCTTGATCATAGTAGCTGGGGCATTGGTGTGGATTCTTAACATACTAATGGTTGAAGTTACACTCCACAACTTTGAGGTTTTGGAATTGATCACGTGTTTACATATTCTTGATATTTCCATAGAATATTGCTTGGAACTTCAGAAGCTAGAATTTTACAACTTGTATGTGAAGAGCAGTTTAACTGCACCTCTTCCATTTCTTTGTAGTCAGATACAGCATAGTTGGCATACCAACTACAGTGGACAAGGGCTACTTCTTTGCTGTGCAGTTTCCATCATCCTCAAGGGCTGCTCAGCTTGCCTCTCAGGGCCTGTCGTACTGTGTGGAGGTGCTGCCTATGAGTGGGGAAGAAGTGAGGGCAGTGAAAGCGATTGCTCTTGCTCAAACAATTGTTATGCCTTGTTATTGCCAGAAGTGCCTGGTGCAAGGCATCAGTGGGCGAAAGCTGTTTCCTTCATTCTTTTCTTCAGTAGCTGTGCTTTCCTGCTTTCTGTCTCTCAGCCAACAGTTGGCTTCAAGTAGCAGATGAAAAAGTTATTTGGCCCATTGAACATAAAAAGTATGTAAGGTGAAGCTGTGGGCACACAGAAGTGCTCTGTAAGCCAGGCTTGCTAGCTGGATCACTGTGTTCAGGCTGCATTAAGAGGTTCAGGATCAGGGCTTCTCTTAGCCACTCAAAATAAAATGTTGATCTTCCCGTAAGGCTTGATTATTAATTTATTAGAATTAGGGGTGAAGGCAAAGACTGTTATGCATGACCTAATTCAGCTGACTTGGTTTTGTTCTGCAGAACAAACACGCTGTTGGAGAAGGTTGCCTCAGCTGTGGACCAGTCAGCGTTCTATAGTGCTCTCTGGGGTAGTCTGCTCACAAGCCCTGCAGTTCGCCTGCCTGGAATCACTTATGTCCTCTCCCATCTCAACAGGAAGCTTTCAATGGAAGATCAACTCTATATAATTGGCAGTGACATTGAATTAATGGTAATGTTTTACTGACAGCGGTAACGTTGGTGTTAGACTTGTTTATATAATAATCTGCTTCCAGAGGGGTTTAGATAACTTCCATATCCTTGAATGTAGCCTTTGGAAATAAAAAGTGGACATTAATTTGTTACACCTCCAGTTAAACTGATTTTATTTTTTTTTTTTGAGTATGATGAAAGTGTCACAAAGCTGAGTTAGTGTTTCAGACCTGCTTAGGTTTGGTATAAAACTTTATCTCCATTCGTGACTTCATTTTTTTGAAAAATATTGTCTTACATTTAATATATTGTTATTTAAAGAAAGCAAAAGCTCAATATTTATCCTTATATAGTTCAGGGAACCTGCTGATTATGTTTCTTCAGTGGTAAAATAACTATGTCTTCCTGTTTTATTTAATTATTCAAAATTCTAAAATAACTTTGTTTCATACATTTCACCATACTTATAAGCAACTGTTCTTATTTTGAGTGTTCAGTTTTATCTACCTACTCAAAAAAGATAGAGCAAATAATTTATTTTTTGGTCCTGCTGTTACTTCAGGTGGAAGCAGTAAGCACGTCAGTGCAGGATACCAGTGTCTTAGTACAAAGGAGCACATTGGACCTTATCCTTTTTTGTTTTCCATTCCATATGAGCCAGGTAGGTTATTAATATAAGAGATACTAATGGGCAAACTCTTAAAGGTACTCTGCTTCTTAATCAGTAGCAGTATTTATGCAGTGTTTATTAGTGATTTTTTCCAAGTTTGAAGAGTCATCTATAAGAGATTCTCTTACAAGTTTGGCTCTTCGCATGTCATGATCCTTTACCCTTGTTCTTTCTAACTCCGTGTGTTAACTTCCACTTACGCATACCCAAACCCCAATATACAATATTAGGTCTAATCTCTGCAGAAGCTTTTAATTTGCTCTGATTTGATTTGAAAGCAAGTCATCTGTTTATGTGCAAATGTCCGATTCTTGGCATTCAAAAGCAGTGAAAGCTAATCCTTTTACCATAAGTGCTTCAGAACATGAAAGAATTAAAAAATAATTATGGGTTTTGGGTCAGCCCAGTGGAGCTGGAGTAATGGGAGATAAGACCTAGACACTGTAAGGTCTACTTTTTATTTCTTTATTTTTTTTAATGTATATACACAAAATTCTCACTTTGTTAGAAATTATGGAAAACCTGCACTTTCCTGTATAAAGAACTGTGTTTTTTCATGTGGAAGTGTTTTTTTTTTCACACTTACCAGTTAGTGTAAGAATATTTTGTGTGTCCCATTTTAGGTGGTAGGATGATGAAATTATCAATACAGATTTTGTTTTGAATATTAAGACTTATACAAACCTTCAAAACAGTAACAGATGGAAGTTATTTAAAATTCTTTCGTCTGATTTTTTTTTTAACTGGATTTTAGTTGAATTTGCTTTCAAGGCTTTTGTCTAATAAAGAAAATTAAAGTACCTTGTAAGAAAAACAAGTTGCTAATGAAGTCAAGTATTTTTGCTATTTATGAAGTGTATATATATTTTTATATACTACAGAGTGTTTGTCTAAATAATAATCTTTTTTTTTGGTTTCCTAAAAGCAAGATTGTGTTCTTGTACTTTTCTGAATTCATATATGACTATGAAATTAATGAAGCTTTAATGTACACTAAGCTGCTACCATAGAAGGAGTGTTACTTTTCCTAGTTAAATTGTCTTGTTTCTATCTTCAGGCAACACGTCCAGACATGATCAGAATTTTGTCAGCAGCCCTTCATGTAGTACTGCGCAGGGATATGTCGCTCAATCGAAGGCTTTATGCATGGCTTCTGGGTAGGTTTGCGCTTTGTTTGATTTTTGACTGAAAGTGGAATAGAGATTGTACATTCATTGGCAGTGTTTTGCTATATTGTGGAGAAAGTTGCTTGGAAAAATGAAACGCATAATTTGTGTCACAAGGAAGAAAAGCAATCTGTCTCTCTGGGCATAAATGAAGAATGTCATGCTGAAACTCCTACCTGTTACATAAATTATTTGTATGTTTTGCTATAGCAGCAGGTATGGGCTGCATTCAGGCATGCATAGACACTGAAAGGCAAGTTTTGTCTCCCTAAAACCTTACAAAGGAAAACCAGAGAACAGGCGTTGTAGACCGTGACAGTTGGAGGATAACAGGACAGAAGGGATGAAAATAAAACGGAATGTTAAAATGTGTTGATATTATATTGGTAGAGGCTTGAGCATGCAAACCTTAACTTTAAGCTTCATTAAATATTTGCGTGGTTGAATTAACAAATCACCGATTATTTTTCATGTCTTCCACAGGCATAAAACATTATTTCAATCCCATTTTGGGGTAAATTGGATTACTGAGAAGACAGATGCTTTTACTACTACCAAATGATAGATTATCATATATTAATACAGGCTTACTCTTCTGTATGAAATCAGTTTGTAATCAGAAAAGGATGAGAGAGAAGCGCAGCTATTTAGAAGACTTTAGTAACTACCTAGGGAATATTTAGAAAATTAGAGAATTTTCTAAATAAATAAAAAAAAATACTCTTATTCAGCCTTTTTCTTTTGAGAAAATGAAATCTGTGGTCACATGCAGCTGGTCTGTTACTCTTGAAAACCACTTTCAGCCCACTTTGAGAGAGAATTCAGGATCTTAGACGTGGGAGTTCCTAAGTGTGTCATAGAAACCAGAGACTGAATGGAGGGAAATGTTTTCTTTTCTGGAGGGAAGACACTTATGCTCTGCTCTTACCTTTTTTGTTTAGCTTCTTATCTCAACAGCAAATACAAATGTACTACTCAGGCTAACCAGAACCCTTCCCAGCAGCTGTAGTATCTTTCCTAGCAGACAGATAAAACATCAGAGCCAGGTAGCTTGTGGGTGAATGGGGAAAATAAGTAGCCAGGGGACATGAGGGAGAGAACTGAAGATACTAAGGATGAAGTAAGCAACACTATTTTTCATGAGGGAATTGGTTTTGTTGTTGTAGAAGCTGCAGGGATTTAAAGGATTAACATGAAAAAATCTGGGCTGCTTTAGTTTTGCTGTTTTTTTCTGCAAAACTACACAGATTCGTTGTTTTTAGTACTGCATATTAAATTCACACAACTTCTTGCCAGATGGATGTCATCCATTAGATGATTAGATATATCAACTTCAGCAAAAATCTTTTCATGCTTTAATCATTTTGCAAGACCGTGACTTGCGAATTATTCATTTTTTAAAGAAAGACAGTGAAATGCACTGTCACGCTGCATGCCTACATTTTCCAATTTAGCTAAGTTTGGGGGGATTAGATACGTCTTCTGCTGTCATTGAAAAAGATATTTCATGCTTTTAAAATCACTTTTTTCTTGGTTGTGGAAGCTCCTACAGCCATTGCATGAGTGAGGTTCCCACTGAAAGATACTGGAACTTCAGAAAATAGTTTCATAATGACTATTCCTGGTCCTGTTCTGCGAATAGTTAGTGCCTCCATTAAATACATTTTCAGAGAGACTTATTGGCATTTTGGCTTTTTCTTTTTACACTATGCTGCTTTTATATTACCATGGTATCCTACTGCTAGCATGTAGTGTATGTGTAGGGGAGCCAGTTATGTTTGAAGACTCTCTGAAGTCTGATGTTCTGCATGGATTATTTGACTCTGGTGTTAGCTATTCCTTCCTATTGTTTTATAGCTGGGAGTGGTCTTAGCAACAGTTTCTAGGCATAAAAATGACATTCCATCTCTTTGAATTCTGGTTATCTTAACCATTGATAACAGTGGTTGTTTTAGGTTGCTGCTGAGCAGATTTCTCAGACTTTCCTTCTTTTTTTTTTCTTCTTTTGTCAAATCAATTGTGTGTCCTCGTTATATTATTATTGACATATTCTTATGGGACATAGTCCTAGAGTGTCTTCTTAAAACTATAAAGTTTGTGCTGTGGTATTGAACACTTGTTTCTTTTCTGCAAGAAGTAATTTGATTAGTAGTGTTGAATAAAGTTAAACTTTGTAATTTGTGTGCAAACTGCTTGTATGGAAGTATCACTTAGTTTCCTTTATTAAACTCTCTCTAAAATCATCTTTCTCTTGCCAACACTACTTGGACATCATCTTGGTAAGTTACCAGTGCTAATGTGTTAATTTGTAACTTAAAGAAGTTGATAAAATATTCTATTAAGAGACAAATATTTATTTGCCTTCTCTTTTGTTCGCTTGAAGGTTTTGATAACAATGGTGCCCTTATAGGACCCAGAAGTACAAGGCACAGCAATCCCGAGGAGCATGCCACTTACTATTTCAATACCTTCTCTAAGGAGATGTTAGTCCAGGTAACTATACAATATTCTATTGTGTCATATATCCTCATAAATAGATACTGAGCAAAGTTGCTGTCTTTGTCTTGCGACTTGACATTTCAACGTGACTGTTTAATTTCTGTCTTATTGTGGTATTAAGTCCTACTCTTCTAAAACCTTCTCAATGAAAAATGTAGTAAAGATATGAGACAATAACAATATGATCAGGACATATGTTAGATTTCTGCTTGTCCTATTCTTCCATGAATGCAGCATACATGGAAGATGCTTGATTATAAGCCCAGCACGCTGAAGCCTTTTCTATCACATAATAGAATTGGAGAGTTTTTTTCTACTAATGTAGATACAGAAAATTCCTCTGTTTTGGGAACTGGAAAATTGTGATCAGATGGTCTTTATTCAGAAAACCTGTGCAAGAAGGATCTTCTTCCCCTCTAAGGAAGGGGAATGTCTTTTCTACTGTCCACTGGCAGTCAGGAATAGTCAAGCAACTTGGCTGTCATACTGTTTGACCCTTAAAGCCTTGCTAAGTGTGCTGGGATCACCTTGTCTCAAGAACTGTGCTCCTTCTCTCACAGTAATTAAAGTGTACAGACGTCTTTCAAAATGTTGTGTCTGATCTTGAAATCAGGAAGATGTTTTCTCATTAAGGCCAGTTGATAAGGTCAGGATTTTTCTGATATTCAGATAAATTGCAGTACTATGTATGGGAATTAGAGTGGGGATTCCAAGATTAGTAGCTGACAAGAATATTTAGCTTCCTGCTACTTGAAGCTGGATATCCAGCAGAGAGCTAGCACTTCTGAGTTTTATCTGAAGTTAATGAGAACTGCTGATTTAGTGATGAGGAAGAGAACTGAATTCTCATAAAGCAAGGAACTTGCTGGCCCTCTTTACCCTTTTCTTGCCTCTTCTGCTTCCCAGGGCAGATGATGAATACAAACCTTGAGGAGAGGTTTGGATGAGATGCAGTTTCACCCATACCATCTATACAAAATGTAGTCATCTTTTACCATCCTTTAGGCACTTGTTCTGGTTGTCCTTTTAAATCTGCCCATCTGTGTGTCTTAAGGTCATTAAAGTTTTTCTGTCTGAAAAGACTAATGGCAGTGTAAAGTTGAAACAGTCCATTTATTTTTTATTTATTTATTTATTCTTAAGCATACAACTACTGTTACACTAGAATGGAGAATGGCTGTTTTTGACAATGGGATGATCTATTTGTTTTTTGTCTTAAAATACTTTAAGGGCATTGAAAGCAATGATTTGGTCTAGAAGACCAAATATATATATTTTATATTGTTCTGTTCTGCCTTCTTCTCTAGTAGTCTCTCAATGAATTGTACTTGTTGAGACAAATTATTGATAGTTCTGACCTTCTAAAGACATGTTAAAGTACCGAAGACTTTCCTTTCAGGATGCTGGCTGATACCACCTGAGTTGTAGCAGATATAAAAGTGGTCTGCCACGTAGGTGGGCATAGTATATGCTAGATGGACAGATTATTATTTATTCAGTCCTTAAATTCTGCATGCCTTACCTTCTCAAACAATTTCTTCATTACTTTTTGTCTTCTTTTTTATTCTCAAGATTGGTATCTATTTACAGTGTGTTACTGGGCATTCTCTATTTCCTTTTGTATTTTAGTATGTACCTATTAATATTTCTGTGGATCAGGATTTGATCTTACAGGCAAAGCTGAGAGAATAGTTAAGTTTGGAGAGAATGAGCTGCACTGAGATAATGCTTTCCACTACTGAGAATTTTCCCTTTATATGCAGCCTTTATTGTATCTTTCTTTCAAAAGCTGTTTTCTGGTGTTCTTTTTCTTTTTCCTGTTATGCTCTTGCTCTTTGTAGGCCATGGTTGGAATATTACAAGTTAATGGACATGGAGAAGAAAGCACATTAATGCAAGACTTAAAGCCTTTTCGAATTCTTATCAGTTTGCTGGATAAGCCTGAACTGGGTAATTGTCATATTACTACTTCTTTATTTTGTCTCACATGGTTTGCTTAACTGATTTTTTCTTTTGTTGGTCAGATTGAAAAAAGCTTTCTTCTTAATGGCAGTGCTAGTACTGTCAGGTTACTGGATTTCTGGATTTTTCCAAGCTAATAATTTTATGTAGTTGTTAGATTTACCTTCATCCAACTGCAATTTCTTCTACTTTCACCACATGAAATAGGAAATTAAAGTCATAGGCAGAAATGACTGCATGTTGAAAGAAATGCTAATAGGATCTTTCTCATTTCTTTAATTGAACAGTGAATTTACAGTTTCGAATCTCAGATGTTGCTTTTGGGAATAATCTCATTCTGCTAATATGCACATAGAGTTCAGATGTATTAGCAACAAAACAATTATTGTATTTCATTATTATCAATAAGAAAGCAAGTAATTTTTTTGCTGTTTTTTTATTTTTCCTTTCTGCTCTTTGGAGTGTTAAGATGCAGTTTTTCAGCAGTTCATAAGGGCATGGGACTGAGACAAAAGTGGATTAGGCAAAATATTGACAACAAGTAAGACTTCTTTTCTGTAGTAACAGTTTGGGAGGTGACTGATGATTAATGAAAGTTTGTATGTCTGTCCAGAGGTTTGGGGGCAGAATAGTAAAAGCATAAAAATACAGCAATTGTAAGAGTACAACTTGAAGTGGTCTTACTGGTAATTTGTGGTTTTTGGGGGGTCAGTAATGTTTTCAAAGGCAATGTGTGCACATGAATTTTTCTTGAAGTAAGCAAAGCTATGAGGATACTTTGAGCAAACTGACAGAAGAAGCCAGTAGGATTTCAACTTGACTCGGTGACCATACTGAAAGTAATTTGTGAGGCTAGGAGACAGCACCAGAAAACAAAGGGTATTTCCAGCAGGATCACTTTGGGAACTAATCTGAAAGTTGGTTTTGATTGTTTATTTTTTCATCTAAAACTCAGGATTTAGCTCAAATTTGAAGGAGGCACTATTTCAAAAAATATTGTGTAGCTTGCATCTGGAATTAAAGAAAACCTAGCTCAATTTAAAAGGAAGATGCTCAAAATATTTTATCTTGTATTATTTGCATTTAAATATTTCAGGATATTTTCTGTATGATAACAGTATAAACTAGCTTCTGGGGTAGGTATCCTAAAATGGTTGTTTAAAAGCTACCTTTGATTGAGAATCCATGTAGTTACATGTAATAATACCTCGAAGACAGTGTTTTGGCTTGAGCATGGTCCATGCTAATGTGCTTGCCTTGCTTTTCAGCTAGATGTGTTTGTATCAAGCCACCATTGTACACATATGGACAGTGTGCTTGTGCTTTAGTATACTCCTAGTTACTGTAATTGCCTGTACGTTTCTGGGATGAAAAAAAAATCTGAAATTGAGGTAGCTTACGAAATTGAACAAAATGACTTATGGCTTCAGTGACCAAAGCTAGCTAATGATTAATTTCAGGTGTGGACTGTTGTGCTATTATAGCACAACATATATATATATGTGCTATATATATATATGTGCTATATATACAAGGCTGTCGTTGCTGATATTTCTCTTTAGGCCCTGCCATCCTGGAGGATGTATTGATTGAAGTGTTTCGAACATTATATACACAGTGCAAAGCAGAATTGGAGCTTCAGGCAGAGCCTTCTTTCAACAAAGATCACACACAGCTAAGCAGGTAGACAGTGTGTA
The DNA here is from genome assembly GCF_964211835.1 of Anser anser. Taxonomy (NCBI): domain Eukaryota; kingdom Metazoa; phylum Chordata; class Aves; order Anseriformes; family Anatidae; genus Anser; species Anser anser. The sequence goes on from NC_139722.1 coordinate 37,803,247, forward strand.
TAATGTATTTTCCATTTGAAAAGAAATGCATCTTTCTGTTGCTGAGAGCATGCTGTATCTAGGCCATGACTGTGAAGCCTGCGAGGCTGTGACCTTGTTTTCTTCCTGATACAGGTTCCATTGATATTAATTGCAACTTCTGTGTTCACTGCAAAGGTCTGCAGGGCTCTAGGTGTTGTTTTTTTTTTTTGTTTGTTTGTTTTTTTTTTTGTTTTTAACATTTAGAATGCAATCGACATTTTTTATCCATGACAAAATTGCGTGTTTGATACAGCTAAGTTCAGTATTTTGATGGTATAGATTAGTTGTGGCATTCTTTACATCTGTGTTTTTCCCACTTCTCTGCCCCTCACCACCCCCCAGGAAAAAAAAAATAAATGTGTAGGCTGATGAACTTTCTTGTAGAAAAAAGTTGAAGATAGAGAGAAGTGTTAAAAGTATTTTAAGATTTGTGCTGAATACCTTAAAATACAGAGGATAAAAGTTCAAAGCAGGGAGGGAACAACTAAACAACTATAGGAATGATCCTGAGAAAACAGACAGGAAACCTGGGAGCCATACAGAGACACTGGTATGCACAGCCTGCCCTACACCTAGTCCTAGAGCAACAACCATAGGGATGGGGGGAAGGTGTTTTGTCAGTGGTGACTGGCAGCAGGTAAACTTGGTGTAGTTACGTAACTTAGAAGTGAAGTCTAAAAATTTAAAATGTGTGTTTTTTCTTTTAGCAAACTGAGAGAAAACAAGAAAACAGCAGAATTGATTAAAACTGCCAATCTTCTATTTAATTCCTTTGAGCCTTATTACATGTGGGATTATATTGCTCGTTGGTTTGAAGAATGTTGTAGGTAGGTTATAATGCTCTGTATTCTTCTGTGTGTTTGTGTTTTGTTTTTTCTTTGCCTTTAAAGAAGTTACCCAGGGCTCTGCAGAGGGATCTGGATAGGCTGGGTAGATGCACCGAGTCCCATTGTACGACATGCAACAAGGCCAAGTGCTGGGTCCTGCACTTAGGTTGTAACAACCCCATGCGGGGTCTAGGCCTGGGGAAGAGTGGCTGCAAAGCTGCCCAGCAGAAAAGGACCTGGGGGTGCTGGTCAGCAGCCGGCTGAACATGAGCCGGCAGCATGCCCAGGTGTAATTTCTGTTACGTGCGCATTTCTGAGTAGCAGCAGAGAATGTTAGCAAGAATATGTTACAATTTACACAGAAGGACCGTTGTGACTGAACTATCTATAAAGCAGGATACTAGTTTTAGGAAGAAAGTTGGCTGTTTTAATGAGAGATGGTCACCTGATAGAGGTGTGGGTTGAGTACTTGTTTTAAACGTATGTCACAGAGATAATGCTGTTTGTGTTGTTGTTGTTATTTAATCTTTTGATAATTACTTGCTGTTAATGTTTTAGACTTGTTTTCTGTGATGCTCCTATTTCAAAAAAATCACTTTTTCAGTCCTGGGGATATATATTCATGTGCTCTTCCAAAACCAAGAGAAAAACTTAGCATAATTAACTATTACTGAGAATGTGACACTGCCCTTACCACCACTCCCATGAATGAGCTGGAGAAACAAATTCCTTTGTTCATATCCTTTGTTTATAATATCTTCAGATTGCAATGTGTTTTCAGTGTGTTTGTGTTTATTCAGCAATAGTGCTCATCAAATTTTGAATTCTTGTTGATAATAAAAGAGTGATGGCAGTTGAAGCTGAAGCAGACATTTAGAAGAGCCTACCTTGTTTTTATCTTGCGCAGCTTTAAAGCTTCATGGGCCTTTTATTTAATTTTTGGTTATCTTAAATATTTAATGCGTTGGGTATAGATCTCTTCAAAATGACTGCTTCAAGTAGTCCAGGTAGCCCTGTTCCTTTAGTTCTATCATTGGTGCCTGTGCTCATACCAGAAAATGCTGCTGGAGTCACAAATGCAATTTTCTTTAGCCTGAATTTCGTTATTTTATGAACGAAGGCTGTTTTACAGGGAAAGGCTGGTTGCATGCTTTCAGAAGAAGCCACAGTGGGGCAAGTGCAGTACTTAACAGAAACAGAAGAGACTCCTTATTTGTTTATAAGAATTCTCCTTCAGGTGTACAGCTTCTTATTAACTTACAGGAATGTGGTCAATGTCATGGGGAAGAGATGTCATGAAACCCTATCTGAATTTTGCAGGAGGACTTTACATGCCAGACTTCAAACTGGGCCTGGAGGTGGTAATGAGCAATCTGAGTTACCCCTGACAAATTTCTGCTTGTTAGTAGATTTTTTGTTGGATATAGTGTCTTTGGTAAGAACTGTTTTATTTGTTACTAATCCTGGCATATGGTTTATAGTCCTGTTTTTTTATGGTTTATAGACCTGGTTCATAGTCTACAGAAATATTATACCTACCTTATTAAATTTTCTTACCATAAAGGTTACTGTCATAAATTGGTGGGTAACTTTAAAACAAATTTTGATTTCAGTGTATGATTTTTTTGATGAGCTGGTTGGATATTAGCAGACTTCTAATGATGCTTACACCTGAAACCTTTTCGTTTGTCCTTGATTTCTTTTCTCTGAAACTACACTGTATTAATTACAAGCAGTCTTTTGTAGTTTTATGTGCTAGTTTAGATGTGCAACTTTCTTTTAAAGCTCTTTTAAACGTTGTGATAAGATGTATCTTTCTGTTGGCATTGCTTAATGTAGCAAAGACTGTTGGAACTGTTTTTTTCTACCTGTCTTTCCTCAATTCTTTGCTTTCTCATTTCAAAGCCTACTAGAAGTATGAGAGTGCTGTGTCAGGTATGGCAATCAGCCCATTTTCCATTTACTTATACTTACTAATGATTTGTTTTCTCATTTTTCATTCTTTAATTTGTATGTTAAGGATATTAAAATAATAGTATTATTTTTAGCCTTATTACTGTATTTTGTAATGTGTACATAGTGAACAAGATGTAAATTTCTGAAAAGTTAAATATTTATATTTGTTAGTTACCCTACTGTAAAGTTAATTTTGTAAATTTTGGGAAGGATATAGTTCTTAGTCTCACATTAAGACATTCATATTCCATTTTCCGTATGTGTAGAACACAGTTAAGCAAATGATAGGTACCACTGTTATAGCAAATAACACAAATCCCACCCTAAAAGTTACAAATCATGAGCTGTTTTATTTCTTTTCTAGGAGACTTACATTGAAATACAGACAGAACACTTGCCTCAGCTGCTGCTCAGAATGATTTCTGCATTGACAAGCCACCTTCAGACTTTGCACTTGTCTGAGCTTACTGATTCTCTGAGACTCTGCTCAAAGATCCTTAGTAAGGTCCAACCTCCACTGCTGTCTGCAGGTGCAGATGGTACGCTGCAGCTTCCTAGCGGACACAGTAGCTCCATCAAAGAATGGGAAAATAAAAAGGTAACTGATTGTATTGTGCAGTGTCTTGGAAAAATGATACTTTTGTGTGTGTGTGTGACTTTCCTTTAATGAAAAGTGGGCTTTCTAAGTCAGTGTTGGATTGCTTACAGGTCTTCATTGGATTTTGCTTAACATACAGCAAAAGGTCTTGATTCTTAAGAGGTTTTTATCTATATTTAATAGTATACATATGTAAATCACTTCAGAATCAGAAAATTAGAAAACTAAAACTCCTGTTTGATATTTTAATGCACTTCAGAAGTCTGATCTCGTAGAATAACTGAACTCAGAAGAATTCTTCACCTTGATTATGTGTGAGGAATATGTTAATTCTTCGATCACCCAATTTGTATGCATCAGATGAATGTCTATCAATTGTTTCACTGTCAAGTTCTTGGAATTATTTATTTAAAAAATAGAAGTTACAAACCAGCCAGCAGCTATTTCTTTTAACAATTTGTCTAATGTGTTCCAGGCAACCATGGCAGTGGAAATTATTTTAAGTGACATGCCCTAAAATCCTTGATCTCTGATGGATCCAGCTGAAGAAACTAGAGGAACATCATAGAGTGGTTTAGGTTGGAAGTGACAGTTGGAGGTCACTGCTTTGGAATTGCAGGGACCATTTCAAAGTTAGATTCTACTTTAAAGCTAGGTCAGGTTGCTCAGGATCATACCCAGCTCAGTTTTGAGTATCTCCAAGGACCAACTTCCCACAACTTCTCTGTACAGCCTGTTCATTTGCACTGTTTGGCTACATTAATAGGGTGAGGGATTTCCAAATATTTGGTTAGAATTCCCATTGTTGCAGCTTGTGTTTGTTGCCTCTTGTTCTTTCACTGTGGATTTCTCAGCACACCTCCATCTTTTCAGCTAACTAACAGGAAGTCTTAGCAATAAAGACACAACCCTTAGCATTTTTTTTTTTTTGCTTTAAGACTGAGCAAATCCAACTCTCTCAGCTTTCCTTGTATGTCAAGTGCTCTTCTGACAGCCCTCCACTGAGCCACTTACTCTAGTACATCAGTGTCTATTTTGTACTAATTATCACAAACTTGGGCACAATATTCTAGATGCAGCCTTAAAACCAATGAACAGAGGGTAGTAATCTCTTCCCTTGACATACTGGCTATATGTCTGCTAATACAGTTCAGTATGTGGTTTGTATTATTCTCCAGAAGGGTCCTCTGCTGGCTCACGTTCAGCTTGTCCATTAGGACTTGCACATCCTTTATGCAGGATCCTGTCCTTATCCTTTCTATCCATCTGACACCCAGCCTGCGGTGGCTTTCTTTTTTTATAAAAACTGTTTTGAGTGTTTTTGCCCCTTGGACCTTCACAGGCCTTTTTATTTCAATTACAACTGACTGACGAGTGACCATAGCTTTTACTAAAAGAGAACAAAATTAATTCCTTTGTTTGTAGTCTCTTGTGCAGTGTAATTCAAAAGATAGTGTCACCTATTATCTCTTCGCATACTTTTTACTATGTATTAACACAGGAAACAGTGAAAACTATCCCAAATAAATTTTAGTTTTGATTCTTACTCTGCTTCTGGTAAAGCAAGATGTAATGTGCTATATACAGAACAATGTTTGTTTTTATTTATTTACAAAAAAAAAAATCTCAGATCTTTAGATTATGCTTGAATAAGAGCACACATTTGAGATTAAGACATTAGACAGCAAGACAGAACTTCTGGGCTGGCTGGATCTCAGGCAACATCTGCTGTCACTGTTAAAACAGCTTGGTGAGAAGTCTGTAGGCATGTACTTCACATGCATATACTCCCCCTGATCCATGCACTGCTGTTTGAGCTGCATTCACCTCATACTAGCAAGCAGAGGCTGTGCCAATGGTTACCAGGAGACTATGGGAGGTTAGAGCAGCACAGAAAGCCGCTGTGAATTCCTTTTTTAGTAGGAATCATTCATCAGTTATGCGCATGTTCAGAACTTATAGGTATAGGCACTTTTTAGATTTTAATGATGTAATATCTAATGTAATTATTTACTTGTGCAGTGGGATTTTCAAAAGTGTCAACAGAGAATTGTATACTTTCCTACGCATACTGTTCTTCTTTCCTGACATCTCCTTTTACCTCGTTTGCCTGCAGACAACTTTTACTCTGTTATGACTGCAGCAGTTTTCTGATTAACAGATAATTATCTTTTCCCTTTGTAGAAGCACATGCTAAAATCTAGTGTTAAAACAATCTTACTGGCTAAAATGACTATAAGTAACTTCATTTAGTGTTCTGCTTCATGGTGGAAGTGAGGGCGTTCCATTGGTGTATGAATATCTTGGTTTATGATGCTGTATTAAATACCTTTTCATATGCATTTCAGAATTCTTTAAATATTATTGCTGTTAACATTTTATTCCTAAATAATGGATCATGTCTATTTTTAATTAAAGTATTCTGCTTGTTAAACAGTGTTTTGTAATTGTTTTTATTGTTTGGTCTGTCAAGCTTACTGAAAGAACTTGTAAAAGAAAAATGCAAATATTATTTTTGCATAAAATGTGTTTATATGAATAGATTTAAAACCATGGGATAAAATTGTTGCTTTCAAATGGAGAAGTAGATAAATGATTTCTTACTAGTAAATAACCCATTTAAAATGGTCATTAAACTTTTATCTCAATTAGGTGCCATCAGCTTCACTTGACAATCCTAATGACGTGTTTGAAGATGGTGAAAATCCTCCAAGCAGCCGATCGTCAGAAAGTGGATTCACCGAGTTTGTGCAATACCAGGCAGATACAACCGATGACATTGACAGGGCACTGAACGAAGGTCACGGCGCACCTGGCATTCCGATTATAGGTAGCACATCCTCAGAGACTGAGACGGCATCAACTGTGGGATCTGAGGAAACCATTGTACAGCCTCCTTCCGTAGTAACGCAGGGGACAGCAACTCGAAGCGGGAAAACGATACAAAAGACTGCAATGCAGTGCTGTTTGGAGTACGTCCAACAGTTTTTAACCAGATTTATCAACCTGTATATCATTCAGAATAATTCCTTGTCTCAGCCCTCAGGGACAGAGCTTCCAGTAGACCCCAGTAGAGAGCAAGGACAGACCACAAAATGGGATAGAGAATTGCATGGCGATGCTAAGGCAAAGAAAATAAACAAGAAAAAAACACCAAAAGAATACCTTCCTGCCTTTATTGCTGCTTGTCAGCTCTATCTTGAATGTTCAAGCTTTCCCGTTTACATTGCTGAGGGAAACCGTACTTCAGAATTACATCCTGGGAAGCCTGAAGTTGGTAAGCTGAACTCTTTGTTCTTCACTTTTAAAGTACTTGTTTTCAAAACGCTTTTAAAGTAATAGTATTAATATTGTGTTTGTGTTGCAGCTTGCCATTCCTCTTAGAAATATATTTTTTCCTCTTCATCAATTGGTTTGCTTTTTGAAAACTACGCTATTTCTTCAGAGGTTTCCTCAAGAACAATGCTGACATGAGGTTCAACATTTATATCTGTCACACCAATACTAGTTAATCGTAGAGACTGAAGCCTGAGTAGAATTTAGACCTTTAGATGTTCCTCTTTACTATATGGAATGTTTTGTTAATAATACAGCTTTGTCATACTTGATGTCAGCTGTTGCTAGTACAAAACATGTTTTTAGCTTCATTTTAGTAGTTTTGGACTGATGTGCATTTTGATTACTTTGTGGAGTATATGGAAATATAAGATTCCGACCACTAAAAGTCATACCAGAAAAGAAATTCATTAATTTTACTTTGCTTCTGTTAAAGGTTAAGTAGTTGTTTCCTTAAGGGACAGTTTAATGAACAATTCTTCTAACCACAAGTGCATTATGTGCAATAAAAAAGAAAATGGAAGTGGTGGGTTTTGTTAATGTGTTCACAGGTAGGTGTCTCTCTCTGCAGATACAGGAACACGATTAAACAGTTGACAGTTTGGGATTACTGTAGAAGTGTGACTTTTTGATGGATGATCCTTTTGGCAGTTCGTAAATTCTTCCATTTACGGTTCTAATTCTGGTTCTTCTTCTGGTCTGTAGCTTGACAATTGTGTTAAAGTGATATCGTGGTGAATAAGCTTGAAGTGTGCACAAAATCAGAATTACAAGAATTTTTGCTTCGGTCACGTTTTTTCTTTGATTATTCATATTGGCAGCTTTTTGTTCTTATCAATAACTTTTAAAAGCAGTTGGCACCTCTTGGAGGATGATAGATTTTGTGGTTTGGTGTTTCTCTGTTTTGTTTTTTTGAAACAGATTTCGATTTAACATGAATTCTTCTGTTCCAGTAGTCTTTAAGATGAATTATATATGCCTCAGCCAGGAGCAGATTGTACCTATAACTTTGTGAGATCCAAAAATATCAAGTATCTGTCAGTTGAAGGCAATTTGGTTACAATTGTTTATTAACTAGAGGTATTGCAATGCTCAAGGGGTTCTGTCTTTTGTAAAAGATCTAACACAGGTTATCATCTATAACATGACCCTGAAATACATAATTTATGATTTTTTTCAAACACTGGCAGCCTACAAATGAGTGTTATGTAAGATAACTGAGAAAGTTTGAAAATATCAGCTGTCTGCTTATTACTTTTCTGTGGATTTAACGCTTTGGATCATCACTGCCTTCTGATCTCCAAAGCAAAAAGCTGGTAGAGCTTAAGTAATAATGTGTTCTCGTGAAGGTAGTGATACTAGGAATTGCATTCACTTTCCTAAATGTCTTATATTTGCTTTGCTTATTTGGCATCTGAATTTTCCCATTTGCAGTTTATTAAACAGTTTGAGGAATAAGCATGAATTGTAGGTGGTTGGAGTCAGCTGGAAGGGTTTTATTTCAGATGTGAACACGCGTTGTACCCAGTGGCAGTGCAGACAGGAACAGCAGTGGGAATGGGACTGCAGAGCTGCTCAGGGAATCCTGCTTCCCGTAGCTGCTGCAATTGGGATGGAGAATGGGAGAAGGTAGTCACCATAATTTGCACACCAGCCTTTTCTTCATTTATTGGTATGTTTTTCTGCTGCAGAAGAATCTGTTTTATCAAAGGGTTCCTAGGTTTGGAACATGCTTTTGAGGGGTTGTATTGGTAATGATGACTCAATTGCCTTTAATCAATAGAGAGAGTCGTCAGTCCAATGTGAAGGAGCCAAATTAATCTGGAATTGATAGATTATAACAGTGCTTAAATTTTGCTATATGCTTATTTTCTCAAATGCAGGCTATTTTTAATTGAAGAAGTTTAAAAAGGGAACAGAGTCAGTCTCACAATAATGTTTGTATCTGTAAACAGTAGAATATTATATGAAATCTTTAGGTATATTTAGGCTCTAAATTGTATTTCAAAATTATTGTATATGTAAATTAGAAATCATATCCTCCTTCTCTTAATTCTAAATAGATGTTGTATTTATGCCTAATATAATAGGCATATGCACACATCTTTATCTGTGTTTGGTTGTAGAAACATTTGCCTACCTTACGAATGCAATCAGTAGAGTCCTTCTGTTTTAAGAAAAATTAGTTTGGCACCTCTAAGATAAAAGGGTGCATTACTCACTTGTAGAGTTGACTGTAAACTGTGAGTAAAGAATCTGACTTCAGAGAAAGACACTTAGATTATCAGGCTATTGTATGGTATTAAGTGACGGGACAGTTATAACAGGGAAAACAACAGCCTACAGTGAAAGCAGAGTATGATCTAGTAGGATCAATTTTCTGTCACCCAAAGCATCAATTTTTGCAGATGCTATTACTCAAGTTTTACACTTTTCCATCAGGTTCTCTGTTTTTTGCCAGTTTAGACTTAGTTTTTATATAATAATAATGTATTATATATAATGTATGTTAACTACATATAGTATTTTATATGTAAATATTTATTTAACACACACGTATATATAATATTTATATAAAACATATAATATTTATATTATTATTTTATGATTGCTGGTTACAAATTTCCTGAAGGAGGAAAGTGAATGAAGGGTTATGCAATCTACTAAAAGTCCAGTCTTGTCTAAAGCATGAAATTGTGTGGATGCAATTCCATACAATGTATTTTTCTCTTCCTTGTTCAATTTTTCCTATTTATTTTTAGTTACTAAAGGTTTGACTGAAGTGATACAATATTGCATTCTTGATTAGCTAATTTTTAAGTCAAAGATGCATCAAGAGGTATTTCTGTCCTGTGTGTACTTTCCTAAACATGTACACTGAGCAGGTTGAAATATGAAAGATAAAGGACAAATGTACATATGGCTCTGAAATATAAGACGAAAAATTCATAGCATTTAAATTTTTGTTAAATGCAAATACCATCTCTGATTTCTATTTCAGACTGTGAACAAGTACAGCCTCCTCTGTGGCTTCAGACTTTAATGAATGCTTGCAAGCAAGCAAGTGATTTCAGCGTTCAAGGTGTTACTATTTCCCTTGTGATGGACTTGGTTGGATTGACTCAATCTGTTGCTCTTGTCACTGGAGAAAATCTCAACAGTGTGGAAACCGCTCAGCCTCTTAGTCCTAACCAGGGAAGAGTGGCCGTGGTTATCAGACCTCCTCTTACTCAAGGCAATCTGAGATACATGGCTGAAAAGACAGACTTCTTCAAGGTACAGTGCAGCATCTCGCTGATGTTCTCTGTAGACTTTTCTTGGCTGGTGACTGACAGTCTTAGCCACTTTACTGTTCTTGGTCTGCTAAACAAGACTTCCTTGCTGAGTGTTTTGGTAATACTTGTAATCCATGTTGGATTTTAAATGAAAATACACAGTGAATTTTCCCACTGTGACTGTTTTGCTGACTGCTTGGGTGAAAACACTTGTTTGAAACTGTATTTTGAAAATACAAATGAAAACTGATTGTATAGCATCATTAACTAGCAGGGACATGAAATTAAGATATACATAACGTAGGATTCTGATAAGCCACGCTCTGCACTTGAAACTATGTAAGAAATAATTTACAAAAGATAATATATATTAAATATATTACGTAGTTAGTTATATCCCAATGGAAGTTTATTTCTGGAGATGCCTGTGAGTTCCATCTCTTAGCAGGAATTTTTTTGTGTAGTTAGTCATTGGAGTGTTTCAAACAGATGCATAAGTTCATACAAACAAAAAAGAACAGTTTTATAGAATGCCTATATGACTGTCATATGCTGTCATCAGATGTAATGTCTCCCATCATTGCAAAGAGCTCAACATGGTTTAGAACAGAACAAGGCATGATACTCATTCACTTGTCTCTCTTGCAACTTCTGTTTTCATGTCCAAAGCATATAGCTTTAACTCTTTGGGACCAGTTGGGTGATGGAACTCCCCAGCATCATCAGAAGAGTGTGGAGCTCTTCTACCAGCTGCACAACCTCGTTCCATCTTCTAGCATTTGTGAAGATGTTATTAGTCAGCAGCTGACTCATAGAGACAAAGTAAGTTGTTCAAGTGGTCGTTGAAAGATGACTTAAGTATATGGTTATTCATAGAGAAATATATTTGGAAAAAGGACTTGGTGCCTCAGTGGGTGTTGTAAATAACTTCAGTATTTAAAAAAGTATGGCATTATATTGGTAAGATTGTTTCAAATGTGAAAACTATTTTTATCTTGTATGCAGAACAGCAGATTCATCCACCCTGACGCTGCCACCCTTTCCTGTATTCCCTCTCACAAGAAATCTTAACCTTATCTCTGTATTTGATCCCTGTTTTCATGATATCCTGGTGTTTCACAAACCTATAAAAAGTGTTTGCAGTGGTAGTAACTGAATCTAGATTTTATGTATTCCATGCCAGTTCTCCTGACCACTCTTCTCTCCCTGTACAGCTTCTTTAAATCTAAGCACTTTATTTTACTGTGCCCTTACCAACTGTAGTTCAGCCCTCTGGTGTGCTCTCTATTTCATCTGACTCTTGCGTCTTGTTCAAATGCCCTCTGTGCCTTTCTGCTTCCCTTCATCCATAAAACTTGGAGAAGTTTTTATTGTTGCTATGCTTCTGCCACTTTTCTTGATAGTGAGGTTGGATTTTTTTTCTCTCAAGACAGTGATGTGTGGTTCTTTCTCTTTGGTGAGAGGTGCCCTCCTTAACTGCCTTTCTTCTTGTGACTGCCTTTCTTGTACAGTATGACATTTGCTTTCAGTTCCTTTCCCTTTTTGTGAGAAACATCCTTACGAGTCTGCTGCAATTGACATTGTTACTTTGCTGCTTCTGCCTTTTTATTTTGTCTTTCTGGCTATTCATATGTTACCTGATTCTGGTTCTTTTTCTAAGAATAAATGTAAATAACAGACAAAAGAGTAGCTTGTAAGTGCAGATTCCAAGAGCTGTGCTATGTATTTCTGAGCTCCATCTTCTGACACTTCTCTTGTTTAATTATTTCCAGCTAAAGCGTTCCCGTGAGATTCTTTCCCTCTGTTGGGAAGTAGAAGAATTGCAATAAATAGATAATTTTCAATGAAGACTCTTCTGTACTTTTTTATTCTTTGATCTCATGTGGCCTCTCTCTTCTGTAGTAATTTGTCATTAAAAGCTTGGAATTCTGAGTGTTCACCTGTTTTTCAGTTCCAGAGGGCTGCCAATAAACTGCTGCAGCAGTAATTGCTAGTTTTCTTTGCATTGATGTCTGTGGAAAATACAGTGCTTGCCTAATCTAACTGATGTGGGAGCTGGGTTGCGTTTTCAGTGTGCTGCTAAGGCTGCTCTTTCCTTGAAGGTCTTCACTTTCCATCTCTGTCTCCTGTCAACAGCCATGGCCTTACAGTTTGAGTAGAACCTCTTGAGTGATCAGAGAGCTGCTTCTCTGCTTCTATGATAAGTGTTTGGTTTCTGCTTATTACTTTGTAACTTGTCCTGTCTCTTATTCTGATGCCACAGGTTATTATGTTTGCTCATGACCCAACTTGGTAGATTTCTCCTGTTCCTTCTTGCTGTTCAGAGGTCTATCGGCTCGCTGCTGGCTGTTTTTCAGAAACTGGCTTGGCTATTGTATTGACAACTTCTGTTTTGCTGTCAGTTTAGCTAGTGCAAATCAAGTACTATTTTTAAAAGGTTTTGAAGCTGGAAGGTACTCATATTGCTGACTGTTTCTTTAATGTCTATGACACGTCTATGTCTGTGGTCCCATGCTAGACAAATGGTGTTTTTCAGTGTTAAGCAACATGTAGACTTTATCTAGGAGATCTTGTCACTTATCAAAGGTTATGTTCTGCTGCCCACTATGTAAAGCACATGGTTAGCTTTTACTGTGGTTAATAGGTTTTCTGTTTGTCATGGTGGGTACTTTTTTTCCTAGAAACTAGTTTTAGATAGCAGCTCTCAGTTTGACATTTGAGTTGAGGTCTTTGTGCCGCTTTAAATGTTAAGCATATGAACTGTGTTCACAGCCCCAACAGAATGAATGGTAGGGAATTACTTGCTTACATGCTCTGACAATTCATGGCTGTGTCATTTAGAAGTGGTTGCCGTTTTGCCTTTCTACCAGAGAGTAACCAGATCAACAAAAGCAATTATGAGCCAGTTTGTCAATCACTGCAGTTCACAGGTTGGCATATTGATAAAGCTGCTAATGATTTATATTGTGCTGGTCTGTGAGCTGCTGTGACTGCTGATGTGGCATTCACTCATTTCTGTCAAATTTACTGTGAAGACAGTAACTTCTTGCATCTTACCAGAATGGATTGCAAGGACTTACACGGAGTTGTCTGCATGTGTTTAAGAACTGGAATTTTCATTCTTTATTCAGCAGACATGAGGGAGTTGTTTTTCGGACAACTGTATAGATTTTGCAGCAGTTTTTTTTTTTTTTGAAGTATGATTTTTTTTCTAAATACAGGTCATGCTTTCTTTTCTTTCTAAAATTACTTTTTTTTTCTTTCGTTCTTTAACTATACCTCTGATTTGATGTAACTTGTATCCGTTCTGTAACTTTCAGATTTTTCTTTTAGCTTTTACTTAAAATTTGTGTTACTGTGGCAGATATCAGTTGTGTTAGCTGTTGCAAAGCCTCTTAAGCTGCATGTTGTAGTTTAAGTCTGGAATTCTGCCAGATGAACACAGTAGCATTAATTGTTTGGTTTGGTCTCATTTTGATAAGAAGTAAATATACTTACCTATTCTTTATAAGCACATTTGAAAAACAAACAAGTGAAAATCTTCATCATCATCTTGTCTCTCTTTATCATTCAGTAGCTTAGTTTAAACCCTGACTGTATTTTAAAGTAATTTTGCTTGATACTTTACTCAGTGTAACCATTCTGATTTTCGTGCTTTGTTCAGTCCTCCTAGTACTTAGTAGCTTCCTTGTCTCTTGGATAAAGCTGTCTTTAACAGATGTACCCATGTATTATAGTGCAGCATTTACTGTTGTTTACAGTTTTGTTCAATAACTCTTTCCCTTGATCAGCCACAGTAAAGAGATGAAGGCATAAAAATTGTTAAATACCATTTTCACCATTAAATATTCTCCATGTTATACGCAGTCATAAGAAGTCGTCTGCTGCAGTAACCATGTCCTTTTTGTCTCAAAAAAACTACAAGTTCCAAAGCAAAAATTGGCGTTTTATTGATAAACAGTCTACATCATACCTAGCTAGAGAATTCTTATGTCTCTCTTTCTAGTCAACCTATTTTCATTCCCTTGTTTCCTTGGTTACTGTATTTAATCCTATGATTCCAGACACTACCAGCTGGTTAACTATCTATAAATATTTTTTTCTCTGTCTGCCACTTTTCTCTGCGTCTGTACCCTTGACTGTTCAAAAAGCCCTGCATGTTTCTTCCTGCTCTCTCCTCGTGATTTCTTCTAGTACCTTGGTATAGATGAACTCCATGAAAACAGAGCCATGCAACTCATGAGAGTAAGATGAGTATTGTTCAAATTACAACATGAAGTATGGCTTAGAAAGGTTTTAAATACTTGGAAACTAAGGCAGCCTAGATCTAGAGGGAGGGAGAGGGAAGAGTCTTTAATGTTGCTAAAATTATTCACAAAGATCTATTGTTGCCTATTACTGTTTTTACTATTTGAAAATAGGATATGAACATACAGTTAAAAATATTTTTAATAATTTCTTGACAGCTTCTAAGCTGCTGTATAGCTCTGTTTTCCAGTTCTTATCACAGGGTGATGTATCTTAACAGAACCAACTTATAATTTTGTTCACAGAAAGTAAGAATGGAAGCTCATGCAAAGTTCGCAGTGCTATGGCATCTCACCCGGGACCTTCATATTAACAAGTCTTCTTCCTTTGGCCGTACCTTTGACAGGTTGGTGATGGCAAGCATGATCTAGTGAAAGATATTGAGGCAAAACTATTTTAACTATGTCATAGTGGCAGCATATAGTGTCCAGAACTTAGAGAAATACCCTGTGACTGAGATACAGGAAGGAGGCAAAGAAATTAAAGTTAGACGAAATAATTTTTGCTATGAGGATTATGTAAGCTGTGAATTTTTCTGATAGCTACAAACATTAGGACAGGAATGGTCATGTGATGCATTGACTAACGCTGGTTAAAATATTTGTGCATTGAACATACTATCCTATCTCTTACTTTGATTCAGTAAAAACAAGAGAGAGAAGTGAACGCAGAAGTATTTTGTTATATGAAGTGAAAAATAACCATAAAGATAGGAAAACTTAAGAACAATTGCAAGTTAGCACGATTAAAAAGTTATTTTGTTTAATTTTTTTTTTTTTAAATAAGATGTCACTTACACAAGAGCAGGGGATTTCCATTTTGCATTCTGGTATCAGACCACCTTTCTAGAAAAAGCTGAATGATCTGGACTCTGAACTAGTCTCATCTTCCTAAGCTAGCACAAATGCCGTGGGAAAATGCATGTTTAATTTTCCTAGTACATACTTAACTGTAGGAAGCAGAGTAAAAAGGTTATTTTTTTGGCTCGGCACTGTCACTCATTGCAGAAGTGGCAATAAATTTTGTATTTAGAGTTAAGAGCTTATGAACACTGGAGGATATAAAACAGTAAAATTCAGTCATATACATATTGTTTTTCCCCAAGTCTGGAAAGGAAGTCTGGAAAGAATTTATTGGTTGAAAGGATTTGAGTTGTCAAATACATTTATCCTCCCAGTTCTTGAAGAAAAGATCTTTGAATAAGTTATCTTCTTGTCTATGCAGCTGTGTGAATTGGCATTTTAAGGTTTATCATTTTGTGCTGCGTTAACACTTACAGGTAACCAAATCTTGCTATGCTGGTAGCTGTAACACTCTGTACTACTATTACAACAGCAGTTGTGTTACCTGACTTTATTACTAGCTTTTCCTGGCAATTTCTTCATCAGGCTGAACTAAAATATAGAATTTCAGGTTGCACACTGGAGTATATTCTGACATGTAGAAATTTGTCATATATCAGATTGAAATGGGATTATAGTGAGTTGTATAGAATTTGTGAGGTTCATTCTTCTTTCTGTTCTAGATCTTTGTTCATCATGCTGGACAGCCTTAACAGCTTGGATGGTTCTACGTGGTCAGTGGGACAAGCCTGGTTAAATCAAGTACTTCAGAGACATGATATTGCAAGGGTTCTTGAACCTTTGCTCCTACTGCTTCTTCATCCAAAAACTCAGCGGGTTTCTGTTCAACGAGTACAGGCTGAATGTTACTGGACTAAGTCTCCCTATCACCCTGAAGAAGAAAATGAAAAGCACTTTATGCAGAAGTTCAGCTGTGCTGATGGTGTGTACACGAGGATACTCTAGGAAGTTCATTAATGAGTTTATTAATTTGCTATTTATATGCAATATTAAAAATACAGATTTTTTGAGTGTAACTAGCAAAATAAAGGGCTAGAATGTCTACTGCTTATATGCGCTTTTGTGCACGTTTTTTATTCAAGTCTAGGTGTCCCAAGTATCTTTGAAGTTTAACTGCCCTCAAATTAAGACAGTATACAAGTATCTCAATGCAGAGCATATTATTATGTCTTACAGACTTCAGTAGAACTTAAGCATATGATCTAAATCTCAACCAAGAAGTGAAATGCTTTTGTGAATTAGGACCACTGATGTGGGGCTGTCCGAAAACATACTGATTAAGTTTGAAGGTGTTTGCATGTATTCTATATTTTTAGTAACATACTTTTTTTTTTTGGTGAAAACACAAGCAGGTAAGACTGTGTAAGGCTTCACGAGGGAATTATGTTTTGCTAAGGTCTACTACTAAAGTAATTTTGCTTTGCTTATGTGAATGTGTGACTTGCTATTTACTGTTTTTTTTCCTGCTTTAAAGTGAAAAGGAATTATTTAACATACCCTTATTTTATTTGAAGCCTAGATAATAGTTTAAATTCTAAACATAAATTCTAAATTCTTTTCTGAAAAACAAGATACCATGTGTATAACTTTTTCATGTTTTTCTTTAAGCATTTTCCCATGTGCCTGTAAGCCAAGGACAACTTATTATACCTAAAGAAGGCAATGAAAAGCAGCTTGTTATGGATGAAATGGAGAACTTCAGCCTGACTGTCAACCCTCTGAGTGACAGGCTTTCCTTGTTAAGTACCAGCAGTGAGACCATTCCAATGGTTGTGTCTGATTTTGACCTTCCTGACAATCAGGTTGAAATACTGCAAAGTTCTGATTCTGGCTGTTCTCAGTCATCTACTGGAGACAACATCAGTTACGAGGTGGAAACAGAAAGCCTGAGTGCTCAAGATAGCTCTCAGACTCTGAGAGAAGACTCGCCTGATGAAATTGTGCAACAAGTCATTACTGACCTTATATGCAGAGTTGTAAGCAGTCTTGGAGAAGAGAATGACCCGGTTAAACATAGCCTGCACTCTGAGGATACTTCATGTAATTTCAGTCCTTTGGATAACCTCGAAGAGATGACTAAAAGTGAAGATCAAAATATTCAAAGTAGCCAAAGCAGTTTGCTTAGTAATGACAGTTCCCAGTTATTGTCAGCCTCAACTGAGACTGGACTTGAGAGCTTAAGAGACGAAATTTCAAGAAATAACTCCTCACCCTGTATCGCAGCAAGCCAGCAATCCCTCTCTGATCTAACTCTTGCTTCCACAGAGTCCAAGTCCAGAAAGCGGAGCCACAGTAGCATTCAGTTCAACTTCAAAGGAAAACTGCCGGAAAAAATGTCAGAAAAAGAAACAATTGTTAAAGAGGCTGGTAAGCAACCAGGTGCAAAACCTAAGGTGAAAATAGCCAAAAAGAAAGATGAAGAGAAGAAGAAAGCGCAAACAGAAAAGCTTAAACAAACAAATGTTTTCTTTAGTGATGGTCTTGATTTAGAAAACTGGTACAGTTGTGGAGAAGGAGAAATTTCAGAAATAGAGAGTGATGTGGGGTCCCCAGGAATGCGGAAATCTCCCAACTTTAATATCCATCCCTTGTATCAACATGTACTGCTTTATCTTCAGCTGTATGACTCTTCAAGGACATTGTATGCTTTTTCTGCAATTAAAGCAATTCTGAAGACAAATCCCTCAGCTTTTGTAAGTGCTATCTCCACTACCAGTGTCAACAATGCATACACTCCTCAGCTCTCACTGCTCCAGAATCTCCTAGCCAGGCATCGGATATCTGTTATGGGCAAAGATTTCTATAGTCACATCCCAGTTGATTCTAACCATAACTTTCGGAGTTCTATGTACATAGAAATTCTTATCTCCTTGTGTTTATACTACATGCGGAGCCACTATCCAACTCACGTTAAAGTAACCTCACAAGATCTGATAGGAAACCGTAATATGCAAATGATGAGTATAGAAATTCTGACACTTCTCTTTGCTGAATTGGCAAAAGTTATAGAAAGCTCTGCAAAGGGCTTTCCTAGTTTTATTTCGGACATGTTATCCAAGTGCAAGGTTCAGAAAGTGATCCTGCATTGTCTGCTGTCTTCTATCTTTAGCGCACAGAAATGGCACAGTGAAAAGATGGCTGGAAAAAACATAGTGGCTGTAGAAGAAGGTTTCTCTGAAGACAGCCTTATAAACTTTTCTGAAGATGAATTTGACAATGGCAGTACTCTACAGTCACAGCTTTTAAAAGTACTTCAGCGGCTGATTGTGTTGGAACACAGAGTAATGACTGTGCCTGAGGAAAACGAAACAGGCTTCGACTTCGTCATAACAGACTTGGAGCACATTGGTCCCCAGCAGCCGATGACTTCTCTTCAGTATTTACACTCCCAGCCAATAACCTGCCAAGGCATGTTTCTCTGCGCAGTGATAAGAGCTTTACATCAACACTGTGCCTGTAAAATGCATCCTCAGTGGATTGGCCTTATCACTTCCACTTTGCCTTACATGGGAAAGGTTCTTCAGAGGGTGGTTGTTTCTGTGACTCTTCAGCTCTGCAGGAACTTGGATAATTTAATTCAGCAATATAAATATGAAACAGGATTATCTGATAATAGGTATGTGTATCTAGAGGTGTATAATCTTTTTAAGGAAATTTGATTGTGTTGAATTACTTTGCCACTGGATGAGCTCATTTAAAAAAAATATAATAATCTTTTATTTCAGGCCTCTCTGGATGGCATCAGTCACTCCCCCAGATATGGTTCTTACTCTATTAGAAGGGATTACAACAATAATTCATTACTGCCTGCTAGATCCATCTACACAATATCATCAGGTAAATTTACTTGGGCATCTGAGAAGTTCCTATCTATGCAGTATATGTCAAATCAAGGACTGTAATTGTATTAACATGCTTGTATTAGGTACTTGCACAAAACTGAAGGTCTGAGTGGGGAAAATAGTAGTTATGTAGTAATCTTGGTTGTAAATGTGTTTTTCATTGATGGTGTATACATCTCAATTAAACAGAACAATAATTTTCTACTAATTATACTTTTAAGAGAGTATTCTTAGACTTTTCTGTTATTATTGTTATTCCCCTAAAACAACTAAATAGGAATTCCTTAACTTTCGGACCTCAAAAATGCAGCTTTTTAGAGCTGGCTTCATTGTGGAACTTTGCAGACTGATGTGTATCTGGCACTTTTTGGCTGGGTTATGTTCATCATGCAATATGGCAAAATATTTTCTTTCTGCTTCTTCTGTATATTCACAATTTGTCTTTAGTCAAGCAATATTTTCAGATCTGATATTATGAGCATAGTCTCTTTTGAGAATTTGGCCCAGATTTTACACAAACTCTTTTGTCCTGCTGTCTCTGTCTTGGTTTTGCCTTTTTTTGTTCTTATTCCCCTTTGCCTTCCATTCATTCAAAAGTAACTGAGAAGTGTTTATTGTCTGTGCAAGTAAATAATTTTGTGTAAGGTATTAGCTAAACCTCAAATTCTGAAATAATTGTTTTGCAAAGGTGTAGGCAAATGATACAAAATTGTAAAAATTACTGAAAAGCTGCTTTGAAAAAGTCATGGTTTAAAGTACTTTGTCTCAATTTATACTATTTTATTAATGCTGTTTGTGCAGATATTTATTGCTCTTCCTCCCCTCTCCCCTTGAAATCCATTAGCTTTTGGTTAATGTAGATCAGAAGCACTTGATTGAAGCACGCAATGGGATCCTGTCTATCCTGCACATGATCATGTCTTCTGTGACTTTGCTGTGGAGCATCCTTCACCTTGCAGACTCTTCAGAGAAAACTACTGCTGCTGCTGCTGCATCCATTACCACTATTAATCTTGGGTCAACAAAGGTCAGAATATCAGGGATAATATTGTTTACATTGTACATGAATACCTTTGTCAAATTAAATCCAATTACATTCCCTTAAATGTAAATTGACTTGACTTTTAATACATTTGTCCTAATCTACACACCCACCTGAGAAACAAGACCCAAGAAAATGGGTATTGAATCTGCTTTTAAACTTAAATGTATCAGCTAACAACAAGTCTCCCATTTGTTTTCTACAAAGAAAATTAAATCCATCCTGAAAAATACTTGAACCATTTAAGCCACCCTGTTATGCCTCAAAAGATGTAAAATATTCACGTAAAATCTTAACAAAAGAGAACTGTCCTCTTAAAACACCTTGTGTTCAGACACTTTTGAACTAGTTCCTTTACTCATTCAGTGCCCGTACGGTGATATCTTTATGCAGGGGGAAACAGCCCAGCAATCAAAAAGATGAGAATCCAAGAGGGAGTCAAATATTGAGAATGCTTCCTACCCCTCCTATTGGAAGCACTTCAAAATTCTGATGTTGCACATTTTAAAATAGGAAATTCAGTTAAATCTGAAATGTTTTAAAATATTATTTCCTAATAGTTAATTTGAATATTATCAGGTATTGTTTGTGATGATGGTGTTTTACGGCATTTTCAACATTTGTCATTCAGGTTGAAGGAGTCACTGCTTATTTAAGACTCAATGTCCTTCCACAGACATTATCTGTGGTCATATTTGTCCTGCCAGTAGGGCTTCATACTCAGTGAAGAGAAAGGGGGTTTGTACTTGTGGATGGCATATGATATTATGCTTCTTCTGTGAAAATAAGATAAGTTTTTTCACTCTGGTTGAATATTAACTTTTTTGTAAGTCCTAGGTTTTCTTTAGTTTGCCTAAATTCATAATATTCAAAAGAGCATTCAACATGTGCTGTCCATGAAAATGTCCTTTTTAAAGTCCTTTCTAATGACAGCAACCGCACTCTTGGCAAGTGTATGAAGTGCATAGTCAAGATCTAGGATCCTATATAACAGTCTTCTGCAAGATTAGACAATTCCTACACAAATATATCATACCAACATAGAAATGGCTTTCATGAAACAGATAAAGTGCAGTTTTCTCTGAAGTCTTCCTGTCATAGAAACAGGATGAGGAACAGGATGAGAAGGTGGCTTATGAAATAAATGCCTAAAGAAATCTGGCATGCTTAAAAAAACATGATGTTAAGAGTTTCAACAATGAATATTTTAGTCTCACAGAGTAGCTTGTTCTTTCTTCTGTGATTTTTTTTTTTTCCTGCTACTTATTTTTTCTCTCACTTCGTGTAAGGCCTATCCCTATTTGTAGCATACACATCTTCCTTTCTTCTTCATAATAAACACTTGATAATTGTTATATCTCCACTTACCCTCTTTTCTCCTGCCTATACATACCCAGTTTTGCCTGTTCTCATAGGTCATTTTCTGTATCACTAATCTTTCTTATTTTTTACAGTTTGAGTTCTCTCAGCTTGTGTACATATCTTGAAGTAAGGTGTCCAAAACTGGACATGGTACATGGTATCTTCTTTCAAGACGAATATTTCATGTCTGTCATGAAGTGCTGCTATTTATGAAAGCTTTTTTCCCCTTCCTTGCAAAGTTGACACACTGAGTTTGTGATCCACAATAATCCCACAATTTTATGTTTTATGCAGCACTGCTATCCTAAGTAGTTTCTCATCCTGAGTAGTTAGTTGTTTATTACCTACCTTTACATGCAAAGCTCAAGCTGTTATTGCTGCTTGTCTTGTTCAGGACATTTACCCAGTTTGTCAGATCACCTTGAGTTCTGTACCTTTCTATCTGTTACTTCCTACTTCATTATCACTTGCAAATTTGTGAAGTATATTTTCTTAGCTGTTCTGAATGTTATGCTGGGATACTTAACTGAAAGTGTATGCGTTCCTCCATGTTTCAGAATTTGAGGCAGCAGATTCTTGAACTGTTGGGTCCAATTTCAATGAATCATGGTGTTCACTTTATGGCTGCTATTGCATTTGTATGGAATGAAAGAAGACAAAATAAAAATGCTTCTAGAACAAAGGTATGTTTATACTGCCATGGTCACTTTAAATTGCAGTAATAGCTTTAAGTGATTTGAAAGCATTAAGGATAAGATTTGGGCATTCCAGTGAATAATACATATTGTGAAATGGAAAATATTTATGTTCTATTTTTAATTAGCAACTGTACTGTTGGGGTGTTACCAATTTAAAACTGATTTTATTTAAAACCTGTTATTACTTCCTTGTACCTTTCTAGAATCTAGGACAGTGTGTGCCACCAAAGTTGCTCTGTAGCAGAGTAACAGAATAATGATGATTTGTGCAGAAGCTTAGGGACATGAATGCATGCTAAGTATCTTCATAAATAGTCAAGATTTTTGTTCATATATGCTATTTACCACAGCTGGTTAAAAGCATGATTTTGTTGAATAATTTAGTTTGCTGTATTCATACTCAGATGTTAGTTTAATTACTATGCTTTTTACTCATCTAGTTTTGCAGAAATACTGTATTTGCTGCCTTTTTGCTTTTGAAGCCACAATTATAAATTTGACCTCTCTGCATATGAATTATATTTCAGGCCTTATTTATGTAATTATCTCGTACGTTGCAGCAGAATATGTATTCATTGCCTCAGCACCGTCCCCAACCTCTATAATGCATCTCTTTAAAATTATACTGTAAGTTTGGTGATGACTTTGTAGGAGCTCTCAGCTTGCATCATGCCCTGGATAGAAACAACTTACATAAACTCTTGTGTAACGTCTCACATATAGCATGTCGTATTTGAAGATGAGGTAAACATTTCACAGAAAAATGTTTAGTGTTTTGTGAAGGGGTGTATTTCCAAGTTGGAAACCATGTGGTCAAAGTTCAAACTGTAGATGAAAAGGCTAAACTGATGCTTCCAACCTAGAGTTTCAGATTTTGTACACTTACCTGCTTGATTGCTTAATGTTCTTTGACTATTTTATTGAAATATCTTGAGCTAACCTGAAGACTACCACAAAAGTAGTTGAAGGCAACGTGTATTCTTGAAGGAAGCTCTAAGAGTTATTTTTACTCTGACTCAAAAATTTGTCAGGATACTCTCCTCTGCTTGATGGAAATCTGCTCATTGAGCTTTCTTAAAAGCATCACTCACAATATAGGCAACTTTCTAAGATCCCTCTTATAGTCTGTAAAGACATGCGGCTCTAAGAGATATTTCAGGTCTAGATCCTCTTGATCCTCTATAGTAGTAGATTTATTTCCATTTACTTAAGAAAAAGCCTAAGAGGCCAATCATCTTCATTTTGGTATAGGTAATGTCTGTGATGGTAATGTGACACTTTTATTCTTCTAGGTTATTCCTGCAGCAGGTGAAGAACAGCTTCTGCTGGTTGAGCTAGTTCGCTCAATCAGTGTTATGAGAACTGAGACTGTTATACAAACAGTGAAAGAAGTTTTGAAGCAGCCTCCAGCCATAGCAAAGGACAAGGTATGAAAACTGTAGAAGTGCTATTGATTTATTGAATGTCTTTTTACTAAAGCTTAAAACACTGATGATGTAGGTACTTGGTTGGCTTTGTGCATGAAGTAATTGTATACTGTGCTCAGAGTGAAAATTTTGAATATCTAGTAGATAGGTGAGCTTTTGGAGGAAAGTCATGTAAGTCATTACCATTTTTGGAACAACTCCAGAATCTTGTTTACTGCTTCCATACAAAAAGTGTTTTGTGGGGATGGGTTACTTACATGAGGGAAACCCTAGTATAAGATTGATTCTCCATTTGTATGGGAAAGGGAACTAAGGAGAAGATGAAGAAACAAGAGAAGAATAATTTCATAAAGAGATGCCTTATTGGGTATTCATAATACCCTGTTAATGAATTAAGTTGCATCTTGAGACATTGCAGTAACTGTTTTCGTTTTTGCTCTAGTAAGAGGAGAAAAAGTCTTTTTTTTTTTTTTTTTTCTCCTTCATTGTAACTGTTTTCTTTCTTTTTTCCCCAGAAACATCTTTCACTGGAAGTCTGCATGTTGCAGTTTTTCTATGCTTATACTCAAAGGTAAGTCGAGAAGTTAAACTTTATTTCTGTCATCAAGAAGCAGATGGGCCATCTCTAGGAAGAGAAATGGCTTGTGTAATATAAATCATGAAGAAAGATTGATTTTGAACTGTAGGTGTTATAAAGAAGAAAGGGATTTTTGTTATAAAGAAAAAAGGGAAAAGGAATTCCCTAATTCTGCATCACCCTTCTCCCCTGTCTGAAAATTCTGCAGGAAGTCTCCCTACTGTGTAAAGAAAGCTGATCTTAATTGTACTGTAACTCACTGGTACCATGCCAACCTTTAACTGAAAAGCACATCTTTTGAGTATACTGTTCTTCTGCCTTCTTTCTTTTCTTAATGGCTTGATGTAGCCACCTAATATTAAACAGAAAAAAAAAAAAAGAATCTGTATCAGTGTTGATTAACAATATCTGACAAGCAAACTGTGAGGTAAAAAAGTGGAGAATGTTGAGCGAGATGATACTGTTTTCATTGCTGTCATTGCTCTCTATTTCAGGATTCCAGTGACCAGCTTAGTAGATAGTTGGGCAGCACTGCTGCTTCTGTTAAAGGATTCCATCCAGGTTGGTCTTCCAGCTCCAGGACAATTCCTCATACTTGGGTAAGGGTTCTTGATATTTGCAATTTCTAAAGAAGCTCAATGTAAGTGTGTGAAATCATGCTGAAGTGTTAGTGTGTTGACTCAAAAATAAGTGAAAAAGATCTGGAGATGAATCCCTGTTACCTGTGCTCTGTTTCTATTAGTGCCTTCTCTGAGGAATGGTTATATAGAGAGAGATGAAATTTCGTATTAGAATATAAGACAAGATCTTTATTACCTTACTGATTATTGGAGCCATTCAGGCTCTTCAAATAGTAGATTTAAATTTCTCATTTTACTTACTGAGTAACTAATAATGCCTATTTTTTGGTATACATAGATTTGCAGCCCACTAGAAAGGATTCATTTCTAGCACAGAAGCTGTTTGTGGAATATTAGAAATAAAATGTTGGATATGGTTTTCTGTATAAAGCGTCAAGCACCATTTTCTTTGATTTCTGGAACTTAACTTCACTAGAAAATTGTTCCTAAAGATACTTGAGCATATTCCAGTAAAATACGTGATAAACTTCATGGTATAATCAAAACTAACTTAAACTTGCAAAGGTGTTTTCTAGAATATTGATAAGTAGTAGTGACATTAAGGTTTAGTAAATAAATACTGGGCGTATAAATTTCTTCAGATTTGTCATGGCTTTCAAAATTACCGGTTAACTTACAAAATCCATATTTGCTTCAATTTTTTTCAGTGTTCTGAATGAGTTTATTATGAAAAATCCAAGCCTGGAGAATAAGAAAGACCAAAGAGATCTTCAGGTAAGATTTTTTTTGTAGGTTTTGTTGCTTTAAAAATATTGAACGATAAATCTCTCATTTGAGAGAATCATATGAGTGACAAGGCAGTACCCAAATTATGTTCCTTGTAAAAGTGTTTTTAAGCAATTAATAAGTGCTAAACAAATTTTAAATATTTATTGCTGGTATGTTGACTGTTTCATTTAGTGTAGTTTCTGAAGGAAATTAAACCTATGTGCTGTCCTTCTGCATTCAGCCCAAGGACTGATGCTCAATTTTGAGCCAAGTCTGATGGAAGGTGTCCTAAAGATATTACTTTAATTGACTGTT
This sequence comes from Anser anser, assembly GCF_964211835.1. NCBI lineage: Eukaryota > Metazoa > Chordata > Aves > Anseriformes > Anatidae > Anser > Anser anser. The sequence goes on from NC_139722.1 coordinate 37,829,043, forward strand.
GTATAGAAGAAGAATAATTAGTGCCCCCATTGAGGGAGAGACAGCAGCTGGACAACAGCCAGGTGCTGCCAGTTTTCCAGCAAAGCAGGAGGGAGGTTTAGAGGGAGGTCAAGAGGTGGGGGAAGAGAGAGAGAGGAAGGTGTTAGAAAGGTGGTCACAAGTAAGAGGGTAGTGGGACTGGAAGGCAGACTGAGAACGAGACAAATGTCAAACAGGTTGGTAATAAAACTGCCTATATTGAATTTTCTGGTTGTGAAATAATGGAGTCTTCATTTGATACTTCATTTGATACTTATTTTCCTCAATTAAGTGCATGTATTTTTCTTATTTTACGTTTTTAGTCTGGAGTGCTTTCTGTAAGCAGGGCCTTGCCTGTTCTTTTAATTTTATGTCAGTATTTTTCATTCCTAAACTCTTCTTAATATTACTGTGTTTTCTGAATTCTTTTCTCCTGAGAACAATGGTTTGAAAAATTCTAATGTGGGCCCACCCAGAAAAGAGTAGTTTTCTTGCTTACCATAATAGGGGTCCTGTTACTATTAAAATCATAGAATTTATTTCAGTATGTATGTAGCAGCACTGTATTACAAGCTCTTATTCAAATTATGCTTTGGCTTGTTCCCAAATACTTGATTACTAATCAACATTATTCCTATTTAACGAGCAGATGTGTGTAGTTAGATGTGCACGTGGTTCAATTCCAAGATGATGTCATAATATCTTGTTGGAAAGCATGCAGAGCCAATCTTGAGTTAAGCAATTGTTCATAAAATATAATTTCCTTAGTTGTTTTCCAGATACTAATAGTGTCTGTGGAGTAAATCTTAGATACCTTTTTAGATATCCTTATCTATTTTGACATGTATTTGTGAGAAGATTGCTACCACAACCACATGCATGTTCAGAACTGTTGTCAGCTTATGTGGTAGGAAGGACTTTTACAAAAACGCTTCAGTCTTTCAGGATGCGATAAACACAGATTATTATTCTGTTGACTTCAAACCTTTTCTTAAATGTGCTAGAATTATCTTATATATCAGTTTTGTACTCTGGAAAAGATCTGTAGTATCTTCTACTTAGTACTGTTTGTAATCCGTTGAAGATGATCTCATTTTCTGTGGAGTTCCTCATCACTGATAATATTGAACAGAAGTGATTTAAAGCAGTTCTATACCTCATTACTTAGAGATTTTCAACAAAAAACATGTCAGGACAACAAATGTAGCCCTTCTGCACAAAGTTCTTAAAAGCTTGTTGTTTTGTTGTGTTTATTTATTTATTTATTTTTATTATCAGGATGTAACACACAAGATAGTGGATGCCATTGGAGCAATTGCTGGTTCTTCCTTGGAACAGACTACTTGGCTAAGACGAAACTTAGAGGTCAAGCCTTCCCCCAAGATTATGGTTGATGGAACCAATGTAGAATCGGATATTGAAGGTGACTTCGTTTTCATCTTTTATTGGAAATAAAACTTTTAAACAAACATTAATTATCACACCAAAATGAACCAAGAGGGTAGCTTTATTATTTGAATAAATACACCTCATGTGGTGTATCTGGCAAAGTCTGTGCACATTCAAAACATATGCTATTAAAATATGCTTGCAAGGTGAATAATGGCTTACGAAAACTAACTTTGAACTTTTTACTATTATTATCTTCATTTAGATATGTTGTCTCCAGCAATGGAAACTTCAAGCATAACTCCATCTGTTTATAGTGTCCATGCATTGACCCTGCTTTCTGAGGTAAATATCTCCTCAAGTGTAATAAATACTGTATTATAATAATCTTTTATATTGTGAAGAGCCTGGGGAATGAGCTTTGATGGGAAACAATGGTATGAATGCATACTGGTTCCTGTCATATAACAATAAAACTTTGTTGTTAAGCTAATTATAAATATTCAGTGAGATGGATGAGAAGCAAAGTGTGCCTTTTCAGATGTGTAGTATAAGGAACTGTTGTGGTGACCCACTTCATGTGTATTAGTTGTATGTGTTATTTACTGCTAATAATCAAAGTGTGCCTTTTCAGATGTGTAGTATAGGGAGCTGTTTTGGTGACCCACTTCATGTATATTAGTTGTATGTGTTATTTACTGCTGATAATCACAGTCAGTCCCTGGATTTTTTTTTTTTCTTTTCTAGATTGTTTTGTAGAATGATTTTTCAAAGAGTTAATGCTTCTGTGTTTTTACCTTGTTTTGTTTTAAAAATAAAGGGATATTTTTACTTTGGCTTTTGTATAGTACCTGAAATTTGATCACCTCTATCATAAACTTGAACATTCAGTGAAGGACATTATACCAAAAAAAAAAAGAAATGCTGTATAGTAAATAACAAGCAGCTTGGGAATTCATGGTAATGTAACTTCCTCACCTTTTGTAGGTTTTGGCTCATCTCTTGGATATGGTTTTCTACAGTGATGAAAAGGAGAGGGTTATTCCTTTGCTTGTAAATATTATGCACTATGTTGTTCCCTACCTCCGTAATCACAGGTATCTTTACATTGTATTCAATTTATGTAGATCTCTACCACCAATTGAAATTTGGTATGTGTTTGATACTTCAGTTGAAATAAGCATGATAAAGATCAGATATGTATTAAAACTTTTGCTTTACATAAAGTTTTATTCTTTCCTGTTGACTTTTTTTTTCTTTAGTGCTCACAACGCATCCAGTTATCGAGCCTGTGTTCAGTTATTAAGCAGTCTCAGTGGGTATCAGTATACAAGGAGAGCATGGAAAAAGGAAGCGTTTGACCTCTTCATGGATTCCAGCTTCTTCCAGATGGATGCTTCTTGTGTTAACCAGTAAGAACTTATTTTATCTGCTTATATCAGTGCTTGTTACAAATTTTACATAAACCATTGAACAAGACAATGTATGTGGTCCAAAACTTGCCAACAGATTTCTGTTGAGAGAAATTAGAGGGATGTAGTGTGTTTTAGATTATCACTTAAATTATGAGACTTGCTTACCTAAGGTATATTTCTTGTGCAGAAGTCTGTTTTTTTCAATTTGATTATTTTTCAAGTATTTTCTGTGAGAGAAAGGGGTGAACGTTTTATAGTTTTCAATCAAAGTGCACCAGGTAAATGGTACCTATACAGCGGATAGCTTGGATTGTAAATAGTAGCAAAAATGGACCTATATTAGTTAAAAGAGCAGAAAAAGCTTCCTGTAAATATTTCTTGCTTTTCTGAATTGTATACAATCTTTCTCTTTTAGTTGGAGAGCTATTATGGATAATTTGATGACACATGACAAAACCACATTCCGAGATTTGATGAGTAAGTATTCATTGATGTAGTAATGGCTTCTCCCCTAGGGAAACATTTTTTTTAAAAAAAAAAAAAAAAAAAAAAAAAAAGGGAGGAGGGTAGAGATAAGTATCTTGAAGAAAACATTAGTTCAGTGTTGATTCCAGTTTGTTAAAATTATTCAATGTTTTTCTTTTTTCTTCAACTACTTGTTCCTAGTGATCCATAAAATAAGATCTCTTGAAGTGAGAGAATTTGAGACCATCCTGGAGCAAAGGGAATTTTTGCCTTTATGACACAGTTCATTAAGCAGAGCAGATTTTTTTTTTTTTTTTTACATGTGATGCTAACTCTGCTTAAGGAAAAGAAATGATTCTGCACATTCAAAGCTTATGAGCATCTATACCTGAAAACTGTCTTTTTAAAAAAGCTGCCTGGTCTGCCTCCCAAAGACCCCAAGCTCAGCTACATTGTGTATACTTATGAGTTTTCTTTCAATGTATATTTTAAATCACTGTTGTTAAAAACACAAATTGCAAAATATGTATCTTCTTAATGGCTGCTTTTAAGCTACATTAATGCACTGGAAGTAAGAGTTATTTGCTCCTTAAAGTGGAATGGAAGGGAAATTTGATGTTAGTCTCTGTGCTCTTCATTTTGTCTTTCAGCACGAGTGGCTGTGGCTCAGAGCAGTTCGCTCAATCTGTTTGCTAATAGAGACGTAGAGCTGGAACAGCGCGCTATGCTCCTCAAGAGATTGGCTTTTGCAATTTTTAGTAGTGAGATAGACCAGTACCAGAAATATCTTCCAGATATACAAGGTCAGTAAAAATTCAGTTCAGAGTTCTGGAAAAAAATTCAGTTCAGAGTTCTGGAATCTGATTTTTGACTGAGGAATATTTGTATCACAGGGTAACAGCAGGTAAATGTCCTCCAGAATATCTGTGTGCAGTACTGTTTCTGTGGTTTAATGCAAAACTTCCACAGATTTTGCTCGGAACTCTTTCGGTCTTAAATGATTACAAAGCACATGAACTTTGATTAGCAGTTCACTTACCTAGATTATTTCACTGATTTGTCATTTTATACCTTGGTTGATGTCCTTGGGCACCTGAAAGGTGCTTTTTGACATGGCAGCTGCTTATACCTTGAATGTTCATCTAGGAATAAATACAAAGGCTGACCTTGAGGTTTTGAATTGTTGACTTCTTTAGTGCTTTTTTCTGCTTTTCTGTTTACATGTCCTAATTATCACTGAAGAATATCTCTTCTACTGACCTTTTTAAATGAAGAGATTGGGAATGGGATCTGCTTGATTTTCTAAGATGATGCAAATAGTTACAGCAGCTTCTTAGATGTGTTGTCTGCTACTGCTGCCAAGATGAATACCTTGGTCTCTTGCTTCATATGGAAAGTCAGATGCATCATCTTTCTCATTTCATTTGTTTGAGGACTTACTCTTCAAAATTTCTTTCCCCAGTCAGTCAGTAGCTGTGTTTACCATGTTCAGGATACAAGATGCTTTTCACTGGTTTGAACCGCAAAGTGCATGTGTTGGTTTGATTGATAAATTTCTTTGTTTGCCTCAGTTTTGAATGCTTAATGGGGCTTATGGTTAAATGTCAGTGTATTATCCCTGTGTAATATTAATGTACTGTGATGACGCAGCCTTTTAATAATATATATTCTAGCTGTTTGAGCCGTTGTTGTTTTATTTGGAATCTGTTAACTCCTCTTTTTAGAAGGAGTAAAACTGCAAAACTCCCAGATACAATATTGCATTAGTGTGGAAAACTTGATTGAAAACACAACTGTTATGAGGCTTCTAGCTTTTGTTCCTTGCCCAGTGAAAGTGGTTATTTGCTACAGCTTTATTCTGCCAATGTAAAAAAGATACCGAAACAATAACATGGCAGGTACTTTAAATAAATAAATAAATAATAAAAAAGAGGGAAGAAAATGGTAGTTGGAATTATTCTGAACTGAGAAAACCTTCTTGGCTTTTTGTTTCAGAAAGGCTGGTAGAAAGTCTCCGTTTGCCACAGGTGCCCACCCTTCATTCCCAAGTGTTCCTGTTTTTCAGAGTATTGCTCTTAAGAATGTCCCCGCAGCACCTTACTTCGCTTTGGCCTACAATGATCACTGAACTGGTGAGTTGCAGTTAGCGTACATGATTTGGAAAACTGGTGCAACACTGAGACACAACCCAATTCCACAATGTTTAAGAAAATTTCTTCTCGATAGCATGCATGTAACTGAAAGCTGACTTATTTGCATAGTCCGCACGTCTATTTTTTTCCAGCCAAATAGAACACATTAGCTTATACTACTGAATTTCAAATGGCTTCTGAGTTAAATTTGCCTTTACCCTCATTGTTCCCTACTGACTCCTTCTTCAATTTCTGCCCATGTGTGTACTCAGTCCAACATTGCCAGTCCCTGTACCTGCTTTCCTGGTCGTTCAGGAAGCTTCTTCTCCAGCAATGAGGCTGAGAAGCCCCTTAAAGAAGGAGTCAGAATCCATGCTGTGTTGGCAGTTAGTGCTCATTTAGATCACATTGTGGCTGAAATATTGTAACTACCTTTATACAAGGCTCTGTTCTCAGCTTTTCTGTTTCTCATTTTACTCTGCCTAAGACAGGATAAACGCCTGTTTTCAGAGCTGCTAGCTATGGAGCCTCCAATGTTGACCATTTGACATGCTCTTCTGGGTTTTGGCTTTGGGAACAGGAATGGAGGAGTGCTTGGTGCATCCTGTGGTCCATTTAGCCTGTTAGTAAAGTACTTCCTAAGGGGCTGGCTAACACATTGCAAATTGGAATAACTGCTGTGATTTTTTGATCTCTCTTGGTGCCTCCTGTAGCCCTTAGTTAACCACAGCTTTAAGCAATAGATGAGAAAAGCTGTATATAGTATTTTAAAAATCAAGCGTATTTTTTAGCCATACATGCATTGAATTTTAAGCCTGTGAATTAATTGTATAACTATTAGAAATCCCATTCTACCCTGTAAGATCTGCTGAGAGCTGGGAGCAGCATGGCTCTTCTATTCCTGTGCTGTCCCCTGGCGTTTATGCAAGCTACAGCAGTCAAGGAACTGCTTCCAGTGGGCAGCACTGTGTCATCTCCAGGAAATCACATCTGAGCTTGACTGCTTCTTTGTGATTCTTTATTCTCGTTTCCTTCAGGCCTTGCTCTCTGCTAGGCTTCCTTTCTAAGAAGTGGAAGGAGTTAGCCTCTGAGAGCTTCCCTGGCCATAAGAGAGCCAGGTCCTTGTGCTACTTGGGCTGTACTTGAGGGATGAGTTTCAGAGTGCCATTGTCTGCTCGTAGTTCAGTGGGCATCATCCAGGAATGGAAATAAAGCTCCAAACAATAGTTCCTACAATAGTTCCTCTAAGGCTTATTACTCACACTTCCCTACAGCATTTCCCTGGGTCGCAGTCTGTAAAAAATGGTATTAAAATACAGCATTTGATCTTCAGGTACAAGTATTTTTACTGATGGAACAGGAGCTCACTGCAGATGAAGACATTTCCAGGTAATTTACGAACTTCCTGCTTTTTTCTAGCTTAATACTGGTCTCCTGGCACACTGATGGACAGATGAGCCATTCTTCAGAGTAGTTTGTCTTAGAAACTATTGTCAAGCTCAAATGAAAAGGACAAGTGAAGAGTGTTCCAGTCTGACTGCAGTACCAGGAACACATTGTTCAGGGCAAAACAAACAAACAAAAAAAACACAACTGTCAGCTTGCTCATAAACATCTAGGGTAAATTATGCGTTACAAGTATGTTAGTGTCTTCCTGGCTAAAATGGCCCTGCTTTTTCATTTACAATACACATGACATGATTTTATAATTTTTCTGTATTATGTATATATTTAGAATAAGATTGTGCCTTTTTATATTGAAAAGGTGGTTTCTTCTAGTGTTAGAAAGACACAAAGATTAAGGTAGAGCTCTTAATTTAGTTGTATTGTCTACTTCTATCGCACCTACTCTCTGTGTAGTATGGTCTAGGTTCAGTCAATGTTAGCAGTAGACTCAGGTTTCTCAAAAGAATAAGAGGAGTTACTTGCCCAATTGTTGTTCTTCGCTTTTTTTTCCTAGCTTTGTATTCTTTTGAAGAATTTTCTCTAAAATAAAGTAATATCCACATAAAGAGCGAGTTAAAACTCCCTCTTAATCTGGATGACTGACAGGAATCAGATATAGTTTAATATATTTTAATGTTCATATATATAAATGTTTTATCTTTTATTTATACACACACATGCTAAACTCCAACCATAGCACAGACTTGCAACATTCTGTTTTGATTTATGGATGCCGGATTGTTTTGGTAAATAAAGAGTTGTGCATTTATAAAGGCAAGCACAGAAGGAGGATCTTCCCATGATGATTTACCTGTCTGTGGTTCTTTATTTTAGGACTTCTGGCCCATCTGTTGCTGGTCTGGAGACAACATACACAGGAGGCAACGGTTTCTCCACGTCCTACAATAGCCAGAGATGGCTGAACCTGTACTTGTCTGCTTGCAAATTCCTGGATTTGGCCCTAGCTTTGCCATCTGAAAACCTTCCTCAATTTCAGATGTGAGTAAAATATGCTATCCTCTAAGTTTCTGGATGTTTAACCGTGCCTCTTGGTAAAATTCTAGTGTTTAAAATCTGCATTTTCCTATTTCTTTTCCCTTTCTGGCTTTCATCCAGAGTAGCCCACAGTCCAACCCCTGACAATGTCAGAGTAGCCCCCAGAGCAAATGACACTGCACAGCAGATGATTTCAAGCTGTTTTGATTTAGCCTCTGGCTGGAGATTCTCCACACCTGCGAGCTAATCAGTAACAGCGACTTACTCAAATATTTTGTTTTTCAAGTATTTAGTTGCAGTAATGTCTGAGAACCCAAAGAACACCCACGTGTCTCAGTGACTAAGTCATCAGACCAGATGACTGTATGATCTCTGTATGATTTCACTTAAATTACTCCTGTGTGAGCTGACTGGAATATGCAGCAACAAACCTGCTTGTGGAGGGGGCTCTCTAGGTTGGTTTTGAGCAGCAGTGTTCATGCATGCAAAGTGTTTGCTCAGTGCCCCTCCAATCCTATTCCGCTGGAAAAAAAAAATGGACATAAAACAATGCTGAAGACTGCAGAAGTGAGAGGCAGCACAGGACAAAACAAATTATTTCTTCTCTTCCTTTATGCTTCACGGTGGAGATATTTGGTCAGCTCTAATTGACCTGGCATTCTAAAGATCCTCGTGTGTGTGCTAGAAGGTGGAAGGACTTGCACACTGTCAGTTTGTGTCCTGCACTATTCATAAATCTAAAGCTAATCTTAAGGTTCCTTGATTTGTTTTATTTTCTGGAGATGTGGCTCATAATTCTTGCCAAGATCTCTACGCTATCCTAATCTCCACTATTAGTTAAACCAGTCTTAGTAAGGCCATTACCGTGTCTTTTTGGAAAGGCAGCCGTCATGCTGAATCATGCTGTCTCTTACAGCGTTCTCAGAGAGGCTTGGACAGGAGCCTTATGGATGGAAACTTCAATTTCCTTCATAGTTTATAGTGCAGGTAGCCAGTCTTGGCAGTGCAGTGAGCAGAAGGGGAGGGAACGGTTCGTTTTATCCTTTTGGCCTGTGAATAGATAAAATAAATGAATTCCTGTTATCAACACAGTATATAGAGAACATTCGGCGTATTATGCGAAATACCACGAATGTGCAAGTGTTTTAAGTAACTTACATATTTTATAATTCAGAATTACTTTTGGTTCCCTTGCACGTAACTAAGATGCAAGTATTATTACTTCTGGCTTTGCTGCCTTATCTTGATTTTGGCATCCTTAAATACTTCAAGAAACTTTAAAGGAAAAAGATAATGCTACTTTTCTCAGCCATGTTACCTTCAGCTTTTCAGAGTGTGACTTTGCTATTCCTGTCAAACACTGGGTTTTGTTTTTTTTCTCCTTTTTCTTTGATATTTAACTAGATTTCCTCATCCTCTCATGTTCTTAGATCTAGCAGAAAAGGCTGCATGTTCAGTAAGCATAATGTCTGCTTGTGTTATCTCATGACAGGTATCGCTGGGCTTTTATTCCAGAAGCATCAGATGATTCAGGCTTGGAGGTACGAAGACAGGGTACACATCAGAGGGAATTCAAACCTTACGTGGTGCGTCTGGCAAAGCTGCTGCGAAAAAAAGCAAAGGTACGCCACTTTTACCCAGCTCTGCTTTTCAGTGAGAGCTTAGTGCTGCAAGGTACTGTAAGTCTGTTTGTTTATTTCAATGGAGAATGGAAAGGAGTTTATCTAGCATGGGAGATTCCTGCTGGTGTCATCTCAGGCCAGCATCAGACAAAAAAAAAAACAACATAAGTAGGTATTAAAAATAAAAATGGTCAGTGACTTTGAAATATATTTTCTATTCACTCAAATAATACTTTTATTTGGAAACTCCAAGGTCTAATGTGAACATAGAAGTCATTTTCAGATAGCCGGTCATATATGTAGGAAGCAGTATAATTACCTTTTAAAATAGGAAAGCATTTTGGTTATAAAAACCGCACTTAAGTATCTAGAAAACTGTTCTATTTCCTAAGATGACAGAACAGTTTTGAAGCTGCACAGAGCCAGGGCTGGTTGGGTTTCTTTCCCAAGGCAGTCACCTTGGATGGAAGAAGGCCGAGAGCAATGGAGGTGGTTCTGGAGGGAATTTTGGCTGCTGGCTTCTAGCGTGGGAGCAGAATTAGAGCTGTCGGTGCGCGAGCTGTGTCAGAACCCAAGTCTGGCTGGGGTAGAGGCCTGACCAGCTGTTGGAAGCTACCAAACCCTGTCCGAGGGAGCTCTGTTCTACTGCCACAAAGACAATTGCTGTCAGACACTTCGCTCCCCCTGCTGCCAGGACAGAGGCCCCCAGGCAGGCTCTTCGCTGGGAAAGGGCGCTGGGTGGGCCAGGGAACTAAGGAGAAAGCTCAAAGTTACAAGGGAGAAAGCTTTGAAGTTTCATTCTTGGGGATGCCTCCAAACAAAAGACGTTGTCAGGGCTATAATACAGGTAACTTACTGTAGCCACTGTATTTACGGTCTGTTATGAAAGGTTTTCATTGAGCAAAGAAGCTATTACCGATATACAAGTGGCTACCTAAAGCCTAGTGACAACTTAGCTGCAAGCAGACCTGAACTTTTCCAGCAGGGCTCAGGATGATGGGGGATAAAACAAATACCTGAAGCGCATCTGCATTCTTCACTTCATTGTCTCCGAATGGTGAAGATTAAAACTTTCTTCCTCTTGCTTGTGAAAATGAGTAATAGGCTGTAACTGACTGCTAATCAGGGGTAGCTGGTAACCCTGACATTTGTACTGTACCTGCTAGAAGGTTGTTGAGCTCCAAATAATCTCTACATGAGCTATATAAAATACGCTGTATGAAATACACGTGCTGGTAAGTACTGTATGTTAGGATAGACGTTTGAAGTGAGGACTTCCATAGCGTGCTTCCAGAATACAGAAAGCTTCCTGGGACTTCCACAGCCCCCTAGTTGTGGTGGCAGTTGTACCTTGTGAACCCTAACTCGGGATACGGAGTGAGATGACCACGAGGTAATGAATACGGATTTCCAGGCCATTTCTTCTTGGTGCAGAGGAGGACACTGTTGTGTGTAGCTGTGTGTTTTTCTTAGAAAATACTGTTTCTGAGCAAAATGTTTCAGTTGGCTTTAATTTTGCCTCGGGGCGCTCTGACTAATGCTCTGATTCATGCAGCGGGGTGTTTCTTAGGCTCTGTTGTCTGAAGGGAATGTGCTTATAAACCTCCTTTGGCACTGCTGGCCATAAACAGAAGAACAAACTGACAGTGCTGTTACTGTCTAATAGTGTCTTGGCCCCATGAGCAGTTCCTGGCCAACGGACTCCTGGGGGCAGGTAACTTTTCCTGCTGAAACACGGCACCCAACCAAGCACCTGCACAGCCTTCATGGCAGCGTATGATTTCCATATATGAAATGCAGTCTGAAAGTTCTCCTCTTTCCTTCCACAGGACAAACAGGAGGACTTTAAGACGGTGGTTTTGGAGGGATTGGAGATGGCCAAGCATCAGGTGAGGGTGGCCTTTGATGCTTGAGTTGTGAAATAAGCTCACCATAACACCATCACCTCGAGGCCCTGGGTAGCATTTAACTTTCAGTAAGGACTGAAAGAGGGGAGTCTTTTTAGAGGACAAAGCGAGAAATTTTTGAAGTGAAGTAATCCTAAGGGCCCTCATCTTTATAGATGACTCATAAATTTACTTTTAAGTTGGTTTCCTACATGAATAGATTACAAAAAGTTAGTTTTTGTTCTAATAGGAATCATCTTCACAAATCCTTATCAAATTAGATAATTATTTCTGCCAAACAGAAAGCAGCCATGAAACAATCCCTAACCCAGTCTCCATCAAATCAACCGTTGTTGATTTACTTTTAGTGTCTGAGGAGTTAGTGGCGTTTGCGAAGATGCTGCTGTGAGGAAATGGCTTGGACAGATTGTATTTCATTGCTCAGAGGCACCGTCGGTGTTTGCATGTGCACCCACGCGGTTGGCTGCTGGGTACGCTGCTGCTGGCCGCGTGCTGGAGCCGCTCCGTGCTCCTCATGGGGTCGTACAGAGCACGGTGGAGACAGGTACCGAAAAGTCTCCCTTTCGTGAATCCGGTGGGAAACTTTTACAAGAGAAATTACAAAAACTAGCAATTTCTGTAGAAGTAGGAGGCATTGTCAACTCTGTGTTGGAACGTAGTCTTCCTTTTGTTCTAGTTTATTTTGCAGCCTTTCTTTTCTTGAAATACTGTAGAGAAGAAGCAGTATAGCTGCAATAATTGTTTCCTGTGACAGGGAGCCAAACAGCCAGATGGAAATACTGAATGTGTTCATATTTAATGTAATTGCTTTGTGAAACAGATGTTACGGGCTCCTGAATTGGAACAGGCACTTGCTTTTATTTGAAGGACAAAAACTGTATTTGTTAAATACCACTTACTGAAAAAATCTGTTTGCTCAAAGGCTGTGTCATCGCTAATCCTTACCTTATGCTCCACTCCCCTTCGTTCTCCCTTCGTTACTGAGTCTGCTCCGTGGGAGCAGGGCCCACACCCGCGATGGCAGCACAGCCCGTGGGGTTCTTGGATGCGGAGGCAGGGGGGAACAGCTCAGAGGCAGGTCAGGACATGGCCTTTGTGCTGCTCTTCTCCTGCCTTAGGGAGTCAAGAACTGTACTGTTGGAACCCTGCTTCATGGTGGTAGCTCCCCCATGCTGGTTTGTCAGTAATTGTCCAAACAAGGCATTTACAGTGTTGGTAGTGCCTTGCTGTCTGGATTCGAATTTTTGAGAGTCAAAAAAAAAAAAAAAGAGTAAAGATTCCTATATGAGCAGCTGGATGTTAGTGCTCAGATATTTTAGCATGCAGACATTTAAGGCAACCCTAAACAGTTATACCAGGACACCGAGTGCTAGCGTTGGGTGTGTGACCACTGCTTTCACTGGCGGTGCTCCTGAGATTCTCTCCCTTGAAATTCTTCCCGTGAAGTGCAAGGTGTGTAATCAGGGTCTTGTGGGACCACCTGATGAGCAGCTGAACTGGGTGGCATTGTGAGAACTTCCTGAGGCATTTGTGAGGTGTCTGCTCAGAACCTCCAGATGCGTTAGTTACGGTAGCTGAAACAGCACTGCCCTTGCTCTTCTGAAAAGTTGAAACTCAAGCTACAAAGTGAAAATGCTTCACTTCCATTCTAACACCCTCAGGGCCTTATTGTCCCTGCCACTGGCTGTAGGAGGCAGCCTGAGGGCTGTCTCAGAAATGCAGCCTGCTTTACAAAGCAATGAGCAGCTGGAGGGGCAGTGGGGGCAAGCGTTCGCCTGGTGCTGCCTCCCCTGGGCTCCAGCCGAGTGGTAACAGGGAGCAGATCTGCTCTGAAAGCTGCATGGCAGCCTCTGCGCTCTTTGTTGCTAGGATAAGTATTTCTAGATAAAGGCAAAATACTTTATCGGGCATTAACATCTTATTTGTGCCTGTATTTCTTGTCTGGTCCTGCATTATTTCCTATTTCTCTGTATTTACAGAAAAACCCAGAAGAGGACAGCTCAGGGAAAACACTAAGCTGGGAGCCAGGCCACTTGCTTTTAACCATCTACACTGTTCGCAGCATTGAGCAGCTTTTGCCTTTCTTTAACGTACTCAGCCAAGTTTTTAACAGCAAAGTCACAAGCAGATGCGTTGGACACTCAGGGAGCCCTGTCCTTTACCCCAACTGCTTCCCGAACAAGGACATAAAGATGGAGAACCTCAAGCAATTCTCCAGCAAAGCGAGGCAGAAGATAGAAGAAATGGTGGAGAAGGATTTTCTGGAAGGGGTCATGAAAACATGAACCACAGCGGTACTGTTCAGCCTACATGTATTGTACCTATTTAAAAGAAATACTGTATCTTTCCCAGGTGTATAGTATTCTTTTCTTACTTTGTATGTAATGAAATACTTAATGTTGTATTTAAGTTAAATATTTGTAAATAAGAGTTCTGGATGTGGCCTGAATCAAGTGTAATTATCGGTGGCTCATATTGATTACGGTGCCTACTATTTACAGTACACATTTTGTTGTCCTGAGTTCTGTCTTTAAAAAAAAAAATCCGAAAAAATACAAGGTGCACATTTTTTTCAATTTGTTTCCAGTTTATTTGTCTTGGATTTTTTTTGATCTGTTGGAACTTGTGCTTATTTAACAATCTCTAAAAGGCCATGCTGAGAGTTAATGCAGTTAGTATCTTTGTCAGAGGTAGATAACAAAGATGTGGACGAGCACTGCCTGTGTATTCAAGTGTTCCATCCTGTTAGCTCAGCCCCTTCACAGCGAGGGGGAGTAGGAAGGGTCACAGAAATCAGACTTTAAAATGATCATAAACACTGCTACTGCAAGTGTTTTTTTAAGCCATATCTTAATTTCATAAAAAAAAAGCAATTATTGCAATAACACGTACTGTTTGCAAACGCTCTCTCATTACAGTGTTGCCCCTGAAGTGAACTCAGGCTCCAGCCCAGCACGGCCTTGTGGTGCCTGCCTGCAGGTGACGGGGGTGTGGTGGCGGCAGCACAGGAGCTGTTTGTGCGGCAGCCATCACAGGGCCCTGCGGGTGGTGGAGCTGGACTTCAGGCACAGGGTGACAATCTGACCTGGGGAGGGGGCAGGGAATTCTCACAGGAACACTAAAATATGAACACAGCAGTTAGCCTGTGAGAGGCCTGGTAATCAGTGAAAGCTGGCCCCTTTTAATTAATCTGAGTACCAGCTGCTGAATGCTGCAGTTTCATTACATACCTGTTACTACCTCATGTTAGAATACTGACACGTGAGTGGCGTGCCTGGCAGAAGGACGAGCTGCTGGCTCTGTTGCAGCTTTCTGCCTTTCCTGCCTGACAGCAGCCAGGTGCCGTAAGGCTGTAGGGAGCCTCCCCTCCAGTGAGCCTCCTCTGGAGCTGCTGGGAGCCGGGCTGCTCCTGGCAGAGCAGATGGTTCGTCAGTCTTAGGCTGGAGCTGCAGCTCTGTTCTGGATGTGAACCAGCCCCTGGATGCCGAGCGGTGACACACACGGAGTACGGCTGGCACCCCAAACAGGTCAGTGTCCGGCGTCAGACAAACAGAGGAGGGCAACACCCAGCAGCAAGAGCATCGCTGTAAGAGGTAAGGTGCCAGCGGTAAGAAATAACCAGAGTAATATTCTGCGCGGTTCTGATTAATCCTTGCAACAATCAAGAAGAGTTCAGTACATCCACATTAGCAAATGGTAGGGAAAATAATATTTTAAAAAGTCCCGTTATGAACTTCAGATGCCGTTGTATTGTTTGTTATAGCGGCTGGGGTGGTGCTCCTCTTCCACCGGCAAGGTGGTAAACGGCCAGGCTTACTTCATGGGCAAGGGCATCAGCATTCTCCTGTGGAACATTGTGAAGTTAGTTACAGCGGTGTCAGGAGTGGAAGTTTAGAATAAATTTAGAACGAATATGCAGTGCTACAGCCAGAGCATTGAACAGCCAGCTCATGCAAGTACTGTTTTCCCCCTATTTTTGTCTCATGGTGAGGTGCCTTATGTGACTGTGGTCATGAAGATGGGGGTGTGAGCTATGACTGTTTGAAGAGCTTTGGGTGGCAACTTTTGCAACTTTTAAGTTCACATAGAGATTAATTCTTAAGAGCATCCAAAGTTTGCTTTGATTTCTCTTTGCCTCTTAAGAAATCATGCAGTTAGTGGCTGCCTAGGTAACTTTTGTCTTAATCCTCAGTTCCCAGAAGGTTGACTTTCTTTTCAAAAAATAATTTAATGTCAAATCTGCCTTTGGAAACATAACTTTTAGAGTTAGACGTTAAGAACATTAAACATCGCTTTTATAAATAAAAGAAAATCTGAAGAGATTTTCTTTTGATCACTAAGTCCTTTTCCAAATCTAGTACCTGTTGCATTCGATGTAATTACCATCCCCCAGTGCTTACATACAAGTTGTTAAAGTTCTGACCTGTGTGTCTGCTTCGGCGTATATCCTAACAACATCTTCTGTTCCCGACGGACGGACAAATGCTCGTGAGAACTTGTACTTCTTCACCAACGCATCAATTTTCTCTTGTAGCCCTGGAGGTGTAACTGCCCGTCTTTCTGCGTCTGTTGTCTCGATAACTTGTCTGTCGGCAACCTGCAACAGAGACAGACTTACTGCCACAGCATGTGGACAGATCGCCCTGAGGGCAGAATGAAGCAGGCCACTGGTAAGAGAGGGCTTTAGGCTTTGGTGTGGCACTGTCAGAACGACAGCTCAGTTTGTCCCCTTGTCTGTGGCTAACTTAAGGACACAGTAAGAGAGCTCCGTGCCCTAAGCCTGACACAGAGCTGCCGCATGGAAGCCTGTTTTGCTCAAGCTCTTTGAATACTGGAGAAGGTAAGAGAAAGAAGAACTTAACCACTGGAGTTCTAAGTGGCACAGGAAGAAAAATCCAGCTACTGAGCAGGCAGGGGCCTCAGAAAAACGGGACAGTTAAATTTTGACCTATAGCAGTACCTGCTGGAAAACTTTTTTTTTTCGCTTGTGGCCCTGATGTCCTAACCACATGCTCTGGTTGGCTCCTTTGCATGAAAAGTGTAAGTTCCACTTTTTTTTCAGGTGAGGAATAGGAGCACTGTTAACAAAACCACTCATCACTACAGAGAGCAGGCAAGACAGCACTATGAAACACCAGCACTACGTTGTGCAACTTGTCACGTTAACTCACACTGACTACTTCAAAATAAGTAATGAGGTACTTCCCTGCCTCTGTTCTGGTCAGGTTTTTCCATGTAACGTAGGTGACTACTATTTCATCATTTGCCTAAGACGTTTTTATTTGAGCCTAAGTGAAACTCCCATCCCTTTTCTGGGCTGTTTCATGGACTGTTTGGCCTACCCCAATCCTTCCGTGGGCCATTTCAGCTTTCAGATGAAGTTCATCTCTCTATACACAGGCAATACCTGCTCAGTTCAGGGCCGCAAGGCACTGCTGTGACCCGAGACGGCGTGCTGTAACTAACCTGAACTTTGAGCAGCCGGTTGGGGAAGTCGGTGTAGAAGGCATCCCACTGGTGCAGAGTCAGACCTTTCAGAGCCAGGATGGCTTCGATCACCAGCATGTCTGAGATGGCATCGCCAACCGTCTGTGAGCAGGGGAGGGAAAGGGAAGAACTGGAGAATTCAACAGTGCAGAAATGAAGGCGTGACACGATCGGTAAGTTTCCACCTGAATAAACATGCAGGCAGCTGACTTGTCTCTCTTTGGATAGGATTTTTTTTCCCTCCTGTTTTTCCTACACACTTAATTTGTGGTTAAGGAGAACTGCAGCACACGTGTGCAGTTTTCTTAGTGAGAACCCGCACCTCACGCCTGCTCTGGGGTTAGGATGCTTAAAGCTGGCCCGTGAAGCGTGACTGGGCACTACTCCCGGAAAAACACCGTCTGCTAGGACACATGGGGATTCCCATGGCTACATGGATGCTGGAATGTCTCCACCCTCCCATACCAAAAACGTCAGTGAAAAACATCAGCTGAAAGATTACTTGCTATTGAATCGTGAACAAGTCACATACTATCACTAGGTTCTCCTGCCATCCTATTCCCAATTTTGATTCTGAACCCAGAAGCCTACACCAGACTAAAGCATTCTGCATCCATTCCTGAGAAAGTATTACGTCTTCTGAAGACTGCTACTGCCCCTTTCCTCTCGCTTTCCATCACAGCACGCTACTTCCTGCTCCAACCGTCCCTGAACAGCGTTAGCCCCATACCTGTCCCCATAGTGATTTATTTCTCTCAGCTTTTACCTGATTAATGAGGTCAATCAGGTTTTCAAGCACCTTCGCTGCTTCTTTTTTTGCATCATCTTTCTCTTCTTTTGCCAGTTGTCTTATTGTATTTTCAGCAGCTTTGCTAAAGAGTACCTAGAATTGAAAAAGAAAAAAAGAGCTTGTCAAGACCAGCCCACATCAAGGAGGAAAGCCCACAGAGCAAGGGGGAAAAAGAAGAAAGCCTTCTACCGCTTAGGCCCAAATAATTGTCATTAAGGTTTGCTTCCATGAATTCGCATCCCCCCCACAGAACAGAAATGGTAGTGGCAATGCTCTGATAAAGAAAGAAGGGAGAAAACAAGCCTGCTCTCAAACTGGGAGAGAAAAGTCTCATTTATAACCGCAAGCAGACAGTGAAAAGACCTTTCTCAGGCTAATTTGACACTTTTTGTATGTCTTGGCTGCAAACATGATGCATTGCATGCTTGTACTTACTGTCCCGTGTCCATTTGCCTCAAAATAAACACCGACATCAAACTCCTGAGCCTTGTGATGCAAGTGTTTCACTCCAGTTTTCACACAGTGAACAGGCACCTACAACCCAGACATACCGAGAACATAAACAGTGTCACAGACTCACTCTGGTCAGCAGATGGTAACTGCAGCTGAAGTGACTGGTAACAAACTGAAGTGTAGGAAGGGCCAGAAACTGGGCACCAGCCCAGGTGGGCTGTTACTAACTAACCAAGCTGCCTTTCACAGCTACTGACTTCCAAGAGCTTAAATTATCCGCTACTTCAGCAAACTGCATGAAAAGGAGGATTTCATTTCTTCAAATGGAAATAAAGGTTGATTCAAAAACAAAAACCACAACAACCAAGAAACTCCTGATTTTGTTTAACTTTTGCCAAACTTTTTTTTTTAAAAGTAGTAAAAGCTGACTAGCATTTTTCAGCTTTGTTCTTCCAAATCTCCTTTCCCACCACTAATTTAGTAACTGCTACAGGTTTTAAAATGAGTCACTTGTTTTAGCCTAGGTTGAGTTTTCCTAACGATCATGTTACAGTAACACTTACTAGAAAAGTAAGCAATGTCTGCAGAACACTACCAGGGATAAATTAGAGAATACCTGCAGTGTTTCCTCAAGGTACCGCGTTGAACTCCCATTGGCGTAGGCTGTTTGTACTACTGCCATCTTCAAAGTCTGTCCCACCTGAGCAAACCAAGAAGCAAAGCACTTTACTGTCCCCAGGCACGCAGTCAGAGGGGTAGGGCAAGTGGAAGGAGACTCAGAATACTTGTGCAGGCTGGGATCTATGTTCTACAGACCCTTAAAACTCCTGGGTATCAGAGGAATGCATTAGCTCACTCATCAGAGAGCATCCACACATATAAGGTAACAGGAATCTTATTCAAGTCTTTGCGTGTGACAGTTTTTGTGGCTGGCTTGAAGCAGCTCTCCACTCAGGGACCTTGGGCTTTGCAAACTGAGCACCTATCGTTAACACGCCAAGCGCAGGAAAACTTCTGGGAAGTTTTTTTTTTTCCTGTTCCCCGGGGAGGATGGATGCTGTGCTGCAGGTAGCAGTTTTGGAATGATGACATACAAACCCCATGGCTGTCATAAGTTTTCATGCAAGTGGAATGCTTAAGTTTCATAGAAACACTGAGTACTGAACCCAAAAAAGTAATGAAATATATCAGAACAAGAGAAGGGAATATCACTACATTCAGCACAGAAATGGGAAAAGTTCTCTCTCACTAAGAAAAGCTTCAAGGTTCAAATTTCAGTGCTCAGATTTTTATTTGGCGCCTGGAAACCACAGCCCTATAAAAGTAACATTTTTGCCATGCCAATGAGGTACAAAACATCTCTTTAAAGTGGGTTCACGTTAGGTAGATGTAGAAAAACTACACGGGTACAAACTAACACAGTTCTTCTCGAGTATTTTACACTTTTCTCCATTTAAAGCATGAGCATTCAATTCATATGTTAAAGTTACCTTGGCAAGAAGTTCTTTAAGGAAGATACTAATTAAAGTTGCTATTTTATCTCCATCTATGAGGTGAAAATGGCCAGCTGTGTCCGTGTAGTAATACACAATTCTATCTGCATCGCCATCGAACGAGCAGCATCTCTCATTAGGCTTCATGTCTAGCCCTAGTGCACAGAGTTAGAAATGCAAGTTAGAGATGGAAAAAAAAAGGTTACAAAATGTTTAAATTAGCCCCAGCACAGATCTCATCCAGAAATTAGCTCTGTGCAGACACACACAAAATCGATGGTCATAAACTGATACTGCTTTTACCAAGAAACTTGCAACAGTGGCGCTGTACTAAATGGCAGTGGCAAAGCCCCTGTTCATGTCTACAAAAAGTAGCATCAAAAAGGCAGGCTCTCTAAATATTTATTATGCTAAACCTTCTCCCCAGCAGCATACGAAATCAGTCCCAGCAGCACCACTGTGCGTATCTTCACACCTCTAAATGGTGGCAGGAGGCACAGGACATGTGACGATACAAGGACAAAGCCCGTGCAATGCAACCACCACCGCCTGCCCACACAGCGGGTCCCCACAGAGCCTCCCGATGGGCTCCCACCGCCCAGGGCCCGAGGCAGGTTGCACTGCTCCGTACAGAGCAGGGCGAGCCGAGGGCTGCAGTGACGCCCAGGGCAGGAGCCTGACGTGGTGAGCAGCCACTGGCTGCCCTTGGTAGAAGCCAGGCGCTTGCCCAGCCCTCCCTCAGTGCACCCTGAGGCACGTGAGGGCTCCAAAGACCCCTTGCCTGCAGTTCCCGACACCTGGCAAGTCTGCTGTATGCTCTTGGCGTAACATTGCCACGTTTCCAAGGCACATGGGGATTAACCACAAACCCCTTACCTCAAAACCCTTTTTCTTCAAGATATAGTTTAGACTTCTTAATTGTATTCTGTTCCCACCTGACAAACCTGTACCGCCACCTCGCTCCCGTTGGCACCTGAGGCGCTGTCCCAGCAGAAGGCAAACACACGCCCGTCAGCGACGCCGTCGCCGCAGTAGAGTTGCGGCAAGAGACAGCCCACAAAACCCAACAATCCCACCCCAAAGCCCAAAGCAACCACCAGCAACTCTCAGAGCTGAACAAAACCCATACGAGTGGATCTGGTGGCCTCAGAATACCTCACGCTTTGCTGGCTCACTATTCAATTTATTCAGCAGTGTGTGTGACGCACGGGGCGTGCCTGCCTCGAAACCTCTCTAGGCTTAGCGCCAATACAGAAGTGGCTAGGCAGCAGTCACCGTATGACAGAGCAATGGCACACGCAAATGCAGTGCTCTTTCATTAAGGTACATCTGGCTTTCTTTCTCCAAGATGCTGACCAAGACCCTTCCTCGCGTTAACCTCTGAGTTCACATCTCAGAAGCTCTGCAGGTGGCCATCCCCAGGCCGATTTCAGAGCCCATTAGGAGCGTAGCTCAGAGCTCCAAAGGATGCTCTGCACCCTGCAACCCCTTCTTGGGGGAACAGACTTGAGTATGCAAGCAGGCAAGAAAACCTGCCCGCGCTGCTGACACCTTCTGCCCTGCGAAGCACAGGAACCCCAAACGTGCTCCTGCAGGCAGCACGCAAGGGGGCAACGCCGCTGTATCACCGTGTCCAGACGTGGCCAACAGCTGCGGTGAGGGTGCAGTTGTTGACTGCAGAGCCCTGTTTAGCCTCAGGTAATCTAATATTCAAAGCGACCTGTTCTCCCACTTTGGGGATTTTCCTTTCTGCTCTCTGCAGGCAGCTGGTTCAAGTCATCTTCCCCCTGGGTGAGGTCAATTCGTCACTATGCTGGCACCAAGGAGTTAATTACGCCAGCTCTTCCTCAGAAACCTGGGAAAGCCTCTGTGAGCCTAACCTCTATAATGTCAACATTTCCCGATAACAAATCCCCACAACGTCAACATTTCCTGATAACACATCGGGAGATAAAACTAAGCTAGTGTCCTCGCTGATCCTTGGGCTCCACCAGCTTAACATTCAGGTCACGTATCAGCCCATCACAGATCTCCAAACAGTTCTGACCTAGGATCGTGCCCAAAACTGCCAGAGGATTCCTTCCCTCTTTCCATCACACGAGCAAAACCATTCATACAGTCACTAAGTAAGAAACAAGGGAGCTCAGCTCACCTGCAGCTGCTACACCCTGCACTTTCAGACCTGGAGAGGACATAAACGGATATAAAATTACTGACTACATACCTTTAGGTGGCTTCTGGTGAACTTTTACAAAATCCGCACCACACAAGTGATTGAGTTTCTCCTTGGTTCCGTCGTTATAGATGTGAATTAGCACCTCCTTTGGGAGGTAGGGCTGCATCTCCGACAGTTTCAGGGCTCCGATACCATTGGCACAGTCAATCTTCAGATGCCGCTGACCCTCTCCAGAGCCGGGAGACTTGGCACACAGGAAGAAAGGCAAAGTGAACTCATACCCGAGTGACACCATAGGCGCCCTCACCACACCTAGAAACACGCTGAATTCAAAATTTCAGGCCCAAACAGGCTAACAATCAGAAGATACCCGTTTTGTACACTTGCAAGAAGAAGACAAGAACCAGTAATCACCTTATTTATCAGTTCCATAAAAGCTTTGGACAGTTTTTGGTAATAACCTTCCAGTGTTGGTTTCCCGTACTGCCCCCGGGTGTTCTGACAGCAGACCATGTAATGTAGCTGTGGTGTGGTCACCAGACCATAATCTAACATAAAACAAAGGGCACAATATTCAAAAATAGAACACTGAATTAATTCCTCCTTAAAAGCAGTACGATATTTCCTATTCTACAGTAACCAAACACAACGCAGGAAACACACAAGAATTTTTTCAAGTTCTGCTAAGAAAAGATGAACTCCTTTGTATTAAAGCAGTACAGCTCTTCTGAAAGAACAGTGTTACAAGCAAAAGTGGAAATGGCATCTCAGCTACTGCCTCGGGTCTATGCAGCAGGGTCACATTTACACAGAAACCTGACATCAGACCAGAACTACAAAAGCTCAACATACCGTGGTACTGACTGCCTAGAACGGAGACACCGTCTACTACAGCCTGTGAAAGCTTCTTGCTGCTTGGTCTGGAAAACAACAAACACAAGTGATAACCTTTACAGGAAACGTTTATGTATGGTTTGGAAAGGAAACGCGTGTGGAAGATGACTATGAAAAGTAGGTTTCCTGCCAGCAGACTTAGGTTCGACATGAAGAAATCCATACCTTTCTCTACTGACGGGGTCAACAACAGAAAAGTTTGACAGTCACTAGACCAAAGAACTGTGGAGATGAGTGAACTTCAAAACACACCTGGAGGTGACACGGCGCCCACAAAACAGAACACTAAAGCATTCAATTCAGAAGCAGTGCTAGGAAGTTCTTGTAATTATCGGGGAAGCTAATACAGCAACAATGTTGGAATGCTTCTGTTGATTGCTATCACCACAAATCAGTGCAAAAGGCCCAACGTGGCTGCTGGGTGAGCAGCTCTCAGGAACAGGCTGCTGGCACCTCTGTAAAAGCAGCATACATCTATTTTGTAATTACCTGGTGTCTCTACCAAGAAACACTGAAGCATCTTTTTGCTGGTTCACTGCTGCTTTTTGGCAGATCTCAGTTAGCGTTTTCTGTAACTCTTGCTCCTCTGCATTTGCTAGTTGGGTGGCATATTCTTCCCAGGAAGGGTGCAGCATTTCACCGAGAGGATCAACCAGCTTCACACCGTTATCTTCCTTAGAAGGAAACAGAACAAAACATTAAGACTGAAAGTGGGAAACTTAAAAGCTCTTTGAAGACAACTGACACAAGACTTAATCACACTGCTTCTTTAAATATGGAATGTTTCTGGAAAGCCATAGCTCAGCTATTTATTCCAACCTCCAACAATCCCCCAAAGTAATATAAGCAGCATATTAAGTCACAGATTCCCCCTCCCCTATAATTTTGGCATCAAGTTCACTTGACATTAAAATGTCTTAAGGAATACTCCACAGCAACAGAAGTCTAAGTGTTTGGTTTATAACTGCTGCATTTTACTTTTTTTTTTTTTTTAAATACCAGATTTTGCCCGAATGTTCATCTTTTCAAGGGTACTCCTGGCCTTGCCCATGTTACTAATTTCCTACGTTACAACATTTACTTTTCCACATGACAGCAAATGAACCCTCCCACATATATGGGGAAAAGTAATGCTAAACATACCACAGATCATATTTCAAGGAAGCAGGCTGACCACGTCCCTTAAGGAGGTGCAGGTACCTGCAGGATGTGGCCTATGGGTACTTTTTATTCCCATTACTGTGAGGAGCTCTGATTCCACCAGTGACCCCATCTGATTTCTTTTAAAATAAAAGGTTGTTCTTACTTCAGGATTGTGAGATGCTGTAACCATGACACCGATGGTAGATCCTGTGGCTCTGGACCTGAGAGCTGCCAGCAAGCCCATGCGGAACATGACGTGATCGAGCTGCTCTGCCTTGCTGCGGAATCCAGCAGTGCCATACTGAAGAGTAAGTCCAGCAGGCTTAGGATGCAACGCTGAGTATTTTTTCAGTGCTTCAAAATCCATTTCTAGAGAAGGAAGTAGCAGAGATGCCCATGAGAGAAGCAAGTCATTAGTTTCACAGTTTGCACTTCATTTAATTTTGAAGACTACAGATATCTTAAACCGAGGTCAACACAATACCATCAACAGCCCCATAAACCCCTTGGTGGGACTGTGGGGAGGATCACTACGGGCGCAATCCATGAAGGAGCCTCTACTTTCCCAGTGCAACACTAGACAAACAGAGCAGGGCCAGATTTCATCAGATCACAAGACAACGAAGCAATTTAGGCGAGGAGATTGAGATTTTCAGTTGTCTACTGGCAGGGCTCCCAGCAAAGCTCTTGGCAAAGGGCCAGCCGTTTCCCACTTCAGCACTAGCCTCTCATTGCCCGTGGCCACGGCTCCACGCTCTAACCCTTGAGACCAGATGCAGCCTGCAGTCCTTCTTCTTACCCTCACAAATTGCAGGGAAGCTCCTGGCAGTGTCAGCGGGTATTTTCTTCGGACTGCAGCTCAGCCAGGCGCGTGAACACGGACAGAACACGACAGAACACGACAGAACACGACAGCCCTCGTGCCGCTCCCGGGACCCGTAGCGCTGAGGGGCTCTGGGCCGGGGGTGCCGCCCGAGCACCCCGACAGGAGCAACCCCCCGGGGCTCAGCCGCGTTGGTTACAAGGGGGCGGCGCCCGGGCCCACCGCCCCTGGCCGCCACCGCCCTCCTCTTCCGGGCTCAGCGCGGCCACGTAGCAGCCGAGCCCCGCCCGCTCGGCAGCCGGCGACGCAGCAGGATCGCGATCGCTTCCCGGGGTAGCGGGGTTCCCCCCGCGGGACCGGCGGAGGCGCCCTAACAGTCGTCGTCCCCACCACCCCCGCGCCTCACGGGCTGAGCCCGGCTCGGTTGGGCAGGAGCCTGCCTGCTCCCTCTACCTGGGCAACGCGGCTACCGCTGACAGGACGCCCTGCAGCGGCTCCGAGCCCCCAGCCCGCGGGACAGGAGGGGAAGGAGGGATGGAGCCCCCCCCGCCTCGCCTCGCCTCAGCGAGGCTCTCCCTCAGGCAGCCCGCGCGCCCCGACCGTTGAGCTTCAAACGGCGCCGGCCGTTGGTGCTACCCCCCCCCCCCCCAACGGCCGCCGCTGCCCGGGAGCCCAGCGCGCGTGCGCGCCCCCGCCCGCCTCATGGCGGCCCGCGCTGGCGGTGGTTCCCGGGGAGAAGGCGGGGGGCGTAAAGGGTCTGGTGCTTCAGGAGCCGAGAAATAAAAGCGCCGTGGTTTTAGTGATTTACTCGAGTCTTGGCTTTATTCGGGCGGGGAAGGCTTAGTAAGGTAGCTGGCATCAGCACGGCGTTCACGAGAGCTTGGCTAGGGTCGTCCCTCAGGGGCTGCCAGGTTATGGAGCCGTGCCTTACAGAGGCAGCGCTCCCCTCGTGGGGACGCAGGCATTGCGCTTCGCATTACTTCGGCGAAACCACCTTATTTCCCTCAGAAGGGGCTGCCACGTGTGCTGACGTTCTGTTTTTGAAATACTGCCATGTAAACCAGCCCCAAGTGGCAGGATGTCATGGAGAGGAGTGGCACAAACGCTGACAGAACCGGCCCGTGAACTGGGAAGCAGAACAGTATAAGGAGTTCCAGGGGGCTGTCCTGCTGGATAAAAAGGTTACACGTGGCAGCTAAGCAGTGTAAATACTTGCCTAGAGTAGTACAGCCAGTAGTGTAGGGCTGATTATAAGATAAGTCAATGGCTGGACAAACTCAGCCTAGAAGTATATGCATTTTCCTTGGAATAAGGATAATTAAATATTAGAACAATTTATTGGGTAGCGAGGTGGCTTCATGATTCTTTTGGAAACTTACATATAAGATCAGATATCTCTTTAAAACGCACCCTTTCACCAGTCTTCAGAGAGGAGTTTTGTGTGTTGTGCATGGAGGGCTCGTATAGAAAGATTTTTTTTTTTTCCCTAATGACAGATTGTCAAGGAACTTGACATGATAAACCTCTCTTTGCAGGACTAACCACAGACTTGCTTACATCAGTGAAAGTTGTCTCCTGGTGTACAAGAGCCTCAAGTGCTGAGGACATGTGAATTCTCCCCTGCTCTTTGGTTGCAGGCAGAGTTTTGTTTCCAAAGAACTGAAGTGCTCAATTTTAAAACACTGTAGGAATAAAGAGAAATGCAACAGCCCATGTTTTGTGGGAGATCAGGCAAGATAATCTCAAGGTTTTCGTGGTCTAAAATGCTTTTTATCATCAATAATCCTGAGAATGCTTCATCTCTTACAGTGAATATTTGCTTATAATAATACGTCTCTATGCAGTGTGTACAATCATAAACACTTTGTAAAATATTTTTTTTTTCTTTTAATAGATCCAGCAAGTAGGTTGAATTTATTGATCAGATGCCCATTTGGTAAGGGGCAAGATTCTTAAGAGCCACTTTCCCCTTTACTCTGGCATATTAATATGGTTTCCAATACAAAAGCACATCCTACTGAACGGAGTCTTACTGATACAGTCAAGATTTAGTGCATACAGCATCTTTTACTTCTTTTGCTGCTTTATGAATCATTTACTCTCACTTCATTCCACAAACCCATGAAATGCAAAGACTTTTGTGCCTGACTGCAGTATCAAATTTTGCTTTTAAACAAAGCGGAGAGGGGGAAGAAAGCCCACCTCACTCCATCACGTGTAAGCTTTGGGCGCTATCTTTACAATCTTTTAGTGCTGTTGGCACCATTTCCAATTTTGCTATCATCTCATTATGGTCTCATTACATTAATAGTAATTCTTAGTAGTAGTAGTCGTTCAACTCATTGTATTTCACATTTATACTGTTAGACCAAGCATGTTGGAAAGGACAACACCTAAGATGAGATGAATAAATTTTAGCGTTTCCTCTTTTTTTCCCTATATTATATGTATAATACAATGGATTATCATATTTAAATGTTATCAATATAATACGTAGATGAAGAATGTGACTGAAAAGTCCGAAGCAGCTGTGCCACAAAGAACCGCCAGCAAACGCCTTCTGCTTTGTCACCGTAACTTGAAAATTGGTACAGAGCAATAAAACCACACATACTGTTGAGCTGTTGAGGCTCAGCTGCTCAAATCTAAAAATCAAACAATTCTGACAGCAGCTTTTTAATGACTGTGTTTCAGTACGCTCTGACGATGACTACAAAATTAATACAAAAGATTTTTTATTTCCAAATAAATCAAGGAAATTTTAAATATATTTTTCATACGGAAAAAAATGTGTATGGTTTCCTATTATGCAATGAAGCAGAAAGTTTCTCTCTCTCTTCTTTTTGAATTCAGGACCTGCAGTCTGCAGCTGTGGCAGAGCTGAAGGTCTGGACAAATAAAATCCATTTTTGTAGAAATACCTCTAAAGCATGAGAGCAGACAAAAATAAATAAATCAAAATGTTCAACTACACTTTGTTTCCAGAACTGTCCAGAAAGTACATTACATTTTTCATGGAGTGGTAATTCTATAACAGCTAATAATTCATTGTGGTTTTGTGTGTTTAAAACATTGATGTGTCAGCATGTCAGTGCAGATTCCACATGGTCATGACTTAAAAACAATAAAAGAATTTGCATTCAGTCCTGTTGGGAAGCTGTCAAATGATAAAAAATTTTCTTTTAAAGCAGCAAACCAAACTGATTTAGAAATAGGCCTTATCCATGAGATTTCAACCAGTGGGAAATTTGAAAGACAACATTGACATAGATCAGGAAGTCTGTGCAGGAGAATGGTCAAACAATTGAGTTAGAGCTGCCTAAAGCTTTATTGTGAGCACGAGCATTCTTCATTTTTTTCTAAAGGAAGAAACTGCTGATGGGACTATCCAGTTATGATTCCTCATAAGGAAAACCACAGACGCATGACTTTTATTTCTGGTTATGCTAATTATGAATCCAGATAATGCAGGTCATGAGAGCGTCCACGAATGCTTCTGTTGAGGTTTGCAGAGGGAATCACTTTGTAGAAAAATAAAGGCCAGGTATCATTTGATATCTGGTTGACAGATAAGAAGGGTTTAAAAAAAAAAAAAAACAGTAAGAAGATACCTTCATTTGAAATCAGTGGGCAGATAAACATATTCAATGTGCTGAATTATCAACAAACTTCTAAAAACTTACAGAGAAACTGAGCTAAATAGTACTTAGTGAGAGAAATGTAGAATTAATGTGTTTGCTTCCCCCATAATGATAGATGCTTTTCCTCATAATAATTATTCATTTAGTAGACGTCAGCTGGATGGTTTGGAAGTTTGTTACAAAGAATAATACTTTATCCCATATGTGTTTAAAAACATATTGGCCTGAAATACTCAAAGGTTTATATGGTGTGTATAAAACAGCAGTTCATTAGGTTTAATATACAAGAAGCCTACTAGCCAGCTGACTGATATTTCTAAGAAAAATACTTTGTCAAGCATCAGCCTATTCATAAAGTCCCGATATTCTGTCATTGTCAGAAAATGGAGTGCAAGTAATTCCACGAACTTTAAGCCAGACCACTGCGATGTATCAAAATGGCAGTTATCTTGCTGGGGAAGAATGAAATCAGTGATAATTTACAGGATTTCACTTTTGCTGTTAAGTAACATAGAAGTATCCTAATCATATCTGAACACAAGATTCTGCTTGTTCATGTCTCATTAGAAAATTTTCATTACTCCACATACAACTGACTCATAAGGTTTCTCTTTGGTGGAAAATGTTCTAAAATTACTGTTCTTTAAATTGCCTTTTTTTTTTTAATTTGCTTGACAATTTATACAAATTACATTGTGACTTGTAATGGATTAAACAGTCATTGTATGTATTTCCTAATTTTCCATTGTACCATTTTCTGCTTAAGTTCTCACTGACACACGTGACAAAACTCTGAACTTACGGTACAACCACTTATTTTGATAACAAAAGGATCTGTGAAAACCATAGTGTAGGATATTTCAAGTGCAATAACAATAAAAAAAAAACACAAATACATTTCTCAGATTAATTTTAATTTCCTCATGTATAATTAATATGACTTCTTAATCTGAGTTTCTAACCAAATATTACAATTTAGAAAAAGTTTTCTCCATCTTAAAAAATTAGCTACTCTTAGGCTCACTAGGTAGAAATGTTCTGAATATTTTAATGCTTTTTCTCTCCTGCTAATTTGTTTATTCTTCATTAAATATTTACAGTTTCACTTTCATCGCTTCTTCAGGCCAGGTATATGAGTCAGCCACAAAGCTGTTATAATCAGTGCTGTAAATCTGAGACTGGATGAAGGCTTCTAGGTCCTTGGGCTGAGGATAGGTGGAGGCCGTGTTATTCCTGTAGGCTTCCTCTGCAATCTGGAACGATATATTAAAATCCTAATTAGTGCTGATAAACTATTTGAGTACATTTAACAGGACTTAAAAGTAGGAATTAGTTCAAAATCAAGACGACAATTTATCTTCTCTGGTGTTGACAGTCATCTAAAGTTACGCTGGATCCAGGATAGTATACAGTGAATAAGATTAGGAATATGGTGATGTCTGCATTTGTTTAGTTAACTTAGTCTGACTCATGCTGCTTTTCAACTCTTACAGGATTACATGCATTTTCTGTTCTAAATACAGTGTTTCGCCTCATCTACTAATATTTAGGCTTTATTTTTCAGGTGGAATAAAATATTCCACAACCCTCAAGCACAGAGATACTACTTCTGCTTTTCTTTGTGCAAGTTACCCTGTTTTACCATCTTCTTCAAAGCACAGTAAGACAGGTGTGATTTGTTCAAAGCCTCCATGCTCCCTGCATATGAGAGAAGTTTATTGTTTGCCATAGTGAGATAATAGATTTCTCAAAGGTAAACACACAATAAAAATTAGTCCCACACAGAGCACAGGTTTTATTCTAGAGATAGCTGGGGGAAATACATAAATTTGCTTGTTTTTTTTTCCTCACATAGAAATCAGCAAGCCCAGGATCAATTATTGCATCCCAGATATAGCTGCAACAGAAATGAAGTTTAGAAGGGGTTAGAGGCCAGTCAACTCATCAAAGCAGCCTCCCACGTCTGAAGAACATCCATCTAGCTGAGAAAGATGTCTTTTATCTGGACATTCATCTGTGAAACAAAAGAAGGCTGACACGCTGGTTGACTGAGGGACGAACTGGGATAGGTACATTATTTGAAAACTTCGTCTCCCCAGGGCAGGCAAATTTCTTGGTGAACTGCAGGTTTAGGTCAGCTACTGAAAGTCTGCTCATATTGTCTGCCAGTAAAAAACAAACAAAAAAATAATCCTCCTTCCCTCTGGAAAACCTGAGCCATAAACAGAAAGCACCCCCTGTAGTTAGTTATTCTGACAGGCCAGAACGAGGGCTGGAACAAACGGAAATAGTGTCTGGATGAAGGGTGTGATTTACTCTGTCAACAGGCAACTGGTAATTAGGAAGGGCCAAAAGCCTTTGAGTGTGCAGCTCTCATGACGGTCAACCTGGGGACCAGTGCCCACCTGGTGGACAGTAGGTTGCGCTCTGCAGACATCACTCCACTTTCACATCAATAAATAAACACTTGCCATAGTTCCATCTCTTTCCTTTGTGTATTCGGATTAAATCTGGGGTTACCTTTATGAATTCAAATTTAATTTAGAAGCTACTCTAGACTAAGATTGATGTAAATCTACTTCAGCTTGTGTAGAGATGTGTTAGCTGATCTAATTAAATGCTCAATTACATAGAGAGAGCGGGAACAAAAGAAGCCAGAAAAGATTGAAATGACTTACCCTCACAGCGATTTTCAGTGATACGTGCTGAATTGTGACTAAAGGAGGGTACAGGCGACCTTCCTGTAAATTCTCCTCTGAAACTTGCTCAGCTATTACCTAGAAATAAAGCAGATGTGTTTAACTTCAAATAAGATACTGCTGTAGCTTTATTAGATGGTGATCTAGTCTTACACAAAGAAATGATTCTGCTTTGGCAAATTATACAGGTACTGCTTAATCCACCTAGGTGGTATTTTTAACAATCAGCCTGATCATTAGGCACAATTTACCTGAGAGCTAGAAATGTAGGGAGTTATGCCCTTTTCTCACTCAGACAATAAGTCTATTTTGCTATGACTATACTGAACCCTGATTCCCTCATATTTTTGTAGATAGGGTGGAAGGAAAAGAAAGATTTATTAATGTAAAATTAATAGAAAAAAGTAGAAAAACAATAGAGCTGAAACCTTTCACTCTAAAATGCTTCGAATAAAATTACTAGTAGTCAACCACGCTTCTTGTGCATCCAGCTCATCCATCTAGCTTGTATGAGATCATAAGAAGAAATACAATCAAATGCAAAACAAAGTAACGTCAAAGATTATTCAGGGTCTAATGATAAAATCTGGCTTGTTGGGACAAAAAAAACCACTGCTTCTAGAGCAGGTCTGTCCACTTCACGTGAAGGCTTCTGTAGGTCTGTCATCTCATCCATAACAAATAACTAAAAAAAATTATTTTGATCTCTGCTTGATTTTTTACCAGACTGATTAGGGAAAACGAAGAATGATACAGAAGTTCTGATTCACATCCGAGAAGACCATCTCCTCTATGGCCTGGATACTCTTACTTGGTCTTTCCACCAAGACTGGAAATGTTTTGCAGTTGTCTCCAGCCATGAACAGATCTAGAAAGCATGGCTTGCCCTTTGAACAGCTGGGAGCACATAACAGTAACAGGAAAAGGAGGTTCTTCATAGAGTGCCAGCTCTGACTTCTTAAATCTGTTATATTTTCTAAACAGTTTCCATTGCAGTTCAGTACTTTAGGCTTGCTCCTGGAGTGAATCCTTCCATGTAGTTTCACCCAGAAGGAAATCAGTCCCCCTCCCTGCCCAAGCCCACACTGCGCTGTGGACCGAGGTGCTGTATGTAGGGATAGCAGGGAAATTTGCTCCTGAAGGACCATTCTGATCCAAAATAAAAGCATAACGTGGAGGCACCTTAGTGGTGCCTTCAGAGGAAACAAGAAAGCGTTTAGGCACATCTTTGTGCAATTAGCTTAGCCACCAG
The DNA here is from genome assembly GCF_964211835.1 of Anser anser. Classification (NCBI taxonomy): domain Eukaryota; kingdom Metazoa; phylum Chordata; class Aves; order Anseriformes; family Anatidae; genus Anser; species Anser anser. The sequence goes on from NC_139722.1 coordinate 37,861,284, forward strand.
AGGGTTAGAGCCACATCACTGAGAGGCCCAGGAGTGCAGGGTGTGATGTGACCTGTAGAGGTATGTGGTGGACAGAAGGAAAATGCTGGCCAAATAATGTCTGGTGGAGGCATGTATGGTGTCTCCAGAGGTTCTGGAAACACCAGGGAAGTCCAGGGAACTGGTAACATGGCCCAGAGGGAAAGCATGAAGTGTATTTTTGAGGGAAGGTACTAGCAAGATACTTGAAACACAGCAACAACAACTGCATCCTACATTTTCTGTTGCATGTGGGAAACAGGACCTTGGGTAATTTGCTTGCCGACAACTAGGCCTGCTTCAAGAGAGATGCGTGGCTACCATCAACTTGTCCTCCTGGAATAAGCAGGTAAAAAGTCTGAATTAAGTAGCTAACACTACGGTAGCTCCTGGTTCACAGAGGAACTGCTCTCTTCTGTAACCTACCCAATACCCTGCTGGGTGCAGTAAGGTTTTTGCGTTCGGAGGGGAAATGGTAACAAGTGCAGCAAGAGATTAGATACTCCTGTTCAGTATAACTAGTGAAGGCAAACTACTTGTTTACATTTTAATCTGATATTGAGAAATAGAGCAAACATACAGCTGATATTGAGAAATACAGCAAAAAAAATCCACTAGGTGGAGCTACGACAACATAAGATCTATCTTTGCTTTCTGTAACAGAAACTAGGTTATCTAAAAATGGTGCACAGCCCGTTGACAAAACAAGGTGTGCATCTGAAGGTGTAAAGAGGCGCTTGGAAGAAGAGATTTTTGCTGGTAACTTAATGGGTCTCTGCAGGAAAGATGAAATCTGAAGAGATCAACAGCAAGTTGCTGTTAGTGCAATGCAGTGCTGAGAAAAAGGGTCAGGAGTAGAGTACTTCTGTCTTGTGATGGGGTTGACAGAAAGCAAGCCGTAAAAGATTAGGGTGACGCGTGAAGTGGGAGAGGCAGCCAAGCTTAGCCTATACAGGTGGCCTGCTAGTCCTTCTGATATACTTCTGTAAGCAAAAGCACAGAAGCAAACATTTGCAAAGGGAATGACACATTCTTCATGTGCTTTCTGGAAAAAAAAAAAAAAAAAAGCTCTGAACATTTCTGAGAACATCAGGTCAATGGAAGTGGGAAACAGGATGAATCGACATTTGGAGTTATTATGAAAAAGAGAAGCAAAAAAGTAATTATACCAATATACAAATCCTCAACATAACATCACTTTGAATTGTTTGCATTTTTTCTTCACCTACTTCAAGCAAGAATAGGGTAAAATCCTGAATGGTGTAAAGAGTAACAAGGATGATCAAAAGGTTAGTTTTTGTACATGAAGGATTACTACAGACTTGTGAAAGAAGAGATGGGAAGACTGAAAGAAAAAACAAAAGGCAACTGAAGGTGATTATTTCTCATGCTAGTACACGAAATGCAACTCATCAGACAGAAGGAAATCATGAAAGGAGAGTTGTTGTTTTTCTGCAGAACTCATAATTAAATTGTGATACTAATTGCCAAAAGATGTCCTAATGCACAAACATGTTTGAAAAGCCATCAGGCTCATTTATGAGAGAAAGCCATGACGGGATAAAACTTCCAGCTCAGTAAGTCTGTTTAATACTGAGTGCTGAGAAGCATTTTCAGCGGAAGGATCACTCCTTTCCCCTAATTATCCTCTTCTCCTCAGTTTCTGCTACTGATGACTTTCATAGAGAGATCCTGGGCTGTTTGGATCTTAGGTCTGACACAGTATGGTCATTTTCACCATTTAAAGTTTAACAAATTTAAGTTTCTAACAGAAATTAGCTAAGCCTTATTCCAGAATCTAAGTGAAAGACAGCCAAGGCTGGACAAATGGTATAAAGCAAGTGGGGGCATCTTGGCTTTTGGAGGATGTTTTCTATAGTGAAAGGATTAAATAGCAGTATTTCTGAAGTAATTTAACTGTAGGCCACACATGCCAAGGATATTTCATTAGTTCATCATTCCCTGTCCTTCTTGTTGTGTTTGGTAGGACTTAGAAGAACAGGTAATGTCCCCTGTCATCACAGAGAAATCACCTGCAATTAAGAGGTCTTACAGCTTACGGTACCTTAGATTTGTCAATCAAAATCCAAGTTACATTCTGCATTACTTGGCATGAAGAAAAGAACACTGCAAGTAGAATTTGTGGTAGTTATAACAAGCTATTCAGGACTTTTATCAGATCTACCTGGAGAGGTGGCAAAGCAAGAAGACAGCAGTTGCAGGCATACAGCCTGGGCAGCTTGTTTTTTATAGTTTTTCAGGTAAGCTACCACTACAAACCAAGAACGTCCCTTTTTTAAAAAAGGCATCTTTTTGGTGCTTTAACTTCTGCAGCCTCTTGGACACTTCCGTTTCCAATGGAGAACACTAACAAATGTTCTAAAAAACGTGAAACTGTTTTGATTTTTCCCTACCATTGAAAAAGTCCAGAAAAAAAAAAAAAAAGCCTTTGCTTTGTACTGTAATTTCAGCTAAGGGCCTCTAAGCAGCTCTCCTGGCCTTAATGGCTCTGCTACCTCTTCTGGCAAAGGCCTATGAAATCTGTCAGGTCAGTAACTGCCTCGAGCACCCTCAAGCCCCAGTCACATAATGCCTCTCACACAATGAGGGAGAACAGATGTGAACAGTCTTAATTCTAGGCATATTGCAAATAGCCACCCATTGAACTTGATGCCAACGGAGATTTTCTATACAAGAAAAAAAATATATATGTCAAGCTTTACTAGGGATTTTACCAGAGGACAACACTCATTTCAAGAGAGAATTTAAAATCGTCCTCAAAATTTCTGATAACATTTTATTTCCCTGACAGTTAGGTTTCAGAATGGATTTTAGGTGACTTAGCAGACTGCCACTTAAAAGACAGTTCGACCTACAGATATGTCACCTTTCGTCCATCAGCTTTCTATATATAGGGGCCATCTCACCCAAACCAAAATGAAGCAACTTCTAGAATCAAATAAGACAACTGTTTAACACAGCAGTTTAGACCAGCAAATGAAGATCACCATATCCAACTGAAATTACAGGGGAGGACTTAAAGGGAGGATATAATTATCCCAAGACTTACAAAATGGATCTTTGCCCTCCTAGGATGGTTAAAGCCATTGGAGACAGTCTGGACCTTTTACTAATTTTAAAGATGGAAATTGTGAATGTCTTTCTCATAGAGGGCAAGCTGCTGGCAAACTTTTAAAAGATGCCGTAGTATGGACCTTCAAAAAACTTCAGAAATCCAGCTATGGCAGCGTGCAAGTGCCCGCCTTTTAAGAAAGCTTCATATCACATCTGAAGCTCAGTCATAGGATCATGTTGCCTACGAATTGCCTCAGGGTGATAGTAAAGGACCACTTTCTTCCCTTTAATCCAAGAAGAGGAACACAAGGAACAGGAATCCTGGAATGCAATATCCCTTAGAGAAGCGGGAAGAGTTGCATCAGGCATTCCCACTTTTGCAGTCTGGTGTAACCTTTCCTCTCTCTTTTTTGATTGTTCCATAATAACCTCTATCTGCATTGCTTTGAGGCTTCTTCTGCGTGCTACCTACACTACTGATGCATTCTCCAGCTACTCACACAGCTCCTTTAATCTTAAGTGAGATCTTACATGACAAGCAGCTATAGAAAGATCGTCTTGTAGCTTTGGAAGATCTTTTTTTGAACAAAAAATGTGCAAGAGCATTTGATTTCAAATGCTGTAGGTAATTTATTTTGTTTGATGAAGGGATTCTAAACAATACAGGCTAGATTCTTCTCCCTTATGTGCTGAAGATACAATCCTGTGAATTTATGAATACTGTAAGACAGCGGATATCAGATTTTGAACAATCACTGGAACCAAATGTGCTTGCTCACTGTTTTTCTCTTGTCCACTGAGTGGAGATATAGGAAGACAAACCAATAAAAATTGGTCTTTAAATTAAAAAATGCCCAAGGAAAGAGAATAACCAATGTAGAAAAGGATATGAAAGAAAACTGGAAGAATAACGTCATGATTTTGTCAAAGTGAGGTGCAAAGAACCAGAAGGTAATGGAGTGCTTTCACCAGCTCTTGATAAAGGAGCTCCACAGAAAATGACGCCAACAGCTTTGCACAAAAACAGCAAGAAGCTTAAAGAATTAAAGTAACTTTTGCAAGCAAAGGTGACCAAAGTCACCCCAAAGCTACAAACATCAGAATAGAGTTCCTTTCAATCTAAAATTAAATTCATGTGCACATGCATGCAAACTGTACACTGAAGTCCTGCTCTCACTTCCTTTCCAACAGAAGGTGAAGTTTCTGTCAGATGACTCTTGGAACACATATAAACTCTTTAAAAAGAACCAATATACCTTGCAAATAAAGATCTTAAGCAAAAACAAACAAACAAGCAAAGGAACAAAAATCAATATTTTTCCGATTTTAAAGAGAATGTTTAGGTATTTCTGTTTCATTGGTCATTATTACCAAGTTACTAAATGAAGAAATGTAAATGATTTTTAATACAGTACCTCAGCAGTTGTGAGGAACACGTCCTCACCAATATGTTTCAGTCCACATGCAATAACACCAAGGGCAACTCCTGGGAACACATAGGAATTGTTACCCTGTCCAGGATACAGAGTTTTTCCGTCTGGAAGAGTGACAGGATCAAAAGGACTTCCACTGGCAAAAATGCCGCGTCCCTGTATTGTAACAAGAAAACCAAAGAAATAATGTTATTTGAGAGTATGTTAAAATATTTTGCACATCCTTTTAAATACCTACCACCATGGAGGCTGGGTTACATCTATTTAATCTCTCTTCTAAGAGAGTGTTAGAACTATGTGATTGAGTATGTTTCAAGAGCACCAGGATGCTGATCCTAGCGATTACTGGCGATGCTCTGTGGCTACCTGATGTCACAGAGTACATGTTGCCTTATTCAGGTAAGACAGCTTATATCTACAGTTTAGAGAATGAGGAAGTGAAGGCCAGCATCAATTATTCCTTGTGTGTGTCCATGACAAAGGAAGGGTACATGGAACGAAAGTAGACACCCAGAACTGTAAAATGGGAAGGAACGATATTGTCACAGTAACACTGACTGACGCTACTGGATTTTTTTCCCAAAACAACAGCAGATCTCACATAAAAATAATACCTGTGCCACTAAGTGCTGCACCTCTGGATGGTGCTTGGGCACCAACTCAGGAGCTGGTGTGTGATCACCCAATACTGATAAACCTATGCATCTTTCCTAGCAGGTTTCTGGGTACTGCCAAGTGTTCCAGGCAGTGCTGCTGTCCCAGACAGGTCCCAGGCACCAGGCACAAGCTGGCCCAGTGGGCAGTATGGAAAAGCCTGCCTGTCTGGGGGATTTAGAGAGCTTAGCTGTATGGATATATATTATATATACCACTTGTTCTGAAGACAAGAGAAGAGAGTCTGACTCATTTGGTGTTGTAGCTCACACAGGACCTCTGAACATGAGCACGGCGTGCTCCCAGGCATCCCCTTCCCCTCCGCACGGAGCAGGAGGGAGCTGCACGGGGCCAGCTGTGCACAGGCACCAGACGGGGACAGAGGAGTATGGGGTGGCCCGGGAATGAGGACAAGGCTCAGGTTGCTAATTGCTTAACACCAGCTCACCGGAGCATTAGGCCAGGTATCGCTCAGCAGCACACAGTCAGGGTTGTGATGCTATCGGAGCACCGAGAGCTGGGCTGTCAGCGAGCCTCCAGTCTCACTTTGCACCTGGGTTGAGAAAGACCCTGACCAGGGCCGGGGCCAGCACAACCTGGTGCCGTTCAGGGGTGACAGGAGAGTGGCTCACACAAGTGGCTCATCTGCAGCATTGCATTCGGAGACTCCCAGGTCATTTCTGATACGCAAGGAGAGGAGTCATTTCTAAGGCACGCACAGCAGCTTCAGAGCATCGAGGGAAGAAATAACAGCCCAGAGGCTCTGCACTGCCAGCCCAAAGGACCTAGGGAGGACCCTAGAATTTAAGCAGTAAATTTAGGTGGAGAAGAGAAGCCAGCCTTTATTTATGCTAGCACTGCTGAAGTGATAAATGTCACTGTTAAATACTTGAGGCACTTTGTATCAGAAATATCTACGCCTATTTTAGAGAACTGAAAACGTGCATTTTAAAATACATCACCGTTGCTATTCGGCTCTTCAGAAGAATATTCTGTTTAGTTTGGAGTCCTGCAGTATTTTCCTGACCTGCTTATTATATGCTTTGGTGACAGATCAAATGCTTCAGTGTATCCTTTGCTCTGCCTACCAGATGTTGTTACCCGTTATAGCCAACCCTTCATGCAGCCCACTGCACTATAATTGTGTACTTTTCAATGGGGAATGGGCATGCTAAATTTGTCTTTTAAACACTGAAACTGTCATTCAAACTGCCCTGTATTGGACAAGAAATCCTAACATAAGCCACTATAAAACATATATAGTCAACTACTCATACATGGCAAATTCTAGACTGAACTACAGGATGCGTTTCCTAGCACTTATGTAAGACGATAATAAATAAGCAAACACAGTTCTTTTCCACCTGCACCTCCGTAATAGAAATCCTTGTAAGAAGTCAATCATTACCCCAATTCTTAATAATTATTTTAAAGATTCTATTTCCTTTATTGACATATTTTCTTACCCTAAAGAGTATTTATAATATCTCAAATGAAAGGCATGCTGCTGTGTATGTGTTATATGAACAGTACAGTTCAAAGACAGGCAGAAGGCTTTAATGATGGACAGTTACTGATACTTCAGTTATAATAAATACAATGAGTCTTGCCTTACACCAATAAAATCTATTTTTTTTAAGTGAAACTGTCTCAGTAAGATCTGAAAAAAATGTTACTTAGTTTAACTATTTTTTATCTACAGAGACGCTATTAATATTTGTTATTTCACCCTTTATCTTTCTCCCATTTAAAATTTAAGATTTAATTTTCATTACATGTACCAGACATATTAATCTTTGGTTACCTCTGTATATTTGTAGCACTGCTCAGCAGTGCACTCTGCTTTGCTGGTAGGATTACTGAGAGCAAAAATAATAGGACGTTTGTTGAAAGCAGCCATATCCTGAAGAATTTCTTTAGTAAAAGCACCACCAATTGCAGCAACTCCTAAACAAGAAAAACACACACGCAACAAGCAGACAAATGTGATTAGTTCAAGGTAAGTTATGCACGTCACACTTAGAAGAACAGAGTTTCTTTTACTGCATACCTCCCTGTTTAAAATACAGTTCATCCTCTTTCCTAACATTCATGGTTAGAAAAAGTTTTCTATACAATATTTTGCAACAGTGAACCTTAAGTGTTATCCCAAACATATGACAGGACCTAGACACCCCTGTACTGTTGGGCAAATTTCTCACTTCACTTTTGTCCGGCCCTTTATGTATGATAGAAATGTATCACCTAATTGCAGATAAGTCCAAAACCGAGCAGATATGTGCATCTCTGGCTCCTAGTCTCACACAATAGACTGGATGGTTTCTCTCAAATGCAGTGTGTCGGCTTGCAACTTTTTGTGATGACAAGAAGAGAATAAAATGAAAGTCTCTGCTTCCTACAAGCTGGTCATGCTGTCATCTCCAGCCTCAGCTGATGAATCATTCCAGTTCCAAGTCTAAGGCTTCCCTGACAGCAACAATCTTTTTAAATGCAGCCCTTTCCATCCCACCAGAGATTAAAAATAATGCTTTTTCTATTCTCCAATACTGTCTGCACTTTTAAATGTTTTTCACAGGGACTAAATGGCAGTCTTTTGGTATGAAAGCACCTCATTTAAGTCAGATTCTGCTACAGGGTAGAAGTGTAGCCACTGTATCACATTTGGAACCTCAGATGTTTCACCAGCCAAAAGCGGGGGGATTGTTGTGTTTTTGAGATGTAAGTAACCTCCTTGTATTTCTATCTCATCTATATGAGTTGGGAATCCAAGGACCGGTTTAGGTTTACTGTGCCCATTACTTGGGCACAGTAATGCCTAAGGCAAATTTGGTTTTGAATTCTGTTCTTATTCCCCGATTAAAAAAAAAAAAGGCAACTTTGCAATTGGTTGCAAATCTGTGACTTCTCCCACTTCTCCCAGAGTTTAAACATTTCTTGCTCAGACATTTCTGTTCCATACTTCTTTGTTCTTTTTGCTATGAATAGGCAAGGATGCACAGATGCAAAAGCTCTGCTAGATCAGCTGGGTCACTGTATGTTTAATGAACAGTTAGGACAGCCATGATTTTGACTCACATAAGGACCTGTTACACACCTTAATTTCTGGTTAAGTCTGCAGTTGCCAAATGTTTAATGTCTTCCAGAACTGCTTCTGGACAGCCATTTGTAAGAATGACAACATTCAAATTGAAACAAAATGCCCAGAACAATTTATGTTTCTTTTTCTGTCCTTGTTATTAAAATAGCAATTTCTTTGTATTTGATCCAGCTAGGGTAAGGCTTTTCCCCAAGCAATTGCAGGCAATGAAATATCTGTGGATTTACTGAGACAGAGTTAAGTCAAATATTGGGAAAAGGAGTATCAACATATTTCCCCATGACTTCTGCTGCCTAGGGGAAGATACTGAATAACTAGTCATCCAAACTAAAAAAAAAGGATTAATTTTCATTGCTGTTTCTATAAGGAAGGATCCTTCTATAGGATCTATAAGGAAGATCCTTCCTTATACAGCCTTGAGGGAAAGTGCTGCATAGGTATAAATATAAAAATATTACATACAGTAAACATCCTTGTTTCATTACAGCAAATATTCCTTAAGTATGCACACTTGAGTGGATAAAAATTTTTCTATATAACTATTGCTGATTTTTCATTCAGTTCTTCAGTTCCACTATTTTTTTCAGACTCGTATACTCCTAAATAAATTCTCTGGACTACTTAGTCTCCATCTCGTAGTCTTACATATTTATGTAGCATCTTTCTTTTATATTTATGCGACAGAGAAAACATCAAGCCAAGTTTCATTTATCACCATTGTCAAAAGCTGATTTTACTAAACAAGGGCAACATGGTCAAGGCACAGTCAAAAAAGTAGCATTTAACATGTAGCATAATTTTCACTGTGGCATTTCAGATTTTCTAGCATCTCATGAATGATTTTACTAGGCAGATGGATAAATTTTCAAGTCTTACATATATATAGAAATGATTCAAGTGTATTTGCTGTTCATTCCTGAAACTGTCACTGAGATACAATAAACAAAATGCAACGAGATGAACAATCCTTTACTGAAATCAAAATCCTGCAGCTTTTACAAAATAAAAGTCTTTGTAAAATCTGCATTTTCGTTTTCACAAAGGACAGATGGTAAGGGACCCCAATATGAAGGAAAAGAAGATTCAGATGCAACTGGCTCATAATTACACAGATTTGCATGTGCCTAGCTCTGTTTTCTTAGTCTAAGTTTGAGGTCATTTGTATTACACTGTCCACATCAGATCAGAAGTAATTTAGGAAGGTGATAAGGTTCTCCATTAGATGTTTAAAACAACTTGGATTATCCCCCCTGTAAAATGGATGGTTTGGAGTAAAAACAGTGTTACATGCTTGGATAGTTACTATTTGTGTAAGCGCTTAATAGAAGTCCATTATGCACGTAGTGTTTTCTGAAATAACACAAAGGTAAACTCTGTTCAGAGGAACTTGATCTTGTCTTCACGTCCCCAGTTTTTTTCAAAGGAAGAATAAGGTCATTGCTTTAAAGTAAAAGAAATTACCTATTAACACAGATGGTTTTATATCTTTAACAATATCTTCTAGATTTTTCATTTCAGCATGTTCATGTGCAAATCGAGTTTTCTCAGCTGTTAATGAGGCACGCCCCTGAGTGAGAGAAAAAGGAAAGACATTTATTATAAGCTTACTGGAACCTAATATCCTGGGATAATCAGTTTCTAAAGTATCTGGTTTAACATGTCCTATTTTCATTCCTGCTTTTGTGTCTACCTACAAAAACATATCAGAAAAAGTTACTTTGTATACAGCTAACAGGCTTAGGACAAATCTATTTATCTGAGAAGTAGGTTAAATGAATTAATTTTATTTTATATTCATAAAAGCTCTAGAACACAACTGTATTTACAATTAAAAAAGTCACAAGTTTCTTGTTTGAAGCATTCTTAAAGCTGTCATACCTGTTAACATTTGGTCAAACTCTTAAAGTTACTAATGACAAAGCACAAATATATTTATATAACAAACAGCACAGAAGTGCTGGGACAGGGAAATTCATAACCTATCCTACCTTAGTTTCCGAGCTTTTTCAGGTTTGCTCTGCCCTAAAAGGACAGAGACTGTATGGGGTGGGGAAGTATCAGGGAGACCGTATTTTGCTCTGCATTTTTTATATTTAAGCCATTCATTCATTTTGACCGTAATTCTAACCACCTCTCCAGCGCACCGTTGTTGTATTAACAAAATTGACTTAGCTGTGAAATAACTTTTAACCTGACCTATACTGGCAATTTCCACAGATGCCCACCAGGGTTTCCAAATGGAGTATGACAGATGCAGGAAAAAGGGCTACAGAACAGCACTGACATTGACTGGGCTGCAAACAGGCTTCGAGCTCAGTGTAAGTAACATGGAGCAGGGGGCAAGAAGGGGCCAGATCTTGTAAGAATTATGTTGTCTAACCATGTGGACCTATGTCTATACACACATACTTAAAAATATCAGCAGAACAGTTTAAAACGTGTATGCTTCCACAACTCGTTTTATTATTATGCCTCAGAATATAGCACTGTGAGGGCACTTTTCAAACATAAATCTAAAAGGCAGTGCCAGACCCTCAAACACCTCACAATTTCAGCAAGTAGTAGAGGACGTAGAGACATAGGGAAGTACATGAGGAAAATCAGACGTTAAACGTAATTTTAACCAAATAGCTAAGAACAGACACATAGAATCATAGAATCATAGAATGGCTCAGGTTGGAAGGGACCTTAAAGCCCATCCAGTTCCACCCCCACTGCCATGGGCAGGGACACCTCCCACCAGACCAGGTTGCTCAAAGCCCCATCCAGCCTGGCCTTGAACACCTCTGGGGATGGGGCATCAACAAGTCATCCACATCCACAACATACATATCCTTGCATCCCTAGCTACATCTTATCCACCTGATAAGACAAAAATTTCCCTAATCCCAGGAAGTTCACTAAAACTACACCGAAGTACTGGAACAGAATTCTTTCCACGATTCCACTGTAGTCTATCAATCTGACAACTTCGACTCAGCTTAGGACTCTGCATATTATTGGATTCAAGCCAGGATTCACTTTTTTTAATGACATTTTTGGCTTAATTTTAATGAGAACGAAAGATCTGTTATTGCACTTCAGAAAAAGATCCTGTGATGTGTCACCGTGCAAATCACATCGCTGAAGCTCCTCTGCTGCTCCTCAGACAGTAACCACACCAGTTGGTATACCAAATGGGAGGCAATTTTTCATTTTCAACTGCAAGACAAGTTTCCAGAGGGTACCACAGGAAGCTGGGTACGTCTGTTATGTGGTCAGGACCAGCTGAGCTGTTCTGCCTCACAGGATACCAGCTTTTCTTGACTCAGCCCTGATTACAAGGAATTTCCAGAGATTTATCCTCCTCTACAGATATTTTTTTTTCATGACCAAAATACATAGTTTTCAGATTAAGAGGGTTATGTCTGCATGTATTTATACAGGTCTTAAGTGTCCTCTTGGAAATATTACCACAGAAATCCTGCTATAGAGGCACCTGGTTTCCTTTGTGGGTAAAATGTAAACTGCTCGGGCTCAAGAGAATGCCACAACATTAACAATCTTTGGCATAGCATTGCTTGAATCGCTCTGTCAATACAAATTTTGAAGTCTGCCATTTCCCACTACTCCAGCAGATGTCACCACAGTCTATGCACACACATTTTAGATGCCTCTCCCTTTAAAACAGGAATTCTCCTTAATATCTTTAGGGGAAAAAAATATGAACTTTTCTTTTCAGCCACCAAAGAACAAATGAATTTGTAACTTCCAGGCCTAAACCTTGTTGCTAGAAATAACTTAGAATGCTATAATGAAAGCTTTTTTTTTTTTTTTCCTCATTAGAATGGGCTGGTTGTTGGAAATTGAAGTGCTCCATAGAGTCTGACTTTGAGGAAGGTTTATCCTGGGGATCTGGGAATGGGTGCCTTGGAAAATTGTCCTGTCCTCTGTTAATTTTTCAACTGTTTTCTTAATTGCTTATCAGGAAGATACTGGGGAGGTCAATTTTCAATTTGGTCTTAGAATCCAGCCTCCAAGAGGCTGCCCAAGAAAAAAGAAATCCCCTCTAAGAGCTGCAACATGGGCCCAGCTTGCTCCTCAGCCTGTCTCAGGTGCTCCAGTTCTCCAGGATCTTCAGCTCTGGGCAAGGGAACAGGCAAACTATTGGGACATCTTTGTGAAGAAGCATTTTGGCATTCTTTTATTTTCAATTTTCACCAAAACGAAAATGAAAATAACCAGAACCCTGCATGAAACAGTTACTTGTACAGTCTTAGATTTGGTTGGCTTTTGAAGGAGATACTTCAACATTTTAAAATTAAGATGATGGAAGAGCAGTTCACACACCTATGAATACAACACCAAAGACTCAAAAGCCCCATTTCCTACTGACCATGATGACCATCTCTCATTAAATTAACTGCAAGGAGTACTCAAAAAGTAAGCAGAACGTGGCCCACTGCAACCCTTCATGGGCTTTCATTGGCTACCAAGGCTATTGCTAACTAGGTGGGTCAGCTTACACTCAGATTCCCTTCTGCCCTATCTTAATTTCACACAGTTAATTTCTACCATTCTAATAAAAATGAAAAATGAAAAAATTAAACTTCTTTTTTTATTTGGCTTTGGCCTGAATTAGCTTGATCCCATTACTCAGAATGAATCATGTCTCCAAGTAAATATTTTTCTAGCCTATTAACTAAGAATGAAATACTAAATTCTGTGGCTTAACAAAAACAACAGCTATGTACATAGAGATTTTTGCTTGGAAAATGCCTGTAAAAGAAATTCTAGGGTTAGGGTTACATATATATATATATAAACACACACATATATATATGAATAGCTTCTAAGAACTGTATTTTAATTGTAAATTCAGTGATCCTAAGGGAAGCTACACAATGCTTCCCTAAAAACTATGAGATTTGGTTACAAAACTCTGCTAATTTAGAGGACAACCTTTTAGATATGAATTTGCCAATTTGAGGAATAAGAAGTTCAGCAAAAATACTAGGTGTGGCAAGACCACTGCTAGCATCCTTCGGTGCCCTGCCAACTAGGCAATCTGTGGCTTGTAAGAAGGAAGAAGCAATTTGGTTCTGCGTGTTTGGCCTCAAACTAGGAGGCTGCCAGTCCATTTATTAGAGGCCTCCAGGCATGCCCCCCGAACACCTATGGACAAAATGTGAATTCACCAAGCTTTTGTCAGACAGCAGAGAGGAAAGGATGGAGCCAATAGGCAGAAGTCTCGACTCTGGCTTCCTGCCACTTTCTGCACTCCCACTCCTGACTCAGGAGAGAAGCCCCGCGGACAGACCTGTCAGCATGGAGCAGCCCTGGCTCAAAGTCCTCCCAGAAGCCCCGAGCCCGTCTTCTGACATTTCCCTTTCCAGCTCTGCCTTAGCCAGCTTTTGAACTCTGGCTATCTGCTGCTGGGAAATGAGCTGGAGAGGATCATTGCACGACAGCATAAATCAGAAACTGCTCTGGTCTGCATGTGTCTCCATAATCCTAGCACATTAACACGGCATGCGGCTCACTGGTACTTCCCTTCTTCTTCCAATAGGGGAGGTAAAATTCAAAATACTCTAACACTAAGAAAGAATTTCAATGAGTTCTGGGGTTCTGTATGACGCTCTGAGACTCCTACATGAAAACATCTTTGGTCACATTTGTATTCATCTTCTGAGTCCACTACCTTACTCATTTAGCATTATTAAAAATCATTCACTTAACAGAAAGGGCTCAGAAAATCAGTGATCTAAATCATAGAATCACAGAATATTCGAGTTGGAAGGTATCCAACAAGGACCATCGAGTCCAACTCCTGGGTCCCCAAAGGACCACCAAAAAATAAAAATAAAAATCTAAAGTTGCATCCCTTTCAGTACGCCAAGCCTCAATACGTTCTCACTGTTTTACTGCGGGACTCCACACTTGCCATGCGGAGGAGGAATTTTTCCAGGAGCATGTTATTGCACTGTTGTTCAAAGAGAGGTGTGAAGACTCACCTACTGCAGACAGCAGTAGTCTTAAATTGTCTTAATATGTTTTCTATGGTGTATAACAAGAACCTTTCCTGCATCAGGCTGTATATCCTTCTTGCTTCAGCTTCCTAAATGAATTCTGCATCCCAAGAATTGAAATGAAAAATAAATACACAGAAAAGGAAGAAAATAAAGCCAACATTTCATTATATAAATCTCTCAACGCTATCTATTCCCATATTACTTCCTTAACTTTTATAGAAGAGGTAATTTGCTAGGTGCATCACAAGAAATTTGCTTGAATAAAACGCACCAAACTAAATACTAAAACACCAGGAAGACAACCAGAGCATCTTTAATGCATACACAGCCTGCCTGGGTAAACAACACAATACACCTTTACCAGACTGCTGAAGGTGAAGAGTTAAACATGCTCAAAAATATTAATAAAACCTGAGTGCAAAGACTCAATGAAAATATCAGAAATGACTTGGGGGGGTGGGGGGGGGGGGGTGGAATATTGCCTCTATCACAGTATCATTTTGTACTAAGAAACCTACGGGATATTTTGGGTTTCAACAAAAGAGAACAAAGCAACTTGAAAACAGATAGGCTGCTATACTAGCCATGGTATCTCAGATGGAAAGTAATATGAGCTAAATTCTTTATTAGCAAATGAGTTACAATGCGGACTGTGTTAAGTCAGCAGATGAAGCACAGAGATAAAGAAACAATAGCAGCATTCTCTGATTCTGTGACATTATATACGAAAGATTTTGGCAATCCTAAAACATCTCTACTCCCTAATGAGTAAGAGATGGCCATTGCTATTATATATTAGTATTGTTATTATTAATAGTAAGACATAGTGAGTTGGACACCAGGATTTTGAATCCAAGGAGCAAAATGAGGTAAAAGAACTCGGCAGTTAAGAGCTTTATGAAAAACTGATTGTATTTTTGATTCGAACTGACAGAAGTTTTTAGATTTTTGTTCGTGTTTGTTTGTTTGTTTGCTGTTTTTATTTCAGTTGTTAGTTACAGTGGTTGATAAACAGCACAACACGCAAAGGAGATGCTGGGATCAGGCCTCAAGCAAGCACACATCACAGTTTCCACAGAAACTTACTCATGTCATCATACTATAGAACCAAATGGAGGGTGAGATAATAAACAAGATTGACCCATCAAAAAACCTTGAGAAAACTCATAGAAAACAGCTGTACAAACAAGAGTCCAGGCTGCACAGCAGACTATATATACGGGATACTGAAAAAATGAAGAGGCAAATCTTACAAATGCTACCAATTTGAAGCCTAATGCCATGGCCCATTTGAGCTGGTCTCCCAGGGGTTGCCCCATGTACCAGGGCTGAAGAGCAGAGCAGCGAGGCGAGAGGCACGGCTGGAAGCTCTCCAAGACTTGCTATTTTCATCAGCTTGGAGGCAGCTGAGAATAAGCCAGAGCACCCTGACGACTGCACTGTCCCACATTAGACGCAGCGCTGGCACTCGTCCCGTCTCTCAACCAGGGAGGCACAAATCTATTTATATAAACACTTGCCTCTATTTGACTGTGTCAACTGCAGCTTATTTAAACAAGAGAACAGAGATCAGTACACAGATAAATTAATAATTTCATCTGAGGTTCTCAAATACTGAAGACATGAGAGCCACAAAAGAACATGAGAACTGTAAGACCAAAAAGCAAAGTGGTTTATTAGTAAGCAGAGCATTTCCAACTGGAAAAGTTTCTGGGTTTGTTTTTAACTTGCATGTTTCCTGTGAGTTCCTTATTGCAGAGTTTAAAGCAGAAGAAAAATTAAAGCATCAAGGAAGAAGGGGGGAAAAAAGACTTATTTAAGAGTCGTGGGAGAAGCTGGTGTAACATCTCTCTGTTGGGAGGTAATCTCTACACGGCTTCAACTCTTTGTATAGGTTGCTGGTGCACTATATGGAGGGCTGTAGGCAGCAACTATGAGACGCCCTCCATAGCCAGACCTCAAAGTGAATATCAATTACAACAATGAGCAAAATGGAAAAAAAAAAACATGAAAGTACGGATAAAAATCATGCGTCACATGCCACTGAAGCCCAAGGGCTTTCGGGTGACAGGCACTCCTGTATTAGCTCATTTAGGAACTAAAAATCTTGGAGGCAGAATTAATACAGTTTGCTACCAATTCTTAAAAAAAAAAAAAAAGGAAACACAAACAGCCAAGCAATCAAACAAACAACACCAAACCAAAAAAACACACAACATTTTGACCAGATACTGCCATAATTGTTGGCAGTAAAACGTAAGATTTAGGTAAGAAATATAATTCTGGTGTCGACTTAAAAACACGTTGTTAGAAAATTTCAGTCCTGTCAAGCATACAAAGTACACTTCCCATATAAACAAGCACACAAGGGTAACGGGCAGGACAAAGGTTACAAAGACAATTATTTTAAGAAGATAAGATCTGAGAAGCAGAGCAAGTTAGGAGCCCACAGAACAGAAACAAAATGGAGCAAAACAATTATTCATTGCAATACCAGAGTGTGGGTGTAAGAAACCATAAACCACCCATATCAGGCCACCATCTCATCAGAACATCTAAAGAACATGGTGTCAATGAGGAAATAACTGCATGCTAATAAATTTAACAACCCACTTTTTTGTGGTTTCACTGTTAGAGAAAATAACGTGTGTATTAATTGAACACACCCCACCAATCATCCTTTTGCCTTGTCTTAAGTTGTTTTCACAGATTACTGTTCAAGTATGAGTGAACGTTGCCACAAATGTTCAAGGACAAATGCATGCATTTCCCTTCTGCAAAAGTTATACTTCATATAGATCAAGAGAAATTCAAGATGAAATTGCACAGACTAATTCCCCAGACATGAGAATAACTGAAAAAGCAAACAGAGTACTTTGCTGGGATAGTACAGGAGTAAAACGAGGCAGAAACTGCTTTGGTGATACCCCAGATGTTGCATCTTTGCTAACATGCAAGGAAGTTTTTTTGGCTCAAAAAGTCACAGACAGTTAGCCATAAATGACTTGATCGAGGACGAAAGTAGAGAGTCAGAATTATTGACTGTTGATAAAAGAAAGGCAGAAATAATTTAAAAATTTGCCAAAGAGACAGATATAACAGTAAGTGGTATATAAAAATTTACATTAAACCCGTTATCAAATGGTTTTAAAACACAGAATGAAATCCAAACTTTTTTTTTTTTAAAGTGATTACTTCTAAAATTGATTGGGAGCATATGAAAAATTCAGTAACGATCAGATAGTCAGAGTGGAAGTAAGATACCTGATTTCTATGAGCTCTAAATGCTCATTCCTGTATTGTATGAGCTCCCTCGACTGCAATGGCTTGCCAGGGATATTCAAATGGGAAAAGGAAGGGGGAAGGGAGAGGTGTTTATGTTCCTCTGAAAACATTTTAGGGGATTATCTACAGATACCTGGGTGTCTTCAATCTAATTAATTAGGACCACAGAAATTAGATTTTGGTTGCTATTGCTGTCCTCCCGTTACAAAGTTTGATGTTCTGGAGCATTCAACTATCCGACCGCAGCTGATGCTGAATGGTGCTTGCCATTCAGTTTGGGCTTCTTCCAGACTGATCAGAAGTCTTACAGGGGGTGAGATCACACATCTGATGGACATTTAAAAAACAAGGCACTCAATTAGACAGAAGTATTGATGTGCTGAAGTAGAAAACACGGAGCACAAAACTGTCAAAAGCGACATTGCTCCATGTTAACATCCTCTTCAAAATGAAGGGTGGCATCATCCCTATATGATGAACTTCACTTTTGCACTAGGGATCGTGTCATTACAAAAAATGTAGGCTTTATTGCAAATTACAGGTGAACTTCACAGGAGAAGCAAATTATTTTTTGCAGCATAGGAACGCTTGCACCAGCTTGTCATCCATCCCTAGAAGAGGGAGGAATTCTGTTGAGTCCCTTTAAATGTTAAAAGTGCCTTATATTTGCATGATCCCTCTAGGCAGTTCAAGACCTCAAGAACTATCTTGCAGGAAGGTTTTGCAGCACATAACTAAAATCCTCAGACAGTGGTGAGACTCTTTTTTTCTTTTTTTTTTTGACTGGATCAACCCACCCAAATGAACATCTCAATATTGTTCCTCACTTTCTGCCTCTTCTCATCCACTTGACACAAATAAATTCACTGTGTTTGATGTTTGTGGGTGAAGATTTGGCCATTAACATAGCTGAGCCTGATGCTATGGCAGCTTTAAAAAAGACACAAAATGCATTCACAACACATCACACATTTATGCACAATGTGATTAACAGAATAAAATAGGAGTAGCGTGTGGGGAAGAAAAGGAATGTGGGAGACAATACCCATGAGTGTGTTCACAGAGGTGAATATACATTCATCAGTCAGTCCCTATGACAAATGTCAGAAATGAAGATGTCCCAACTACTTCTACATGATCTCCAAGTAAACAAGAGTGCAAAAGCAACTTTAAAAATATCTTTCATTTAAATATTAAATTTCTGTCTGAATGTGATATGTAGGACAGGGATTTCAAGAGGAGTGATATCTGTTTCAAAGAATAAATTCCTACTATTCAAGTGACAAAATTTCAATCATAATGTGATCTGCCAACCTTCCTCATCCACTTTTGGAGAACAATAGTTTCAAAAGGTGTATAAAGAGTAATGAACAAACAAAAAGTGCCCTCTTGAACATGAGCATTATAAGGTCTCCAGAATGAATCAGAGAACAAAACTATAGACAATATAATAAACGTAACCTTCACCACCAACTCTTTAACCACAACATAGCAGAAAAGTTGGTCATCGAACTCAGTTTAATGAAGAAAGATGGTTCCCAGGGGAAAAGAAAAAAAAAATAAAACACAGGAAAATGAAAACACAGCTGTACTTGAACAATTAAAAACCCACAAAGGAAAATTCAGCCTCAAAAGCCTACTAAGTGACTTCGTGGCAGCTTCTGGGGCTGGGGGAGGGAGAAAAGGTGGAAGCTGTTCATATTCAGGCCAACAAAAGTTTCAAGGTTATTTTTCTTTGGTTTCTACTAGTTACAATGCTATGCAAAGCAGATGAAAGGAGAAACAACGATTATAATCATACATTGCAAAATTAATGATCAAAAGACAGAATTGAATAAAAACAATGTAAAAATAATTTATTTGGACAAAGTAATTGCTGAGTCTTTGGACGCTCTGTTATTTCTCATACTGCTAAAGCAACAGCCCAGAATATTTGTAGGACTGAAAAGATTTCCCTGTTTGCAGTACACTTCTTTGAATCAGGCAGTTTTTGATAGGACAAATCTTAAGGGACTCTCACTGTACAGGTTTCCTTGATAAACCTTGATAGCAGTAAGAAATAACAGTCAGTTCAGTTTACGCAGAAGCTGTTAACAGGTGAGCTATTCTGTGGTTTGACACATCTTCTCTTGGCAGTACTGAAAAGGTTTCTGATAATAGAACCCTCCCATTGTTCGGTTTTCTCAAAAATATTCCCAATTCTTTTATCTCATTTCTAAGCGTTTGGAAAGTTCCTCAAGTCTTGCAGCACCTAAAGCCAGAATAATTTCCGAAGTGTACCTAAATAAAGGCATCCCCTCTCAGGCCAGAAAAGGAATCAGGAAGAGCTTAATTATTTACTTGCTATAAGCATAACATCCTGGCAGCTAAAGCACAAGCTTTAAGAGGCTTAAGTTGTATTTCCTTTTTATTTGGGGGGACTTTTTTTGTGTATTTTTTCGGGGGGGGGGGGGGGGGACGGACATCTAGCTACAGAGGAAAGCCAAGATGAGACTTGCGGAGCCCTCAGCCAAAGATGAGTTTCCTCCTGCCCAGCTCAGGCTTGGCACTGAAGTGTCCCCAACATCTAGCTCCAGCTGGCTCTGCCATCACGTACACCACAGCTGGAAGTGGCCACCCCTTCTCAAGCCCCTCCAGCTCTGCCAGACTTGGAGGCCGACACTTCCAGGTCTTCCAGGACAACCAGCAATGACTCGAAATGTGCACCGTCGGCTCCCACCGCTTGCATCAACATCTGGTCCCAAATTCCAGAGCAAGCCAAGTAGTGGTCAGCCCTAATCTGTCTCAGACAACTGTTATGTCTGGCTATCATGAACAGTTCACAAATATTCTCCAGGCAGGACATGAAATTCAGTGGACTGCTTTTTGGACAAAACCCAAGTAAAGGCCCACCAGAAGGAATAAGCAGAAAAAAGGAAGGTACAGACCGTGTAAGTAACTGACTGGTTTTGGCCTTGCTTGAGAGCACTGAAGCCAGAAGGTGGTGAGGAAAGTATACCGTCACCAAAGTACTGAAAATTTGGAAACTGTGAAGGGAGCGAGGTGCTGGGTACCAAGAGCAACAAGCAAGGCTTCTTGGCTGACTAGCAAAAGAGTAGCAGCAGGAGGGAACAAGAGCGAGGGAAGAAGGGCTTCCTAACCACCCCAGCAGGACAGCCACACTACTGAGACCTGGTTTACTGCTTTAGGGCTGTGAAGCTCTTCTATTTCTGCTCGTGTCTGTCAATTTTTGTAACACCACCAGGAGGTGATTTTAGCCCAGTTGTATTATTTTTGTAATCATATTCCTGGACTCTACAGAGGAGGAAATTGAGCAACGCATCGTTCTTGTTAGGCAACCTCTAAGTTTCAGCAGCCACAGAAGATACATAGGCCTTCACTCGTCTGTGTTTGGTCTCAAAGCATGTTACGATTATTAGATGAACACCAAAAGCATAAAAAACACTAATTAAAAAAACAAACAAGCAAACAGAAAACCATCTGTATCTTACACAGTAGCAAGTTCCAGCTTTCGTCTGTACCTGATCAGACTACTTTTATGGTATCCGGCAAGAGGTGTCCAAGATGACCTTTACAGGATTTTCCCATCTCAGTGCCTATGATCCCACTATTTTCTCTGTATCAGGATGAGTGAAAGGTGTTGTGATGCTGTTTAATAAACCAGCACAGATATTGACTGCAGAATGCACGCTCCTGATGCAGTCATGTGAATTACAAAATATCCTAAATATCAGAGAGCTAAAGAACACAGCACGAGTGTGCAGTACGAACAAAGATCACCATAAACAATGCTAACCAATATGTAAGGTGAAAAAGCAAAGCCAACGAGCCTTTCATATATTTCTTTTAAGTAGCTCCCAAACTATTAAATACATAACCACCTTTTAAAACATACCAGTTTCTTTATTCTGGCACATGGAATACATATGTTTCTTTATTTTGGCACACAGAAGGAATGAGGTAAGGGTGACTGATGAAGTCTCTCAGCAACTTCAAATTCTGAGCAGTGTTGATAGCACTGCAGACCACAACATCTGCAACATGAGCTATATCACTGTGCATAGAAGCTATTTGATGCAATACATCTCAGTTCTCACAGAAGGATGACATGTTTCCAACACCAGGAAAATATTCCCTTCAAAAATATTTTTGTTCCTTTTAAAAGAATCTTGAATGCTATCTTAATAGCATATATATAAGCATCCTCATACAAGACTGTGCTTACAAATAATAATTGTGTTAACATGGGAAATATTAAACCCACAAGTTGACCGTTTCTTTCCTTACATATCATTTTAATGAACTGCTGAAAAATTCTCTTTATTGTGTGATCATCCCTAACAGAAATGGTGCAGGAACTCCAGGCACAATCACACTCCCCTTGAAGTAACAGGGAAGTCTGTCATTCATTTAATACGCTTTAGAAAAGAAAAACTGCTTGCTATGTCAAGAGGGAGAAACTGCTGTAGTTGCTTTTACAAAGAATATTCTCTTGCCTTTATCTACACACTGCAAATAACTATCATTAAGTTTCCAAGAAAACTGTATTACCTTCACTATCAAGCCCTTCGAGTCAACCATCCATATCCTTTTGACAGCTGCATCTTTAGATACTCCTTCTTTTTCCATAGCCATGACAATGAGGTTTGCTATCCCCAGTGCAGCCTGAAGGAAAAAGAAAAGAAGCATATGAAACTAGAAATGAAAGAAATCCCTTGCTGACTTGTTTCCTCTAACCATTATTTTAAATAAATTATTTAATTTAACAATAAAATTGATTTTTTTTTTTGTGAAGTAAATACTAATATTTGGTTGTTAGAAACCATACTGAAAGGTATAGATAAATTTTGACAGCATTTGCAGTGTGGACAGCATAATAAACAAACTCTAATGTTAAAACTAACACTTATTCCATATAATACCAAAATAATTAATATTCTTTCTTTGAAGTTTTTTTTGTTCATTAGATTTTTATTTCACAATTTAAATCAAGGAAAACCACACTCTGCATGCCAGAAAGTAAAATACAGACCTAAAAGAATTTTTGCTCCTTATCTTTCTTTAAAATGTCCATCAAGAAGGTAAGTCTCCTTTTACCTACTGTTCACATGTTTTGTAACTCTAGACTTGGCTGTGCTCCCAGTGAAAGCAGAGGCAAGAAAAAAATCGCTTATCAATATTTTGCTGAAACGTATCATTCTTACTGGATTTTATATTTCATCCAACACACCAAAGACAGGTATAGATTGAGAAGCAGGCAACAAAATGAACCAACAGACCACTCAGTATTTTGGATTACTAACTGATAAATTTTAATGGGGTTGATTCTGATTCTTGTTCTTTATTATTCAGTTTCACGGAGAATCAAGTGAGTGAGATTTCCCTATTTCTACCTAACAGTTGAGAAATAGGTAGTTGTATTTAGGAAATACATAGTTTATTCAGAAATGAACTTCCAATGCTGGAATGATATCTACCGTTACCTCTTTACAGCAACAGGCACACTGACAATACTATTACTACAAATAAAGTAAATAAAATAAAAATAAAAGTTAAAAATAAAATAAAACATTAGACCATGGATTCATGTCTGTTGAGTATGGAACAAAAACAGGGGAAGGAACTTTAGAGACTGACAATCTTGATGTAAAAATGTGTTGAGATACACTAGACAAGGATGTAAATAATTCTGAAAATTACAGACCTGATCTCAGTAGCAGCAAATTTTGAATCTAATTAAAAATACCTGGACTACACAAAGCCGAGTTATTCTACTGCACCTATCAAGGAGTTTTGTAACTACGAATAATATTTTTCAAAAGCCTTGGGACTTGGGACCCTCTTGGGACTGCAGACTTACCTCATCTACAATGTGTCTGTCATCTGGTATATAAGTATAGCCTTCACTTGCGTGTCAGTAGCTTAGAAATTTACATTGAAAAACTAGTATCAAAAAATAAATGTGCATTAAAATCTTCAGAAATAGATGATCTTGACATGCAGAATACTAAAAAGCTGTATTTAATGACAGGAAAAATCAAAGGGGAACTGCTTCTTACTAAATAACACTGACACTGGTAAATATTTTACTTAATTTCCCTTTGGCTGTCTTTGGCTGTTTATTCATCTTTCCAAAATTTTTTGTTTGTTTATATTGAGAGCAGTTCAGTAACTTACAGCTGAAGAGCTAAAACCTGAAGTAATTAAGAATGGATCTCCACAAAATTTCTTATAAAAAATATGAGGCCTCACTGGATGGTCAGAGAAGACTTTTTAAAGTTTATGTTCAAATTAAAAAACAACTTTTAGCAAGCTTTAGTGATCATTCCACCCATTTAATCTTCTTGTGAATTCAATACATATAACTTGAATAAATATTAAGAAAAATTTTCAGATTAGAATTTCTGCTGTATAAAAGCACATACCTCTCCAGCTCCCTGGAACAGCACTGTGTGATCCGATAACCTGTTCTTAGTGATACGCAGAGCTGCAAGAAGACCTGCAACAGCCACAGATGCAGTTCCTGAAAAAAAAAAAAAAAAAGTTTATCTTTGATTAGTCTGGAAACAATTGCATCGATTAGGCATACATTTTAAATATTTTCACAGCGTCTTTCAGCTAAAAGATACAAATACGCAGGCTAATATGAAAATATTCAGTGGAACTGGAATTTTTTGTACTTTGTTTTTAGGAAAATAAAATGCAGGTGGGAATATCTTCAGAGTTAACACTAAAATATGGTTGGTTGATTCTACTGAACAGGTGTCAAGACTGGTGCAATCAAATTGTTTCAAAATATTCTTGGTACTATCTTTTTCTGGAGGAAAGGACAGGACGGCCCAGAAAGAAGCATTTTGAAGGACTCCAGATACTGGAAGTTAAGGATGGTCTCATTATCGGAACAGATATCTGCATTGATCCTACAGGAGGCAAAAATTCTTCGGAGTTCTTGAGAAATGGAAATCCTGTGATGCCTATAAACCTTCACTTCTCATGCAGAGGTTGTCAGAGTAGATGAGCAAATTGCGAACATTTACAGAGAAGCCAAGGGAACCAAAAGAATAGGACCAGCTTATTTAAGACACTGACTCTCCTATTGCATCTGAAAACCATCAAAATTCCAGTCCGCTGTGAAAGGGGTTTAAATTCATCTGCCTCTAAAACATTAGAAGTACCTTTTAAATCTATATTTGAGTTACACCACAGGAAAAAAAGGTTAAAATTTAGTTTTATGATTTAGCCTGTAGAGGCCTTTCTTCTCTAAATCAAAACTACAGAGAATGAGAATTGTCTGTCTTTGAATAGAAAGATTTTGGTCCTCATCGTGAGAAACACCTAATAATAAAAAGTAGAGCAATAAAGGGACCTCAAGCAGGCATCTAACCCAAACTTGTTCACAATGACAGGATTAACAATACCTCCTTTATTTCTGACAGATCTTTGTCTACCTTGTTTCTGTCTCCTTCTGAGAACCTCTACGATGTCCTCAGCGAGCTATTTCAGTGCTTCAATATCCTTTTTGTTGAAAATATCAAATCCAAATTTTTTCTTCTTCTATCTTAGCCTCTTGTCTTACCTATCGTTGGAAAACCTGACACCGTTAGTTGAAGACTAACGGTGTCACAACCTGCTTTTCTTACGGGGAACAATCCCAATTCTTCCACTCTTTCAGAAAGTTATGCTTTCTGAAACGCTCATCACTCATGTCTCTCCTCTGGACTTTATCCATTTGGTTTGTATCCTTCTTGAATTGCAGCACCCAAATCTACACTCATTACTTCGGATGAATTGTTGGCACTGCTGAATCTAGCTGCCAGTTTCTGTCATGCTGAAGACAGCTGTAGTCACCAGCGCCTGATATCTGGCTATTCAAGTCCACAGACCAGTTACACCTTCTGCCCTGCCAAGCCCACTGGGAGAAGAAAGGCCTTCTTTCCTGGATACCAACTCCAGGTACCCAGCTTATATGTTTCACACGTTGTCACTTTGTCATTGTCATTAAAGTCCAAGCACAAATGGACCAGAAGAACCCTTATTCCTGCAAGGAACTTGGATCCGTTAAATATTGAAAACACGCCTGAGAAAGCAGATCAGTTATTAGCAAATTCACACATAAAGACATCCTACGGACAGGGATAGGGTGGTGAGGTAGGTGATGCCAGCATAAAAGTTTTGCTCAATGTGTTTTTTTAAGAGGTGATTCTGAAGAACCAATAGCAGACAGCACTGATTTCATCAGGACTGAAAAAGCCGTATCAGCCACTAACAATTAAGGGTTCCAAGTGGAAAAATGGGTTTCAACACTCCTTGAAGACTTATAATGCCCACCTGATTCACAGAGAGCCAAACCACAGGAATATGGTCGAGGGCCCTAAGAATTCCCCCTTGTTCAGTTCTGGGAATAAGAAGTGAAGTCTTCTTCAGGCAGCGGCTGTCATTGACTGACCCAAGGCTATAGAGATTCTGAGAAGCCTGAGGTAACTTGTGAGGAGATCTGCTGGATCCTGAAAGTCTGTTTTTGATCACCATGGCACTAACCGAAATAACCTACAAGCCACCTCATTGCTTTTGAGGGGACAGCTCACGTTGCTACAGATTTTTTCCTTCAGAAGTGTGAAATAGGTATGACTAACCTTCCAAAAGCACCTGGCCCAGAATCTGCACGTTGGACATTTGCCTTCAACACGCAGCTCCCCTGCACGATGTGCTTTTGCTATTCACAAGTCTTTCTCACAAGCAAAGCCAAGTTTAAAACTCAGCTGGCAGTAACCTCTATGCTAAACTCCAGAAGATGCTCAAAACAGGTCTTTATATTGTGGGCACACAAACTGCTAAGTGTCAAACACGGGTAGCTAAGGATCTGAAAGAACAGTAGTAGTAAGAAACCCAGTCTTAGGTAAATCTCTCTTTAAAAAGACATCATTTGTGTGTTGAAAGCTGGCTTTGAATCAGTGGCTTATAGGATGGATTATCTAAGTTTCATAAATGGTTACTTAAAAGAAAAAAAAATTAGTAAAATTTAAGAAAATGTTTTAAAGATAGAAAGTTTGTTGTAGAGTCACTTTGCCCACCTGAACAGTTCAAAAAAGTGTCTGTAGAGCTTTAAAAAAGTTTGTTATGTGCTTTGTGATTATGACTTTTCCCTTCGATCATCAGGAATACAGGACACCTTGTTCTTAGCCCACTTAATGTTTAGACCATACAAATTTGTCATTTTTAGTCATTTTTATTACTTGCTCAGAGCTGAGATCATTTACTCTCTTCTGCATTTCTTAAAAAAAATAAAATAAAAATACTAAATGGTTTCTCTGAGGCATGGCTTCAGGAACACCAACTGTCAGGCTGAGACACTTCCCCACCACAGTGTCCAAGAGTTAGCTTGGTTCTTTCCCAGACGAAATTAAGTCTTCCTCTGGAAAGTGCCAAATTGGCAAAGGCCAACAATGGCAAACCAGAGAAGTCCAACCGCCTTCTCAGTTTCCCTTGGTACTCTACCAAACAATCCTCATAACCTTCAATAAAACCCCATCCTCTCTTTGGATGCCAAGTGCTTGCTTCTATTTTGTTACACAGCTGTGTTTGCAGGAGAGAAGGAAGAAGCTGACATAACACGGCTTATCCCTAAAACCATTGATCTGGCCTCCTGAAAAAGAAGTCTGTTTCCAGCCCCTGAAGTCCCTTCTGTCAGGCAGGAGATGGCCACAAGTCATGGCCGCCTCACCAGAAGTGCTCTTGGAGAGCTGAGGAAGTGGCTCTTCAAGCCACTTTCTGGCAATGGAGGAAAAAATGAAACCCTGTAAATTTATAGTGAATGGGAATGCTGGGATCATGCTTATCTTCATGGCTGATGTCCTGCTAGGGTTGTTAGCTGGAAAAATGAACAGCGATTATGTATGAGCAGTCAGAGACTTTTACACATTTTACTACAATACCATTTTGTGTTTTAAGGAAAAAGAGAAGAGATACGAAAAAAATGAATTAAACACTTTGTTGAAAGTCAACCAAATTTTGTGTCAATTATTTGCAAGGTATGTGAGTTATTGTTACCCACATGTTCATTATCAGCACAATTCAGAATAAATTTTAGGAGAGCAATATATAAAGGTTTTTGTTGCTCATGAATCACCATTTGTACAGAAGAACTGCTCTAAAAATGGTATTTTAAAAGTACTCTACGTTGGTTTTATTCAGCCATTTGACTCTAGAAAGCATAATGACCCCGTTTATTAGAGCACTGAATTCTCTATCACCGCTTGCTGCTGGCAGTGGCTGTCATCACTCCTCATCAGCAGCTTCCCTTATTCATTCCTCATGAAAGAGGGGAAAGCTGGCTACGTGAAAGGCAGATCTGTTTAACCGGAACTGCTCTGACTAATAGCATGACCTTAAATTTCACCGTGAATACCGAGTCGAGTTTTTGAAAAGAATCAAAACGCAATTCACATCCAACTGCCAAAGCCCAACCAGTTCTGGTGAATGTTACGGCTCAGAAACAGAATCTCGCTGCTTTTCCTACTGTCATCGCTACATGAAGGAGAGAAACTTCTTTCCTTCCCTCTCCCACAGAGCATAGGTTAAACCCACAGTGCGCAGAATAAAATGGACACTGTTCAAAGGTATTGTTTTCACAACATTTCTAGAAGAAAAACCAGAGCAGGTTTATTAAAGGAGAGTATTTTTCTAAAGAGGTGTCAATTTAGATGCAAAATTTCAAAGTGCACTTTTTTTTTTTAATCAAGTCTTTGTGTTCTGTCCAAGATGCTCTAGCCTTGCTTGGTACTGTGAGCAGTATCATCGAGCACGAATATGTCACAGGAAATCCTAGAGACTGCAGCCTTTTAGGGTTGGCACAGTGTAAATGCTTTGGAGCAGTCTTCTTTCAGCAGATGTAACAATTAAAGAAAAAAGGAGGGAAAAAGCCCCAAAACACAAGGATGGAGAAGTTATTTTTTATTGCCTGCAGTTTAACTTGAATGAGAAATAAATGGCTTATGGCACTGAAGAATTTGTACGTTATTTAAAGCTTTTTGAAAATGTAATCAAATATGAGCATTTCCTTCATGTCATTTTCTCTACATTATCTTTAAAAGCCAGCAAACAGAAGGAGAGGAAGCTTTGTAGCACATCCTAAAATCTGAATTATTCATTCTTGACTAAAATATTAGGAAGTGGTAAAACTAAGACTCCTATTTCTCAATACACAACATAATGGAAATCATATGTCAACAGTGCCATTCTTCCAAATAACACACAGTGCCAGAAAAAGAAAATGCATTCCCCTCCTCTACTCCTTCTGGGAGAAAAGACGAGAGTAAATATCCTACCTAAAGGGTGTGATCTCATTTACTAGTGGGGTGAAGGCTGTGGGTAGGCCCTTTCCAGACTCATCCCCAACATGCAGCCCGTTCAGCTGAACTCCCGTGCGATGGCTTTGACTCTTCTCTCCACTCGCTTTGCTTCCCTCCCCTGAGCACGGTGCAGCAGCAGTGCCCGTGTCCCTGCTCTCAGTGCAGAGGTAAGCAAGGGCTGAAGCAACCTAGCGTTGCTGCAAAGCAAAAGGCCCTTCATTTAAAAGCTGGAAGCTCTCTCCTTGCCATAAGCTGGCTTTTCAAAGCTTAACACACACAGGGCCTGATGCTCTGCCCCACACTGCAGCACAGAGTGCAAAGAAGGGAAGTTTCCAGGAAAGGAGAAATGGAGCCTTTTTAAAAGAGCAAATGTTTGGCATCTTCAAAAAGGGATACAGCATGAGATAAGGTCATCAGGGCCCTCTGCAGGTCACCGGGTCCAAGCATGGAGTCTCAGATGGGATAAGGTCATCAGGGCCCTCTGGAGGTCACCGGGTCCAAGCCCCTGCTCAGGCAGGGACACCCAACGTAGGCTGCCCAGGACCATGATGAGAAAGGATTTTTCTTCACCCACAACGAGAAAAAAAATGAAAGAGGGGAATCCTCGTATGTGCACATCCTTGTATATGCATAAGGAAAAGCATACAAAACCTAAAACAGGAAATTTACTTGAAAGCACGTTGATTTCAATGTGAATTTACCACCAAGTAATGGACAGTTGATGTCATGAATATACTGGAAGAAAAATACATTTCCCAGAACCCTATAGCACATGTCCTGATTGGATTTCTATTTTTAAAATTTAAAAAATCCCAAGTTCTTTTTCACCTGGAAGTATATTTTACCTCATATTAGGAATGAGTTTTTGTAATCTTTATGCTTAGTATCAGAATTTCGGACATAATATCAACATTTGAGCTATTAGATATCATATAACAAGCACTTCCCAAATTTTTGGTCAGAGAACGTATTTGACCCCCGTGCCCATCACAACAACAAACCCCAAGCCTTTTTTTAAATTTGATTTCAAGGACTGGGATTTCCAGATACTAAATGAATCATTTCCAATGTTAGCATTAAAAATAATGAAATGTTAAAAAGGAGAACTTTTGACAGAGAAATTCAGATTTGTGAGAATTGCACTGACTTAATGTTAAGCTGGTCATAACATAACTTTCAGATATAATTTTCCTAATTATTCAAATGTCAGCCTGCTAAAAACTTAGCACGTATGTATGTGTTTAGATCAAAACACAGAAGCGAGAATTAAAAAAAAATCTTAAATTGCATGTGTTCTACATTTTTATTTAAGGTCTGTTGTTTTTAATAAAATGTTGCTGCGATTAAACAGCACAGCTGTTAAAAACAAATGACATCTGAAGTCATGGTGGATGCTGAAGTTATTTGCATGGAGAAAGTACACTGTATTGAAATTATTTTTGTTGGCATAAAATACAGGTTCTGTGCCCACAATGGAGGGAAGCACTGCGCAATGAAATCGGGCTATAATGCCAAAATAAAAACTTACAGAATTATACAGCACACAGAAACGTTTTATATAGATTGACTTTTACTGCAAAAGTTTGTCGCTTTCCATTGAGGCAATTTTAAAATACAGGGGTGGGGAAAATCGAAACAATTAGCTGAAATAATTGGCCTGTATAGAGGCAGAAAGGCTAGAGAAACTTATGCCACCATTTCAAATTAGTCCACGTCTGCAGTGACTAAAAACAACTACCGTGTGATGGGCGTTGGGAGACGCATGTAAAATAAATGCACAGCTCCTAAGACGTGGAAACTTGCCTTAAGCCACTGACTGTGCTTGAGTAGCAAAAACGCTTTCAGCAGGCACACCAAAACTCAAATGGGAGTGGAAAGGGAGCGCTACAGCATCCCGTTCTGCCAGCAGCTAGGTTTTATAATAGCTACGAAGCATTGCTCCGCGTTGCAGAGGCACTCAGGAGTAAGGCGTGAAGCCACCCAGCCTGCCACAGCTGCAGAAACACAACTGCAGGCACCCAGGTTGCTTCCGAGCTCATACACCACCTGCCAGCTGCTCAGGCGCTAAGCAAATGGATTATGGATTTTAGACTCTGCAATTCTGAACTTGCACCTGTGACTTCTTCTTAAAGAAGTATTAAGAGATTTGTCCATCATCCATGCAGCAGGGAATGGAAAAGGTTAGTTTCTCCAAGGGGATTTTCAGCCTCCTAAACCATGGATCCCATCCTGCCTCCTTCCAGGGAGGCTCACCAAGCAGAGAACATCTTCCACCTTAAAAAAACAGCTTGGTTTTGTGACACAAGCCCTGATTCATTTTCTGACGTTGGTCCATTCCAAGGCAGGACTTTGAGAGAGAGAATAAAAAAAAGTCTCATATCTTAAAGAAAATTCCACTCTGTCCTTATGGTCCTTCCTTCCTTCCTAAATATATTGGGAGGCGACTAAAGTTATCAACCTAATTTAAACAAGACATTT
The DNA here is from genome assembly GCF_964211835.1 of Anser anser. Taxonomy (NCBI): domain Eukaryota; kingdom Metazoa; phylum Chordata; class Aves; order Anseriformes; family Anatidae; genus Anser; species Anser anser. The sequence goes on from NC_139722.1 coordinate 37,892,683, forward strand.
AAAATTTTTTGTAAAGCTTGACATTAAAGTATTTCTCCCATATATGAAACTGCTATCAAAAACATGCCAATGTTGAAGAATGCTCTCAAATAATTATAGAGCCAGATAGATAAAGGGATTTGTTTTGAAGGTTTTCACTGACTCTCATTTCCAAAAATCATATCCTCCATGTTTCAGAGAAAAAAATATGAAGCAAGTTGACCTGTGGTCAGAATAAAAACAAGCAAGAATCCAAGAAAATAAGTATTTTTTTCGTAAAGCAACATCGCTGTTATTGTGATCATAAAAATATTCCAAAAACATAAATATGAAGAAATTATCATAATGGAAAAAATCAACACCCATCCAAAAAACCAAAATGCTCTCTAGAATGAGAAAGCTGGAGTAATTTCATCATTCTTTCTAATACAGAGCTATTGAAGTCGGTCACAATCCTTTTTCCTTGAGTACAGAATTGGGATATAGAAAAAGTCACAAAGCTTTTTCCAGAGAAAAAGATGTGAGGGAGACAAAACTGTTTCCAGAAATTCTTGAATGTGCCTACAGGCTACCCTTAATGGCCAGTACTTAGTGATTTTATATGATCAGTGCTCGCAAACACTTTGGCAAGTGCTCTGCAATGGCATCAGTTAGGGGCATGGCCCTACAAATAGCTCCGAGCTAACGGAAAACAACTGCAATTGTCCAAGTTACTACTTGCTAATAGGTATTCAGCTTGCCAATATTTTCTTCATTTTTTTTTTTTATAGTGCCTGGAAAAAGTCAGGATCGTATATCAGCTTTTTAAAGATTTGAGATGCGTTAAGATATCACTAAGATATATAGGAATTCGTTGTCTGGCTATCTTGTGATTGTGAAAAAAGCTGCAAGTCTTTCTACGAAACATCAGAAAAACTGATTTATTTCTATCCTTAAAATAGCTTTGGCTCGTCACATATTTGGACTAAGAGAAACTCTGTTTAATGTGTTGTACAATCACTGTCTTTATAAGAAGACGGCAAACAACAAACAAAATTCTCCTTGCTTGCTTCTGTTGTCCTTATGCTGCCTGTCAGGTTTACTGCTCTAGGAGTAGAAAATATAATTTGGAAACAGAGAAGGCCAGTCTTTGAAGTAGCCTGGAAAAAAAATCACACCATTTAGAAAAGGAGAACCTCTAAGAAGGATTGCTGAAGAAGTTAGTACCATCTACCCTCAGTAATGTTGTCAGGGTGAGAGATCCTTAGGCTTTATAAACTTGGAACAGAAAGAAGGAGAAGGGAGAAAAGATAACTGGATCTATATTTGGTCATTATTCTACTGCCACGTTAGGGGAAAAGATGACTTCCTACAAAAAAGATGCTGAAAGTATTTATGGAGATACGAGGACAAATGTCAGAGCTGGAGCAGGCTAAATGCATCTGCTTTCACCTGCTGGAAGCTAAACAAGCATCAGGGCTGGAGATCACCAAGAAATCCCAAATATCATTCACGAAAATACAAGAAGACTCCCAACCACAAGTTAGATCACAGAAATTGAATAAATGTAAAGACTCCACGTGACTGCACTTCTAAGGAACGCATGAGTCCCTGAAATAGAATGACTCCAGAATGACTTCCTAAAAGCTCGAGCACCTAATGCTTGACCTGAAGTGTCACTGCAAACTGTTAGAAATGAAGAGGGTTAAATTCCCATTTTTGATCTCACCAGTACAGAGGACCTCCCTCTACTCATGAAATCATGAGGGGCCAAGAGGCAGTGAAAGGCACAGGGCCTACCCGTGGTGCCTCTCTCCAGTTCTGAACTCAAGTCTGCTGGCAGGGATGGAAGTGAGCGTGCTTAAGTTCCTAGAGAAAGTTATTTTCCAGAGCTCTTTTTCTAACAAGAAATTAGACACCAAAGGAGCAGCTTGTCTCTCTTCTTGGGAGCGAAGGTACATATGAGGCCTATCTAGGCTGAGCATGGAGGCAATCCCCCTCACTTACAGACCTAGGCAAAACCCCAAAAGTCACATCAAAGCCCAGTCACACAGGCTTTGCCTTCTGCTCTTGACTTTCCTCATCCTAGGTCTTTGTTCTCATCCTGGATCTTTTCCTTTTGCCCTCTGCTACAAATGACTCAGATGGGAAAACAGTCATTTTCCCTCTAAAATTGAATGCAGCCCTGGGAGTGCAATGCAAATCAGAAAGGTATTTAACTGAGTTGTCAGTTTAAGAACTGAAATAAAGTTTGACATTTACCAAGAAAGCTCTGTCACACAGAGAAACAGTGGACCAGTTGTCACTGGAGTGATAAAAAAAAACCTGAGGGATGTACAGTCCAGGCTCAAACTTTGACATTTTCCCAAAGATCTGAAGTTAACGATGTATACGAGAAAGCTATTCATACACTGAACTATTAAGAAAAAAAAAAGAGTGAACATCTAAATAAAGCTTGAGAGGGGAAGTAAATGAGGGGAAAGGTTAAGAGCAAAGACAGCTCATCATAAAGCCATGCTTGAGGAAACCCAAGGCAAAACGTGACCCCATAATGGACATCCTCAAGTAAAATCCTCAGGAAAATCTGTTTTTTTTTTTTTTTTTTTTTTTTTTCTGACTTAAAAGCATCATAACAGAAGAGAAAGAGTTTATTACCTTGAATGTCATCATTGAAAGTGCAATACTTGTTACGGTACTTATGCAGGAGGCGGAATGCATTGGCATTAGCAAAATCCTCAAATTGAATGAGGCAGTTCATGCCATACCTAGAAAGACAAAAAAAAAGTGCTTTAAGTTAAGAACAATACATAATTGTATATTATAAAGCTATTAACATTTGCAATCAGATTTTAAATACAAGTGTAATATGATAATGATATAATATGACATCTACTGATACACTTCTGTGATATTCTGTATCTTATGTAAATCATCTAGAAGGAATAATTGGAGTACCAATATACTTTACTCCTAAATTAAGATTAAAAGATTAGAGGAAAATGTTCTACAGACATCCCAGCAGATCTCTCTGCAGACATCTCAGCAGAAGCCTTCATTGAGTGATCAGCTAATGAGTAAAAAAAATAAAATAAATGGCCCCATAGGGAAGGTAATAAAGAAGTAAGAATAAATCCAAAGAACATGGATTTTATTTTAATGTTATTATGCAGGTCAGCAGCACATCACTCATAAGGCCATGCTTGACTATTCTTATTATAGAAGAAACATTTAGCAGAAACACTGTTAATCCAGACAAATGATAAACATGTGAGAGCATGTTAAGGAAGGAAAGCAATAGCTGTAAGTTTCAAATGAGTTACACTTGGTTAATATACACTAAAATTTTGTGTATACACAGAAATGAGGTTATCTAAATGCTGCATCTACTGTTTGACTGGGTTGTCAGAACTGATTGTCTGATATGAATACTAAATGTTTCTTAAATAGTACGCTCTGATCAAAGTTATCGTGCATTTCAATGTTTTCTCATGCTTTTAGCCAATGAAAGAATTCAAACTGGAATTTCCTAAAGCAATTTGAAACCTTCAGTATATGCTATGTGCATATAACTGTATTTTGAAAATATAGTATGCGATTGCATCAGATGAACTATTCAGTCATATTAGCTAAATTATACGAGACAGTTCAACTGCATGGATAAGTACCTTTTGGTGAACCTTGTGGTAACCGTCTCAAGGTTAATGCCAATTATTTCATTTCTTGGAAACAATTTACTTCTTTACAGGCACTACTGACCACAGAGTCAAACAAAGAGTTTTTAAAGAGATTACTTGACTCCCTGATCTCCGTGGTTTAATGTACCTTCTCTCAAACTAGGGTCCACAGCAACTGCAGACGAGCATTTGCAAGACTGTGACACCTTGCTGCCTTGCACCCACTGCATACCAAAGCTGCATCACCAGGGAGCCATCAGCAGGATTTTTCTAGTATACTTAGGTGCCTACGTTGACTTCATCAGGCATTAGGCACCTTGGATACACCTAAAATCATCTAAGAGGGGAATACAGCAGTTTTCTTGTTTTAATTCTGGATGTTAGATTCTTAATACCTCCTATACTCATATGCCAGTGTCTAATAAATAAAAGATTGCCCTGGTGTGCCAGTAAGGGTACTTCTTAAATGGAAGTCACATTAATTTAGTATTATTATTATGCATCCTTCAGTCCTTAGACTTGAGTAAATTCCAGCTCGGAGTATCTTAGCAACAGGAAAACAAACAAACAAACCAAACAACAACAACAAAAAAAACACCCTAGAATACCGAATGTCATATGTGAAAAAAAAGTACAACTTGAATATTTTAAAATTTAGGGTCAGTACTAGAACTGCCCGTACAAGTTTGGCTCTGGAAATACCATAAAAACTGGATCCCACCCTGGAATAATATTACACAAAAGTTCTTAAAAAGTGTTTTAAACATTGGTAAACCTAATGGCAATTTGCACAGACTAAGGGACCATCCATTTGATTAAAACTTTTTAAAAGTATCGAAATAAGGTTTTGCTATGAAATTCTTACTAGAACAATTGCTGTGAGTTATGGTTCATAATTTTGTTATGAAATTATTATTAGAGACTAACCAGGCAAGATCTCAAGCATTTCCTGCTTCACCCAGGAAAGCAATACATCCATATACCGAGCAGTTCACTATAAATACTCTACTCCAATGGTAATTGAGTTTTCTTTAAACTATACATATGTTTGGCAGCCATGTTAAGCAAAGCCATCAATATAGAAAAAGCAAAAAATAAAATAAAATCCTGTGACTAAATTAACTTCCATGGAAATCACATATTTACAACCACATTACAATTAGCCAGAACTACTGAGATTCCACTGGCAGGAACTGCAATCCCCGCTGAAAATAAATACATCTTCAGGTTTTACGGAAAAAAATGGACTTCTTCAGCAGCATAATGACAGGCAATCATTTGAAAGGGAATCTGGCTAGTCAGTATTTGAGTACAGTAGATCACCACTGAGTTCATATAAGAAAAGAAACTGCAGCTACTTTTCAATAATTTAAATTTCTAGCCCTATTCAGTATCTGACATGAATTTCTGTGATTCCATAAGGATCCAGGAGCTGACATTTGGATAATAATTTGAAACTAATGAGATTAACACTCTCAAGCCCTGGAACTTGGTTGGAAGTCTTTTTTCTGATGTCATTAAGCCAACGTCTGTTTCTTTATTTTACCATATATAACATTCCACTTTCTCATCTGCATTTGATTTTTCTCTATTTTCTAGACACATATCAAAACTCCCCGTGAATTATATTAAATTAGAGTCCCTGTAGAAAGCTCTCACTCTATACTCGGCACACTACCATGTAATATGGAACAGTAAATCCCCGGCGTTCCAGAAAATCCCCTTGCAACAATGAATTGGCCACGAAGGTGCCACACTTTGTTCTGGAAGAAGTGACCACACCAAAACTGCCACCAATTTCTAGATCGATTCTACTGTGACTTCCATTTTACTATCACAATCACTTACAGCAGAAACTTGAGCCAAAACCTAAAATGATGTTTGCAACCAACAGCTCAGTTTCACTTCCCTTTCCGTGTCCCTCTTCAGCTCCCATAGCATTCTGAAGGATGGGGGTGTTAGCTTGTGTTTTCTCCACCGTAAAGGGAAACTGTTTGAATCAAACCTCATGAAAACAGAACAATTCTCTTTTCATTTTTTTTTCACCTCATACCATATTTTCACCACAAATTTTCAGTTTGGAAATGCACCTCTTCATAGGCAGATATGAGAGACAAATGACTGCTGGATGAGAAGGGAACTGAACACTTCATGGCCTGCCCATGTTAAGTCATCAAATCCTGTTGTGCCTTCTAAACCACAGACATTCCAGAAATTGTGGGCCACTACAGTGCCGTAATTCATATCATCTTTCAAACATTACAGAAAAAAAAAACAAAGCATGCAACTTCCTAAGACATGGCAATCTTAACATCTGTTCATCGATGCTACAGATAAGGCGCAGATTGACCTCACTGAGTTTCCTCAGATGACGTACAGCGACTCAGGTATGTCCAGAAGGAAGTAACTGAGGTCTGCTACAAACAAAATAATTAGATTTAAAACAAACAAACAAAAAAACCCACACCATTAAATGGTTGTGGTTGACCTTACATGGGACATGTTAAAGAGAAAAGGCCTGCAGTTGAGTGCTAGCAGCTCCAAGCAGGACAAGAAATTTAGGAGGCAAAGACCTTTGAATAAGAAACTGTCATGATAGAAAAAACCCTAAGAGATACTTTTCTGTATTTTAAAAGTATTGGACTCTATATTGCCATAGTGTGAAATAAAGGTGCTAACCTGTGTACTGCTTGTCTAAGTAGATAAACTTGATCATCACGTTCCTTAGGAGGATTTCATCTTCATATTTGAAATATGAAGACATGCAACTTAAAACGTAATCTAATATCCTTTTATTTTGAATGCATCCCCAAAAACAGCCATGGGAAGCAAGGAAACATTGCACATAGTTATAATGCTGCAAGCATGAATTACTTTTAACATATCATACCATTATTTGCCTAAAACAAAGACAACATTTCTACAACTACCACTACGACTGACCCAAGAATAGATAGCAGGTAATGGGGAAATGGAGAGGCAGGTAACTGCCGTGCAGGTTCATGTTAGAAGGTGATACAAATAAACCAGAAAGAACCTACCCAGTGGGCATCAACCGCCTTAACCAGAACACTTGAAGAAACGATGGGCCTAGGCCCTGACTACCAACACTCAGAAAATAAATATCAGGAAGACATTCTTCCTCAGTGCAACCACAGTAAATGTCTTCCAAAATTCTTAACTATTTTCTTGCTCTGCAAAAAAACACTTCTCTGATAGCAACAGCCTGGCTTCAGCAGTCTGGCTAGGACTGTGGGATTCCTGCCGCAAGTGGTTTGTAGCTGTGAATTCCTCTCTTCCGCCTGCTTGGGATCTGTCACTGTGGTAGATGATTAAACATACGTAAATCATCCCTAGAAGGCAATAATCCAGACCATCATTCTCCCTTGTAAATCCTGTTTTGTCACCCACATCTTTTTGTGTGTTCGGATCTTAGGCTCCTGCTTGAAGTCACACAGGCAGTCTGAATCACAATGCAGCTGGGCAGAAATTCAAAGCCATCTCTCCTTGTTCAGGACAGAAAATGCAGACAAGAGTGGTGGCAAACATACAACTTTAGATTTGTCATTGAGCACTGGAGGCAAACACTGGACACAATGGGTGAAAAAGAACCAGCCCACTAGAATAATGTGTGGCTGATGGAAAACACTCTAATACTACTCCGTATTAACAACCTATTTTGGGGTAACAGCCTTACCTTAGTTTGTGCAATTTTATTTACACATTTTTATTGAACTGCCTGTGACAACAATGCTAACTTCTCAAACTAATTCTATGGATTATATTTTTATGTAACAGTCTGGAGAATAATGTCCCCAGCTCCTTAACTCCACTAAACACATCATGCTAGTGTTTTGGCAACCCTACGCTCTTAAGAGCCTCAAACAAGGAAAACCCTCAAGAATCCAATGGGAGCTATAAAAGTTTGGGCATCATTTTGAATTCAAACCATATGATCAGTAAAATCCATGCTTACTTCTATAGTGAAGAAATTTTTCTAGAAATATATTTGGATCATTTGTTCTTACTGCCAGCCATTGTTTTGGAAAGCTTCCTAAAGGAACAAGTGGTTGCTTTTCAGGCTTTTAATGCTTTCGGAATCCTATTTGAATATTTTCTCTGTTCATGTGGGTCTGGAACTGGAAAAGCCTTAAAATCCATCAGAAGTGGTTGCCGACACCCACTCCTAAGAAGGAGCAAAACCAAAATGATAGCAATGTTGGCATTCTCTCCCTTTTCTTGTGCGTCACTCAACCCCTCTGCCAGCCAGAACCATTTATAGTGCACCAGGACAATGTGGAAACCAGCTCATTCCTTCCTACTCCAAGTGCTTTAAGCTTGCTAGTTTCCATATATCCCATTGCTCAAAACAGATTTAAAGCATGACACTGCTACAGTCTCCTTCTTGTCCCAAGGCTTTCAGGAAGGGATGCCTTCCCACTTTCCTGCCCGACAGCTCTTCTGACATGGGTACCTTCTCTTCCTGGGCTTTTAACTTCATTTCAACCTGCATCCATCCTAGCATTTCTCCTAATTTAATCAATTTTTGTAGAGTCTACTACTTGCTCTTTAAATTGAAGACTTAGGAGTCCATCCTACTGAAACATTACATTGAAAACACTTAAAGATATCCTATTTTGTGTGTGTGTGCATTAAGTGTTATTAAAGGAATAATAATAGAGAGAATCTGAGGTAGGTTTCCTCTACTTCAATAGCTCATTGAATTAGCTATTAGATGTCTCAGGGCTGTAAAACCTAACATTGTTACATTACAACATTGTTGTAAATATGTTTTATTTCTTCTTGTAGAAAAAATATTAATATTTCAAAGTTCAAAGTGAGGACACAAACACAGTGTGAGACACAAAGTGAGGGCAGCAAAGTCGTCTGATATTTATGGAGACTGAAATAAGCAAAACCCTGTGGAAAAAAGAACAACACTAGTATAGCTGTTGGATCCTAAAGGTATAGATGACCTGTACTACATCAAGTTTGTCATCTTCAGCCACAAGGAACCCACTGTGGACTTGACAGCCAAGGCCCTTTTGCCTTCAGTGCTGCACAGGGGCAATCCTGGCAAGACCACCTGCACACGTATGTCCCGAGGCTTGTGAGTAAGCAGGTGTGAGACTGAGCGAGTACAACCAACTTGTTTAGCGATTTTGCAACGTGAAAATACCTCCATCTCCTGCATAACCATGTACTAAGTGCTGTCGAAGTCATTTCATATGGGCAGACCACCAATCTGCCTCCTCTCTGCTGTGAAAGTTATTCAGGTCCCTTCAGCAGGAAGGTGCCTGGATGACACAGTAAAGAGACGGTCTGACGCTTGCTATACAAGTAATTTACACTTCTGAAAATGTTTACATTTCATGACATAAGCCGAACTCTTACACCCTGTTCTTGACATACATAAACATCAGCACTAACAGACTAGATCATTGCCATGAAAAAACATACCACAGAGAAACTTCCACAAATGCAGAGGTCTGCAGGCACGGCTAACGCTTGCGTTAAATCAGAGGGAAAACAAACAAACAAAAACTGTATTATAAATTTTGACAGTTTTTCTCCTTAAATATATAATAAAAAAATACCAACATTCCTTACGGACTTGAAGGAAACACAGTGAATTACAGTGATGTTTTCTCAAGAATTTGCATTGGTTCACTTGTTACCTGATACTGAGCCCACCTAAGTTAAAAGTAAAACTCTTTGAGCCCGAAAATGTAATTCTGCCTCTCCTAGCTATTCTACTTCTTTTTTCAGTGATACTGCTCTAGCTGCTTTAACTGTGACTTAGACCAACCAACAAGCTCAAATTACCTTCAGTTTTATATTTACTTAAAAGAGATGAGTGTAGATTTGAGACAGATGATCTGAGATTTTATTTTATTTTTTTCTTCAGCCTCTTCAGCTCTTCTTTAGAGACTTGGCACTGTCCCACCTTGGCGGAGAGAGGGAAGGGTACTGAACAGATGGATTGGTCAAGTTTCTGGGCAGACTAAATCAGAAAAACAGAGAACCAAGAGAAAAATCCATCTCATCTGGAAAGAGTGAGTAGCTTTATCCCTCCTGAATCCTCAGCTGTAGCTAAAGGTGCAAGTCACAACTTGCCATCTCAAAATACAGAGTGGTCGTCAGTAAGCCCTTCAAGCTTTCTGAATATAATGAGTAGTCTTAATTAAATGGCTTTACACTAACCCAAAAAGGATCTGTTATCAAAAAAAAGAGCATATGAAATCCATTACACTGTACGATAAGGCACCCTGTCCAGCTCCAACCATTTGTATATGATTTCAAATGAGTGTGTTTGCTGCTCACTTCATGACTGCTATCTTTAAACATTTCTTAAAAATTCAGTGATAACTACTGACTTGCTCAGATTATCAAGAAATTTTAATTTACCAAGAAAAGATTCAGAAAGTCTCAGTTCTAGGCTTTTCCCTGCACAAGTGCATGCCAACACACTTTGCAAATAAAAGATTTTTAATGTTCTAAATTTTGGCCAAAAATATCAAAAAGAAGTACAGCAGCTCTTGAACGGTGGTCAGCAATAACATAGAAACGTCACAGGGAAGCCCTACATAGATCTCCCAGGATGAAAAATGTGGTATTATATATATATTACAATTAACAATTACTGTGATTAGGAGAACCATATATTCTGAGAAGCCCAGATTCCTAAATCTGGACATGAAATGTTTCTCTGGGCAACTTCTCAGAGTGCTGTATTAAAGTGAGAGCTGCACTTGGAAAAGGCAGAGGTTCCCATTCATTTGCACAAATTAAATTTGCATTCACCGTGTGTGTTTTAAGATGGAATTTTGCAACGTAGTGCATAAAAACTAGCTTTGCTTATAAAAGCTGTATCTTCTCTTGAGAATAAACCTTCAAGTGTTCACTACCCAGATCCTAATTTTCTCCACTTTCCAAAAAAGGGGAGAGAGTTTGCACTATAAACAACAGAAATAAAAAGGGATTCTTGGCTGATAATTTTACATCAGAATGTTTCTTCTTTTTTTTTTTTAAACTGTATTTATTTGTCTGTGTCTAGTAGCATTTAAAAATACTTTTTCAATAAAGGCTAATTTATTAAGGTTCTTAAACACATAAGGATTCCAGCTTGGATCAACAGGATCATTCCTTTGCTTTAACTTAAGTACATGCTTTGATGTCTTACTGAATTAGACCTGAGTGATTTAGAGCAAGTGCAATGCCTTTTGGAAATCACATCATATCTTCTGCCAGATCCTAAAGATTGCTAAGTAGCTTTAGGAGGTTAAAACAAGATGTCTGCATTTACTTGCATATTTGATTATATTAGTATGAGTTTATAATTATTTTCTCTAACATAAAAGATGCAACTGGATAGCAAAATTAGTACAAAGCCTGGGGCAGTACATCTGTTCTTTTCAGCTGCTACCTAAGGTATAATGAGCAGATGGAAATCGCTTCCATCACTGGCAGCTTTCACCTTGAATGTTAAAAAGCAAAAAGTAATGGCCTTTCAGATATGTCTGAAAGGTTGGTGATAGGAATTCTTAATGTATTTCCAAAAGGTTAAATACACTCCACAATCTGTGTACTGTCTGATCGTTTATGAAACAAACCACACCCTCCCCAAATCCTTGATAGTGTTTTTAAAGCAAAGTGTCCTATTTACCCACAGCACAGATTATACTTCAAAAAAAATTACACCCTCCCTCCAGGTATTCACAAACTTTGGTAGGATCCCCCCAAGCCTCCTCTTCTCCAGGCTGAGCAGTCCCAGCTCCCGCAGCCTCTCCTGACAGCAGAGATGTTCCAGTTCCTTCATCATCTTTGCTGGGCTCTCTCCAGTCTGTTCATGTCTCTCTTGGACTGGGGAGCCCAGAACTGGACACAATACTCCAGGTGTGGTCTCAGAAAATGGACGATAAAATCTAACTGTAATGACTAGGGCATTAATTATTTGACATAAATACAAAGACCAATTTCTTCTTCTGTTAGGCAATACAAGTATTTGCAGTGTGACAAATAATGTATTGAAAACTACTGAAAGTAAAGATAGGATAGAATTCGATTTTTTTTTTCAGTGTCCTAAGTACTTGCATTTACACTAACATCTTTAGAACTAAATTTAGGTGATCCATACTATAGTTATGAAGAAAATCCTTTACCATACACAATATCAGTAAGTCCATTATGCCTAGATTTCACTTGACATTTCTAATTAAAAGGGAGAAAGGGTTTCTTCTGCATACACAAAAGCCAGAATGATTACATTGCTTCAGCTTTCATCCTGTTTGAATTATGACCTCGCTGCCACACTTACTGAGCTGTTGAGCACTTTTAAATCTCAAAGATGCCTCAAGTGAGAGGTACCCAACGTGTCACAGGGTTGGACCTTAAGAACAGACTTCATTCTTCCACAGTTGTCCTCCAGTTGTTTTATAATGAACTCAGCATGCTACGCTGCCTTTCCACTGTAATCTCAATTTCGTATGATACCTCAAACAGGAAACCCCCGTACTTCATAATGGAGCTATTATTCTATGATGTAGAAAAGATTAAACTTTATTACCTTTACTCCAAGATCAACTTCAATGGAGAATTGCCAGAATCAGACAAAATCCTGGGACTTTGGGAAGGATATTTAAGAAGTGGTTTGGGACTGCGTACTCTCATGGTACTTGATGGTAAAGAAACGGGTTATTTAATTCTCTCCTCTGTCTACCCTGAGACGGGGAAAGTAGGTTGCAACAGAATGTTTTTGTAGGTTTTACAATTACTGATTTTAACTTCAGGTTTCTATAACTAAAAACATGAAAACTTGCAGTCCACCTTGGACACATCAGAGATTCTTTCCAAAATAGCTCATAACAAGATCAACTGATCATCATCTCCCAATGTGAAAAGTATTCCATGTCCCTAGCTGGATAACATGGTATATTCCTTAAGTCAATCCCTATTTTCCTCAAGCATATTTTTGAAAGGGAGGGAAGCATAAAACAGAAATTTATTCCAAGCATCTAGGAAAAAGAGATGGGACTTCTGAGTGCTCCAGCAACTGATGAATTCTGTACTATGCCCCACCAGCCACTGGTAGCCAATATGTTATAGCAATGATAATTTAACCAAGAAACTGTTTTAGCATGCATCCATTTCAAAATCAGGGAAGTAGAAAAGCTCAAATTTAATTTGGAATCCTGTCAGTCAAAGCCAACACTGCAGACTCATAAAAAGAGACTCTGGCATATGAAATAATTTCACTAGGTGGGTAAATGCATGCGCTGAGATCTAAGTGGCAATTCAGTAGGAGAAGATGGGTAGGAGCTGAAAAGAAATCTCTCTTCTCTCGAGCATGCTGGGACAGAATTGCATCTTATGCTTGGGGTGTACACCACAGTCTTAGGCACTGTAGATTGAATGCCCTCACAATCCAGGGTACCATCCACAAGAAGAGAAAAACAGTAGTATCTTCAATCTTTAAATGTTAATAGTGGTTATATGGACTTCGGCACTTTGGACAGAAGTATGACAGCCTGCTCTCTTGTGACACAGCTTCCTTCCACAGTCAATCTATAGGACGCCTGCTTAATAAACTACCCTCTCAGGGGCTTACAAGGAAGAGCAATCTCAGCTTCAAGTCACCAAGCAGATGCTGAAGGGCCACATCTCAGGAAAATGGCAAAATCTCTGTCTGTGATTTATCAACTTCTCCAGTATGCAGGCCAGATGAAGTCTCAGAGACTACAGCCAGGAAGCATGGGATTCGAGGCTTCCTCACTTTTCTTCCTGAGAAAGTCAGTATGTTCCGTGTCCTTGAGGACACTGAAACTTAGACGTTTTCTTATTCTAGAGATGAAGAGAAGATGACCTATTGCAAGCAACTCTCTTCATTTCTACTGACTCAAAAGAGAAAAAGAAGCACAGCACTTCCACTAAGTTGGAATCAAGATCACATATGGGTTTTATGCCTAGCACTGCATTAGGAAAATAAGTTTGCCCCGAGAAATTCTGAACTTATTCTCTGTGACAGATTCTTTATAATCATGCTGTGATGATACAGTTTCTGCCATCACCCTGGTCTGAGTTTTTTTTACATATGAAGAAATAACCTTGACATCTCCAATTGCCTGAAGTCAATCTCACTGTCTTAAGGGATGGAGTTACTCTAGAAACCACCAGATCACTGTTCCACAGCTCTTCTGTTGTCTAAATGTCAGATATAGAAACAAAGGTCAAACTTCCAGTTGCTCTTTTGACTCCCTTGCAAGAACTCCATCTACATGGGCTCTAGGATGTTTTTCTTCAATATATCCTAAGCATTTGATTATTTTTTTTCCATTCCACTCTATTTACATCTGTAAGGTCACTCATATAACTAAACTATACATCTATGTCTACTCTCTATTATATACAATCTAAGTATCATGGGAAAAGGGGTACAAAGGCAACTAATGGAAAGGAGATGGGATGGAAGAATCAAAAAGCAAGCACCATTTATCCCTCTGGTGTGGCCTACAAGAATTCATGCTTAGACACAAAGTATTTTAACAACAGTAATGAGTTGGGAAAAAAATAAAATGATTATTATGAAAGTTTACACATGAAAAAAATGGGTTTGTCATGAATTATGAAATAGGTTGCTGAGCCTGGGTAAAGACGGAAATATATTTATTCAATGTGGCCAAATGTAAATTTATAAAGCACGTTCCAAAAGTGAAGAACTTGACTGTGGAAAGTTATATTCCAAAGAAAGCTATAGGCAACAGCATATAGCATTGCTCTGCAAATGTCACAGCCAAAGTAACTACAGATAGAGGGAATATCAAATATGGATGGAGTAATTTTAAGGCTTCTGACACCGCTCCCCACAACATTCTCCTCAAGAAACTGGCTGCTCGGGGCTTGGACTGGCGTACGCTTCGCTGGGTTAGAAACTGGCTGGATAGCCGGGCCCAGAGAGTTGTGGTGAATGGAGTCAAATCTGGTTGGAGGCCGGTCACTAGTGGTGTCCCCCAGGGCTCGGTACTGGGGCCGATCCTCTTTAATATCTTTATCGATGATCTGGATGAGGGCATCCAGTGCACCCTCAGTAAGTTTGCAGATGACACCAAGCTAAGTGCGTGTGTCGATCTGCTCGAGGGCAGGAAGGCTCTGCAGGAGGATCTGGATAGGCTGGAGCGATGGGCTGAGGTCAACTGCATGAAGTTCAACAAGGCCAAGTGCCGGGTCCTGCACCTGGGGCATAACAACCCCAAGCAGAGCTACAGGCTGGGAGATGAGTGGCTGGAAAGCTGCCTGGCCGAGAGGGACCTGGGAGTATTGGTGGATAGTCGGCTGAATATGAGCCAGCAGTGTGCTCAGGTGGCCAAGAAGGCCAACAGCATCCTGGCCTGTATAAGAAGCAGTGTGGCCAGCAGGTCTAGGGAAGTGATTGTGCCCCTGTACTCGGCTCTGGTGAGGCCACACCTTGAGTACTGTGTTCAGTTTTGGGCCCCTCGCTACAAGAAGGACATGGACGTGCTCGAGCGAGTCCAGAGAAGGGCGACCAAGCTGGTGAGGGGTCTGGAGAACAAGTCTTACGAGGAGCGGCTGAGGGAGCTGGGCTTGTTCAGCCTGGAGAAGAGGAGGCTCAGGGGCGACCTCATCGCTCTCTACAGTTACCTTAAAGGAGGCTGTAGAGAGGTGGGGGTTGGTCTGTTCTCCTACATGCCTGGTGACAGGACGAGGGGGAATGGGCTAAAGTTGCGCCAGGGGAGTTTTAGGTTGGATGTTAGGAAGTACTTCTTTACCGAAAGGGTTATTAAGCATTGGAACGGGCTGCCCAGGGAGGTGGTGGAGTCACCATCCCTGGAGGTCTTTAAAAGACGTTTAGATGTAGAGCTTAGCGATATGGTTTAGTGGAGTACTTAGTGTTAGGTCGGAGGTTGGACTCGATCTTGAGGTCTCTTCCAACCTAGGAATCTGTGATAATCTTACCTTTGAATTTGGTATAGTACCACCAATGCTATAATACTTTGACCGTTTCTGATGTCTATAACTAAAGAATTTAACATCAAAACCAATTGACTGTAACCAAAAGCCCTATTTTACGCAAGAGGTCAGACTAGCTTACAGAAATGTTTTCTGCCTTTATAAACTTGCAGTACAAATGGTCAGCAGAATGCTTAAATAATATGCTACAAATCTCACATTCATTTCCAAAAAAAATTGATTATATGTACACACTCAGTGTGGAATGGTTGAAAGGACATACACAAGGTAGGTTTTGAATAGACATCTGAAAATTGAAAAAAGTGAAAAAAATGTGTTGCAGAAGTAAAGATGGGAAGGCACTCCTCACTGAAGATTAAAGAACATTCTCTCGAGAAGAAAGAAAATTACAATGTGGTGAGTGGCAGGGCTGTGTAATTAAAGCAGAGATTAGATAGAAGTAGACAAAGTTGTGCAGAACCATGAAAGAACAAAAACTATTTTGGTGTAGTAAAGCAATGCATGGCCAACGAGGAGACTTGAATAAAGAGGAAGTGTGAATAAAGTGCAGGAGAGGAAGACAAGTTTGGCAACAGCATTTGGATGGCCTGGAAGGAAACCAGGTGTGCACCAAGAAGGCCAGAAACTACTGTAATCCAAGGAGGAGATTATGCAAGACTGAACTGTGTTGAAATCTTTCCTAACAAAGGATAAGCATAGAGGAGAATCATGTCCAGGGAAAGACATTAGTCATCTCACACATTCTAGTGAGATGGAGAGCACCCTTACTTCCCTTACAGAGGCCGAATGGGTTTTGTTTGATTGGTAAGGCTAGTGCAATTTAATTTTCCAGGAAAATGCTAGCAGAGCAATTGATGAGTCAGCAGAAATTAAATAGCAATAGAATTAGGTAACCACCAGTGCACATCACACAGAAGCTACCCCAAACCAGAAAATATTACATAAACACACACGTATGTGTTCAACCCAATTCTCTGGCTCCTGGGCATGGTGACCTGCCCTTCCTTGGGCAGTTACACAGAGCAGTAACAATGTAGGTAACAGCTTCCACACCATGCCTTAGCGTAAGGGGATCAGAGATTCTCAAGAAAAATAAATGTGCCACTTACTTCTGGGTCAGAAGCTTACCATTCTGTATTAATAAAAAGCTTTTCCAATAAGCTCTTTAAGTGAAATAGCAATGCAAGTTAATAAATTTACATTTAAACTGCAGCAGTTGGCACCATGAAGCTGAAGTGTCAGTATCTTGTTGAAGATGACAGAAATTAATAGAAGTTCAGAAGGGTTCCATGGGCTCTGTGTAGTTGCCTCTAAGAAAAATTCTCCTTGACTTGTAACAGCTGGCCTAAAACCTGAGCACTTCACCCTGTATATGAAGTGTTTTGCAGCTCCACTGGCATACATGGCATTCTGAGCAATCACACCACTGCTGCAAAACTGGGTTGCAACTACTTGGCTGTTCTCTGATTTTACCTGTGATGGACAACCCTCCAGTTCTTCTGGACCAGGAAAGAGATTCACAAAAAAAATACTGTTAGACCAATAACCATGGAAAATTAAAGATTTCTGATAGGTCTATCAACTAAATAAAACCACCTACTGAAGAGATTCAGTATTACACATGCAAAAGTAAGGGAAAATAACAGAACACTTTTCTGAAGTGTTTAAGTAATTCATTGTTTTGAAAATATTAGCCAGAATTTAACCTAAACTACCATTTTATTACTACCAACTTATTTTTCTACAACTTTAATACAACTGTTTATATGCATCACAATATTCAAAATTTCACACAAAGTAAACCTTCAAAGACTAGCAAAAAACCTTTTCGTGTCTCTTTGATACTACAGAAGTTGCCACCACCATTAATATTTAAATGAAGTCTTCACGTATTAACTGAAAAATCATCCCTAATTGGGTTTATACTTGGGAAAAGTTAGAGGAATGTTTATAAACTTTGCCATAAAACTGGAATACTCAAGCTCAATAAAATGGTATATTTATAAGAGTAATGTTTTTTCCAGAAGTCATCATAAAGAAATAATGGCCTCTCTCGCTTTCATTGCAGAAACAGGAGCTTTCTGAAATCCCTAGAGAGAAAGTGAAAGTATGTACATTGCATTTTACATTGAAAAACTGGCAACACTTTCAGCTGACCTACACTGGACATATTATTGCAGCCTGTGCTAGTGGCTATGGTTGTGTTTTATCATCATGAATTTAGTTTTTTGAAAAATAGCCTTTGAAGCAAGCTCAAACTTTTCAGTCCAAACTGTCTCACTGGTAAACTTATATTCAAATATTTATTAACAACGACTGGAAAAAAAGTTAATTGAAGACTCAACTAAGGTCCCAGAAGTGTTCCTACTCCATTTTAACATATTAAACAGGTGGTTAGGTGTTTTAGATGGTTCCTCCTCATAGTCTCTTCAAATATTCAAGATCCTGGAGATTATACCAAGGATCTCAAAAGAGTAATGCAGGAAATTACAGCTCTTATAACTGGGAACCAGGTGAGAAAAGGAAGTGGTTGTGCACACTCCTCAGATCTGTTTATAACCCTCTGCTAAGCCTAATGCTATCCCTCCCACCGTATTTTTTAAGTCTTCATCGGGGAACCTCAGACATGTACCAAGTGGTCTCCCAGTTCCTGGCATAGAGTGAAGTAAGTACTGATATTTAACATGTTAATTTAGATTTTAGAGGCCTCACACCAATGAGATGCATTTTATTCTGATTTTTTTCCCCTGAGATATTCAGAAACCAATGATACATATATACCAGAATCCTTGGATATGACTGTAGCATATAGACTTTGAAGAATATACACGCACTTGCCTGTCACACGCCTAACATGCACGATTTTTTTCAAGGCTATCAACCCACTGCATGTTGGAATGACCCTGAGCTCAGAACACCCCACACAAGCACTGTGTGACCCAACAGCTTAACGAGAGCCTGTAAGCAAGTGAACCTGCACACCCTCTTCCACCTTCGATAACTCTCAAAATACGTATTTTTGCTGAAATGCAAGGAGGAAGTAGATGGAAGATGCTACAACCATTTTTCTTCCTGTCATTAAGAAGCAAATATATGTATGCATATTACCATTCTGGGAAGAAGTGTTTACATGGGAAGGAATTTCATGAAGAAATGTGAGTTATAACAAAATTAATAATGCCTTCAGCTTACAGATTATCAGACATATATCTAAAAGCTCACTTTAAACATTCACTGAGGTGGCCCCAAAATCCATCCCTCACTCTCTGGTTGCAGTTCAATGGATGCATATGATCTGTAACATACTAAGTATCATCAGAATTATGCTATCAAATGCTGTTCCTTTCACACAGACCAGCATGTACTATCAAAGAAACTCATCTGGACTCCATGAATTAAAAATTACTTACTGATTTATTTTGTCCTTACACAAGACTGACATCTATATTTCTCCATGGCCACTAACTCTCCAAATTCCTTATCTTTCTGAGTTAAAGACTGATCTAAAAGTTGGCTTGATTAGCATTTTTATTACTTGGTAGGCTTTAGTAGCTAAAAACATAAAAAAGGGTCAGAGTGATTATATCATGAAATTTACACATACTGACAAGATCCTCTGTACATTAAAATCAAAAAAGTAAATAGCAAATGCCTCTTCTAATTGTCAATAAACAAACTATTTCAAAACCATGTATTGCATTCATTCATGCTCAAGCAATAGAGAAGATAATGAAGAGACTATTGCTTCCAAAAAGCTACAAAAGAAGAGTTTAAATAAAGAATAAGAACGGCACAAGGGAGAACACGCATTATGCTTTGAAACTGAATATTTGCTTACAATGACAACATTCATTTCAGTAGACGAAAAGGGAAGCTCATAAAGGAGCAAATGGGAATGCCAGACTGTCCATCTTCTTTGCTATTAGGGTATCATGCACTATTTGTTTCTGTGAGCTTTAACAATTGGCAAAAGATATGATTTATACAGTTTATTTAATGAAAAGGTCAAATTGCAAGAGGTAGTTTTCAACAGCTTTAGAAAAGCTGCCATCTGCCCCTAGCCTACTAGTGAGAGCACAATCCCTGCTCTCAGTAGTAGCTTACATTGCTATTGAATATCCTCCTTCAGAGTTGTGAAGGAAAATTCTCCAGAATTTAGGAAAATTTCCTCTTACCAGAAACACAGCCAATTTGTTTTTGTTTTAATTTGTCTCAGAGCTCTGTCAGGCAACAATAAACTTAATTTCACTGAAAATTAGGATCAGATGGTGAACTGAGATTAGCTCTGTAAACTTCTCACAGTTCGACACTACTAGCACAAGCAAGTCTCCCCTCATCCTACATCTCTCCCCTACATGATTTAGGGAAGCTAGATCATATGGACTAAGCCATTAGCTACTGTAATCAGTTTTTTTGATGAATTCATTCAGTTTCTCATCCAAATGCTCAAAAGACACTGACACTAGGATAGATTTTTGGTCAGGAAACATACCCATTACACTGCTGCTCTCTCCCAGCTTCCCCAAAGAAGGCCAGGAAAGATGTACAATAACTGTAGCTGTCTGCAAAGTCTCTTCCCTAGAGATGGCAATAATGAGCTCTTGGAAATGCTTAAAGTCTACTAAATAAGAAAAGCATCTAGCAATGATCTGGTAAAACAGTTTTAATGGCATGAGATTCCATTCAATATCTCCAGTACTATTATTTTTAACTAAAAAACTAGGACAACAGCCAATTTTATACTTCTGGAACTATTATTGTTTTATAAATGTACACATATATAATATACACACATGTATCTTTTAAAATGTCTACTTTTCCTGGCATTCAATGTAGACAGCTAGTGCTTCAAATCTTGACAAGATTCAGCTAAATAATCATCTCCACCCATTTCCAAAGGCTTAAAGTATAGATGCATCCAAAATACTTTCATTTTCTCTCCCTTTTTTCAAGCTTTTAAAAAAAAAAAAGAATTAAGATGTTGCATATTCATAAATATTATATCAGTTCTGGGACAAGAATTCAGAAGATTGAGAAAAGACTGTCTCCAGGGTCCATGAGGTTCTGGGAAGAGAAGCTTAGGCGTGTGGGCAGTGCTGTGCAAATAGTTACCCCGTTCAAACACGGGGAAGAGAACCCAGCTTGTGCACTCAAAGCCAGTGGACAATGGCTAGCAGATAGGAGCTACTGCAGAACATAAAGACTAATGATCTCCACACACAGAAACCCTACAAATCAGAGCTCTGGAAGTCCATTTGTTGACATCCAGATGTTGTTTCTTATCCTTCAAGCATTAGCAGAGAAGCATTGTGAAAACTAACATGCACTACCTCAACGTGCCCAGAGATGGGCTCTTAAGTGCAGCACTTGGCAGCTAAACATTTTCAAAGTTTGGCTTGAGTTTCCAGCAAAATCCTAGAAGAATTCTTAAATCAGACACATGAATGTCATGACCTGAGCTCCAAGGAAACTCCTTTGCAAGAGGAAAAGGGACATTGTGGTGGCTTTCACTGTAGTACTAAAATCACCTCACTAGCTCTCAGCTTTTGTCTCTAGTCCAAGAAAATCCCTACTGCCCTTTCTGTAGTTTCAAAGTACTTCAAAGAATTTCTCAATAGATGAAAACGTTTTTTAGATGCTGGAGTCATATTTTTCCTGAGATTCTTGCAGTGTTTGCTCAGATCTGAATATCAATACAGTAAGCAGTGCTGTAGGGGACAGCCTTACCTTTATGCTGAGAGGCAGACAACTTACTGTCCTAACGATACAGGCTATACCCTAACCAGCACTATCTGGATCATACCTGATGTCTGAAAAACCTGCATACAATAAAATACAATTTTTCAAACTGTAACATTACAAACTACAGAATTCACATTTACGTGAACATTGAGAACAACACCATATCACACCATACAAATTGGAAAGTATGTACTTCTCTCAACAAAGAGAAAGATCACCTAGTGTATTCCTATCTGGCCCAAGGCAACAGCTAGGAAAGAGAAAGAAGCATGTTAGAGCTGGAATAAACCTCCACAAAATGTAATGTTCAGCTAGATCACTTTAAATACTACACTAGCTTTGGATGCCATTACTTGACTAGAGCAAACTTCACTGGGAGAGACGTAGCAAGCTGTGAAAAAGGTGGCTGCAACCCAGGTATAAAGACAAAATGTTTGATACATGGAATAACTGAGATCAACCCCTGGACAGGAACAGCTACACATACAAAAACACAAAAAAGGCACATGGAGCAAACTTGACTTTCTCAAAAATATTCACGTCTATTTACAGCATACCTTGCTGATAATGACCATATACTTTTGCCCAAAATTTCATTTTCAAGTAATATTATAAATCAACTATACAAATGCTCACCAGTTTTTCACTTTTTATTTTTGTTTAGTAATAGAGTATGCAACTACAGTTTTAAAGTAAGTATGACAGATTTGGAATTGCACCAGCAAAATTAATAGTAGTGTAGGAGCAGTCTTTGGGACAGGAGGATACGTGGCAAAAGTCCTAAGTCAGTGTTCACCACACAATCTTTTTTTGGATATTTTGCAGAGTTTAAATCATAAACAGATGTTTGAGGGAAGAAACTCTGTCTCCTCTTTCTTACATACAATGTATTAATCACTTTAAAATAAGACTATAAAGATAATATCTTGCTGAGTCCTTATTACTTAGCAAGGTTACCGAACTCTTCACTTACATCCCTTTTGGGACAAAGCTTAAGAAGAAAAATTTGAGATGATCAGCAATCTATAAAAACAGTTATAAAAACTATTTAGATATTTATACTCCAGGTGCTTACCAAAGGACTGATGCCCCACCAGGCTGGATGGTGGCAGAAGACAGAATCTCTGCCTTCATGGGCTAAGGGTCTACAAAAATGAAACTACCTGGTGCCCTTCCCAAGACTGGAATAAACAAATTAGTTTGAGTAAGAATGAACATAATTCACATACGTGTGACATTCCTTTCTTATTTTTAGTGTGAACAGTGATAGCAAGTAAGTAGTAAAGAAGTTAAAAAGCAGCAGTTATTGTTTATTATGTGTTTATGGTAATAAACAGATGATAAAAAACTGCTTATCTGTTTTTGGCACGGGAACAGGTTGCCCAGAGAGGTTGTAGATGCCTCACCCCTGAAGGTGTTCAAGGCCAGGTTAGAAGAGGCCCTGGGCAACCTGATCTAGTGGGAGCTGTCCCTGCCCATGGCAGGGGGGTTGGAACTAGATGATCTTTGAGGTCCCTTCCAACCCAAGCCATTCTCTGATTCTAATGATTATCCCTTATGAAGAGATGTGTTTTTTTAGACTTTATAGTAAAGGAGAGGTTTCAAAAAAACCTTGAATGGCAATAAGACAACTGTAGAATTTCTGCATATGAAAAATGCAAGTAAAAGAAGTGTAAATGTCTTTAGCTGTAAAGGTGACACCGTGTCATCAGCTGGAGGCACAGGTGTCTGCGCTACAACAAAGTTACTAGGTCAGGTAAATAGAGAGGGCCTAAGGTGTTAGGTACCTGAGAAATACAAGATGACAGGTTATGTTTACACAGAAATAGAAGGGGACATGGTCAGAGATGTCAGTCAAAATAGCTTTCTAGAAATAGCAGGACTAGTGGAAGGAATGAAGAAGTAGCTATGTTGTACCTCAGTCGACAAATCCTGGATACCTGCTGAGATACTAGATTGGAAAAAGAGAAATATCTCATGACTGAAAAGAAAGGCTGTCATTGCACACCCTCTTTGGTCTAGCGACAGAGCTGCAGCCTACAGCCTTAGGCTCTGAAATTGAATTTCCTAACTTCCTTAGTACCACTGGAAACCTGCCGGCTCTTAAGGCACTGACTTCTCCACCTGTGAAACAGGGATGACAACATTTTGGTCTCTGCTTGGTTTGTGAAAATGAAATTGCAAGAAGCTTGAAAGTTAGCGTTGGAGGGAAGCCTCTGTATACAAAGGAAAACTACAGGCAGCGAAAACAAAGCTTCGAAGATGTTTGTAGAGACAGGAGACAGTTGTACCCCTACAGCAGACACTGAAAGAACAAGAGACATCAAATGACAGAGCCACAATACAGAAAGGACGACACCACAGGTGCAAAAAAGTAAATTAATTATAACCAATAGAAATAAAAAGAAGATAACAGTTCAAGCAAAAGCCTTAAAACTCTTCTAAAGAAAGATCACTGGAGATTTTACTGATAGTTAATGCCACAAGGCAAACCCATGCTGCAATGTACACCACAGCTCTGGTCCCTAAACATATTCACCGTGATTTCATTGCTTGTGGGTCCTGGTAGGATGTGGCCTTAATGTGTGCTCTCTCCTCCCTGAGCCTTAATTTCTGCTGGAAACCTAGTCCTGGGAAGGGTGGGACCTGTGCTGTGCTCCAACAGAGCCAGCCAAGGAGCCCCGGCTGTGGGACACGCCAGGAAGCACTTTGGTGCTATGGTTTCAGCCAGCAAGAGCATGACAGACAGCAGAAGCTCTGGAGATCGTGAAGTGAAGTAATTAAATAGCAAAACCAATGCTTCTGGAAAAACAGACTGAATCGTGAATCGACAATCCAGAAGCATATGGATGAGGGAACAGTTGTGACATAGAAGGATTAGAGACAATTTTAGGTAATAGCAAAAATGGGTAGGAGCACAGGCAGGAGTAGGACTGAACGCATCTCTCCGAGAGAAGTGGACAACAAAGGAAGGAGCAGAGATGGAACTTAAAAAAGTCCACAGGGGAGAAAAGGCAACAGGATGAGATACCACAAGTAGAAGGCAGCTACAGGAGGTAAGCAAAAACAGAAATATAATGGAGAAAAATGTGGAATGAGTGAGTCAATGAGTTAGTACAAGGAAACAAGTATTTCAGAACATTTAGGTCTCATTTCCACAATGACATAAAACTTGGGCACTGCTCAGACTGCTAGCACGTAACCTCATGCTAGAGAGCTGCTGTAGCTGGTCTGTGGCATAGACAGCACAATGGTTCCCGTTCTCATGGGCTGGTGAGGTGGGATGCTGCTGTGTTCAGCAACGAATGGCCAAGCCACATCAGAGCAGACAAGGTTATTGTCTTTAACAGCTTTTACCCCTCCAGGAAGGAAAAACTTCAGCAGACCACAAATAATTGCGCCATGACATTTAGAATTTAACTAAGGCCTATACCTTATTAAAGGGAAAAAATTTTGCAATTGGTCATTCTGACATCAGTTGCTGGATCAGACATGCACAAATCCACCGGATCTGGCAATTTAATTTTCTTTTTTTTTTTTTTTTTGGAGGCCTTCATTGTTTTTAATCCCCAGCACTGCTGTGATAGAAGTTGCAGTCACTTATTGGGGACATAGTTCTGTCACTCACAGTGGTCCTTACAGTCAGGAAACTCAGCTATTGTTTAATAGCCAACAAAAATACAATCCACTGGTTGTCCTCTCACACAGCATGTAGCAGAGCAAAGTGTAGAAGAAGGAAACATGGGAGTCTGCCCAACAGGGGACCAGCTCCTTCACTGTTACATCCTTGTTTTGAGGATATAAGTCGTGCTGCATTAAGGCCTCGAAGTGACACTTCTCAGCAGAAAAGTACTGGACTGACTTAGCTACCTAATAGCTAGATGAGCAAAAAAAGAAACCAAACATGAAGTTCATTGTAAATGAAGGAACACAGGTTGCTGAAAATGCGATCATATTTAAACACAGCCTCCAACCACAGGCACAATCTGAATCCAAGAGCCAGCCACTGCAAATGAAGAGTGTCCCTAGCACGGATGGTGGTTAAGTTTATGACTGCTGTGAACAGACTGACATTTCACAACGATAAAAGCAATCTATGCCAGCTCTATTCTGGTATCAGCACTGTTCAGAATTGCAAAGACAGTATATAGCTATTTACTCTTTGCCACGTATCTGACGAGTGAGTAGCATGCTAGAACTTGTTCTGCCTCCTAGGTCTACCAATTTTTTAAAGAAAACAAAGTTCCTATTATTTTTGCAACAATGTACTACACAAAACACCTAAAAATCAAGAGAATGACAATTTTGGATGAAAATAATTACAAAAAAAAGGGAATTGCTTTCCATTCTTCAGACATTCTTCTACAACAGAGGCATCTTCAAATTTTTGTAAAAACACTGATGATTCACCTTCTTTGGCCTATGTTAAAAACAATTATACATCCACACGACTTCTAAAATTGGACACAGGAGTACAGTTTGAGGTTTTCTACAATCAGCTCTTTTTTATTTGGGAATAATCAGGAGTCAGCCTTGGGTATTTCTCTTAGAATGATTAAACAGCTCCAAAGTCACTTCTGTAACTCAAGAGAAGAAATTAAATAGAAGTTAATACCAATAATAAAGCCCAAAGGCTTACCATCCTACCAAGATAAAGAAAAAACAAACCACACCTCAAGCCTATTTAATTATTGCTTGTTTTTAAGTTTAAGTCTATAGAACTGGGCCAGTGTTCTAAATTCCCACTATGTATCTGTCACCCTCCTTGGTGTACATCAGCTCAGTTAAATTATGTACCTGAAATCCCATTAAAGCACCTACATGCAAGCAACAGCTCCAATGATAAAAATGCTAAGGCATAGCACGTTTCTTAAAATCCCAACCCCCCAAGAACTGTATCACTACGTTTATCAGCCAAAAAGAGTCCCTTAGTTGGACTTTCTCTTCTTTACCAATCGTAGTAAGATTTCTAATTGAGAAAGAAGGCAAGATGACAAAAAATATGATGACATTCAAAAACTTTTATATAGTACAGGGTCACAGTAGTTACTGAAGCTGAAACCAGTGTAGTGGTTTCCTTTGGAGCCAAAACTTTGTTCTTTGTCAAGAATCTATTTTGTCCTGTGTTCTGTGAAGTGGTTATTTGACATTGCCTCTGCTTCTTAAGCTAAACCTGCTGCCAACAAGCCTCAACTGAGAAAACACTACAGTCCCAGAAACCTTTCCTCCTTCTTCAGTGCATATTAACTCCTCGTTCTCAACAATGTAATTCCCTTCCTCCAAACACAGGCTAGAAAAAAACCATTTTAACACCAAATTATGAAACAAAAGCATATTGCGCAAATTCTTGAGTCCTACGGAACAGCCATTTTCTTGTCTGCAACTCTCAAGTTTCCTCTATAACATGCTCTTACACCAATAGCTGCCATTACAAACTCCGCTATTCTGATATTTTCTAACACAATAAAAGCTCAGAGAACTAGAATGAGCATTACAGCACTACCTTTGGGAGACCACACTTTCCAGCAGTACTGAACATTTGCATAAGATGCCTTCAGTTCAGTGAGAGCGTACAGGGAATGACTTGAAAGAAAGCATGACAAGATTTTTTGTTATGAAGTGAGAGCAAAGTCAAAGTGATTTTAAGCAAATCACTTTTTTATCTGTTGCAATGTTGCTATTGTTCACGTACAAGATTTAATGCATCTGTCTCCATAATGTTCAACAGATCTTTTACAAATAAAAGAAGTAAACAATACCGTAGCAGAATTTGATGTTCATCAAATCTATCTTTTAAAATTTCTTAAGTTACTGAAGTTTATGTTTAAAATTATGGAAAGAAGCATCAAACACTATTTGCAATACTTACTAAGCATGGAAATTGCATTCTGACCTAGCAAGCTTAGTCTCAATTGTTTAAATCAAAAGTGTAATTGCTCCCTGTATCCATATGTTTAGTTTCTATGAACAGTCCAGTCTAGATTTCTTAATTTATCATCACACTTGCTGTAAAGGCAAGCCCTTATTTAACACATATCCTACACTCCCAATGAATTAAAAATAACAACAAAATCACATCTCCCACCTCTTACCACATTCCACCTCAGTTTTTATTCCTGCACCAAAGCATACCTGTCTATAGCTCCTTTTGAAGCTGCTTTTTTTGAAGGCATCTAGGACAAAAGCAAGGTGGTACAAGTTCTCGTGTCTCAAGACCTGCAAACAGGAGCTGTCTGCTCACATGGTGGTAATTGCAGGTGCAATCAAACAGCACAGCTGCAGGTTAATTAATTCAGGTGAAAGAAAGCTTGTTGAAAATGCACAGCGGATGGTCTACACTATGATTTAATTTTATTTTGGATTTACTTTAATTTTATTTTGGATTTTTTGCAAACCAGTCACTCAGATGTCTTTAGGATAGGGGCCGACAGCATTTGAAGGTGGTGCTGTTACTGTGTGATACTACTTGGCAACTGAACCCGACATCAGGATCACATCCATTATTCCCCAAGTATATCATTTTTTAAATGGCCATCTTACGACAATCAGCCTATGCTGGCATTTTAGCTAAGAGCAACATGTGAGCAGCTGGTTCCCATTTTGAAATCTGATTTGGAAAATATACCAAACCAGCTGCACTCAGTTCTCTTATCCTGAAAACGCTGTTCTTTAAAAATATTTTCCATATATAATTTACAGCTTCTGTACTTTTCTGGCAAAGAAAAGAAAACAAACCCTAACACTGTGTAGTCTGGCTTACGTTGAAAAATCATTTTTGTTTAAACAAATTTAGAATCATTAACAAATTTAATAGAGCACTTCTTTGTAGCTGCTGTGACATTCTTAAATCAGCTGGTATAAATGTGAAGGATCAATGATTTAATTAGCTTTTTTTTTTCTTCAGTATAAATCCAGTGGAATGACTGCAGTCAGACAGCTGAAGATAGGTAGTTTTCCAGAAGTCAAACATATGCTCAGATCATAATCAATTTTTCAGAAGAGAAGATTAATCAAAGCCTTTTTAATAAAAATTCAATACTGTAAAAAGATCTCTAAATGTCTGGACTGTTATTTCCAGCCACAAAAATGGACTCCATAGATCTTCAGATGACTCCATGGCAGACAAATGCAAAACCTCTAACAAGACAGGGTTTCTATTCTGACTCTATCAAAAAAAAAAAGCTTAAAAAAAAAACCACCAACAAAACAATTTTAATGTTGCATGACCAAAATACATGTAAACAACTGGACTTAAAAGTATTGCTAAATTTGAATAGTTTCATAGTTTGCTAAAATGCGTAAGAGATGAGATTACTGGGAGAACTGTAGGATTTCACAGACTTGTACCACAAATGTTTTCTGTCCCTGAGTACAGAACTATAAACCCAGATGACAAGTAGGAAAAAATATGCTGGTGAAACAGGCTTAAAACTTGTACAGAACCTGAAGTTAATACAAGTTTGATTATATGTAGCAGTTAATCACTTATTAAAAGAGTATTTTTCCTGCATTTTTCTTACTATGTTTTCAGATTTGTAGACTCTCCTGATATTAACAACTGTCATTACAACCTTTCAATTTATCTAATAGGCACTAATAAGCAGGCTCCTAATCATATGTTTTTAAAAGGCAAAATAACTCCTGGGCGTGTTTTCTGGATCAGAGGTCTATCCTGAGCAGGAGCAATGATGCCAACTGTCTATGACATTAAGGTCTTTAAAATAAAGGGAAACAAAAAGAAGTAATTGACTTAAGTAAAAAGCAATTATAATAAAATAAAATTTATACTATCATTTAACTAAATATTTACATAAAGAGTATCTTCTGGAAAAAAGGCTTAGCTTCTTCTAGTAGTGTATTTACATTTAACTCCATTTTTTATTAAAATCTGCATAGTTCATTTTCATCTAACCCTGCCAGCACTCTCCTTCCAGTAGCCATTTAGGCTTGATATAAAGCAGCAACTAGATGAATTAACTTTGATGTTAAAATCCACCAAATTCTGAAATAAAGTTAGCCAATTAAGTGATACTTCTCTTGCAGTTTCCAAAGTGTAATGTTTGAAACAGATAACTTTCTGGTTTTGTACTAAGCTAAATCCCATTTTTAGGAGGAGAAGTATCAAAGTAACGCTGTGCCGGAGATAAAATTGTAAAGAATTTCCTTCTGCATGAGCCAATGCAGGGACAGCAGTAGAGATTCTCACCCCCAATTATTCAAACCTTAGAGAAATCTAAATGAGTAAGGGACTAGAAGAAAAAAAAATCTGACTTACAGAAACCCTAGTATGTTTTTCAAAATGTTTTCCTTTTTTTTCTCTCATGTACACCCCCAGTTATATAAAGATAACCTACCAGTTAACTATTATCTGCTTCTGCGGACACAATCAGCAACTTTGCAATTCCAGTAATCCAGTTATTCATACACATTCCTCTAAAATTACAAAGAGCTTTTGTAATTTGGTAATTAAATGCATGAGCTAAACATATTCCATCATTTATTCAGGCTTTGTTAGCACTGGCACCACCGTGGGCGTCAATGAAGTGTCAGTTAACTGCACTTACATATGGTAGTGGGTCTGAAGTGTCCAATTTCATTTTTTAGCCATTTCCAGGCTAATATTTTTTACAGTGGTGTATAAACACTAGTGATTGCTAATGCAGAAATAAGATGTGCATCTGGAATTTCCAAGAAGTGTCAAAAATACAGCAGACACCAAATACTGTCTCATTACCTCTAGGTTAAATAAAAAGACAATAAAACGGTAAAATAAATAAATTGCACTATCTTGCAGCTCAAAGCAGCAATCTTTAGCTGCCTTCAATTTAGCAAGCTCTCAGTGTGCCTTGTTGGCAGGAAAGCAGCGTGGAGAGACTGTGGAATTAGAAGAGAGGTAGCTCTAAGCATTCAAAACAAGCCAAGTGCAAAATCTGCACGCAATCTCTAATGTTACCAAAACTATAACCAAATGTTTGTTAGGTATAGCTGTATAGGTGGAAGGCTACCCCAAAGGACAGTCAAGGTTCTCCACTATTTGACAATAGTCCTCTCATGCAACAGCAGGAAAGTCACTCAGAGCCAGTGTTTGAAAGCCTTCAAGCACCTAGAGATAGGAATAGATGTTGGGGCTTGATACAGATGTTTAAAGACAGGAACACAGTGCAATCTGAGACACGTTCGGGTATCCACGGCACCTGCACAGAGTTGGCAGATGTTACTCAGAGCGTGTGGGACAACTAAAGTACCTGGACCAGCAGCTGGATGCCAGAAAGGGTACAACACTGGACACTTATGTTTAGGCAACTGGATTGTGCCCAAGAGGACATCTAATTCTGATTTTGTCATCTAATGCTCCAGTTCCCACCTATAAAAGGCAAAAAGTACTACTCTGCAACAGCTTTAAAGGCAGTGTGACTATAAGAAGGCCAGACCGCAAAGTGGTTAGGCAGATTTGATGGAGGACACACTGGAGACATTTATTAAGATTGAAAAAGAAAAAAGTCTACAAGTAGGATGTTGTTAACATAGGAAAGACTTAATTTAAGGTACTCTACATTATTTTTAAAAGGATCATACTTATGGATACTGACAATGCATACAACTCAACAATTCATCTCTGACATGCTTTCTGATCCTAGTCCCAAATCCCTGGCAGACAGTTCTTATCATAGGATTCGCACAGCTGAAAGACTAATATGGCCATAAGCTCAGGATAAGGTTAAATACTTCCATTTTACAAGTGCCGTATCACTTGCAAGCTTGTCAGTTATGTTGCTATGGAAGGTCAAAGGGATTACTGCTGTTGTAGGCTCTAGGATGGAAAGGGAAGTCACTGAAGTTTCCACTGCAATTTCTGCCAGTGATAAGACAAGTTAGTAGCATCCAAATGATGAATGTGGTTATGCCAGTGATATTTATTAATGGAGTATTATTTGCAGGCAATTAGGCAGCAACAATGTTTACAGACCTTGGTAGACATAAAAAGAGGGAATTCTTCAAATATATGCCACAATGGCATTGCTCCAGACAACAGCTGACACTTAGGTATTAAATCCCATCAAAGTCATAGGGAAGTTCTTAGATGTTGTGGATATGGTTAAGCCGTGTGCCCTCCTGAGAAATGGATTAATTGTGCTGAACTTAAAAGGCATGGTCCCATCAGGCCTGCAGCAACATCCCTTCTATATCCTCTATATGTTCTTAAATGTTTTGTATTCCACATTTCATCTGAAAAATGCTGTTTACTTTAAAAGGAGAACTGGTCAACACACTGACATTAACCTTTCACTTTGCAGAAACTGCGCTGCCTTAATCGTTTTTCTATCATGAAGCACAATGGAGAAAAATACCTGCAGCTTCAGGAGCAAGGGCAAGATTACAATTTCCAAGCTTTCTTCTTATCCCTGTGATACATAAATCTGCCTGTTACTGCCACAGAGTAACTCTGAAAGTTGTACTCAGGCAAACTACAGGTACTAGTACTATCTGATCTATGTCATTGACCCAAGGTGGTCAACAAGTCCTATGTTAACCATGGCCCTCTGTTGGTCCAGGCCCTCTCATGAAGGGCAGCACTGGGTTGGTCAGGGTAGAACACCCAGTTCAGTCCAAGATGAAACTCTGATCTCAGCGGCATCTTCTGCCCCCTGCCCTCCCACAGCCGGGCTTTATTTTACCAGGAAATCTCACGCTATCGAAGTCCTGCTGCTGTTAGCATCCTGCAGGCCCAGCTGGTGAGCTGCAGAGGCAACCCAAGGGCTCATTCACTGCAGTACCTCAGGAAATTTAGGTGGAAGCACGGGCAGTTGAGATGGAATACGCTGAATAAAGCATGGCAGAGTCACAGTCTAGCAGGGCTCAAGGGCCAGGGAGGGAGGAAGTGCTGAAGTACCTAATCCCATTAGCCAGACTGACAGTGAAAGGAGGTTCTCCTGAGAGTTGAAATCTAGATAGAAATAATTCTTAGCATTTAGTAGGAGAGAGACAGTGATGGGATAAGAGGGACAGATATCTCGTTACACTCTGATGCGAATTTAAGTCAAAAACTTGATATTTAACTTTACTAGAGTTTCCAAAGGGGGAAAAATGAAAAAGGAAACTGCTGCTTCTGACAGCCTGGAAAACTCCTACACTTCTGTAACAACAATATAAACTGTGTTAAAATATTACATTCGCACAAATTATTCAAATAAATCAACATTCACCCCATTTGCCATACAGTTGCACCAGCTAACTTCTACTTGAGAATCCTGGCCACCATTTTCTACAGCTATAAAAGAGGAAGGAACGTAACTGAGATTACCCAGGCCTTTTCCACTTTAATAATCCCTTCTTAAAATAGTTCGGAGAAGAAAAGCCTGAGAACAGTGTGTTCTTCACTTGTTGGGTTTTGTTTGACTGCAGTGAGTCTGGGACATAGTTGAGCATTATTAGAACATGGATATATCCCATTCTGAGCTCAAAAATTAGTTTGGGTACAAGAGGCATATTAAATATACTAAAAATACTCCCCCGCTCTCTCTATCTTGTCCCACAAAATACAAAACAATATCCTTTCCCCCTTCTGTACTGTTTGACAATCTTACTACTTTTTTTTTTTTAAAAGGG
Source organism: Anser anser (assembly GCF_964211835.1). NCBI lineage: Eukaryota > Metazoa > Chordata > Aves > Anseriformes > Anatidae > Anser > Anser anser. The sequence goes on from NC_139722.1 coordinate 37,925,649, forward strand.
ATGAATGAGGTTTTATTTCTTCAAGACTCCTCTGCTGATCTTTGCTAAGAATTTCTCTGTGGTCTAGCATTATAAACAATAAATAATAACATTCTTTCTACAAATAAACTTGATGTGAGTAGAGTCTGTCTATCCTGCTATGATTTCACTTCACTGACAGATTCACGTTTCCTTATGCCACTTACTGGGTCTGAAAAGGTTGTAAAGCATGTATTTGTGTCATTTCCAGCAATCACGTACAATTTAGTTTGCAGTAAAGAATCACAAAATGCATATGTAGAAGTCTTTACAGCTGTCAAAAGTTACCAATGACAAAATCCCCAAGAGATTGTATGCCAGAGGCACAGTTGTCAATGCAGCTCCATTTCTGCTCCTTGTGCTCTGCCTGTTCTGCAAACTGAGTAAAGCAAGAAGATTCTAGGAAAAGCTTAGTAAAAGGTCATGCCTCAAAAGAAGGAATAGCACATACACAAGGAATAGCACTGGTTTAAGATTTAGATTTCCTATCTTTTCCAAGCTGGATTTCAGAACTGGAATAGGATTCATTAGCATAGTTCTACTTTAATTTCAATTTATATAAAGGCCAAAAAAATAACTGTAAAAAAATAGTAATATTTGCAAGTGCAAATCTCCCTGAGATTCTATTGCCAAGGGCTTGAAGCTTAGGCATTAGGCAGTACTATACAGACTTATCTGCTGTGAGCAAATAACCAGATTGTTTGGCAGCAAAAAGCAGCATTGCAGGAGATCTAGAAAGACCTTATAATTGTGTTAGAGGAGATAGAGGTTAACTCTACACATTAAATGAAAAACCTAGTCTGACTTAGCCTTCATTTTGCCATGGGGTGACCCTTAAGGAAACAAAATGGCTACTGAGGCCTCTTCAGCTCCACAGTAAGGCAGCGCATCCTGCCTCTCCATCTTATCTGAAGCACTCCCAGCAGTGTTCACCGCTGCTGCTGTTTTGACTGTCACCTAAACCCTGACTATGGAATATTTATATTTATTTATTACTGCTCTGGCAAGCCATCAACATTTTTCAAGAGCATGCGAGGGAAAGGAAATGATGAATCAGAACAGTTTATATCGCTGTGAAAGCTAACTGTGGTTTTAGATGACAAGGCATAGGCCCTTCCCTTGCCAAGGACGTTGATGGAAGAGGACTCAACTTCTGCACAAAACGCTGGTGTTTGGGAAATGATGACTGTTTCTCTAGTGACAAGAGAGAGGGCCTTATTTTTAGCAGAGACACATTGTTATTGGCTATTTATAGAACAGAGCCAAACAAAAGTCTTAATCGAGCTCATCTCCATTATGTTATGCAACAGGCCCAGAGATGCAACTGAAACTAAAGCTATTGAGAAGGATGGATAGAAAATATCTTGGAAGTAACATATACACATTTTCTTAGTTAGCTGAGGCAGTAATCAATCCAGAAACACCTGCAATCTGTTTTCAGGTTCCAGTTAATGAAAGCACGAATGAGTTTTAAAGAAAAATGTGAAGGTAGATAAGCTAGTAAGTATCACAAATCAAATATTTTCACATTTCTAAGTCCAGAAAGAAGAAAAAGGACAAAATTTCGTGGTTGGTTTTGGTATTACAGAAGGCAGGACAAAACCTCGTGATGTAGATTGTGGTGTAAGAGAGAATGGGTTTAATGTGGGATTTTAGAAGAAGGAAGCAGAATTCAGATTTCCTGCTGCGAAAGGTCAGAGCGGGCTGGTTCTGTCCCTGTGTGTCAGCCAACTGTCACCCAGCGATCCAGTCTGGAAAACTGTACCACCAAAAGAACTAGCAGGAAAGAAAGGGAAGAGGGCTACAAGGCAGCAAACAGAAAGAATTAACCGTCTACATTCTTTTTGTGTTGGATTGCTTGTAAGGATATTCATACTGGGGGGGAATTAATTAATCTGTTCCCCATTACTTAATGGAATATACAGAAGTAGAGGCCTTCTACCCAGCCTTCTTTTCCCATCTCAGAGTCCCCTGGATTTGACATTAGAAGGAACAGTAAATGTGCACATGAATGTCCCATCTCAAAAAAAACAAAGTAGAGATGTTACTTCTCTTTTTCTCTGACACAGGTAAACCCGGTTGACTCCAAACAGTGTACCTCAGCAAGCACCACTGCTTGGGGAAGGGTTCAGGGCTCCTTAACAAACTTCCTAGCAGTGGCATCATCTCTTGAGAATTTAATGTTGCAAGCGATAATAACTACAAATCATAGTTAATCTCAAAAAATGAAGATCTTCCTCAGGCAAACCAGTGCAGCTGCTACAATTAGGAGGGCTATGAAGATGGTGAAGGGCCTCAAGGGGAAGATGTATGAGGAGTGGCTGAAGTCACTTGGTTTGTTCAGCCCAGAGCAGAGGAGGCTCTGGGGACATGGCATGGAGCTGGGACAGGGGAGGGTCAGGCTGGGTGTTAGGGAAAGGCTCTTCACCCAGAGGGTGATCGGGCACTGGGACAGGCTCCTCAGGGCAGTGGTCATGGCACCGAGCCTGCCGGAGTTCAAGAAGCGCTTGCACAACGCTCTCAGACACAGGGTCTGATTTTTGGTGGTCCTGTGGGGAGCCAGAAGCTGGACTCAATGATCCTTGTGGGTCCCTTCCAACTCAGGATATTCTATGATTCTAGGATTCTATAACTAGAATAAAAATAAACCCTGATTATCAAACTATTTCAGTTTTCCTCTTCCACAACGCCCTCCACTATCCAAAGCAATAGTCCACAATGTTTTTGAGTTTCAGGACCTTTTTCAGTAGGCAGACAACCTAAAGGTCCTCCTGAATGGTGTTACCTTTATAAAAGCAAAGTCCACCTGAGAGACTAAGCTGGGCAAGCAAGCCTGACTCCTAGGACCAAGCAGTTTCAGGAAGAACACAAACATGTCAGTGACTGGAAATGAAACAGTGGGTGCGTTCAAAGAACAATTGTAACTGCAGTCAAGGCAGTGATAGGGTTCAGCCTAAGCATCTACCCTTCTCCTCTCTGGCTGTCCACAGTGATCTTCACAAGGACAGTAACGTTTACAGAATGGTGGAAGGAAAAGGTAGCCATGAACTTGAAACATTGGCTCAATGGGCCTGAGTCCCACTGAGGGACAAAATCTCTAAGCAGAAAGATCTTCACCAAGTCTGCCATAGGAGGGAGTTGTTGCAGCAGTATTTCTTTCTGTGTTCCCTCTGAACGTCACTTTCACTTGAACTAGATGGGAACATAGAGGCACAGTGCAAGTCTTGGTCTTGCACCACCACAATTCACAAGAGGACAGAGGCACCGATGTCCTTGTACTCACAATCTGTGTCTGAATATACTGTCAGAAGCACTGTGTGGTCCAACCACGTCCTTCATGATGCACAGCTCTAACTACCTTTTATGTTGATGTTTTGCCAGTATATTCTCTTGCCAGAAGTAAGGTCTGTTTAGAATTAATTGTTTACAAATTGAATTATATTCCAATGTAATCTACTAAATGAAAACATCTATTAAAATATTTGTGTATTTTTCTCTTGTTGATTTGTAACTCTTACAGTTGTTTTCAAAGTTAGATAAACCTTACTTACCATAAAAGACTGTTTTAAAGTAACACATGATGTGAAATTTAACACTGCTACCATCTGTGAATAATGTAATCAGGCAAATGAGGAATAATGACTACATCATGGTAATTTAGGACAGAACATACTGAATTACAATTGTCAGCAGCTTGGTTTATAGATCACAAGCTTAAGAAAAGCACAGCATATGAAAGGCACGGGGAAGGGTTTAATTAAAATATGACTACGCAATGAAACACAAATGTCCCGTGATATTACTTTTCAAGGATCCACTACTATTGCACCTTGAAGTGAAACTGAAAACTGTCACCATCATACGCATACAAGAAGATAATTTCAGTGATATTTCAGTATGCATCACAAATCCACAGGTTTTAGCTTATAATAGGAGTTCTATGCAACTCTTTGGGGTTGTGGTAGGTCGACAAGGAAACAACCTACCAGAGTTACACGATATTACTTTCTATTTCCTTAAAGTTTCTTGTCTGTTCACAGGCCAGAGGAACAAGTCAATATTGTCCCTCCCAATGGTGGACATTTCCTTCCCCAGTGCACAGTGGCTTCCATTGGGCATGATCTGTAGCAGAAAGCAAGCTGCTAGTATGCTATTCTTCCCTACTCTGGCCTTTTTCGGGGGAATTCAAGATGGAGTTATCTTTACCAGATGTGTGAAAAGGAAGTCTCCTTCAGAAAAAGGGAAAAATTTTCCAGAGCCTTTAAATCCACTTTTTACATCAGACAAGGAAAGTCCCTGTTATTAAAAAGGTGCTTTTGTCCTCTCCCCTCATCTCTTGTTCCATCTCTAGCCTACATATTTTCCTCTCAAGTGTTTCCATAATCCCTTCACTGTTGTATATGAATACCTCTTAGCCATTGATATATTTCTCTTTGCATCATCTCAGGCAAGTAGGGAAGAAATAGAAACTGGAATAAAAAGATTGAGCTATTTCTTCTGGTTATACAGGAAGTCTTGGTGCATCGACCCCAGCTATCAAAGTATTGTTTAGCAAACCCTCCTCTTCTTTTTTTTTTTTTTTGTAAACACAGATATTTAAGAATAACTTGTCATTTGGAAAATCTCACTTCTGTATAAAATGTTTTATCACCCATTTCTCCATAGGGTAGAACATAACAAACATTTCTGAATAGGTTTTACAGTTTGATTTACATTATTCAGCGATGAAAATATCTGTCTGTTTTTTCTCACGTTATAAAACATTCCTTCCATTTAGAATATTGTTATTCCCTTAAATTACCGCACCAACACAAAAGCAAGAAACACCTGGTAACATCCCCAGACATTCTAGCACCTGCCCACAGAAAGGGCAGCTGCTGGCACCAGTAATAAATAAGTAGACAGATACAGATATAGGTAAATAAATAAAAGCTGTTCGCTGGCTTTAAGCCAGAAGAAATCCAGATACTTTCCATATGTTTCTGCCTTCTCACATCTGGGATAAAACACATTGTACTAGTTTCATTCTGCCATGGTAATACACTGGATACTGTACCAAAATCTTTTAGCAATGGATGTTTTAAGCCCTGTTTGAATTTTAATGCTGACTCTTTCATAAATAATTTTGATTTACAAGAACAGTTTTTTGGAGGTGAATAGCAGTGAAGGCAAGAAGGGGAAAGTATTATAGTTCATGAAACTGTACCTTCATATGACATGCTTCTTTATAATGTACTTTATTATGTACCATAACATTTTCTCTATAAAGGTGGTGTTCCACCATGATACACCATAAGTGATGCTGCATCAGCTTATAAAAATGTAGATTTTCAAAATTTAACAACCAATCAAGGTGATACACGTCTAGGAAAATTCCCCTGGAAGCCAGTAAGAAGCCTGTATAAAGTGCACTGCTCTGTACAGCTGGCTACTTCCACACGTTCCCAGCAAAGCGGCTGAAACCTCACTCCCAGTTCTAATAGCATTTGGCTTCTTTGGAGAACTATGAGCGTAAGAAAGACCTAAAATAGGTATTTAATATAGTATTCCAACTTGCAGTCTTTTCTCTTTAATATATTTGTCATCACCTTTGAAGTTTGTCTTTAAATTTGTCTTATTAAAAAGACATGCCAACTTTGTGCTTTGTAATGTTCATGGTTATGTATGTCTTAGAGGTAAATACTCCATGGTACTGAAAACATAACAACAGAACTTCTCCCATTCTCTGAATTGATTAGGCAATATTAAATAGGAAAGCCTCTTCTGGAGTACCATGGCAATAACTGCCAATAAATATGGCTAACCTAAAATGTATCAGACCAAACATGAATCTAAGACTTGTAAAGAAAACACTCCTCCGTGAAACAGCCAGCAGAAGGCTAAGAAAAATGAAAAGAGAAAAAAACAAAGAGAAACTTTCACAAGGAAAAGATGAGCAGCATTCAGGCAAAGTATACAATTACCTAGATCACTGCAATAAGCTGGCAAGAGAAAATAATATACAATAAAGCAAATCACAGCCTACATCTTTAACAGTCAGACCCATCATACCAGAACTAACTGCAAGCACTGAGTCTCCTAGTGACAAGCCAAGGAGAAATTTTAATTTAGGAGCATATGAAATTGAACAGATTTCATAGGAAATTTGAACAAATGGACTTGATTTTGTCTTAGCTGTATCACTTTTCCCTTCATCTTAGCAAAAGAGTATCATAACCAATTTGGATGTTGTACTACAGCCAAAACAACTTACAAGTACAACATACAAAGTTTGAATTACAAATACTCCACTTCAAACATGAAATAAAGGACACCACTGTAGACCACGACAGATTTAGTTGAGAACGAAGTGATCTTTCAGAAGGTCAAGCTAACATAAATTGCTAAAAATTACTCAAAATTAGTCTTAAAGATGTTTAAGTAAAAAGAACAAGTCAACCAGACCTTCAGACATTATTGAGATAATATTCTGCTTGACCCTGATGATTTCCTTCAGTGTATGATTTAAATGATTTAAAATGGACTACAGTTCATTTTAAAAACAAAGGGTGAGTTAGGGAATGCTTTAAGATAGAAATTCTCAAAACTCAGTCCACAGAGAAATTTGTAATGGTCCAAACCTTCTGTGAGGGAGGTGGAAATACACCACTTTTATCTGAAAGAGAATACTCAAAAGAGGAGCAGATGCATTACGGGGCAGAGCCAAACCAGCAAACCACAGATCAAGAGCAAGGGATTCTCAGCCAACTGAGGGTGATGGGGAAGAGTATAGTAATATGTGGAGGAATCTGTGCTTCAAGCACAGGAATTAATACTACCTACTTGCCCAAGTTTCTTTTACACAGGAACTAGGGAAGGAAGAACAGAGGTTGTACATATCCAGGGAAGTTCCCAGCATGGAGTCAAAACATGGATGGGGCACAAGTTGAGACCAACGAGTTGGAAAGTATTTACAGGTCCCACACCTCAGTCCTGGCTTTACAGTTCACTGCAGACATAGATAGCATGTTTTGCTAAGGATCCTGGTACTTAGGCTATTTTAGGTATGCACACTGAATGCAGGGCTAGAACTCCAAATATTTTAATGAACAAGGAAAATGTGAACAAATGTGTTATTGACATGAAATGTAATATTTTATGCATCATGTTCTAATAATAGATTTAACTACTTCCTGTATAGGAGAAAAAGAGGCAAGAAAAAGAGATGATTTAGTATAGGTCTATACCATGGCATTTAAAACCAAAATACTAGAAACTTAGTCCTGTTTTGGTTTGGATCAGGGCACAAGCAGGGGTTGGTCATCTTTTTTTTTTTTTTTTAATAGAGGAGAGTCAGTACAGAGCGAATGTAACCCTAAAGCCTGGAGAACAAGAAGATGAAGAATTTATCACAACTGCAAGCAGGCAGCAGAAACAGCCTTTGCCAGGTACGATACCTTCTTTCAGACTGCTGACATCTCACACACAAAGTCGGGGAGACAAAGAAGAACATGTAGGCACTGCACTAGGCATAGAAAATTATTAGGCAAATACAGTCCAAATCTCATAAAATAGTTTGAAAAACTAGTTCACTTATCTCAAGATAAATGTTACCACTCATGCAATGAATTCATAAAAATACAATATTTAAGGCAAGTTAGAGAGAGCTGATCATCTTATAAACTACAATGCTCAAAATAAAAAGATCAGGAACCTAGCAACTCTGTTCTCATCGTTCTTTCTTCCTTTCATAGCTAACGACATTTATTTCTCCCAAGATGAAGTTCACAGTGGAATTCTCCAATGAATAGCACAAATATATCACATACCTTGAAGTCACAGCTTCCATGAATTCATCAAGGAGATCATCATAGGCTTGACCTCTGATTCTCTTGTGTCTCAGCCCAATATACAAAGGATCTTTCAGCAGTGCCTGTTAAAAAAAATGTTTGAACTACTACATGAACAAGTTACACTAGTACATTCTACGTTAATAAGAAGGGGGACAACAATACAGTGTTTGAGGATTAACCCAAGCATATGAAGTACATATCCATTTATCCACCTCTATATAAAGACTGAAGAAATGCAACAAAGAGATTAAAGAAACAGCCTTTTGTATCAAGGAAAATGGATACTCTAGTATCAAAGGAAGGGTAATGTTTCCAAGTGAAAAAGTAAAAGTTTAATCTAGGAAGTCAGGTTTCAAAAGTATCTTTTAAAGCTTTAGTTAGTACTTTTCTCTTTTTTTTCATTACATCCTGACAGCACTCTGACATTAAAAAAGATGTTTTCTTTACTTTTATTATCATATTTCACAAATGTCTCCCAAAGAACACTTAGTCCATCATTTCAACTGTGTTGACAAGCTGATATTCAGATAATGTGCTGCTTTCTAAAATTCAATATGCGAAAACATAAACAAGTCATTGATTTTATCCTTACAGCTTTCTAAAGTATCAGTTTAGGCTACAGCATTCTTCGTCTCAGTTATCCACGTCCATCATTTGGATACGGTTTCTGAATTTTTCTATGCTTAAAACTTGCAGTTTTTCTTCTTTGAGACCTATGATCCAAACTTTGCTCTACGACCACAAAAACACCAAGCCCATTTTACTCCATGCCTTCACTACTGGCTAGTTTTGTTTTGGTCTGATTTGTTTCCACATAATAACTTAGAAACTTACTAAATGCATAAAAGTGTTTTGCAATCCCTTTTGACAATTCACTCCAGCTACAGCAGGCTCAACACTTTCAGTGGCTCTCCCAGGATCACACACACAAAGACACTCTCTGCTATTACATTTTACAGACCTCTGAAAATGAATAAGATAATTTCTCTGTTGTATCTAGTATACAATCCTTCCACATGAGGCCAAACAGCTTGCAGAATCAACCAGGAGCTTGACTAAGCACTTGTCATCTGAAAACAATTTCCAACCCCAACACCACTGCAGAAACCTGTACACCAACTTCAATTAGGAAGACATCGTAAAGAAAAATACAGACTGCCTCTCATTGCAGGAGAGAGCCTTCAATGAGCAACACAAAGTTGTATTGGGTTTACCTGGCAAGGTTTTGGTAGTACGGGGGATGCAGGGGTTGCCTCTGTGAGCAGAGCCCAGCAGCTGCCCCATGTCAGATCAGAGCCAGCTCCAGCCGGCTCCAAAAGGGACCTGCTGCTGGCCAGAGCCGAGCCAGGGAGCGACGCTGGGTGGGCCTCTGGGAGAGCAGACTTAAGAAAGGGAAAAAAAACTGCTGTGCAACAGCAGCTGGGAGAGTGAGGAGTGAGAACCAGCTCTGCAGCCCCCCAGGTCATTGCAGCAGGAGGGCAGGAGGTGCTCCAGGCAGGCAGCAGCAGTTCCCCTGCGGCCTGTGGAGAGGCCCCTGGTGGAGCAGGCTGTCCCCCTGCAGCCCACGGGTCCCACACGGAGCAGATCTCCACGCTGCAGCCCGTGGAGGAGCCCCCGGTGGAGCAGGTGGATGTGGCCTCAGGAGGTTTGCTCCTGACAGATGGACTCCGTGGCACGGAGCCGTGTGGGAGCAGTTGTTGAAGAGCTGCTGCCTGTGGGCAGCCCCCGCAGGCTCAGTTCGGGCAGGACGGCATCCCGTGGGAGGGACCCCACGGGGAGCAGGGGACAAGAGGGACCGTGAGGGAGTGGCGGGGACAAAGCACCAGGGACTGACCACAGCCCCCATTCCCTGTTCCTCTCTGCTGCACAGGGGGAGGAGGTGGAAGATGGTGGATGAGGGAAGGTGGTTTTAGTTTGCTTTTAGTTTCTCACTGTACTAGCTTGCGAGTGACAACCAATAAATTGTATGTCTCCCTATGTTGAGTCTTTTGCCTGTGATGATAATCAGTGATTAATCTGCCTGTCCTTATCTCAACCCAAGAGGTCTTTTCATCATATTTTCTCCCCTTTTTCCTTCGAGGAGGGAGAGTGATAGAGTGGCTGTGGTGGAATTTAGCTGTCCAGCAGGGTAAAACCACCACAGGATATTTTAGAGAAGTGCCTAAATTCTTTTTACAGAACTGAAAAACCCTTGGGTCACAAGACTCATAAGTAACAAACTACTGTACTGGTCTACACATGGGGACATTTGTCTCTGCCTCGCTTTTCTTTCCATTTCAATAAAACTTTAAAAAGACATCACTTACAATGTTTAAAAAATAATAATAAAAGAACAGGATTGAAATCTGATTTTTCTGAAATGTTGCTAAATACATCACTATTTGAAAACAATTTCTAATATATTATTTATAGATTTTCAGAAGATACACATCATTAGGTGAAGGTAATATCACTATATTGTAATTATTTTGATTCTTTCCTTCACCAGTTCTATGTAGCATTCATGTTTAAAGAGCATATTCTTTGGCTAAAATAATTTTACCTCTTTATTTACACTATTCTAGGTGTTCTAGCAGTAAAACCAAAACCATAACTATGGATCTATTCCAGATACTGCAGGAAAATCTGACAAGAGCTGGTTGCCGGGTACCTTCTAAAGTCATTTTCTCTGTTGCATGCTCTTCTATTTTGATACAATCATTTCTAATTTTGCAGTTAAGAACTATTTCTGGAATGATTTTTTCATTCCCACATTGAGTTTGCCTAGCTATTTCAAATAACCTCAGGAAAATCTGACACATCAGGGATAATTTTACTTCTCTGGGAGATAAATTCATAGGAAATGCAAATTAACTTTTTTTTTTTTAGCAATGTGAGACCTTAAGATGAGTTTGGAAACCCCGTGGGAGCTGCATCATGCTTCCCACCAGACGGAGCAAGCAAGGCTGGAAAGCAGAACCGCCAAGCGGCAGAAGCCTCCCCGCTGTGCACCTCTGTCAAGAGCATCGCAGGGGAGCTGAGAGACAACAAGCAAAATCCCACTGCCACAGCTCTCCCAGCCAGTAGCTGTCTGCTGCTCTGTGTCCTTTGCAAGCACATCGCACGCTCCCTGGTCCAATCCAGATTAAGGCAAATTGTTTTTTCCTAACAGGCAAATTGTTTTTTATTTATTTATTTTTTAACACACTGCTGCAAGACTTTTATCAAACAATCAGTCTGTGTTCTCATTTTGCAAAATAATACCCAAAGAGAAGGAAAGGAGGAATGACAGAAAGAAAAAAGGGAGGGAGGGAGGGAGGGAGGAAGGAGGGAAGGAGGGAAGGAGAGAGGGAGGGAGGGAGGGAAAAAAGAAACAAAACATATATCTTTGACCCCTTTATTTTAAAAATTCTCGAGATGTTTCAAAAACTTCACAGCCAGACTGAGTCATACTGATTGCATCAAGAAGGCAGATTATGCTGGGCAGTAATTCTGTAAAAGTTCAAGAGAAATATGTGTTCACATTTATGCTGTCTTTGAAAAGTGCTAAATAAGCCACAGATCTGTCTTGAAACATAGGCTCTTATCTCTCTTATACCATTTTTTTCATCTTAAATATATGTAGGCATTTAAATCTATAGCTAATACTAAAACTCAGAACTCCAAAACAGCTCTACTTATAAAGACCACTATATAAATGTATTCACCTATCTTTGGAGCAGAAATTTCATGTGGAATATTGAAAAAAAACACGCTTAACTCAGTGTTTCTGGGGTATGTTTAAACTTCCAGCCTGGGAAGTCTCACAAGCACAAACAATTAATTCAGCAACACATCGCTGATGAAAAGCTTGGCCAGCTATATACCAAGAGCCTGAAATTCCTTTACAGCTCAGTGCCTTCTACTTCACAAACGTTACAGTTTGACAAGAAATAGCCCAGAAGTTCCTTTATAGTCCTGTTTGGAACAACCTATGAAGAAACCCAGCGCGCAGACAAAAGAATTAAACATTTGACAAGTGAAAAGAACAGTGGTCATTTCTGAGCTCCGAGTGGCAAACCATTGTGGAGCTTCTCTATTTCCAAAAGGCGCTGAAGAATGAATAAGCTGCTTAAGCACATTATCCTGTTATTCAGGTCAACACCGTGCAAACTGGGTTCCCGGTTGTTTGGTGTTTTCTTTTTTTTTTTAAGAGTGTTCACACATCTTGAGAGATTAACATTTACTATCGACTATTTCATGGCTTTCAAAACAGATCATTGGAGAGAAAGTTCTACACCACAATCAAGTGTGTCAAGCTGACATGATGATTAGGTACTTTTCCTCAATGACTTGAGTTTCTTTTGTTCCCCAACTTGTTGTCAAAGCTTAAACTTTGTTTTGTTCTTTTGGAAACCTAATCTCCATCGAAACATAACTCTGCTTTTGCTGGTTAGTGGGTTTGTTACGCATATTAAGTAACACTGGAAAAACTGGCACAAGGTTATTTTTAGGCACGCTTATTCTAAGGCTAAGAAAAAAGTCCTAAAACATTAAGGTTTAGCAATGTACCACATTGACGCTTTAATAGAAATGAGAGTTTACAAGAAGAAAGGGCTTAATTGAGGCTCTGGTACTGGAAAGATCATATAGATCTATTTAGAATTAGCTGTGTAAAATAACAAAGAGTCCTTTGAAGCACCACCTGAGTATATTAAAACGGTAATGACCTTTGGGGCTTTAAGAAAAAGGCAGGTCGTTTATACCATCTTACTTGTGCACTCTTACAGTAAAGAGATCAGCAAACCATCAAAGTTCAAGCAAGACTTGAGCTGTGCACCTGGCTTTAATTTATCTACAAAAGCCAAAGCAGCGAGAAACAGAAAATTGCACACATATATTTCATCAGGAGAGAACAAACATGCGGAAATGTCATCTATTCTCAAACTTGGCACCAAGAAGTTCTTTGGAACAGATACATATTTTAGTGCGTAGCTTCATGGAAAATTGGAGGTGAAGAACCCAGAGCAGCAAGACACTGAGCCTTCCCACTCACAAAGATGTCAGCAAAGAGCGGCCAGACCTCTCAATGCCACCTAGAAAGTATTTGGTGTACGGTAATGCTTCAGAGCAGAAATTCCCCCCATGGCATTAAAAATGTCCAATCCCTTCATTTCTACAAATGGGAAATGATGTGCATAGAGCCACAGTTATAAAACTGAAGGGGAATGACAGTTTTAGAGAACATCAGAAGTTTTGGGACAAAGACATGCCACATCCCAGAAATGAAAAGCATTTCATTTGGTCCAGTGAGACACACAATAACCTAGAAAAATGGAGGAATGCTGCTGCCTTTTCAACTCTTAGTATTTTCTTACATTAAAACACTCCGAATTCTTCCTGTAAACTTCTTTTTGTCTCAGTTTTCATAGATTGGGGAAGGGCTGATGAGCACAGTGGAATTTCTGTTCTCCAGAAAAGTTGGACGCTTCAGACATCTTTTTTGTTTCCACTAGACTGAAATTTCACTCTGTGTGAAACGTCTTCCAATAAAAGAGTTCATCAGTAAAAAATAATGTCGAAGTTTTGGACTTACCACCCGCTTCTATCAAAATTAATTGTGTAGTAATCAATCTGCATTCGTTTAAATATGGGGTTTGCAAGCACTAACACGCTGAATCATGATTTTCTGCCCTGCAAGAACTGATTACAGCTGCAAAGTGTTTTTTATGGCATTAGGAAGAACGTATAAGATTTCGTTTCCTATTAGACTAGGAAGCCTTTTCTCTTTAAACGAGCTTTTTTTGAAGTCTGAAATACAAGATGATGCCCTTAAAACGAACAGATTCTGTGTTTCCAAATGCTGACTGCATTTTGGATGCACAAAATCCTGCAACTAACACTGACATTAATTGGGTTTGAGGGTGTAGAGTGCTTTGTAAAAAGAAGCTTCATAATCAGGTAACCTTTTTTTTTTTCTTTGAACTACATTTCTCCCTTTACATATTTACTAGGAAGACATCATGGCCCTTCTTATCTAAACACAAGACCTTTATCAACACATTTGCAAACCACAAGGGAACTCTTGCAGAAGTAAAAACGGTCCTTATCCTCTGTTTCTTCCCAAAAGAAGGAGACGTCATCTTTGGGATGCGCTAACGTAAGTTTTAGCATCAGCTAACCCTTTATCTGGATATGCCCAACAGATAGGTACCACCTATACAGTTGAACTATAATAAATAATAAATAAATATAAAACCCACCTTTAACCCTAAAAACAACAATAAAACCTGCCCATTGACAGACCTGCGACAGTCCAGAATTTAAAAGACGATACATTCATAATTTTCCTTTGACATCAATCTATAACACAGCTTTTAAGGGGAACAAATTTGGGGGAAAAACATTTACAACAAGAATATTATGCACATCTGAGTGTTTGAAATACAAATATTTATTAATGTTCTGATGAAGCAATATACTAATGTAACAGAAAAGAAGTTACAGTACTTCAAATTTTGTTTAAAATATTTTAAGGTTGTGTTAGAAGGTATGGAGAATATGTTCTCTTCCGTATGTGCATAATGATCCCATCATTTCACACAGCTAAACTAGACTTTTTCAGTTATTTTTCCGTAAAGAGAGGCTTGACTCTGCCAGTCCAGCTTGGTCTCTCTTTTCATAAGCTTGTTTATCTAAAGCTTGACCTCTGCATCCTTTGCTTGCCTTCTGCTCTCGAAGGCTGTTAATTTCTTAACCTGAAGAAGAATTAGCAGTCAAAGCTTGGACTTGTACAAGAACTTGACCCCACTGCTCATATTGTAGATCTAGCTCCCACACACACAGACAGCTTTGCCCAGCTGAAAAACTGTCAGTTCCAGTGAACTTCAATTAAAAAAAAAAAAAAAACGCAACACTATAATGACTGGAAAAAATGCTTCACGAAGGAATCTTGTAGCACGCTATGAAATTACCACAGCCTGTCCCCGAGCAAGAGGCTGCACAAGACCAGACCGTGCCAAGGACATTCTGTGGCCGGCTTCCGGCGCATGCATGTGGCACAGGATAAAGGGCCCAGTGTGCGAGGCCTGCGGCCGCTGGGCGCAATGGGTGCCGGGCGGCTCCATCCACGGCCTGCCTGCCTCCCTCCTCTCCTGCTCATGCAATGTGTAGCTCCCAAAAAGCTCTCCCGGGAAGCCAAACCCGTTCCCTTGCACAAGCATGAAAAGCTGATGCCTAATGAACCCCATCAGGCTAAAATTTAAAATGCTAAAAAAAATCACAACCTATGCGAGCAGCCTGTGAAGTACGAAGCCCAAAGAGAAACGTTGCTGCAGCCATGAGGTGAAATGCGCCTGATTTTTCATGAGGCTGTTGTGCTGTCAGCTCTTTGTCAGGCAAGACGTCGGTGGTTTTGTTCAGGAGCCAGCTGGGGGAATCAGGCGAGCTGTGAAAAGCTCAGAGGGTTGTTGGGGTGCCGGGGGCTGTGGCGTTGCTTTCTGGTTTGAGCCTGTGAGGCTGAGTCACTCTGAGCTTACTTCTAAAATACTGGAAAGGAGAAGATACGCTTCAGAAAGAAAAAGCTCACCTCACTATTTTCAGGTGTAATTCAAGATATCTGATCACCTTGAATCTCACAGTGCTGGTTGCAGCCAGGTGCCAATCAGAGATGTATTTGCCTTAGGAAGTTCCTTCCTAGACTGACTTTACCATTCCCAAAACCATGGAATTCACAGGGACCCTTGAACTTCTTTCTGGATTGCCTCTAACATTACAAGCAACACACTGCAGCTACACAAACCGTATATGTTGCCATCCTTTATACTGAATACTGAAAATGAATTTTTTTAAAAGGCAATAATACATCAAGTGAATGATATATTTTTTCAGAACAATTAGGTTTTTGCTCTACTTGCTCACATTTCCAATATACTGTGTAAGAGGTTCACTAAAAAACAATGATACAGCTATTCCAGTAAATTTCCATTACTACTAAAAAATTCTTGAAGTAAACTTAATTGCAGAATCCAGTTTAAACCACTCTGTACACTACAGCAGCTTCCAGTTAGAGAAGAGCTGGCAGTATAGCTCAACACTGAAGAATACTCCAGATTACATCACTGTCATACAATAGATAAAGTTAAAAAAAAAAAAAAAAAAGAAAAAAAAAAGAAAGAAAGAAAGAAAAGAAGTTTTTCCTGGAAATTTAAATGCCACTAAAAGTTCTTCTGGTGAAACAGCTTACATTGCCTCTTTTCAAACACAGAATCATAGAACTGCCATCACCAAATCGGCAGTACAAGCTGTGCATTGTTCCTAAGGAGAAAAGCAGATGTCTTCAGGGCTGGATTAGATGTTATTTATGAAAGTACTGTAACTGAAGGAAAAAAAAACCTCCTTCAAAGTTATCAAGTTAGTTTGTCAAATCTGCATATTAGAAAAATAAAAACTAAGAGAGCTCCCCAAGGAAATACAAATATGGTTGCTCCAACATCTTCTGTTAACTGAAAGTTAGCTTTGAAACTCTAAAACTCATGAAATCCTTTATAGGCCACTCTTCTGATCCTTACATCCCATTTACTTGATTAGCAGTAAAATTCTCTTTCCTGATATGTGCTTGTGTGCCTCCACCATCCAGGCGCATTGAGTCCATTTTTTAGATCTACATTTGACTTCTACACTAAACAGCAATTACGCCAAAGTGCTCATTACTAAGACATTGCATTGTTAGGACGATGGGCAAGGAGAAAATTTCTAATTTTAGAATTTCCTTAATTTATACAACAGAAAATCTAGAATGATCTATTTGCTGTGTGACTTGTGCCAATCCAGAAATAAAGGCATGCTTTGTACAAAGGGTGCATGTGGGTAGAACACAGAGGCAGCTGTATTCCTGGGATGAACACTATGTGGAGACAAGAAACATATCTGCAGTAACACACTTCAATGATCATTTCATTTGCTCTTTACTGGAAAACTCTTGTAATATGCTGAATTTATATCTCCCAACAGATGCCCTAAAGTTTGGCAGGAGTAGGAAAAAACCTCCCTGAATTTTTTATTTTATCCTTATTTATTGTTTGAAGGACCCTAAATAAATTTAGGTAAATTTTAGCAGAGGTTTTCTAATTCTTCTCCCTCCTCCTCATCTGACCATATGTTGTCTTTTTCTCCATAGACAGAAATACGATGGCACATAAACAGTCAAATAAGTTGCAGGTATTACTTCAATACATATTTCTTGGTTGTGTTACTATTCTAAAAAAAAATCTTCCAGTTCCTCATCTTGACAATCACCTTTCTAAAGAGTATTATAAATGAAACACAAACAAAAAAACCCTCATCTTTCATGTAACAGGATAAAGTCAAGAGTGGCTGAAGGAAGCCCCAGGGTTAGGGTTAGGGTTAGGGTAAGGGCCCTTAAAAGGAAGGATTTCCCAACTACGTATTTTAAAACTCAATACTGGACAATTCCTAGAGGCCGTGGGAAGTTCAGCTTTCCAGTAATGGAGCTCAGACAACAGCCTGCTCCTCTCCCTGTGAATTCTTCTCTCTTCCTTAGATACAACATATTAGTCCCCATTTAATATTGCTTTCTGTCTCTTCCTCTTAAGAGGTCACAAATGATTTTGGTAACAGAACAGCAACACCCCAATATCTAAGGTTAGATACTGCTGCACTACTTCAAGCTAGCATGCTCCATATGATATGCTGACAGAACTGCATCTAGCAGAGTTGGTAATGAGATCAGAGAGGCCTAATTCATTGTGTATCTTAGGATACACAAAAAAATAAACAGCAAGATAAAGACACTGCATTATGTTTAACAGTCTCAGAGAACTCTCCTAATGTTAACATCTGTCTGCAGGGATAGGGATGATGCCAACCCCACAAATGCCTGTAATTTGAGTTGGAATTTGGAAGACGATCAGAACCACGGTTTTGGAGCAAGATTTCATCAGACACGATTTCAGGATGCATAACTTTTTTATACAGTAAAACTGAAAACAAATGGTTGTCTGCATGCCAGTGGCATTTCTTGAAAATCTTAATCTCTTGACTATTGAGAAAACAATAGTCCTGAAGAATCTGACATTGTTTAGGACTTCAGTAGATTATGCTACATATAATAAATATTTTAAAAGAGATAATAATCAGAAAGCAAAGAAATCTGATAAATCTCTTGCATTTAATACATGTAATTATCAGACCACCTAGCAAGATATCTCCTACAACCACTGACATCTATTTGCTATAAAAGCTTTTAGTGAATCCCAAAAAAAGCTCAGACTAACAATTAAGCTCTCTACACAACTGACTGTCAGCAGCCCCCATACAGCCAATGACCATCATTTCTTCTTCATGAACTTCATCAACTAAACAGCTAACATCTCTATCTGTATGTGCTGTCACACACCCCAAAACATTTAACAATATCCTTCGTAATTTGAAATATACCCGATGGAGAATGGGAACAAGCTACAAAAATAGATTAGCACCACCAAACTTTAAAAGTTTATTGTTCTTAAAAATGTGAAGGAAGATACAAACCCCCATACAAAAATGTTGAATGTTATGGACTTGTGGGTGCTACCGCAGGTGCTTATAATAAATTACAGAAGGTATTCAAACAACAATATTTAAGAAGGGCTAGAATAGTATCCAGAGTAACCTACATAGCACCCTGAAAAACAAGTCTAACCTCAGTGAAACTTTTTCTAGAAATTGGAGACATTTTATTTTTTTCAACTCACAGTTTGACAGCACACAAATTGTGCCTTGAGTCCACCACATAGTTAACTGAACAGAATTTTAACATATCCACAGATGTTCTGTTTATAAAATTGAAAGTCTTATTCCACATTATCAGTACATCTCGTTTCTGTAGCAACAGCTCTGATATTTTGCTTAATTTTTTTCTTTCACATGTAACTATTAATCTCCATCACTTGTTGTATTCTTCTCTTCTCAGTTCTACTAAACCTATGGTGGTCATTCACCAAAAAAAACATTGGGTCATATGGTCACCAAAATGTCTTTGACCCTGGCATCCCTCTGTCCTGTGCTGACATTCAGCCATAATCTTCACTGGAGCTAAATGGGTTGGGTCTCTTCCTACATATAAACAAGTCACACCAGCAATGTCCCTTTGACTGATGGGAAATTTATTAATCAAGTCTGGTGACATTCTTTCGATGCTGACTTTTCAGCTGTTGACTTTGTCTATCCTAACAACAGGAAAAAAAAGGCAGAAGCAGTTCTGTGCACAAAGTAGAACTCCTAGTGCAAGGCCCAACATTTGTAGGAGCAGCCTTACCGTTAGCTGGTGACGTTTTGTCCCAGACACTAGGCCTATTTCCATGAAAGCACAAATGATGCATCTTATCTCGCATTTGGTACTAATAGCTAAATTTATGGCTCATCCCCTCTCGTCTCCTCCACTGCCTGTCAAATTGCTGAAGAGGCAGATAGCTAGCATCTACCATTTCAGAAAGAATAGAAGCCAACGAAAACAAACAGTATCTGTTGCTGTCTTCTGAGTTTGAAGAGTTGGAAATGTTTGATGTATCTTGAAATAAAGTCTTCCATCAGTTTGGTCTATGGATATTCATGCATACTATCCAAAATAAGCATTTCCAGATATTCATTTCTGCCCTCTTTTATAGATCCCCTTTGCTGAAAAGTGGAGTGAAAAGAAATGAAATGGACTGACAGAATTGCTGTTAACATCAGAATACAGCTCATGCTTTTTTAATATGAGCTGAAACCAAGACTTAAATCCAGTGCCAGCATTTATGTTCTTTCTTGCTAATGCCCTTTCCTCCTCAGCTTCTTCTCGGGTCCTAAAAATCCCTGCAGATATGCTGTTTGGTAAATGTGACAATCTGAAACACCATCTGGCTTCATCACATTTTCCATGGTCTAATGAAGTAGAATATTTCACAAAAGAAATATTCATAAATAGCATATTTCATAAAAATAAATAAACAGTCTCAGAAAAAGAATACCACACTCTCCTAGCCAAAATGGCAAAGTTTAAAGGATGACAATGGAACAACAGTGAGAGACAATTGGTGAGGTCTTCTCACACACTAAGCAGTAGAATGGCATTTCTTAATGATACAAATTGTTTGTTTAATAAGAGGTTGACATACGTTCAAAAAAAAGTTTTAACCTTTTTAGAAGCCTTCTGAGCAATGCAGCAACAACCTGTCCGAGTAGAGAGAGGAAAGTGAAGTACAAATCAGGTATGAATTCATGTTATCTAAATTAAGAACCCGTATTGGATATTTCAACATATAAGGTTGTCTAAGCTCTTGTCTAAGCCACTCAGCAAAAATAGATAATTTTAAGATACAGTTCATTAAACCAATTTGAGACAGCTACTCTACAAGAAGTCTCCACTTTTCTTCATAAAATTAGCCTCAGACAATTAGTTCAGGTTTGGATGACTTTCAAGCTACTCATCTCTTGCCCAGCCATTTGGGGTTTATTGAGTTCAGCAGTGGGGGTCCAGGTTATTAAGATGAATCATTCAAATATGAGATTATAATTGCCCATTCTGTTGAATCGTAAGTATGGGAAAGATAAAAGAGAACAGGCAAAACTGTTGCTGGCTATGTGGGTATACTAGAAAAGTCTAGATTTGGGTCTAGTACCCATGCAACGTAAGAAGTCTGAATGGTTACAAGGAGACTGTGAATAGTGATCTCCAGTATTTTATGGCAGTGTAAGAAAACTTTATGCACAGGAAATACAGGACGATGGTGAAGTTAAGTCTGGTTTTGAAATATTTAATAATATATTGTACAATATGAAAATTTAACATAGAAGATTTAATTGAAAGTCTCATTTAATTTAATCATACCAGAACAATTGTATGTGTTTTAAAGATTATAGTAACCTTTTGTTGTACAATGACAACAGTAAACCCCAGGTGAAGAAAATTAAGACTACTCTTGTTTAATTTTGTTTGTTTGTTTTGTAGTTGTTGTCATTGTTCTATTATAGTTTTAAAAGCATTTTTGCTACAAAATGTAGATCAAGATAGGTTTTATACCTACATTAGGACAGAAGGAGACAAGCATTATAACAGAAACAATTTTAACACAGAATTTCTTTTCACTGTTAAGAAAGAAGCCCATTACAAGTGAACACACAGGTAATCAAAATGCTGTTAGTATACATATTATGATATTGAGTTAGAAAAATATTTAAACTGAATAAATGTTTAAAAACCAAGCTTGTTTATATTTGAGTTTTATTGATAAATCTGCCAATACTCATAGCTACTAAGCTGTGCCTAACAAAATTTGAGAAAAGCATCTAAATGAAAACAAGGGAGGTGATGTAACACATTCCTCTGGGAATGCAGTGGTAAAGAATAGCACATTATATTCTCCTTTTGCAAATGAGTCAAAACAGTTAACAGCTCTAAATATGGTGAGGAAATGCTGTTCCCCTTTGTACACAATTAGTTCATAACAGGAGTAGGCAATGTTTTCTTGTTCAGCTAATGCACATTTAGTGAATCCCTTAGGAAGCACAAGCCATTTGTACACAGTCTTCTACCAATTGAAGAATTAGAAGGTTTAATGCAAACCTGGAAACACCTAAGCACACAGAAATAATAGTAATTAAAAGACCAAAAACAAAACAAAACAACAAAACACTAACAAAACAAAACAAACAAAACAACAACACAACAACAATTTGAAAAATACTATGGACGAAATAGAAGACAAACTCACAGATTCTCCAAAACACCATTTTTTATAGACTGAAACACACTAGTAACTTCACTATTTCTTCATGAAATCCCATCTCAGGAATATTCTGTAGTCACTTCAAGAAAAGTCCGCAGAGGGTTAAAAATATTCCCGGTTAAAGAAGCACGCAGCTTTGAGGATATAGTTGTAAGTATAAATTAGGAAATTTAGATATTGAAGCATTCAGTAAAAACCTAACATTTGATTCTCAGATTTTTAATTGCAGAAGTGAATTCTGAGATGGCAATATTCACTGTTAAAAACAATGAAAATAGTTGTGTAGAACACATCCTTTCCAATTTCTTACAAGGAAATCAATGTGCAAGAAGTCTCCTTAAATGACACCGAATTGTATTTTTAAGGCTACGTAACAGATAACCTTGACTGATAATACTGATTTCCTCAGCATTCTCTCAAAGCTAAGAGGTCTACCTCAGCAGGACTTGAGCTCTAACTGGGTCACTGGAAAAAGCCTGGACTGAAGAATGAGCCATTTTCCATTCCTAAGGATAAAGACATCAACCTTTTGACAACTGCCTGATGCATCTCGTCAGTGAGCCTGCCTGCACACATCACATTGGATATGTTTGCAAGAAAAGAGTCTGTGAAAATTGATTATAGTTCTCAGAGTAAATCTGGAACATAGAAACATATGGAAAAAAAAAAAAAAGAAACGGACAAAAGTCAGATGCAAACTACCATGCAGTCTGACATATTTAATGAGATTAAAAGAGGAAATATGGTTTCCAAATAAAACACAGTATTCCAAAATACAGAATATTCTATGCAACAGAGACCTCCGTGTTAAGTAACAATTTACCATTTCTGTTGATGACAGGGCCACTTGAAAATATGGAATTTTCTAACATCCCACACATATTAACTCTGTGTATGATTTAATGGACACATCTGCATGAGCACAAAACACTTCCACATAAATGAATGTAAAGTCTGACTATGCACCTATGGTTAGATTAAGATAGGAGAAACTAGTATATACTATGATTACTGGAATTTAAAAAATAGCAGAACTCTATATTACTTCAGAATATCATGTGAAAAACACAAAGTTATCAAGAAATAGTACCTAACTTTGTGTGATGAAATATATTGAAACCAAATATTTCTAAGATTTTCAGCTGATGTCTAATTAGAGAGAAATTTGGAGACTCTTATTTGACTCATTTATAATAACGGAAATGTCTGTATTAGAATAAAAATCACATACATCAAAATTCATGTTTATTTTTTTTTCCACAAGATTCAGAAGAGCACATAAAGAATTACAGTTCCTTCCCTGTCTGTATTCTCTGAATAAAGTCAGGGAAAGTCAGTAGATACAAGAAAGCACAGAGCAAGAATTCTAAGCTACAGAAGATGACCTTGGATAAGTACTCACTTAACCAAACCCATTGCTACCATCAAGATAAGAATTTCAATATTAACTAATTCCAACTTCAGTAATAGTCAACAAAAATGTCCCCACACAGTCCTACTTATTCACAGAAAATGAGGCAACATTCTGAAATTCTGATGGATGTTTGCATAGTGGTTTGTTTCTTATTTAAATTAACAGAAAATCATGTATTTTGAAATACTAAATTTCCAAATAAATTCTGTGGAAAAATCGTAATCAGCCCTATATGCTGTTAAATATTCCCATGTTTCTGCTTGCTCACTTCTCTGATCTGTATGTAAAGCTCTGTGCCAGTGGACATATTCCAGGGAGTATCTCACTAGCTCAGGCACATGGGAGCCAAGAAGCTTCTTAGGAAACTGCATCAGGCTGAAATGCCTGATCTACAGAGAAAAAATACTGAGGCATGAGAAATCCAAATGAAGTTTTGGAATTGGCTTTGGAATTGAAACAATGCTCCCCCTCCACCAAATATGTAAAGTAAACCCCCGAACTAGTCTATCACAACTTATCGGTCTTTTAAGAACTTGATGTACATGTGAATCCTCAGAGTAAAGGAGATTTATATTCAAGTTTGAAGTGGCTTGTAACAGAGGGAATGTATCTGACATCTTTAATGATAAAAATAGAGTTTATTGTATCTTTTGAAGGACTCATCTCATGTCTATAACAAACAGCTGCTATGAAAATATTAGTGAGAAAGAAATAGCAGTGATAAGATATGACTCACTACGAACAACATGAAAATGTTAATAAACCTGAAGAAAACACAGGGAAGATGATGTGTATAAAAGCCCAAAGAAGGCCTGAGACGTTGGCATTTGCCACTGATATGCTTCTAACATGCAAACAGAGGAACAGAAAGATCTAGCTGAAACTGCTCTGTGATTTAACTAAAAATGCCACTCTGCTTGAATATTTAATAACAATACAGATGTATTTCTTCAATTTATCATGAATTACTTTTCTAGTCTGTGTGCTATATTACTACATGATTAACTACGTCCTTTGCTGACTATGCCATGTAAAAACTACAACCCAGAATCTAGAGCATTTTTGGCAGCAATTGAACTTTTAGGTTAAAAAATGAATACTTCATGATAAATAGTAAATATTTTTGTCACTATATCACATTTGTTTTAAAATAATTGTACCTCTAATTACATGTATAAAAACTGCTACAAATTATCCTCTAGCTCTGCTAAATTTAACAGTTTAGGTCAATATTTCCTTCAGAGAGCAGACTCGTCTCGTCAGGCTATTGATTTGGATATACTGTTCACAAGATGACAGATATAAACCTTTAATTTTCCATTTACTTCAAGTTCCATTTAAAGTGAGCGTATTTAACATAATTTCTTGTCTGTTGCCTAAAGCTGTGATTTCATTTCTTCTTCCTCTTCTGTTTCATTATTTTCTATGTGCTTTCCTGACAATCCAACCTCACTTGGTCACAAGTCTCAAAATCTGAGAAATATAAAGCTATGAATTCACAGAACAGGCTAAGGGAAAATAATATTTTACAGAAATAGTGAGCTGCAGGTTAGTCAAAAGACTTTCAGTTCTACATGTGTCAATAACAGATCAGCAGCATATGGCAGAAATATATTCAAATGGTAAATCTAGATTTATTATTACTCTTATGAATTTGTGACACTTCTGAGTTAAAGTCAAAATAGCTTTCAAAATTTTCAGGTTGTGAATGTTCCTAAATGTATTACCAGAATTGTTCCATAAGAGAACACTAAAGAGTGAGATAGGGAAAGCTCTTCAAAAAGTAATGAAAAATATCATCTATCGGGTACTTGTGATAAACTCAAGAAAGTTGTTCAAAGGACCCTGCAATGAGGGGCAAATGGTGGCTGTTGTAAGTTGTATCCTCTTTAGGTCTGCAAATATATTATGGATGTTGGCACAGTTTTGGGTACTCCTGTTGTTTAAATAAAGCATGTTTAGGAGTGATGGGCAATGCCATATTTATTTAAGAAGTGAAATCTTCTGGAACACAATGGAGAAAAAAATATTCTATACTGAAGCAAACACACTCTGTATGTTACTGTTTTGTTCCATTTAAGCTTCATATCACTATCTATGCAAAAATCCTTATCCTACCTAAATTTCTCTTTCATTAAAATCATGGTTTGAAGGACAATTTCCGATCAACCAGCGGCATCCATATCCCTTTCTGCATTTTTGGGAAATGCCAGACATACTCAGATTCAGACTTTCCATTTTCTTCCCACTACAGACTATAAAATCTAGACTTGAAAAACCCTTAATCCTGTTTTTAACTCTCTTCAGCCTTTAGACAGTTAGACACATTAATTAAACTCTATCTTTTCCACTGTACCCAAGCCCCTTAATTTTAGAAGAACCGTCAATAAAAACAGCTTGTACTTGTCCTCTCCTCTAACACAGACTATGTCCACTCCAAATAACTGAATAGATTTAAAAGGAGACTACAAATGTCTGCAAATTATTTTTTTTTCTTCTGCACAATGGGCTGGACAGAACCGTAATTCAGAACTGACTTGACTTTTCAGTACTTCTGAGCAGTGAAAAGAAAAAATGACTCATGATTGACTCTAGGGAAAGTAATACCCTACCACAATATTTTCTTGCCAAGTGGAAGGGGGAAAGGGGAGGAAAGAGGAATATTTATGTATTTTCTCATTTGTTGAAGTGCTGGCAGTGCACTATCATGGAAGGATCTTGCAGCAAGATCTAAGGGGGAATATTCTACTTGTAAAATAGCACTAAATTTGTGAAAGAGAGCACAGACAGCAAGAAAAACTCCTGAAAAGGCCTGGAGGTTACCTCAGCTATCGCCTACCAGAACAGCAGGGATAGGAGGTAGGGTGAACCCTAAGAAAAACACAGAAGATTTACTCCAGCAATAGTTTTACAAATCTTAATGTCTGGAGTACAGCATGATTGGGCCACAGCATTACCTTTGAGCGCCTGGCCTGGCCTTGCTGCTCTGTGGCACAGGGAAATGAGCCTGTCTACCTCAGCCAGCCAGGTTAAGTTGATCAGATTCAACACAGCTACACGAGAAGCAGCGTATCTAGAAACCTCCAGCTGCGTCACACTCGGTGTCATTTGCATGTCAGAAATGCTCAAAACTACTAGCAAACACACTGCAGAAAATAACCTAGGAACGAGACCCCCATATACACACAGGCTACAAAAATAGCTCCTTTCTATACAGACAGGAGCAACCTCTATTCGTGGAACTCAGGAAGTGCCATTATTATTTTGCAGTAACACTATCACTGAAGTGCTGGCTCTACTTCTAACAGCCATAATTCAAGGGCAAGGCAAGAGGAATACGAGCTCTTTAAATTCAGAGACCGCAACCATTTTATAATACATTAACTACACAAAATACAGTGCAAAACCACAATGAATGCCAATTATGACTAACTTATTTAGAAAGTCTTACAGCTGTACACAATGTACATGATTTGTTTGATATGTTTATATCTTTAGTTTGATAAGATTAGAAATTGCAGTTTTCCGCTACAGTCAGCTTTCCTCTGTCCAAGTTTCTATTTTGGTTGGAATACAAATATTAGAAGCAGGTTTGTCTCTGTGTTTTACCAGCAGCTTCCTTTTTCACATTCTTAGAGAGATATTTTGGAGTAATAGGAAACCTGAAAGGCTGGTACCAGTACTTCTGACACTTGGAAGTAAATTGGGGAAATGCAGAAAGCTAACTGTATGTATGTATGTATGTTGAAGAACTGAGCTTGCGTTTGCACCTCTGCTTTTCTGGATTCAGTCTTCTACCATGGATGCCTGTCATTCCTCCAGAAGCATCTGAACTGCCAGCCCAGTAATGCTCATTGACCTATTTAGGACAACTGTGAGAGCTGCCACATTCCTGCATTTAAATATTTGCAGCAAGTTAAGGGAAAAATATTCCAAAGCAAGCATGCAGGAAATAGCTTGAGACAACAGCCCACGGTTTCTTACACTCCCGAAGTGTGGCAGACAAATGAGCAATAGCTGCTCGAGCAGCTGCACGTTTCTCTCTCACGTGCACTGCTGGGTACTTACATCTATGTATTTGACAGTTGTATGAATAAAGGAACAACATCAGATAGGCATTTGCAAAAAGTGAACTGACAGTCATGATGCAGCTGCATGATGGTGTATAGGACCAGCCAGCTATTTAACTGTGTCTACCCAGTGCAAGAGAAGGTTTGCATGCCCAGCCTCCTTGAAGCCATCCTGGATGAAGCTTGAATCACAGAATCATCTGGGTTGGAAAAGACCTTCGCAATCACCAAGCCCAACCACCAACTTGATCTGCTGAGTCCACGGAACAATCCTGACAGCTGGCTCCAGGACACGGAGGCTTGCTGCTAGAAACTCCCCACGTAACAAGTTCTTACAACACCACTTGACTTTTCTGCACTGTGGGAAAGTACCATTTAGAAGAATTGAATGCTTTCTACCTAAACAGAAATTTATGGTAAATGCTTTATGTTTAAATGCTAATACACAACTAAACCATCCAAAGCTCCCAAAGCTGGCCGTTCCCAGTACCAAATTTACACTGGCAGTCTGCCCCCTGAGTACGGGACTGCTCTGTTAGCCCAGAACTTGCCATAGCTTTTCTTCTAAAATACCAAATAAACAGAGTGCTGATTTCTCTGTTAAGCACGCATTATTAGGTTAAGATTTTTACAGTCAGAAGAAACCCTTTCACCACTAATTTGACTTCTGTATAACACAAGCTGACAGTCTGCCTAGATTTCATTCCTGCTCTGGTTGGATAACACTACCAAACCATGGCTTATCTACTACCCTTGGAAACTAAAATACCACCTCCAAGCCATTGATAAAGATATTAAACATTGCAGAACTGAAAATAAACTCTGAAATACCACAAAACCAAAACTATTTTATTGTTCCTCGCAGAAATATGTTTTAAATAGTGTTTTATGTAGTAACACAGGTCTGGATTGTTTTTTCATTGGTCCTGTTTCTTAAATGGAACAGTATGAATTCAAATATGTTACTGAAGGTAAAAATGAGAGTCGACCAAAAACCCGTAAATTCATTTTAATGCTAGATTAAATCTGGTTATAATAACATGCTAATCAGGAATAGTTATTTTACTCTTATTGCTTGATTAGTCAATCTTTCTAATTTTACTAAAGCTCTATGTCAGGTTACATAACCAGGACCACAACCAGGACCATTTTATTTTAAATAAGAGCCCTAACTGTAATTCCATCTTCCTGAACTTCTCAATTTTTCCCAAGTACAATTAAACAAGACAATACTTCTTCCCCACTCAGCTCAGCTTGCTTTCCAGCAAGCAAGTTCCAGAGTGTTTGTACCACAGCTTTTTGTTTGGTTTTGTTTTTTTTAAAGAACTGCCATTATTTGGACATTCTGATTTAAGGACCTTGACAAATTGTTAAGGCTTTTTTAACATATTCATTCACTGTTAATACAATGGAAAATAAGACTTCTCACCGAGATAGATAAAACTGTCATTTAAAAAATATCTACCACATTTATATTGACAACGAACACTTCTACAAGTACCACCATTAAGGTAAAGTTTCAGGAACAACAGAAAAACTCATTCTTGCACTTCATAATTAGTATGGATAAAGTTCTTTTCTTTAGTGTCTTTTGCTTTTTAACTGTCTGTTAACTCAGTTTTTATTAGTTTCTTTGTGTTTGGTTTTTAACCAACAGGTTTGCCTCAGTGCAGTTCATTTCATGAGTTTAATAACAGTTTCAAGTAGCAAACAATCATTCGTATTTTAATGTTGAAATGTTTTCCCTTGATTCAAATGGATTATTTCCATCATCCTGAAATCATCCCACTTCTAGAGGTGAGTACATGTTTCAGATAGGTCACCAATGAGTTGCAGTTGCTCATACCTTGATAACCATTCGTTTTCCTTTTGCAAGCTATTTCTTTAACCATTGCAAGGCAATTAACATATACCTCTCTAATGTTTGATGAATGCCCAGAATGCAGAAATCACATCACCTCAGCTCCCCCAGCAACGCTTTCATATCAGTACTGAGACTGCTGCATGAGTACGTTTTACCTGGATTGCAATCCCACCCGAGAAGTACCATCTTCACACCCTACAAATAAATGACTACTGCATAAGGCACAACTTTCAGAGAGACTTTCACGGTCTCTTGTAAATAACTAATAGTACTACATATAATGTTTTAAAATGTTTTGGATAAAAATGTCCCAACAGCAATTGTTTGCTTCCAATTTGTCAATGACTTACAAAACTGGCATATTGTTTTTGGCAGTGGTCAACGCCACTCCTTTTGGATGCTCAGTCCTACATTGATTGCACAGAGTAATTTACTACTTCAGTCAAGCAAGTCTTTCTACTAGGACAATTTTAACTAGTAAGCAAGTAGTTTCGATCTCTCTTGTTTATTATTTGGGCAATTGTATACAAATTTGCTTCTCTTCTTAATCCCTACCTTTGCGAGTAGCATGATAATACCACAGCTAAAATACCTCTGCTAAAACTAACAGTAATAAAGCACTTAATAATTATCAGAAATTAAGTGAGCTGCTGCATAGAGTTCCTGTTTTGTGTCCTGTGCACAACAAAACAATACAGGATGAGAATTTGTGAAGTTTTTCTTGCAATCTGCTTTAAAGTAAGATTTAATCTTTCTGGAGAATTTGCAGGTTGTGCAAAACAGGATTATAGTTGCCAAAAATACATATTTTGAAACTTATTTTAAAGCACTGAGGCCCCCACAGAAAGGGAGAAGGAACTAATCTAAATGGAAAACATCTGCACATTTCAAAAAACATGTTCAGCATAATTATTATTTATATATGCTCAAGTTATGAGAGTGATTTCTATTGTGTCTCATTATAGAAAATTCTGGCTTGGGCAAGAAAATATAGCATAAAGATACTGTTATTTTTCCAAAAGATTTAGATTTTAAAACAAAGAATTGACAGCAGCTTGAACTAATATAACCAGCTTAGCCAGCAAAACGTGATCACTTTTTGGCCACTTCGGTTCCCTGAAGCGGTGACACAAACACTGACAGTAGGGAGGGAACAGGAGCTGCTGGGGCAGAGGCAGGGTGTAAGAGGGAAGAGATTAGGGGTGCTGGTGCCCCAGTATCACTGACTGTGACTGAAGTAGCCAGGGTACTAGAGCCAAGAGCCAACTGAACAAGGAATAGGAGCAGGCCCATGTGGGCTCTTCAGTCATGAGGCATGCCAACAGAGCCCAGCTTGCTCATAGTCCTCCAGCAGAATTCAGGAGTCTCATTCCCAGTTAAGCCGTTAAGATAAATGCTTAAACATCTGAGCACCCAATCCCAACTGGAAAAACAAACAAACAAAAAAAACAACCGTCTACTCTTTGAAGTGCAATCTAACACAACCCCAAAAGAGCAATAGCGCTGCCTCCAGAGCAGACCCTAACCCAAATGTGATTCAGAGCCTTCATTTCTCACATGCTGTTGACTTCTCCTCAGCCCTGCAAAAACTCAGATGAACATGAATGGTACAGAGTCGTAAGCTAATATAATAATTTCTTGTAACTACTACAGCAGTAAGGAAAACAAACAAACAAACAAACAAAAAAACCTCTTTACCCAGCCTCCCATTCATTCAAGTTAAGTTTAAGGTCTCTTGCAGCAGAATATTTAGAATTTACTTGGGGCTTTAACACTGCTGAGCAGTGGGTGCACATCTGAGCTTGATGTACACTTGGGCAGGAATGAAAAGCATGCCAGCAGAATCAGTTCTTTCCTGCGCTGCTAACCACAGTGCTGGCTGGGGACTAAAACATACTGAGCTGCTACGATTAAGTAGACTGTACAACTGTGGTGCAATTGCCTAAAGTAACTAGGAAAATAAAACTAATATTCACATTTTAAAGAAAATGTACAGCACTGAAGAGGCTTTCAGGGTAGGGTGTAGCTGCATTACCTGAGCGTTCCCCAGGCTTCCAACCTTAGCTGCTATCGCGCTAGGGGAACCTGGCGTGCTGGCTCTAAGGAGCAGTACGGAGCGTAGAGTGGAGTGGAGACACCACGGCTAGGCTCTGTGACCAGGTAGGGACTCAATTGTTCTTGTGCACACTGAGACCGATAAGCCGCACTTTTTGCTACCCTGAGCCAACGACCTGTCATGTTTTGACAAATGCTGTACTCTAGCGTACTTTTGCTCATTATAATATCATTATAATACCAAAACACACCTCCAGCCCAAAAGCTACCCACCTAGAAGGTGCGACCACCCCTCACTGAGCATGTGCTCTGAATTTCTTGGCACCTATACCTTTAAACGGAGACGGGAAAACTTTTCACCAACCATAACTAAGATATGCTTGACTAGAGTCACTCAAGCTCCACCTAAAAGGTAGAAAATAATATAAATTGGCCCAAGAGAGAAGGGATGTCAGGGAAGATACTATCATTAGGGAAGATACCACTGTCAGGGGA
Organism: Anser anser; assembly: GCF_964211835.1. Classification (NCBI taxonomy): domain Eukaryota; kingdom Metazoa; phylum Chordata; class Aves; order Anseriformes; family Anatidae; genus Anser; species Anser anser. The sequence continues at coordinate 37,957,121 of NC_139722.1, forward strand.
GATAACATCACGAGAGAATACACCATCCTGAGGACCTCCTGACTCCTGGGATCAGTTGACGGGCTGAGCCTCTCTTCCCCCCCCGCACTGGGACGGCTTTGGGTGAGATTTGAACACTTGGCTATACTGTGTGTCTCCACGGAAACTTATAAATCTCTATAGAGTCTTTGTGCCTTTTAACGTGTTAATTTCCAGGCTGCGCACCTGTGCATTTCATGCATGCTAGCTTGCTTTTGCAGACAGTAACTATCACCAGCAATCCAAAGAAGCTGTGTACCTGTTGCTGTAATAAATTGCACTTAACTGCATTGTTCCTAGCCGTGATAGTTCTCATTGAACGCGACCAGAGTAAGGGCGGTTATACATTATTGGTGAATCCGTGACTGTGGTAGTTCAGTGCTCTGAATCCGACCAGACCCGTAACGGTTAATCGGCTACATCCCTTAACGCGACAACAACTAAATTGAAACAGTTCACAATATGGTCCTAAAATAACTATCCAAGTGAAAAAACAAAAGCAATAACAAAAACCATCCTCCTGATAAGGTGAGTATGCCAGAGCACCAACCTCAGCTCACACAATTTGTAATGCATCTTGTAATACTTCAGGTTGGCCACCCTTCCAGACGCCTTGACTGAACTCATTGTTTAGTCACAAGAAGAGTGACATAAAAGTGGAGCTACTGGTATGTGTATGCTTTTTTTGCTATTTGTAGGTATATATTATATGCTTGATATATTTCAAGAAAATAATACCCCATGAAAAATGAAAATGATGGTGAAATTCAGGCATTGAAGCAAAATGCTGTATCATAAGTAGCTGATGTAGTTTACTGCCTAGAAACATTCAATAATAAATAACTGGCCCAACTGCTCAAACCAAGAATACAGTCAATGAGACTTGTATGTGATTTGATATAGCGATGTGCTACAGTGTTCAGATGCATTTTACAAATAAATCTGTCCACTTTCAGGAGAAGGTTCTTGGGGGATAGAGAGAGAGGGTAGCAGACTGTTCCCCAGTTCAGTAATGCTTTCATGATGCATTGTCTGAACTATCCCAGTGGGGAAGGGGTGGAGGTGTGTGTATAAAGCTGAAGTTGCACACACCCAGCCCAACAATCTAGAAATCCCTGCTACATTCATTGGTATGGAGATGTCTTATTTAGCTTTAATATTCATAAATCTCTGATGCATTTATCATGCACAAAGTTTAATGCTTGCATCATTTATACTGTAACTTCTGCTAAAGCATAATGATATAGCTGATGATATCTGACATCATTCAGAGTCAATAATTCAAATGTTCTTTCAGCAGAAAAGAGAAACATCAGGGGCCAAGTAATTAACTAGTAATCCTGGGAGGCCTGGAAATAACAAAGCCAGTTTTCAGCAACTAGCTGTCTTTAAATCTCTCCACGTCGTACAAATGGGAAGCCAAGTAAAAGCGGGTAAAGTCCACTTACTTGAAGCACTGGTACTTCATTTGGGGAAAATTAATTGGATTATAGAGCTTTCTACAGCTGAAGTCAATGTACAGCTGAAGTACATAGATGTGCACTCCCAACATATACCAGACTATACTTTCAAACTGTTTCCCCAAAATGAATCCACATCTGAAATCACTGCAGAAGAATTCTGCAGGAGAAGTAGAGAAGGAATGCATCACAATTTTAACTCTATCGTCCCCCTCTTAAGATCTAATTTCCAATTCCACTTTCTAACATTTACAATGTACACGGTACGTTTTTACAGACAATATCTTCCTCACCTACTCGAGCCTTACAAAACAATCTAGACAGTGCATTAGGATGAGACTTTTTCCATAAGACTTCTTAGGTTCCACATTATCGAAAACTCTATCATAACAAGAAAAAACAACTTTTCACAATTCAACTTTTATACAGTTCCCTTAAAACTGCTAGTATTACACCTCAGAGAAGGATTTACCTCATTATCTGTTCCCACATCCAACATCACTGGTAGGCACTCGTGAGGTTTCACTCCTCCACATGCGGTATAAAGTGCCAGTTTACCAACTGGAATGCCCATGCCATAGCAGCCAAGATCTCCAAGACCAAGAATACGTTCTCCATCTGTCACCACAATAGCCTGGAGGAAGAAATAAAAGCACTGTAATAATCACTTCTTTCTCATACGGTACTGTACATGCTAAGCATTCTGTTATCATCTTACTATGCTCTTTTAATTTTCACTTTAAAATGGCAACAGGTACAAATAAATCAATAGTACAAGAAAGGCCATGAATTGCATTATTGTATTTCACTGTGCTTTTGTTACACTTTTTTAAACTGTGGCTTCAATGTAAATGGGGCTGTCCTGTAAAACTTTTAGGAATACGCAAGAGAGGTATGTAGTATTACATTACAAGGGAACTGGCATTGTTCCCTCTTACATTTTTCTGTCAACAGTATCAAAACAGAATAGTAAAGGAAAGGTAGTTAGCCACAAAAAGATGAACCCTGGACTCCTGGGTTTTGTTGTAACTGTTTTCAGGAGAACCAGAGCCAGCAGCTTCTCCTGCTGGCCTTTCACAGGGCTGTCTACAGGGTTCTTAACCTTAGAAAATGTATTTTTTTTCCCTTGAGCAAATAACATACTCTGTGGTATTTATACATATGAGGCAGCATGTGTTTCCATTGATAGAAATACAGGAATTCAGTAAAACCCACGAAGTTGTCTGCACTAACAAGGAAGATTTTTCATAGTAAAGGACAGTAGCATCATACCCTGTATTCATAATGAGCACAAGTCTACAGTTAGAGACAACCTAACTGTAACCTTAAACAGCTTTATACAAGATAAAATTTTAAAAATACATAAAAACCCACTGCTGTAGCTGCTGCCAAATTGTCAAACTCTTACGTTAGCATTTCAATCACAACGAAGCAGGTAGCACCACAAAAATGTTCTTGTAGCATGAGCAATGAAGTACAACTACTATAGTAAAGATCCTGTGGCCTAGCAGAAGCTGTTAAAAAATTTTACAATGCCTACTGCCAGCAATGACATCTATCGTAAATACAATGCATGATTCTTCTTTTCTAATTTGGTGGAATTTTGGATGTTACAAAGTTAGTTATATACACACATATTTCAAAATTCCATATATTTTCCGGTTACAAATGGATTATTTTATTTTTTTTAGAAAGAATTGTGGATATCCCTGTGTACAACTTCTAAATCTTGATTAAATGAAATTGGCTAAATCACAAATCATACTCTGGAAGAAATCAAAGAATGCAGTAAAGGATCTCTTTCTGAGCGTGACCTGCAAATTTCAAACTACTTTTATGAAGACAGTGGTGCCACCCCTCTGAAATCAGATCAGCCAGGGAGCTGGGAGGGAGAGCTCCATGTTCATAACCCTCTTGTCCAAAATTTTCAATACCGCCAGTGACTTCTTGATACCAAAAGAGGAAAGGGATTGTAATCTCATCAAAATAAAACATTCAGACAGGACTGCCCAGAATCTCACTATGCAAACAAGAAGCTAAATGCATAGATCTGATAATCACAATCCTTATTTACAGCAATGATTATTTCTCAGCCCTGAATGTTATGAGTGCTTGTCTGGTTTACATGAGTCAGCAACCAGACATTCAGCTTCAAGCTCAGTATGGGAAGCATCTGACAATGTAGTAATTCCCTTGTCATATTCTGTGACAAGCAATTTTAGCTGAAAATTTAGTAGTTTTGCTGGATTAACCCAAACATGGGAACAGATTGCCCAGAGAGGCCGTGGAGTCTCCACCACTGGAGATCTTCAAAACCAAACTGGACATAGCCCTGAGAAATCATCTCCAGGTGTCCCTGCTTGAGCAGGGGTGTTGGATCGGATGATCTCAAAAGGTCCCTACCAACCTCAACCATTCTGTGATTCTGTGAAATGCAGAAAAAGAATTCAGATTTTTTTTTTAAATGCATAACTTTCAATGTAATTGGCCAATTAATCAATAATACAATAAAGGATGCCAACAGGTAAACAAGTAAGGATGGAAAAGCTTCAAACTATAGCTGTAACATCATTGTTTCTATTTATTAAAAAAAAAAAGCAAGCTGAGAAACAATTGAAATCTAACTGATAATACGCTATCTAATCTGAATATTTCACTAGAAAAAGATAATCAAAATATCTTAACCAAGCCAACCCAGGTGCAAAATGGTGTCAGCTTTATCAAACAAACTAAACTGAAATTACCTTGATGACATTTTCTGGCCAGGACTTCAGCATTGTAGCGATGTGTCCCCGGTCATGGATAGTAATAAAAAGTCCTCTGCAAAGAAATTAATACTTTTCATATAAACAAGCAATTAAATATTTCAATGTAAATAATTTAAATAATAAAATAACTCTATGCAAATACATTTCCAACATACATGGATTCAGTTCAGTAAGTGCTCAGTTTTGTAGGAACAAGTGAATTAAATATCTGCATTTAGTAGAAGCCAGAGAAAATGTAACTGAGACAAAATGTGACTGCTCAAAGATTCATAACCTGCAGGAATTATTTCTGCAAATTGCTAAGTTTGATTTTAGAGCTCCCCAAGTACTAGATATGTTCAGATGTATTCATGAATTACCCCAGACCACAAAACACATTCATCTTAAAACAGTGATCACTAATGCTTATTCAGTCCTAACATTTATAGGTAAGAATAGGTCCCAGTTGTAATCTATGAATGAAAACTGAAATGTCATATATTATTGTTACATAAAATACCTCGGGAGCATTCACTGATGTACTTCAACAACAGTCTGCCTATTTCATTAGATTCTCCTCATTGACATAAACAAAAGTGGGAAATAATCTAATGAACATCTCTTTGTTTTGAAAGTACAAAGTACTCCCTATAGTGCTGAGCATACTGAATTTTTACTTTGAAGAGTGTTTCTAAATTGCCCTTTAGTTCCACTAATACCTAAGAGCTTAAAGCAAACAGGCAGAAAAAAAGATGTAATTCCAATTTCATTTTCTATTATAGAAAAAAATCAACATAGTATCTTATCCTACCCTTCAGCCCTTTAGTCTTCAACTACTTTACTTGACATGCAGATATACAGCCAAATCCACTTAGACTTAATTTAATTCCCTTTCTTATCTACATTTCTCATGTGAGGTAGCAAAAAAAAGTCCCCACTGAAGTCAATCTCTTCAAAAACCATGGAGAAAGCAACAATGAAGAAGTAAATGCCAAGGATGCCTTCTTTTAAATAAATTTTGCAATAATAAGCATAAGGAGTTGTCTTCTAACATTTTTCTACAGCATTACATCTGCCTATTTCAAGATGAAAATTATAAAGTAAAAATTAGAGAAAAGTGCTAAAAAAAGAATTTAAATCTAAGTCTAGTACAATATCTCCATTCATCTTGGCATATTCGTAATATTGGGTACATGCCCACGTGGGTCTAAATAAAACTAGTAACTGAGGGAAACACTGGTCAGATAGGACTGTAAGTATTGCAAGTCAAGCAAAAAAATTTCCTGCAGTGTTTAAAAGTATAGTCAAGAAACCAAAAGTCAGAAGTTACAAAATATATTAATTAATAAATATACCTAATGTCATGTGTTTATATAGTTAATACATACTGGGTTATTTATACAGTATTGAACTACTATTGTGCAATATATATTTATATTTTTTTATTTAATTTCATATTTAACTGTCTTCACCTCCTTGATATACAATTTATAAAATATACAATCAAACTCGTTTATTCTTTGGAACAAAAGACAGTGTAAGATACACTGCAATTAACCTTCTTAATCTTAATTATACAGAAACGACAACCGTACACAGCTAACTAAGCAGGACAAAAATTGTGGTGTTCTTCAAGAAAAATACATATGCACTGCATAAAGGAGTATGCACTGTATGAACAGCCATTTGTGGTTAAATATTTCATAGCATCATAGAATATCCCGTCGGAAGGGACCCACGAGGATCATAATTTTGTCTGCTTAGCTTTCATTTTATGCATTTTCCCCTAGAACTGGGAATTGCCTGTCCCTGGCACCCCTATTTCCTTCCCCCTGCCCCAGGCTCAGCCCGAACGCAGCAGGCTGGCCGATGTCTGTCACCATTTCTTAGCGGTAATGCCAGCCAGCAGATCAATTGCCCCAGCTCAGTGTAAGCTAGAGTCTGCAGGGGTGGAAGGGTTAATATTTAAAGCACTTTTAAGAAGCTATAGTGTTTACAGTACACAAGCATTTCTATTTGCAACTCAGGTACCTGAAACAGAGAGCGCTAACTGAAATGCTGTAAAGAAGCAATGCAAAATAAATGCTGATGCTTCCTCCCCGATGTGCTGTGTAATAAGACGTTTTACAAAATGCTGTGTAAACTGGTTATATGAAGCATCAAACAGAGTTTATCAAAATTGCTAGCCTCAGAGACAGCCAATCTGAAGACACGAGCATGCTAAAGGAATAGAAGAGCGCGGGAGGAAAGCTACCCGAAACATCACCTTCTGCTTCTCCCCGCCCTCCGATTTACACGGACCTCATAGCCCAGTGCTAAATGAAGCGAGATTTTGGATGGATTTTCTAAAGCGCCCGAGTCCAGCCCAGTGTGGTTAAATGACCTCTTTCTTGCAAAGCAGGGAGAAAGGTCTCCACGGAGTAAATTCCACAGCGGAGGAAAATAAATGCAGGACGGCGGCTCCAGGAGGAACTTTGTCAGGACATTTGTAAGGATCTTTGAATAAGTATTCAGAGCCTGTTTCAGAAATCTGTCCAGGCAGGATCACATTCAAACAACAATGAAAAATACGGGGAAAGTGTAAACAGAGTCATGTCAAAAGCATTTTGCTCCCCTCCTTCCCCCTTTCCCTCCATTCTTCTCTACGTTAGTAACACGTTTCTGGACACATTGTCCCGACAGAGAAGATGCTGCTGATTTTAAGGGCACAGTTCCCTTATTCTGTAAGAATATGGAGAGAGATAGGAATCTCTTCTTCCTCTATCTGGATCTGTTGCCCTCATCCTTCATTTCTTCAATTAAAGCACTTTTCTCCTTTAAGGTTTCCTCTGCAAGAAGCTATGCTGCCAGGTTGCAGCGCTGCCCACCACGAGAGCATTCAGCCGCTGAACTTGCTGGCAACGCCACCTGAAACCACTGAAAGGCAGTGCCACGTATTTTTTCTTTTCCATGAGACCTTGCTATGGCCAGAAACAGCACCAGCTGCACACAGTTATTATAAGGGGGCTAGGGTGACGCGAACTGTTGAGGCAGCCAGCCAGCAGACACGATAGTTATTTTTTGGCTGTCACAGCACAGCCATGCGAGGAATCAGGAAAAGAGAGTGGTAGCAATTTTAAGCCACAAAACACTGTAGGCTGGAAGCTACACGGTTTAAATGGGATTAATTCATTGATAAGCTCTATGTATTTCAGTGCAGAAATAAGACAGTATTGTCCCTATGTGTATGACGTTAATAAACATAAGTTTTGTCCGTGGGTTTGACTCGGTACTTCCGGATGGGCTGCTTCTGCAGATGAACAAGTAATGTGGCACAATGTAGATCTACACGCAACATGTCTCGGAAAAGGTGTTCAAACATGCTACATGTTCAGCAAGTTGCACACAGGCACCAAGACCCACCTTTACTTCTTCTGGCCCCAGTTAGACTTCAGTTCAGCACTGGTTCCTGCCACTCTAGCCAAAGGGATCACCTCCACTGATGCCCATTTCGAATACCCAGAAAATACATGAAGCTACAGTCAGGAAAAGTTATGCAAAGAAGTAACTGTGCCTCCTTTCTTGTCACAACAGTAAGCCCACAGCCCAAAAGAATGATGCCAGGACTTTGGGATCCACTCACAAAAGGGTGGATTTTGGGGAGGCTCACTGAGTTCACCATACTGTAGTATATTATGTGGAGGTCATTCTGCATCATCTAATTTGGCTTTGTTTTATTTTACTAGAATTCTGATCTATTAGAACAAAGTAAACAGAATTAAATAGACTATTTTTTGTTATGCTTCAAGGAAATAATGTTCCACCAGCAATGTATTTGTCTATTTTCTATTAAAGCATAGTTCAGGAAAATGTGTCACAGTAATAAAACAATCCTTTCTTCCCTCTGCTTATAATAACAGGAGGTATTCTAACATGTCTCAGAAAATGCCAATTTTTTTAATGAAAAAAGTTCAAACTTTTCTCACAACCCTTCATGTTCAAAACTGTTATTTGAATTATGAACTGTATATAGAATTATTATAGAGGTGGCTTCACTTTCCCATGCTGCCTAAATCAACAAGCTTAATCATAATAATAATAATAAAAATAATAAAGTCTCAGGGAGCAGCTTCAGTTTCTTTCTGAGCCTGCACTTTCCCAAACTCCCGCACTTTGCAAGAATGAGGCAAGCTACTTCCCCAGTTCCTCTGTTAAAATTCCTTTACATAAACATTGTACTAGAAACTAAGACTACCTAAATCCCCATAAAAGAATAGTTTACACTTTTTTTCACCCTGAGATAATAATATTTCCCACTGTAACTGTTCAGTATGGTCTCCTGTCATCAGATAAAACGTTCTCAAACTTTTAATTACGTCTTAGCTTTCTAGGGTCCTTTTCGTAGCGATGCTCCTCCCAAGACCTCTGTGGCCTAGTAAATACTACTGATGGGCTGATTAAAGAAATGAAGCTGTTCACAGATTTTTATTTTTTTCAACCTTTCCCTCTGTATAGGAGTGAACTTCATTACTTTACAGTGCATGAGTATTTCTTCCAATAAATAAAGTAGTTGCCACTGAAATTTCAGCTGCTACTGAGCTTCATCCTGAATTCATCAATATAAAGAAACCCCGGCTTTAAATTGTCTAGACACTGCATATGCAAACCATATTTAAACATCAACGTTTGTAGGAAGCAAAACAAAGACTACATCCAAAACAACATAAAAAATGGGAATAGCAGCATTAAGAGAACAGCACATACTCTTAAAACTCCTGAAAACTTGGACTTGTATAGTAGTTCATAAAACAGGTTAAGTAGTAACAGTATGTGAAAGACAATGGAGAATAAGATATTAACCTGGGAAAGACATAACAGCTTGTAAATAATACATGTGTTTTAATGTTTGGCATATGGATAAACAATCCTAAATTATTGTTTATAAATCGTTGTTTTGTGAAGAAGCTGGCTTCAAGTATTCTGGAAGACAGAAGATAACATCTGCCAACTCCAATTAGCTGAACTTAGAAGAGTAACAGAAGCATCATTATAAACTGTACAGAGACTCAAAAGCCTTATTTGTGTAGGAGTGTAGGGAGATAACTAAAGAAAAATATATCACTGTAAGTGCTTATGTCAAGGGGTCTGACTGTTCACTCTAGCTACAGAAGCAGATCAGAATTTAGTCTCATTTCAAGACTCCCTTTGGACAACACTGCCTCATGGCACTATTTAATAGTGCTGCTGGCAGCCTGCATAGCACTCTTTCAAGGGCCCAGATCCATCAAAGCTATTTATCAATCCCTGTTAGTATGTGGACTGCTTTAAACAGTTACTTCAGTTAAAAATAACATCTACATAGCAGAGATTAAAGTTCAAGGCACTTAAAGAACATTACAGTCTGCAATACAAATAAAGCCTGAAAAGCATAAAAGCGTAAAAAAACACCCAAAAGACAGTAGCTCTAAGTCTGTCATCTGAAAATATGACCTCAGGGGAACAAGGTTTCAGAAAAGTTTGGAGGAAGAGAAGGCACAAAACTGTAGAGACACAGATGCCGTGGGATTTTTCAGTATAGACATTAAAACAATATTTAAATATAAATAATTATGATGGTAATAATAATAAAGTCAAGTGGGTTAAGTAGCTACTTGGTGGAAAAAATGTCACAACCCAGCTGGACTGAAATTTGTGAATGCATTTTCAAATACAGTCAAGGCTGCCAAGAGAGCTGACTTCAGGTCTCAGCTCACCCCTTTTTCCAGCCCATGTGGGACTAGGGAAGAGGGGAACCACAGGCTGCTCTTCAATAACTTGCAACGCAGCAAGCCATAGCATCCATCCACAGCAAGCCACCCCTCATCCATCTGTGGGGAGGAGATTGATGACACAAGCATTGCCCCAACCACCCTTGTGCATCTGAAAAAGGCTCCAGAGCCTGCACATAGAGTATATTTTAAATATATATAACAACAGAGTGGGTGAAAGGAAAAAAAGGCAGCAAACTGCCTACAGCAATATAGCCTGAAGGCAAATGAGAAAATTAAAAGAAAAAAAAGTTGCAACATGGGATGCTGTTTTACCACTTTTCCACAAGTCTGAAGTCTTCCAGTCCTTTGAGAGCCTGACTCTTGCTACCAAAGTAGGTAATCTCTACATTACTACTTCAAGTGTACGATGACTTTTATAAAAGGTACCCATTTTGCTTGAAACATACTGTTTTCACTTTTTCAGAATGCCATTGGAGTAAACTCTGGCTCCATAACTGTGCAAAGTCAGGCCTTTGTACAATGAAAAGCAACACGATGAACTAATTCCTCAACTGCTCTCACTCAATGCAAAAGAACATTTGATTGTTAAAACAATTAGAATAAAATATTACAAGCCTTACACAGCAAAAATTTAAAAACAAGACTCTTATGTGGTACCTAGAGCAAGTACACCTTGTCTCTTTGCTATGTAATCCACAATTGTGTATTTAATTCTGGAAACCATAATGTGCACCTCAGGCTATTTCAGATGAAAATTAAGATTGTGTCACAGTAACAAAAACAAAAAACAAAAAAAAAAAAACCTTCATAGATTTTGTTACTGCAGGTGTTTTAATAATTTTTTTTCAATTATATAAAATAAACTTTATTTGCTTATCTAGATAAAACTGTTTTTTTAATTAGTGTCTCACCTCTTTTACCTACAAAATCAACAGCACAGCACCTCATGGTCTAAGTATTCCATGAGATGGAATGTAATGATGTAAAAATAGAATGAATGGAATGACTGTAATGATGCTTCCTTTTCACATAACAACAGAGTAGATACAATTATCTCTCCTTAATATTCATTTCTTAAAATACAAATTTGCTCATTTAGATTTATTCCAAAAATCTCATGTGTCAAGAAAACGAGTTTATATGTATTCTTGCTGAACCACAGCAGCATAATGGCAATTAAATGGGATGTGTCTGTTTGAAAACGAGAAGGCAGACTTTGAGAAATATCATGTTTTAAGAGCCAGAGCTGTTTTGCTCCAGAAGCTACTTAAGTTCTTCTGACAGTTGCTCAATAAATAACGTAATTACTTACACCCTAATAGATACAAATAGAACTATTTGAAGATTGTGAATGAGAATGGTTTACCAGAGCCAGACACATTCATTTTTAAGACAAAAAAATAACCCACTGTTCTGCTTCAATAGCTATCCTGTTTATTTTATGCTGATATTAACTGCGTAAAGAACCCTCAGCACAGCATCCGCCATGTATTTACCAGGAATTTTGTAAAGTTAATGATGTTTTCAAAAAAACTTTTAAATGTTATTTAAACTGTGAAGTACTCAAACAAGTGAGATCACTGTCCTTCTACGTACTTCAACAATTTCTACTGTCCCAGCTCATTGGAACATGGAAAATTTCCAGTCTTTAGACAATAGCATTCTTTAGGCCAGTTTTCATTGACCTTTAAATCACCATCATTTGCTCTCAATAACCATTAAAAAGGACAAAAGTGAAGACTTGTTAAAAAGGCTTCTATTATGACATATCCTACTCAACTTCCACTTTAATGAAGAAGTCACCTCTGAAAACAGACACTATCTCCCATTTGTAAAGCTGACCTCAGCAGCTAAAAAGGAACCAAGGCCACTGCTAAGTTCATGTCCCAGTGATACAACAGCTCTCCATGAAAGGAGCTGTAGTGCTAAGAGGCAAAAGTCAGAAAGGAAGGCAGGCTAATGTAGAAAGCACGTGGGTTAAACTTGTACGAGATTGTCAGTGAGCTGCCAGGCACAGAACAGAGCTGGTTCATCCACGCTTGAGCTGCCGGCATATTATGTTTGGTGACATCTCCAAGACCCACATCCATAGCGCACAGCGATGACAGAACTGCAGCATCACCGAGGTTGGAAGGGACCTCTGGAGATCTTCCAGTCCAAGCCCCCTTCCCAAGCACAGTCAGCTAGAGCAGCTGTTTTGCCTTAGCTTCCTCTAAGGCAAAAATTTGTTACAGGCCATGATTTTTCCCCAGTTTTAGCAACTCTCAGCAGTAAAAAGAAAACATCCATTCTAGCAGAGTTTGCTGCACCTAAGACTTTTTGGGTTGTGCTCCACTGCAACATACACAGAAACCTATTCCTGCCTTCAGTGGAAATTGTATCAGAAGATAGCTATAGAAAATAGGCCTCCTGCATTTTAGTGCAAAAATCAGACACTAGGAAAGTAAAGATTTCAATTTACTACTTGCACATTTAAAATAAGCTCAAACTCATTAATTTTAGGACAAAGCCAAACAAGCCTTCACATCACTCTCACTCTGACTGAGAGAAGTAACACCAAAAAAGAAGAATATATTTGTAATAAAAAACACTTTATTCAAAGGGCACTGCATGCAATCATAGTTATTTCTGAAACAAAGACATGGTAACGAAGTTATTGGAGCTATATTTAAAACCTGACAAAGCAGAAATTTTCTTCCTTATAAACTTTTAATGTTGAATAGAATTGAATATAGGTATAGCATGAATATTGTGTCTTACAATCACTAAAATAGTAAGAGCTTAAAAATAACACAACTTGAATTGAAAAGCAAACATTTATTCAGCCTCAGTTATTTACAAGACTATTTTCCTATCATTCACAGAAATGACATTCAAATAATTTTCTGCTTAAATTTTATTTTTAATATTTGACTAATACCAGTTACAGACTTCTGATTCAAACTGGGAAAAAAAAAAGATGGACTTGCATTTATTGCCTGCTAGAGCATACAACTTCTTCCGTGGGATCTTGCAGTGAATCCATAATTTCTTACAGAATCATCAGAGGGAGAAGATTAAACCTTATTAATGCAAAATAATCCATGTGATTGGATTCTTATACATCCTCACTGTTTTCAACATTCCTCAAAGTTATTTGCTGCAGTGGTTAATATGGCTTACTGACACAGGCCTCAGCTCACCACTACACTAGGTAAGGACAAGCGCAGCCCAAAGGGACCCACAGGAAAGGTAACTCCCCAGAGAGAGCAGCAGCAGGAGGCACCAAAGCATACCTGACCTGGTGTTCAACAACCATCTCATACTGAAATCAATTATTTTCAACAAATTAATTCACCAAGCCAACCAAGCTGCCTGAAGTGCAGCTCTGTTCACAGGATCAGATGCCAGGAACACAGTGGAAAGGTCGCAGCAAAGTCACTACGTGCCCACCTCCCCTTCTGCCCCTATCAAGTTTGGGGCCTCCACCACACCCTCATATAAGACCCTGGGCTCAGCTTTCCTGGACAGGACCACTGCTGAATGGCCTGGAAACCTATGAAGTACTGCAAAATGGGGTTTTCAGGAGAGAAGGGAGTTCTGGATGTTAGTTCACTCAGCTCACCGCTCCTGGAAAGTGCAGCATGCACACCAGCACATGTGCATCCATTTTGAGCGGTGTGAGGCCGTACGCATCCTCACACCTGCTCCCTGCTTACACTTTCATTTAGCTGTTCACCTATTTGTACGTTGTCCATATCTTGGCCTCAGGAAAATAAGGATATATCTACAAAAACTATATAAAGACATTCTTGCTTCCGAAATACAGTTGATATAAAGACAATGCTTTTGCAACTGTTGCTCCACATTTCACATACTGCATAAACAGAAACCGGAAATTCCTCAGTGGCGAGGCCTTTCAGTCAGCAGTCTAGATTTTTACCTCTGACTTTGAGAGACTGTAAAATATTTGGTTTCTGCAAAGGCTAAAGCATAGTTTGAAATCCCGGAACACTGCTCTATTCCACTTCTGCATGAAAACAGACTCTGTTCTGCACTCACGAACAAGGAGCCAGGCTTCGACAGCCACTGGGAAATACAAGAAGCCTTCACAGGGGATGAGGAATTTCAGGGCACCAAGTCAGTGCTTTACAGTAACACAGAGTTTCTCTCCTGACAAGTGATCCTATCACAGAACTGACTTCTCAGATTAGTCATTTGTTTTCCCACATGAAAACGAATGATTACTGTTTATAAATTGACACACAGAATATATAAATTATTGTCTGGTGACAATGTGACTAGTTTTGTATGAAAGTTAAATTCCAATTTATTCTCGCCATAAGAAGTTAGTCATTAATCATTTTAGTTGGTATTTGGTTCATTTCCTTTCTGTTGGTATTTTATTGAGTGTTTGGGATCACTCAATAACCAGATAACATCATTTAAAAATTTTCTTACGAAACTTACAAACCGAAGTAGCTTTAACAATGTTTTATTTAGGCTACTGACTGCCTATACATACCAAAAATAACCTTCTAAAAATCACAACTGTGGCTGTCTACACTCCAAAACAAACAAGAGTGTTTGACTTTTATTGAAACACTCATCTTTAAAAAGGGTATAGCAACTGAGATCTCCTAGGTTAGACTCTTAGTTAAAATCTGAATAATTTTTAAACATAGATCTTAATCTAAAATATTTTAGAATTCAATAGAATGTTACAACAACAGGTCAGAATAAAGATCAGTTTAGTTTAACTCCAAAAAAGTGCTCTGGAAAGTAGGCCCTTGGCATACAAAGGGTTCAGTTGTACATCTATCAAACAGTTTTACACCCAGTTTTTATTGTTTTCTTTTAGTCTTTCAATTTTAGGTGATTTGCTGAAATCATTGCACTGATAGCATAGCTACAATAATTTCCGTCGTTTTATGTCCATATTTTCCACTATCAAAAATATAAACTTTAAAAACAGTAAAACGAAAACAACCTGACCAGAACTGGTTCTGGTCTTATTTCCTATTAAATTTACAACATGCATGAATGTATAAGTCAGACAAAAATTTTATGACTGTGTCCAACAACAGCTTTTAACATGGGAAAAAAATTATTGAAAGTCTACAGGCCAGGCCATACACTCAAACATCTTTCAAAGACAGACTTTTGTAAAACCCTGAATGCAATGTACCAACCATACATCACATAACCGAGGTTACAGCCATCCGCAAGAAGAATTTCATTTCAAGCCCAGCACAGTGTGTGCTGTCGTATTTCCACTTTCTGTGTTATGTGTCAAACTGAAAATAGGGATAGGTACATTGCCAGGAGCAAACAGAGATAGGGCAGAATTGATTTTTTGTTTTTATGTATTCTGTTTACTTGGGAAAAACAAATTCCCACATGCCCATATCCTAGTTATCTGTGAATAAACCATTAATCAAATAAAGAGAAAGGAAACAGTGTTCTGTGTTGTCATTTTCAGAAGCAAACATCTCCATGTCACATTTAAGGAACTCGTTCCGGATGGCTGAGGAAAACAGTCAAAGACATATTCTTTCCTGGACTGGCAGCATGAACAACTTGCCACTTGACATACAGGGCAACAAATCCATTAATTCATATGTGCTTAAGTTAAATCTGAAAAACAACTCCAGGAGAAAAGAAAAAAATAATAATAATACCCTCTCACATAAGAATGCTGCCAGAAAACGGTGAACTTCTGTAGGTGGAAACATGTTGCTGTGGCTCTACAAGCTACATTACAGCTTCACCTTGGCAACAGTAAGCCAGTCCCTTGGATGGCACACATTGCCACCAGAAAGCCCAACATAATGGTTAACTGTCTTATTCTAGAGTACACCTACAAAACTCCTTTTTTCTTTTTTTTCCTTGAGACCAAACAGAAATTAAAGTCAAACATAGCTGTTTTGGGAATAGAGGCAAAAATAAGAACTGGATTTTGACCATCCTTATGTCAAAGGCATAGGTTCTAATTCAACATAAACCAAAGCTGCTTCTTTTTTTTTTTCTTTTTTTTTTTTAATGACTTCCCTATCAATGTCTACTTCTGGTTAGAAATACTTATTTCAGATCAGTTTCAGTCAGCACTTGCTTTTCTTACAAGAACTACTTGCTTTGTTTGGTTTATATGTATTTTTAGTTTTGTTTACTTGATCAATGCTCCCAACAGTCTCATACACCTACAGCTGCTTCCTAAAATATATATATATATATATATATATATATATAAATTTTCCTGCAGGTAATTTAATATCTTAATACTCATTAGCAAAATAAGGTCATAATATGAAGCAGAACTCACTTGCAATGCCATCACTTAACTCTGAGACCAGTGGTTGGGAGGACAGAAACCTCACCCAGCTTCCTCCACTCAACTGCAGATCGCAGTACATTAATGCCACTTCTGCTATACATTTTGTGAAGTTATTATTACCTGGACTTTTAATGTTTATTTTAAGCTTATGTATAATGCACACTGGGGGCACTTTTTTATTGAAGAGCACACATAAGAAAACAGTTGTATAAAGCTGTAGAACTTTGCCAAAAAGAATGGAAACGCCATGCAAGAAATTAAAGGATTTCTTTCTACCTCAAAACTTTCATCTCTTGCCTTTTCCAGAAGCTCCTTAACAGCACAGGCATATGGCTGTCTCAAAAACTGTGTGCAAAAATCTTAAGAACTGATAACCATCTGGCCATAAATACAGAGAAACACAAGATATTTTAAAACACACAGTAGTTCCATTGTTGTGCTCTTGAAGGCTCACAATCTTCATGAATTCTCTTCACTTTAAAGAATCCATTTCAAGACCCGACTATTTAGAAAGCTTCTGGACAGAGACAGAAAACTATGATTTTAGAATATCCAAGCTATGGCAAAGTTTCGCTGGGGTTTTTACTTTCTCTTTTTGACTTCACCAAATACAGGATTTCTTTTTTAAAGCTACTGTATCTTGTATTAGAAATGCAACAATGGGACGATGCTGGACTGCTGAGTAATGAGAGCATTTTGAACAGAGAAGCTGCTGAGTAGGTAAGCAGGGGATTTGGGTGGTGCCGAAGGACGTGCAACAAATGTACAGAAAACGAGAGCTGGAGAAAATCCAGTGTAAGCATATCCTGAAGGAAAACATCCTCTGGACAAGGGATGGGATATATTCAGAATGAGCTAATAAAATCATTGTAATGTTTCTGAGTCACTGGTGTTGTCTCATCTGAAATACTACTGGCACCTCATTTTGCAATATTAGGAGACAGTAATGGGAATTACTGGGGAGCTGGAGAAAGCTCTCTGCATTGAGGCAGAGAGTGGGATTCCCCTACCTCTGCAAAGCTCTCAATATAAAATAACATATTAAATGCTTATCAACCACCTCTAATAATTCTTTGCTACATCCTCATGTTGACTACAAATACTTCACTACTGGTGATGATACCTATTTGTAAGCACATGCAGCAAATACCATTTCTTTTTTATCCCACTGATAGCTAGAAGTATGCCCTTTCTCTTCTACAACGTAGTCCTAGAAAGGAAGAAAGAAGCACATACCTTTTTCTCTGTATTCCTCAAGCAATGAATTGCAAGTTTAGACAAAACGCAAATGGACAGGTGAGAAGGCACACCTCAGATCTCCAAACAGCCACAGAAAAATAGTACATTGCTGTCCTTCAAGTGTTTTTCCAAACATAAATGCACCCTGATAAGCAGTTCCTTGCAATGTGTTCAAGAGGGTTTCAGACTACCAACTTTTATAAAAACAGAGGGTCTGCCATCCAAAATTCAAACAACTCCGTAACTCCCCAGCAACAGCAAGTTCAACAAAAATGTTAGTCATTAGCACAGGTGTCTACTATAGGAACACTCGGCAAAAAAGAGCAGACCCAGAATCATGCATCAGTCTTCCTTGTGAACTAAACAAATCAACAGCACTAGAACTGAATCTGTATTTCTGAATAGATTAAGACCCTTAAATGTCAAAGTCTATACTTAGGTTAACTTTTTTTATAACTAAAATGACAACTATAAAAACAAAAAATAAAAATAACTATGAAAACATTTATAACCATATGATCTAATGACCAATTATTACTCAACATCCAACTACTTTTGTACTTCCTCCCGAAGCAATCTATAAAAAGGGTCCCTAAGAAGGGACAGAAAAGGAAGCCTGGGAGGTGACAATTCTGAAAAAATAATAATAATAAAAAAATACACAGTCCTAAAGAACAATGTCAAAAACCTACACGAGATGTCTTACTGAGGTATTTGCTAATGTTTGATAGTCTGTCTTTGAAAAGGTGTTGAACTAAGGAAAGTTATGTCTCTCTTATTGAAGTAAGTGGCTCTTGAAAGGTTTGCTTTAGGGCCAAATGATGTTGACAGTTGGGGGGCTGTATAAATCTGGCAGGTTGACAGAGGCTGTTTCATGAGGAGAAAAATGTGGTAGATAAATATTTTTGAACAGAGTAGGACAGAGCCAATAAGTAGACCTCTCCCTTACAGTATTACCTGATTCTTTAGTGTTGCTCACAAGACTTTGGCCAAGTCGAGGTGTGAAAATTAAATAAAATTTCTGCCCTTAAAGTACATTTTATTAAGGAACATACTACTCTGGGAAATCTGGAAGCTTGTAACCAGAAGGCTGGCGCAAAATCAAAATCTCTCTAAAAATTCAGGAAAAAAGGAAGACATCAAAGAGTAACATGGTTATATATTGGTGCAAGTCCTAATTATTAATAGGAAACTATAACTTGCCAAAAGAATATCACTATTTTAAAAAGGCACTGATATATCTATAGCTCATTTGTTGAAAACAATATAGCCTGCCTTTTCATGTGGTATTGGCACTAGAGAGAAAAGACTAGTCAGAGTAAAGACATTTAACTTGCGATCATGTACTTTCTGTCCACTCTCCTGCACGCAGACCTACAAAATTACTGTTTTAACAACCCAAATGAGAAGGGTCTAACAACCACTCCATTAATAACTGTCATACAAACTGGTCTTCCTATGTGGTGAAAAGCATCAGTAAGAAAATTCTTTGTTTCACGGGAGCCTTCTAATAGGATGTATAGGGAGGAAGATAATTGTCATATGCCAAAATCCAGAGAAGTTTTAATTCACATTGGCTCAGAGTTCAGATGCCCTAGAAAACATAAATTTGAGTCCTCCAAATTTATGGAGGAGAGGGAACTTTCTACTCTAATTTCACACAAGAGATGGTGGAAAAGTAAAAAATAACAGTACAAATCAAATGAGAACAGGAATCTCCTGGAAATATCCAGGATGGCACGAAAGAAGCAGACAGGGAAACAGATAGGCATGGCCAGGACGTTAGTTCTGGCGCTCTTGCACAGAAACCACCAAGGATGTTGTAGAAGGGCCTTGAGGTTTTCTAAGAAGTCTGTGCAAAGAGGGGAAGGAAAATGACCGAACATTAATTGCTGCCAAACATTCTGAGAGTCATGTTTTGAGTATGGATGGGCTCATTTCCTCCCCCACACTGTACAGATATACTCCCTCCAGAAAAAACAGAGCGAGCAATACACCATCGAGAGGTACAAACTTAGGACTGAAAGCCAGAAATTCCATGCTCATGATGTGTTTCAGGACAAAGCTTTTACGACCTAGATTCCTAGATTACCTGCATAAGAAATCATCTATGCAGCTTGTGAGAGCAGGAAGAAGCTAACACAAGTAATGTTCCAACTCTAAAAGATTAAATGAAAGACTACCTCTATGTATGACTTCCAGAATGACTTCGTAAATCCTATCCTTCCGCTATTGCTGTAGGTAAAACCTATGTGCAAGCACAAAGTCCCAAAAAGTACAAGTACAAAAAAACAGCACCACATGGAGGACATTATATTTCATTATGTTAGATCAGGACTATATATTTGCAATTTATCATAAGCTAATTCATGTTTCTATTCTAAGGTGCAAGTTTAATAAAAAGAAAAAAAATTCACAATGTAACCAAATGGTGTAACCTACTCTCAACATATTACCAAAAGCCATGAATTTAACATAATTGAAGAGAGACCAGATGACTACATACATATAACCTAAAGAATATCCTAATGTTTTCAAAATCAAGGTATGACTTTTTTCATTCATCTACTTCTTAGACTCAGAATTGACTTAATATTTACAGAGCACTCTAAGACCAAAATGAGGCCAACTGACATCTGTGCAAGATTCTCACATCTTCCACTGCAGCATTACTGGCTGAAGCATTACTGGTTTCTAGAAGACTGTCTAGGAGAAGAGAGGAATTTAACATTCCCATGGTGTGCCAATTCTCTTTTTACAGCTTTTCAGAGTATGGCAAAATATCACACTAGGAGAATCTATTGGCCTTACTTTTAAGCTGAGAAAGCAACAGCACGCTAAGCTAAATTTTGGCTTGACGAAGGTAAGGAGCACACCATGCCAAAGAGTAGAACCACAGGGTATCATTAAGATGTCATAGTGCTTGAAATCAATGGATAGGCTGTTTAATATGATTTTATGCTATAAAATTATCAGTTAACTAAACAAGGATACTACTAAGACAACTATTCACAGTAATAATCAGATTAATGATGGCTCTAAAAAATAAAACTGCTTTGCCTGGAAAAAAACACCTAGATTCTCTAAAAAAAAATCTATAGGACAGTTACACTGGTGAAGATGTTAGGTTAAATGAATCCAGATCTTCTGGTCTCAAACGGGAAAATACCACAGATCTGTGCATGAAACAGGCATTCACAAAGAAGCAGCACCAGGAACTGAACTTTATTGGCTCTTGTGATCCACGAGGACTTGACAAGTCTCTGGCCTCCTGGAAGCTAAATCTGTTTTCTGAAGAGACTTGGATGTCAAAGGCATCCAATGGAATTAACAAAAAGAAAAATCCAGGCTCCACTGAAAACCTCATTAAAACCCACAATAAAAATTATTAAATGCGCTGCAGGAATCAACCTTGTGCTGGAAAACAGACCGCAGCTCCTGCCGCCAAGTTCTGCAATTTTGTAAGTTCTGTCACAGGAGACAAATATTTCTCTCTTCTCTAATTCCATTTCCTTATTAAAAAGCTACACTATCTTGCAGCTGACAGTCTCGGTATGCTTGGTAAACAGCGTGTCAACAATAAAAGAACTCACACTTGCAGCCCTTGCATTCAATACATTGCATCTGTACATGCATGCAGTAAATGTAAATAGATGTGATCTCTTTGAGAAATATGAGGAACGGAACCCATTTCAAGTTCATATGTGCTGACACAGTCACACACTTCAATATGGCTGCAATCTGGTACAATATCAGCACTTATGAACTGAGTATTTGACATGATAAATTGCCCTCTGAAACATGGGCACTAACAACCACCAATACCATTTTAAATGTTCTTAAAAATTACTGAAATAGCTAAAACTTTACAATACTTATTAAAAGTCAATTCAAAATGCAATCTTGCTTGGACTTCAGGAGAATAAGAGAATTCTAGATTTGCTTTTTCTAGTCATTTGTGAGGAAGGAAAATAAGAAAAAAAGACAAAGTCAAATGAATTATTAGACAAGAAAACTTCTGTGAGAAGACTTTAATGACAAGTACCTAGAAGCTGGGGAAGATCCAATT
This sequence comes from Anser anser, assembly GCF_964211835.1. Classification (NCBI taxonomy): domain Eukaryota; kingdom Metazoa; phylum Chordata; class Aves; order Anseriformes; family Anatidae; genus Anser; species Anser anser. The sequence goes on from NC_139722.1 coordinate 37,978,717, forward strand.
CTATATGTAAGAAAAAAATAAAGAAAAAACATAAAAAAACCTAAGGCTGACATGCTTTGCCTCTTACATGACTTCATCTGAATCTTCAATATTGAGCATCAATTTCAATTTAGCTACTTTTAAAATGGTTCCCAGTCAGACTGACAGCAAATGACTGCATCAGTAAGTTATTTCAGAGGAGCTCTGACATGCCTGTGTGGCTACAATAGTTACGAGGGCTTGCTCTTTCCATATTCTCTCTGAAATGGGTTTTCCTTCTAGGAATGGAAATACATAAACAGTCACCTAACATTTTACCAACATCCAAAGTCTTCAGCATAGCTATACTTGTCAATTTTTCCTCCCCTCTCTAAAAGCTGAATTTACACAAGAACCTGAAACTCCTGGGTGTTCTCTATACAACGTAAAAAGTTGATTTTGGATTCTTAGAGAAAATTTCCATTGAACTTTCCCATGTTTATACTTTTGGGATGAATAAAGCAACTGAAAGAACCGTTATATTTTAGAAACCCATTTATAGGACTAGATTGTTTCTTTGTAAGTCAGCAAAAGTTTTCATATGTAGTTGCAAGCTTTCTGCAGTTAAAGAATATTTTACTTTTTTTTTTTTTAATATATATATATATATATATGAAGTGATATGTAGAAACTCTTCACCAGAAAGCTATTTCATAGGGATTCTGAGATAATGTTCTTAATGGTAGCGTGATTGCTGCAATAAAGCCAGAAGTCCACTACATTCCCAGCATAAGCCTTTAAAACTTTTATCTGCACATTTTTTAAATCCCTGGATACGCCTACAGACAATCCAACAGTAGAGTGAAGGGAATCCTTACAGAAGTCTGAATTCCTTCTCTGATCTACCTCTAGAGGAGCCTCTTTGTTCCCTCATCCTCCTCAATTAGTTGTTACAGATCAGCTACCAGATCTGCTATCAGACCTGTATTATCTATTTCTAGAATGTAAGACTCTTATTCATTAAAACTGATGGATTTTAAGCTGAATATTCACGGTGAGTAATGCAATCTTGAGTTGAGTTTTAATGTTACAAACAAATGTCCATTACCCAGATGAGTTTTAAACCAGAGAGTAAAGTTATTTTGCAGCTGGTTCTCTTGAGAAATGTTGCTTAATCACATAGTCAGCTGATCGGCCAAGAATGTTCATTCTATAATTACAAAATACTGATTCAGGATGAAAAACATCTCTCGTTAGCCACAATGTCCTTCTATAACTCTAAGTACATCATGTGAGCCCTTACAGTCTTCTAAAAACATGAACGGGAGGTGCAGATAATGATCTCATTTAATGACCTCACTAGACACCTATCTTTTAACTTCACATTGACTATTCACTAAGCCCTTGTCTGAATATATAACTATGAACTAGAGAGTTTAAACTCGCTGTACAAGATACACAGATCTGACCGAATATTAAAAAAAACCTTTCAGATGTAAACTGCATAATGAGACATTGCATTTCAACTTTCGTTGTTATAAATATAAGAATGTCTAGAATGGGTTAAACTGTGTATTTGTTACTCCTCTTCTCATTTTGCATGCTGAAATGGGTTTTTTTCTTCTTTGCAAGTTCAACTCACAGAGGGTGCTGTTTATGACGGATGCCAGTATATAATGCTTAATACTATACGAGTCACACTCTAGAATATAGTTTCAAACCAAATGAAGTTGACTGCTTTGCAGAGTTGGTTTTGGAATAATTTGTAAAAGGTTTTCCTTAGGGAAAAAAATGTTTCTGTAGCAGAATGCAGTGGAAGATGACAAAGTATAGGCATTTCTTAAGCAGTGAAGAATCTGTCAAAGGGGACACTCTTTATAGACCTCTCTTCTGAGACCTCTGATGAACACTGGAATAAGCTAAGTGGTTGGGGAAAATGAGAGACCAAGCATAAGACACCATGAACACAGCTATTGGAAATTTTCAGTACAGTAAACATCCGACTTGGCTGATGATCTTTCTTCTTAAAAAAGAAAAAAAAAAAAGTATGAGATTCTCATGAGGCAGAAGAAGACTGTAGATGTTTTTCAGCCATCTTTACTTAAGCGAGTCATTAAAGCACTTATTTGAAAATGGTGAGGCAATCCATCAGGACTAGAAATAAACCAGACGTTTATAAATATCTTACACGTCTCCAAAGCCAGTCAGTCGTGAATATAAAGCTGACATGTAGTTGGGGAAGCAGCAGACAGCAGAATACAGCCAAGGCTGATTTCAGTAGCTCAAGAATAAAACTGAATACCAAAAGACACATCACTTAAAACATTACTTAATATTGTTTAAAACATCATTCACTCATTAGCAGCTGAACTGAAGTGAAAAAATTGTCAAATACCAAATAATGGAATGTCCTATAAACCCATATATTTTTACGGCTAAAAGATAAAGGAAGTATTATGTGAGTATTGTAATATGTCTTGAATTTGCTTATTTTCACTAAGGAAATAAGCACTTTTTTTGAAGAAAAATACCAGACTTCATTCCAGTATTGGCAAATAAAGTCATACTTTTAAGAACATACGATCAGGATGCTCAAAGAGCACTTGTACCTTTCTCTTTCATCAGATTGTCACTGTCACTGTTTAGAATGCCTAAATATAACATCAGAATAGAAGTTCACTACCCGTATGACAGCTTAATGTGCTTTTTTAAGCAGAATACAGCAAAATCCCTGGGGAATATAGAAACTTAGCACAACGTTATATGCACTGGTAGTTTTATACTGCAGTTATTTGCTGGGTTGAGAGAATTTAGCTTGCTGTTCCCAAGATTGCACAATACATGTAAAACGGCTATTATGCTGTGCTTTTGGAAGTGTTTTTGAAAGCTTTCTATATTCTATTTGAAACGAAACGGAAAAAAATTAGCTTGTTGTGACATACATTATCTATGTAAAAAAAATCCATAAGGTATTACAGTCCTGCTCAATTTTCATTACAGGGTAGGCTAGTGAGTGGCTTAGTTGCATAGTGGAGAACTCAGAAGTTCTTGTTTCCCAATATATTTGTGCAAACTGCATGTCTGTAGCGTAACTTGTTTCCAACTGTACAAATCCATAAGTGTATTAGTGATAGAGTGACATGATAGAGTAGTCAAGCATTGGAACGGGTTGCCCAGGGAAGTGGTGGAGTCACCGTCCCTGGGGGTGTTCAAGGAAAGGCTGGACGTGGTGTTTAGGGACATGGTTTAGTGGGTGACATTGGTGGTAGGGGGATGGTTGGACCAGATGATCTTTCAGCCTTAGTGATTCTATGATTCTACGGTCTAGGAGTTTAGTTTTAATACATAATGTATTAAAAGACTTAGGCCATCTCTCTAAGTCTTCTGCAGACAAAAATTCCACCAAATGAAAAATAACAAAAAAAAAAAAGAAGAAAAGTTTAAATATTTCCTCTCCCCACCTCTACCCCTCATATCACTTTTTCCTGTGTCTTGAGTGTACTTAGTATCTGACCAGAGAATTGAGTTAAGGAGCTGATGGGCTGTTTTTATTACTGTAGCAATCTGCCTCACCAGTTCTGACTGCCACCCAGCAGAACTGTTGTCTAATTGTTTTGTGTTTCTTCTTTTTCGTTTTTTCTACACAGATGCTCCATGCATCTGGGAAGAAAGTGCAGAGTACAATGTTTGTCTCTGTGATCCAGCATACGCAGAGGTGCTTTTTGTGCAATATCCTATATGGCAATAGATATCAAAACAAGGAACAATGAGACCAGCTTAGGCAAAGACTTAATTTACAGACAAGTTTAGGACTCCCTGGAAGGACAATAAAATCACCATGGTGATAATAATGAGGGGAAAAAAGAAGATGATTTCTCTTGCTAGGGGAGGCACCTAAAAGCCACAGATTGTTAAACAGGTTTAAGCAAGCATTCTTGAGGTCTTTTTGAACTTCTTAATGTCTACAGAAGTAGGATTTTTTGTTTTCTGTAAATGGCCACATGGTCCTGACTCATTCAGTCACAAGGCCAAAATGATTTTTACATTAACAAGAAAACCTTGAAGCCATAAGTCTTGTTCCTTAAATATCTCCTCCTGAAGACAATGTGAGCAGCTGTTTGTCCCCTATTGTCCCTATAGGGGGACCCTATTTGTCCCCCTATACTGCAAACCTCTTAATTTTGATCAATGCCTTGAATGCAAAAAAGCCTATTTCTGTTAACAGAGCTATACACATACAGCTCATATCTCTCTCCCTTTGCCAGAAAATAGCACAGAATGTTTGAAAGCGTTGTTACATTTTGCATTTGGAGCAAAGATACAGCATCATTCACACAAGTCTCAGGAACTGTTTTAGATCGAAGCAAAAATATTGCCTTCACTGTAGAGATTACCAGCTTCTACGAGCCCCAAAGTCTGAGTGCTTTCTCCCATATACACAAGATCCTCAAACAGCAGCCACTATAAATCTCAACCTCTGTGGGCTGATGTTCAAGAGGCATGAAACAGAAGCAGACAGAAGTTACATCTGCCCCTCTCTCACTCTACTTCCCCGTCACTCTACAAATACAGATACTGTATACAGAATAAAAGCTCTCCCATAGCCTATGAAAGCACAACTTATTAAGCAGTGAGACAAGTGCCTTAATTATTATTGATTTTTCCTAAGATGTCTTTAGGTATACACATAATGCATCCTATTGTATCATACTATTTTTATATACGTGTGCATAAAACATCTATAATACAAATATATATGTAGAAGTCAATGCTCTTAATAATGCTAGAACAAAATTAAGACTCAGGACCCATTATTTTATGGTGTTGTAACATGCAGCTAGGATTCCAAGAAAGTCAAGTTCAGTGAATGAGATTAAAAACGTACCCATGTTCTAACATAATTAAAACAAGCATTTACCTTCTTAATGCAATACAAATTATTGTTTAATGTAGACTGAAAGTTTAGTTTGATTTATCTCATTTATTACAGTTTTGGCTTACATTCAGCTATGTTAGGACCCCCCTGCAGAAATCCGCCAAGAAGAAAGTAAGATATAATTACTTTTATTTGAAGTATAAACTTACATACCTTGGCCTCCGAAATGCTAAACCATACTGCTGGCAAGCCAGTCCCACAGTGGGAGTATAAACAATAGGCATGAACCTTTCTATGTCAGAAGTCAGCACTTTATAGAAAAGCTTTTCGTTTCGATCCTGAAGACTCATTAGTAGAATATATCTGTGGAGAATTAAATATAATTAGATAGGCATCAAGTGAATATATAAAGTAAATTTAGAAATGGTGTTTAGAAAATAAATTAAAGCTACGTTTGTTCTACAACAGCCTCTTTCTTAGCCTACTGTATTTAAATTCCTTCTTATCTTAACAGCACAACTGTTTCAGACATAAAGGATAATAAACCAGATGAGACAGAGAGAAGATGAATCCATCACAAAGTTGACGTACTGAACACACTCAGGAAGCTGATCCCGAGCTGATAAGGGTATAAGATTATGCTGCAAGAGAATATTTGGTCTGCCAGAACCTAAACCACACGCATCAATTATTCCATCTGAACTGAAATAGGCATTAAAATAAAAATTAAACAAACTTACTCTCTTCCTCAAAAAATTCAAACTAGAAGTTTCAGCTTTTTCTACGTTTGCCTTAATAGAAATTTCTTCCAAACCCAGATGAATACTTCAAATAAATACTTTACCAGAATGCTGCAAGACAAAGCTTTCAAAAACAAAGCAGACGCATATGTCTTTTGATGCTGAAGTTTATGCTTGTAATGAAGTTTGCACTGGTTTATGTACTAGCAGAAATCAATTCTGGATTGCATTTGTAGAAGTTTTATATTTATTTTAAAAAATTAAATGCAAAAAATCATCAGAAAAATGAGAGTGAAAAACGTTCATGCTTAGCTTGATCTGCTTTTTACTACCATCACCCTAACACAGAATAAATACTCAGCTGCTCCAAGAGCCCAGCCAGGAAGCCAAATTTACATGGAGTATGACAATGCAGATGACATGAGTCTACATATCCAGTGACTTCAAGTTACACCAGTTTACTCAGGTACAAGCCTGGTCACTTCATCAACACTTGACAGTTTGGAATGTGATGAGCCTAAACAGGTTAGGAAATCTGCAATTATTTTGTTAAAGCTTAGCTTTGTCCATCAGCTAGAGAAGCCTTTAACCAGTCTCGCATGAAAGGGCAGCGCAGCCCCTTTGGCAACCAGAGACTGCAAGGAAGTGGCAGGAGTGAGGCAAACCAGTGTCCCTCCCCTGGGTTACTCAAAGTGCCTTTAAGGGTGCCTTAGCCCCTACACAGATAAAGATTTTGAAACCAAAGAGTTGATCATATACTCTAAATATCATCCTTGTGAGACATCCTGAGCCCCCTTCCCTTATACATGTAAGTTTTGAATGTTCTCCAAGGTTAAATTATACCCTGCACTTGCAGTTCTCAGCTGCAAATACACATACAGCATTTTCCCCTCAAATTATTACATTTCCATACAACCTTTAATTTTCCTAGCACTTTGTCATGATATGGCATGTCTTTCAATACCCTTGTTATCCTGGAGCGTTTTTCCTTATTAAAACCTTTCAACTGAGAATGATTATCCCAGCATTTCCCTTGAAACACAAGCTCCTTCACACATAATTGTAAATACATTTGAGGGCATTCATTTTGTTTCTAGAGGATCTCAAAAGTGGGGTTAGAGACTATCAAGCGTACTCAGGACTGCTCTATACCAAAGACTGCAAGCACTCAGGCAAACCAGGTGATTAGGTTTTGAAGCAGTTGCCAATATATTTTCTCTCCTTTTTCCTACTTTTATTTAAAATGAGAAGCAGCTATTTAAAACTTTAGAATACCTTTTCATTATCCTTTCTTATTACTCAGACCAATCCTGAATTGCAAATGCAACTGTAAATTGTACAGAAATCTTTGAGAGAAGAAACTAAAAGTTAAAAAAACCCAAAACCATAAAAACTTCTTCAAGGGCTTCAATTCAAAAAACTATTAGCTAAAACTCTCCATTCTGGCATTTAGGTTTTACTGTTCTGAAGCATTAAATTGGATTTTTGTTTTCATATTGGTATTTGTCATGGCATTTTTGTACTCAAGATACAGTAAAAGAATTGTGAAGATAACAATGGTATAGTAACTATCATCATATTTTAAAATATTACATATTTGGCCATATCCAAATCAGCATAAGATATATTACTATAAGGTGACAAATATTTCTAGAGAAGAGCAATTTTGATCAGAAGGCTAATTTTTAGTGGCAGTATAAAATACTTCTCCAAAGTCATTCAAGCCTTTCTTAGGACTATCAGCTTTCTGAAAAATTCCTTCTTGAGAAGAAAGATCCCTCGACCTCAATGTGGTGTTGGTTATAAGGCATTAGACAACAACTATGCATCCTGTAGCAGCATCCAAGTAATCTACAGAATTAAAACCATGAAGTAGTTTTCAGCATTGTGTTTTAAAAAAGATATATTTAAAATGCAGCATTTCATGGAATCTTTTACTAAAGCCCACATTTAATTGAAAGCAGTGAAAACAAGCAATAAAACACTGAGAACAATCATTTGTGCTATAAAAAGGGAGAAAAATATTATCTGTTCTCAGACTAGGAGTCTTGAATGAAGATTTCAGGGAAAATGTTCAGAAGAGGAAAACCAAGAACTGGCAACTAAGACAGTGGGGACTGCCAGGCATTCAAATTTCAGTATGTCACTTTGCCCCCTTGCCTTTCCTTCACCTAAGAACTTTTAATGTTACACTGCTGTTACAAGGGGGATTAATTACAGTAGCAACAGAAGGATATAAACTAAATATTATCCAAAAAGAAAACTGATATAACTACTGGAAAATCGCAAATAATTCCTTAGGGTAATTCTCACTACATTTGCCCTCCTGGCCTGCATTTTACATGGCAAAATGGAATGGTAGAAACAAAAACAACCAGCATTTGTTTGCTCTTGTCTTGCAAGACATCAGAGGAAATGAAAGAAATTGGGAGGAAATGCTATTATTTCTAATAACAGCTTGTAAAACTTGTATAATTTGTATAAGGCACATCCATTACTTTTAATATTCAGTGTCTATAGAGAAACATTTAAAACAGCAAACTTAAAGAAAAAAGAAAGTAACAGAGCATTCTCGGGAAAAAATGATCTCATGGCACCTCTCAGATGTTCACCTGTCAGTAAAATATTTTACCAATGTAACTGGAGAAAGAAAAACTCCGATAGAAGAGACATCTGTCTGAGGGGCAAAGACTTCAGTGTCAATACAGAGCAAAACTAAAGACAATTAGGAACATACAGGGGAAAAAATCAAATTGCTTGCAGAATTCATTGCAGCTTTTCCAAATTAAGTTAGAGGAACAGAATTATTTTCTGTTATTGGCGTCCTTTTTGCCAAGCATACCAGGCAATATATTTGCTGCTGTTTCACATTCATTTTGTGTATGGACTCGCGGTATTTCAGAGCACAGCAATTCCACACTGCAAGTCAGTAAAGAAGTTTCAGCCACGCCAAAACATGCAATGCTATGGTACTATAAGCTCTGCTTTATGAACTTGCACACATCCCCTTTCCAATCAATGCCAGGGCAAGCTACAATCCTGCCAGTGTACAGTGCTGTCTTACCCAGCACCAATCTCATCAGATGATAGATACCCTTCTAAGGTACGTGGTAGCCTCATCTATGCTGTTTCCAAATGCTCGTACTGAATCTTTTGTATTGAGACATATAACAACACACTGATACACACCCACTACCAAATCCCAGTTCTAGGAGGAAAACAACAGCTTCTCTTTCTCCCTTTGCAGTCACTGCTCTTACGGGAAGGAAGACTAGATGCTTGTTGGAAGGAATATTTCTTCCTAGAATTAGTACCTTCACCTTCACTAGAAGGCAGTAGGTGCATGCTCTTACACAAGATTGTCCTTGAGCACCTTCCTGCCTAAGGAGCGCTGAGATTTTCTTTCAATTTCCAGTTAAAACAGTCAATGTCCCCTGACAGTCTCCATCAGTGAGAGGATTCAAGCAGTAACAGGAGCAGGATCACATTCCTTTCCCCTTTTAAAATATTTCAACACGAGTGTGAGTACAGGAGACCAGAGTTCACATACAGCCTTGAAGGACGGTAGTTTTTTTAATTCAAAAAATGACTCTGAGCTCATACACATGTAGTGCACATGTTCGTAGAGCAGGGTGTCTACTGACACACTCCAATACATTTTTTCAGACACTTGACTTATAAACACAGCTGCAAATCACATTTTGCATGCACAAGTTTTTCACACTCAATTCACACAAGCATTTTAGCTCTGAAAAGGAGCCCAAGATGTCACAGTTCATAATCTTTAAAGGAAGTGTCTCCTGCATGCAGATGTTACCAAGTCTGTCAATCAGTTGTCTTAAATGTACACCTACACATGTAGCACACAACTGATCTTACTTTGCTAAAAACTGGAGAAAACAACACAACAATATAAGTAATAAAACATTTATCAAAATACAGCATGACGTGAAGAGTCAACTTAGGCCTGCTGGGTGTTCACACATAATACAAATCTGATTTCTTAAAGAAACAATTTCATTTGGGGGTGACTTCTGGATTTAGAATTTTAAGTGCTTAAGGACCAACTTGATTAAATTCACACAAATTTACGTTGATCCAAGATTGCTCTCAGATGCTTATTAGTTAAGTGCTATGGATCTGTGTTATAAAATGATAGAATCGCTGAGGCAACAAAGCACCTCTGGAGACTGCCAAGTCCACTCACGCTCCAAGCAGTGCCAGTGAGAGCAGGTTGCCCTGGGCTGCGTCCACTTGGGTTCTGATCGTCTCCAAGGATGGAGACTCCACAATCTCACTGTTCCTGCATTTGGCCACCCTCACAGTGAAAAAAGGGTGATTCTTCTTGTGTTTAAATGGAATTTCAAGTATTTATGCCCATTGCCTCCTGTCCTGTCACTGGATACCCCTGAGAAGAGCCTGGCTCCATTTGTGCTCCCTCCTATTAGGTATTTATACACATTTACCAGATCGTCCCCGAACCTTTTATCAACCTGAACTAAAAGACGCCCAGGTCCAGGCATGGTCATGCAATAATCTGTATAATTATGCAGTAATCACTCCCAGGCTGATTTTGACCCAGGCCCTGGGCACATTTTGTTGCCACAGGCCAAAGGACCCCAGCCAGCACCTTGTGTGAGCACACTGCTGGGGGCGAGGAGGGAAGAGGTGAGGTGGGACACGGGGGCTGTATGCAGAGGAGCTGTGCTGAGCCAAGTCCTGTGGCACCAAGCAGCCCCCAACCTGGTTTATCTACCAGTACAAATGTGGCCACACTGCTTCTTCAGGCTATAGTGGGAAGACACAAATACCTCGATCAAAAATTGTGGTTGAGAAAATGCCACTAACGTGCTGTAGAATAAGACTTGATAATAAATACAGCTTTTTTTTTTTAATGTTAATTATTAAAGTCCTTATTAAAGTATTTTGACTAGTGATCACATTAATGAGAAAAAAAAAAGAAGCCTGGCTTTTAATACTCTGACGTTATTTTTATGAACAGTAAGACTTATTTTCTCAGCTGAAGCATTTTGCTAAAATCCTATTAAAAACAATAAATTTGTACTTCAAAGTCACAGAGTACAATATACCTTTTATACCAAAAAAAGAAGTTTTATACTAAAAAATGGCTTCATATTAAAAAAAAAAAGGCAAGCTACAAGAAAGAGAAACTGCAAAAGACTCAAAAGTGGGAAATAATGATATTGAATTATCGTTTAATTAATTATATACAGGCATTAAGCTTATCAGGGTAAGATAAATTTGGAAAAAATCTTTGAAGCAAATGGCTTCTGTAAAGACTTAAAGACTTTTATTTATTTCTAAATATACTTATATTTAATTAAATTTGTGTGTTGTTGGTGTACATTGTATGTGGATTAAGTGTAGTTTTTAGAAAATATATCTTCCCTCTCCTACCCCCAAGTCAGACAGATTTTTCTTTCCTTTCTTTTAGCATTTTAAAGCAAGCTTTCTTCAAAGTATTCCTACAATTATGGGAGATGTCTATTTTTTTCTGATGATTCCCACTGTAATCAAAAGTTCAGTATATTGTGTTTTCCTGTGCTTCAAATGGCACCGCATTTAAACGTCCATTAATCTAGCATTTAAAAGTTGTTTTTTTTTCTTTTCCCACAGAAATTTTTCATTTTGGCAAAGAGCTATTTAAATACCCCAAATTTTGTTTTGGAAAACAAAGAATTAAGATTTGGATATACTGCTAGTCTTCTCTTGAATTCTACGTTATTAGATTTGTGACTTTCAATCTGTGATGATTTGAGGAGCACAGGCACTTTTTTCCTGTGACCTGAACTAGGAGCAAAAGTTCCTTGCAGTTTAAGAAACACATGCAGAAATGGTACAAAAGGCTTTTCTCCCTCCTTTTAAGTTACACGTGAATAGAAAATACAGCAATTCTAGCAGAAACAAACAGCTGAAACAGTCATAAAGTCTTAAATGTATTGTCCTGGAATTAAGAGACTTCTTCGTGGCAGAGTTATGGAGACGATGGGAACAGAAGGACAGAGGAAGTTATGTACTATAGTAACGTATGCGGTTAAAGGAGGTGTCTCCATGAGAGTTTATGCTATGCTACATGCAGGGACTCAGACTAAATCATTCCAGCCTGGGAAGTCACTATTCTGTGACTGCTGATATTGCTCTCCCTGAGATGGCTGGAGACTAGCTAATATAGAAAAGATACCATAACCATGAACTCTTCACTTATAAAGAAGGTCGTGCTCCTAGCATCCTGCCTCTGAAAAACAAAGGCTATTGGAACTTTAAATGATAAGAAAGCCTTGGCACCAACAGACAGGTATCTTATATCCATTTGTTATATTCAGATAGGTAGACAAGCCACAGCAGAGAAAAGCAAGGCACAGGGGAAAAAAAATAAGAGGAATACTGCTTTGTTCTATGACCTATGTAGCACTTATAAAACTAGTACTCATAAAACCATATGAGTATTCATAAATATTAAGTCACCCACAGCTTTTTACTTTAAAAATCTGTATTACATAATAATTTTATAATATTTCATGTATTTTATATACATTTTAATGCATATCTATCTATATACATGTAAATACATTACTGAGTTTTTAGTTTTACATCAGTTCATTTCCTTCTGTTGACCTTGGTTGACATTTGGTTATAGAAGTAATAAATTAATGTAAACAGCACTAGAATATTAAAATTTAAAATGAGGAGTTGATTTTTTGAAGAAAGCATTCTAGAAAAGCTAAGAACCAAGCTGTATGTTATGTATTTATCTTAATGATTCTCAATTGTCACCAACTACAGTTCTAAAAAAAAAAATTCAACTGAGCTACCATCAAAGAAATAAAAAAAAATGAGTCATGGTTTGATTTTACCTGTCTAGGTCGGATGTCAGTCTTTCAAAATTCTTAAGAATACTGAAAACCTGGACATCTTGACCAAGAAAGCAAGGTGGCAGTAGTCCATGAATATTCAATTGTTGCCTCTCTTCCAAGGTAAAAGCCATGCCCTGCAATAAAAAGATATATATGAATAGAGATAAAGATACTTATCTATATAATATACCTCTCAATTCCTCAGCAAAATGTAACACAGGTGAAGTCAGCATCAGAAAAAAATGAACTATTTAATACTAAACAGAATTTAAAATCATGAAATGATTTTTGGGAAAATTTTAATTCAGGACAAGAGAATAGTCCTGTACAGTGCAATATTTCCATCTCAGCACAGAATTAGTTAAGGTCTTCCAACACCATGACACTATTCCCTGCAAAGTAATTAAGCTACAGCTGAAGTAGAGAGGTTGCAGTCCATGGGCTTTGAAAGGTGAATGAATGTTCTCAAACACTTGTTTGGTTGTCTTCTAAATACAGAGCATGGATAATGTTCATTTCAGTGTAAGCATTTCAGTGTAAGTGTAAGTGTAAGCTCTTCATATCTGAAAATTTTTCAAGATCTGGGTTATGTCAGATGCTCATGTGATTTTTTATAACAGAATGTTGTAGTACAATAAAGTCATCGCTACCAGTTTATAGTCAGAGGCTGATCCAGCACCTAGTGAAGTCAGTCCACAGAAACATGGCCATAGTGAGTTCAGTGTAAATTCTGATTCAATTCTGTTTTGTTTTTCAGATTCGCATTCAGTTACAGCTAGAAATATCTTGGTAAAGACTCATTGGATTTTTTTGTAGCAACCAGAAAAGACATTTAGAAGTACTTAGTACACTAAGAGGACAGTCATAAAAACACTTAAACACTTACATCCAGATTGCAGATTGGTATAGTGCCAAAGAGCTGCCAAAAATCTGCTTTTTAATGAGGTCTGTTTTTCTAAAACATCTTCAGAAATTACTCAAGCTATTGAAAGAAACAGAATGCCTTTGCAGAAGAAACATGATAATGAATGTAGTACACCAGTACCAAGCATCCTAACTGCTGAGGTTTTACTTTGCTATGGTAACTGCAGCCAGTCAGGACTGTTGGATGAAATCATGTTTTTGACAGTTTTAGGGGATAAAAAGGAATGTGAGAGGACTTTCTTCCACATACGACCTATCAAATCTATGCATTTATTTCACACTATAACTACTATGTGTGTCTGCACCAAAATATTGCCCAATTCCCTTAATGTTATGCCTGCACTGCTTGCATCCTTGAACCAGGACTGGCAGTTCTGCAGGTGTCTTTGAGGTTCCTTTTAGGTTAGCACCAAAAATGCCTATAATGTAGTCTCTGTAATATTCTTATCATGCAGCTTAAACATATTCAAAAGTTAACATATGAGAAGTTAGATAGCATTTATTACTCTACCAAGAGGATATACATGTACGTACATATAAAAGTAAACAAGCCTTTAGACAGTTGCCTGATCTTCTACACACGTTGTCTTCTACACAATACATACTTTGTTTCTTATGAAAAAAAATATTTGAGAAAACACCTTAGGTGTGTTCATGGGACAAAAGAGGGAAAAATGGCAATGTAATGTTTCTGCCTTCACTCTCCTGTGGAAAATAAACGATACTATGATACCTTCATATCTACCTCTATAAATATACTTCTAAAATTTATTTGTTCATTTCATTCTTAGAATTAACCAGGTCAACAAATGATGAAAAAAACAGGTAAGACAAGCACAAACACGAAAGGCATCTTTCAGTGTGCCTTTGCACCATGTTGTTTCAAGATAACAAATTCACAGCCCTTTACACAATGCCATTACTGCCTTTTGCACAACAGCTTTTGATACAACACGATATGTTGATACTGGATAGTTTGGTTAGACAGACAAGCTATAATTTTCAGAAGTACTTAGAGAACTTATTCTTACAGAACAAAAATATACTGTAAGATCTTTCTGTCTCTTACTACCCTACTCTTCTTACACTAATTTTCATTGACAAGCAGGAGTTGACTTGAGGATCCTTGTGGGTACCTTCCAACTCAGGATATTCTGTGATTCTATGATTAAGCAATTGTCATTGGTTCTTGAAAAAAAAAAAAAAAAAGAAGAAGAAAAAACTACAACAATCTTACCACACTGTCTGCACTAAAATGCCATTAACCAAGTTGTTACTCCTAAGTGAAATGGCCTCAAAAAAAGAAAAAAGAAAAAATTAATGATGAACACCAAACAATTCTGGATCTATTGAACACGCTCGTTCCGCACACAGAAATGGAATGAAACCAAGTTTAATAAAGGCCAATGATAGTTTTGCTACAGTTTCCCATGCATGCAGGATTTCAAAGGCTTCAGAAGTGTACACAAGCCTTGTTTTTTCTTGACCCTGCATATATTTTCCATGGTCCTGTATGTGTCTTCAGCTGCTATTGCATTTTTAAAGACCAACAAAGAAGTGAGTCAACACTCCTCAAGAGTTTCAAAGCTGATCCTTCTATCCTCAGTAGACCTCTTTAGCCCCCATAAAGACATAAAAGCTGTGCATATGTGCTCATGCACGCACACACACTTGAGCGTCAGTTCCGAATGGTTGGACTTTAGAGAGCTGTATGGTCTCAACAGATCAGTGTTGACAAAAAAGTGGCAAGCCAATTATTCTCTGCATCCCTCTTCTCCCCTATTTCTGAAAGAAAAATTCAGAAAGTTTGTGTTTGCCTTCACTTTTAGGAATAAGATATGGACTTTAATTACTACTATAGGATTTGTGGTCCTGCTGGAAACTATATCTTATTTTAATACAGACACAAGAAAAGTTACTGCATCTTGCCAAGTGCACTTTTTAAAAACATATTTTGTCCCGGAATATCATATTTTCCACATGTTGCTACAGCTCCTACAGTAAGTGTTAATCTATTTTGGGCACTACTGCAAAAACACAACACCCATCTACACCCACTCTGCTATACATCGTTTTAAAACTCTTTACTTGCATACTCTTCTTTGGCACAGACATTATAAATTTTTCAAATTTATAAGATAGAGTATTAGTTCCTTTTTTCTCAGTTACTATATATGCTCATAAGAAAATAATTTTGATAGAAACACACTGCATGATGATTTAATGAGAAAAACATTTCATGTAATAAATATACACTATTTCATCTGCTTATAACAGGAAGAGCTAGACTACATCAATTTTGTGGTTTATGTCTAGATTTCTTGCACTAGCTTTTCTTATTCACTTTTCTATCTCACAATTGTTGTTTTTTAATGATTAAAGTGTTGTTTCCCAGCCATCCAGCAGAGAGTGCTCTAAGTTCAGCTTGGTTTACATGTTCCATCGGCTTCCAGAGAGCTGATCTTGCACACACCTGGATAGGGCAGACTTCCATCTTCTAAAGCTCAACTATAATAAAAGATATGGACATTTTTATTTTGCACTCTGTATTAGAAATAATTTGCACAAGAAGAACAATGGTGTGACAATTTAAGAGCAATATAAGATCAAGAAACTCCATCTCTAAGCATTAACCTTTACAAAATTGTGCTGCTTGCATTAATTGCTTTATGCCTTCAAAAGATAACAGTGATCAGAACTAGAGTTATTTTTAAATCTCCCAAGTAAGAGTTTTCAAGTCTTATAAAGGGTTTTGCTTCATACACATCTTTTTGTGTTCTAGTTTTGGTAACACCATAAGTTGTTCTTCAACCACCTCATTATCTGCCTGTCTCACTAACCATTGGGTGAAACTGGGCTTTTTTAAATAAATTTTTGCTCTTTAAACACAACTTCCTAATCCTTTTCTCAATTGTAGAGGAAGCTTTCTGAGTCTTTTTCACTTTTTCATTTTCAAGAAGTTCCACTCATTGCAAATACATTTAATTCTGAATTCATCTCTCCATTTGCAATGTTGTGAAGTTACATACTTGTAGCAGTGATTTATATTACTAGATATTGTTCAGTATTATTTATTTAATCTTTATGAGTTTATTAACATATCTCTTAAACATAATGTCCTCTGCCCAGCCTCTCTCCTTCCCCTCTGAAGCCCTCCATTACAAGGTTACTTTAGTGCAATTACACACCCGTCAATCCTCTTGTTCAATTGCACTCCTGGAAAGTCACAAAATAGGACAAACAGCAAAACACCATTTTATATTGGATAGTGTTTTGCACTGGCTTTCAAACGAACTCTCAAGACATTCTTGAGAAAACAGCACATTCAAAATAGTTCAAGAGCTGTATCGGTCCAAATTCAAATCCAGCAAAAAGACAAATCCTACCACTTAATACAAATTAGGTTGCAAAGATTACATAACTTCTTAAGAAGAAGACAGTGCACCAAAGTCATATGTGCGTGCTGTCCATCAGCTAATGAGATTCAGCTTCACTAAAGGGTAGCCAGAACCATCTCCACACAACATTCATTGTGGGGATCCTACTTCAATTTCTTGTAAGACCTAGCCCTCTTTTGTTCTAATAGGCCAAAATATCCGTGTTTGGGAACCTGTACTCATTCAGAAAAAAGCTTTTCTTCTTTTGTAGGCCTCACAGCACGTTGCCACACAGCTCCTAGCATGAAAGCGCACAGGGAATGCTGTCTTAGAAGACGAAACCATGTTCACAGCCAAGATTTCCAGATTCGGTGACTCTCCTCAGCTTCTGGTAGGAGAAGACCAAGCCCAGTAAGACTTCGAGTCATCCCTGGGCCTCAGAAGACAACCTGCAACACCAGCATCCAAACTCAAGTGCCAGCATGTATATTTGAGCAGAATGGATCTGTGCGGGAGGGGAGGAAGAAATGAAGAAGAAGGCAAAAAGGTATAGGAAGAAAGTGTATCTGGAAGTGCCATCTGTTCTAGAAGAAAAAATCTAGATTGCTGATCTAAAATACTACCACACTACACAGTGTCTAAAATATTTTGCTGACAACAGACAACGAGGTTCATCATTGTCTCAGATCTCACCAAAAAGTAAAAAACCTCTCCATTAAAAGCTCATTCTGGATATCTAAATCATAAGAGTGAACTGATTTCAACAATATCTGGAAAGAACCACCCAAATCTGAGGGACGCGGATACACACAACATCTGTGGCTGTGGCTGGAAGGAGGAGAGCTGGCTCCAAGCCACCTCCTGCAGCCTCCCGCTGAAGAGCTGGTAACTGAGCAGAGCACAAGCGCTCTGGCAGAGAAAGCACAGAGAAAGCCCACAGCTGCGTGAAACACAAGTCTGCGAAAAGATCTGAATCACTTCTTTGAACAAACAGGCTTACAGAACCCTGTAATTCCATATTCTCTTTAAAAAAATAAAAAAAAAAAATTAGAAGAACGCTTCTGAGAAGAGTTTTCGCGTCCAGATTTCCCAGGTATGCTCTGTTGGTTGCCAGTCCCACACCTTCCCATACTGCTCACACCATTTTATGCAACAAGGTTGTCTCCAGGAGAAGTTCAACAGAATGCGATGCAGTCCTTAGGAAAATGTGATCTTTGGTACGTATAACTGTTTGCAAGGAAACCTTTTTGCTCTTCAGGCTTTTGCCTTTCGTAACTTTGGCTCCTTGTACTACTCTAGTGCTGTTAGGGAGGAATCCAAGTCAAAGCAAATAAAGCAATTTTATTTTGCTTTATTTTAAGGAAGACTTCTCAGGCTGAGAAAGCAGCAAAATGCACATATAGTCCTGCTAGGTACGGACTATGTGAAAACTTCTGTGGGCACATAAAATATCATGAACCACCTTAAGATGAGAGCATTAAAAAAAACATTCTGCAAAATTTTATATGTTCAAAGAAAGGATTATTAAAATATTCATTAAAATATGGCACACGTGAATTTTCAAGTGTTTAAAGCTACATTTAAGAGTATAATGATCTGCAAATCCCTTTGAGATATTTCATATTATTTGCATTAAAAAAATACCCTACGAGCAGATAAAAATGCAGTTTTATAAGCTTTCCCCCTCTACTTTGCACTTCAGAGAAAAAAAGATAAATACTCTAAATCCTTCATATCTAACACCTGTTTAAAGGCACAACACTCCAAGAAACAGAATAATTACTCTGAGTATGCACTATGTAATAAACTAATTCTGCTAAAAATAAATGTGGTTCATGGCAAGGCATTTCGGTCCGATCATCATATAGGGCTGAAGATGTTCCTGCTAGCTTCTTTCACCATTCTTGTCGTGAGTGCCAGAAAACGTTACAAGCACAGGCAACTACTGCAGATACCCAAGTCAACTCCTCCAAACAGAGGTTGAGGCCAGACTGGTTGCAAAGTGTCCTTGTAGCTAAGGAAAGGGAAAAAATCTTTCTAATGCTGCAAATTCAAGCAAGTTTTCTGTCATCAGGGATCTTCTTTTAGACCTCCAGGAAAAAAAAATACCCTTGCTAAATATCTATTTACATTCACTTTGAGATCTACATTTCTTTTTAGGAATTGTTAAAAATACATGCAAAAAAGGGCTTCGATAGCTGTATCCGATTTTGATAAAGAAAATTCAGAATTATTAAAATTTTAGTGAACAAAAATAATCCTTCCAAACAGTTTTAAAGAAGGCAAGCTGCTAAGAGGAAAGGATACACTCACCAGCAGAAAGTTACCGCAGCTTGAAGATGTGCAGCATGGAGCTCAGATATGAATGCTGACCGTGAAAATACAAACTTTGGGTCACGGCCCTCAGACAACCCAGACAGAAAAAAGCTCAATGAATTTTCAGAAACAAAGATCTGTAAGCATTTGTAATGCAGGCAGTACCTAAGCTAGTATTAGACTACAGGCAGGAAAGGCACTAACAAAACAGGACTGCTATCTTTCAAACAAGTGTATCTATCTTCTCCCAAAACTATGCACAGATCCCCACCATGACATTTAGTCAGGCACACACAGACCTACTTTCTGACAGCTGGCATTCATAATTTCTAAATTGTTTTTCAAGGGTCATAACAGACCCAATACAGCATATTGCACATATAATTTCTTAAGGATTTAAGGAAAGCTGGGGACCTGAAGTGCATTCACATTCCAATTCTATGTCCCCAGGATTTTCAAAAGCAAACTTAAAAAATCATGTCACCAAGGGAAACTGAAACGAAAGTCACAAACAGCTTCCAGCAACTAAAGCACGTAAAAATACAGTAGCTAATAAACACACCCAGGGACTTATGACTCAAAACAAATACAGATGGCCAGAAGGAGATCAGACTCCTCTTGGCAAACTCGTCATGGGAATGTGTGGGCAGCTTGGCAGGGAGCTGATAATGGTGATTGCATACGAGCATGATTCAGCCCAACACATTAGAATTGACACATCATGGCATTCTTACTTCGGCAATCTTCCATTAATCTATTGTAAACAATTACCTGAAAGTAAGGAAGCAAAACTATTTTAAGAAAGTTTGTGTGTACTTGTTTTATTATACACATATATACGCAGTTAACATCTTTTTGCATTGCATAATCTCTCCTCACCGTAAGTTTGAGATGGCTGCATTAACACAAACAGCAGACAGTAATGAGCTGAGCAGTAAAACAAGTCATCAAGTCAATACTGTATAAAATATACATACCCTGCTGTGGTGCAATATAGGATGGGACTGAGTTAGACACTAAATTTAGATGTTCATATGCAAGCGAGGTACCTATCCCCTCATTATGTGAATAGGACATATAGCATTGGTTAAAGAATGATCCAGCTCACCCTAGAATAGACACCTTGCAGTCAGTAATCCAAATTGCCCCCTAAGCTTCTCTGACTGTACTGGCTACAGTCTGAATTCAGATATGCACACATAAGCACCTACCATCGTCTAGGAGGCTCTGACATACTGGAGAAATCAACACAGGGTAACTCATTATGGCAATGATATCAGCTATATATCAGCTGCATAGGAGACTTGGCAGACTTGTACAGCAACAGGTAAAAGCCAGACACAACACCAGGAATAACACTCCTGGATATCTCAAGTGGAACTAGTTGCCTCCATGTGGGCCACTACACCAAGCCCCAAATATCCTTTTGACTCCTCAGTCCATGTGTTGCACTAAAATCGCCTTACTCTAAATCCTTCGTTTTATTATAGGAACTTTTAAACTCAAAGAAACACAAAATTTGCTAGGGCTGTATTTGTATGCTTTCAACCAGAGCTGGGTGCCCTAAAAGCAGATTTCATGAAATTTTAAAGCCAGAAGCTCATTTACAAAAGACAACAGACAAGGGAACATAACCCTTCAGCTCCCCACCTCCCAAACCCATAGACCTGCACAACACCTACAGCACCTGCAACTGAGATAATTAAGATGCTAAGGGACAGTTGTGTTAGAGTAAGATCTGCGGAGATACCTACCCTATTGCTTTTGATGTCAGAATACCAATGCTGCAGTTTAGCACATTGCTACACAGTAATCACATTTCAGCACAAACAACTTTTTTTTTTTTTTTTGGTGTCCTTGGCTATTTCTGAGCCACTTTTGTTAGTTTAAAACTAACTTGAGTATATCTACCTTCAAAGATGGATCGATGCCTTGTTAGAAAAGCTCTGCATATGGGAACCATTCTGGAAAGAGAAAACAGCACCTTGTAACATCACCTGCAAACTTGTTGAGCGTGTTCTTACCACAGATGTCAATTTTCAACACAGTTTACCTACACTACAGATTATAAACACTGGTTGTAGGCAACTTCAGAGCTCTGATCCCCTCGGTATAAATTAATCTTCTTAATTACTACTTTTGTCAATACTATCTTCTACAGATGCATCACTGTATAGTTGTAAATTTAGATAATTTATAGCTACAGAATTAAAATTTAATACATGATAGTGTTTTCTAAATAAAGATGACACTAATTTTTACCAGACCTTATCTGAAATTTGCATTCTACTTAAAAATTAACTCCCTTGTACAGTAGATGCTGTAAGCCAGTACTGGTATAGTTGTAATCAAGGATGCCTGCAATGTTATCGGTGGAATAACTAATGAGGTATTTTATTTATGAAGGGAATTTAGATAATATCAGCTGACATGTGACATGTATTGCTAACCAGAATGACTTCAAATGAAATGCCAACTAAAGGTCTTTAAATGTACTAATTTTTACTAATAAAGGACAATCTCAAAGTGTGCAGTACCCGGTATGGAATATTTACAAGTGAAAAATCAGATATTATTTGAGAGGCAGTCAGATTTCCATGTAGGTAGATGAGGAATTTCAGTGACTGCCAAAAATTCCATCTGTTTAAAATATCCACTTATCCAAATACAGGTTAGTAAGCCCTGAAATCCTGAGGGGATTTGATAAAACTGATATGCTTAGCAGACTTTATTGTTGCCTTTCAGAGACTGAACAGATTACCAACTACTGTATTCTGTGCTTCTCACAGGACTACGTAACAAGTTCCTCTTCAGCAGCATAAGCAACAATTAATACAAATAAATATTTTAAATATTATAGTACAGAGTTGCCACAACAGTAAAATTGAAATCTAGACGAACAGTCTAAAATAATCTGATGCAAAAGGAAGCAAGCAGGAAGAAACAGAGGAGGTACAGACCTGATGTTGAGTTAGCTGGCAATTCAAAATTATATTTTGTAAGCATCTTCCTCATTATGGCAACTCAAAAAGAAGCAAGAAGTGAGGCAGACCATAGACCAGCCAGCCTGAAGAGCTAATGAGATTTGACCCAAAAACGGAGGGAACCAAACGTGCTGAACCTAACTGGTGTAGATTCTTAGATGACTAATGTGCAGCATACTGTTTCTACTCTAATCCTTCAGGCACCCTACACAGACCATGGAGAAAGACTGAATTGACCTCTAGGAGGTACCTGTTTCTCTTTTTTGGACTAAAAGAAATATAAACAACTATTTCAGACTAAATACTTCCCAGTGTCATATGTAACCCAGGATTTCTATTACCACAGTCTATCATCTGTAAGTCTTTTTGGTCATACGCAGTCAAAGCGTATATTGCATGCTTATCAGTCATTTTTCCATTCTACAGATTGCAACTTATTTTTCATTTTATCATCTCAGTCTAAGAGCTGGAAATATATAAATTAATGAAAATAGCTAAGATTACCCAAGCTCTTTGTCCAGGGAGCTTGCTTCATCCAATCTTGGCATTTGTTCTCAAAATCCAGCAGTACATTGAAACCAAACTTACCCACTGAGCCACCTGTTTCACAAGCACAACCTTAATCCAGCAGGTAGTTAATTTGTCTTTTTTTGCCAAAAAAAAAAAATCAGTATTCTATTTGTAATATTTACTTTGAAGTAAAAAGCATTCCCTTCTTGCTGAGAAGTCTCTGAAAACTCATTTTATCATGAAGAAAGTGTGCCAGCCTTTAAGCCAAGTTAATATCTTTCTTTAATGTACCTTCATATTTTGCAAGAGCATGGTGGCATATGGCACATCAAAATATCCCATCAGCATCTGCTTTATGCTTCTTAGTCAAACCTGAATTTAGACTTGCACGTTGAAATATAAGAATTACTCAGATGTAGCTACTATAAACCACTGACAGAAAGATCTTTTTAATGAGATGATACTGTCTATATTTATTTTCCTTACTTGATTTCTCAGTGCTTCAATTCGTGCCAAAATAATGTAGTTTAATTAGCTAGCTTCAACAAAGCTATTGTAACTGCTACAAAGAAGCTGTACAGTTGAACTTCGTATTTTCTCCTGTGACTAGGACTAAGATGTAATTCATTTCTTCAGCATTAACTTAAAAGGGAAGATTTCTGGCTGGAGACAGTCATTGCCGGCACTCCAGACCTTCCTACTTCCCAGTGCCTGCGCAGAGTGGTGAGGCAAGTAGCACCCCTTCTGCTTCCAGTTCAATGGGACTGGGATGAACTGGGGAACACAGGTGATCTAGAATAAGGCTGAATCAGGCAGGACAACACAAATGTTAAAAAGCATGATCAGTACCAGATTAACAACTAATACACCCCTTTTGTGGGATATTGCCGAGTTAGACTCTTTATACCTGTTCCCTAATGAGCTAAGTTGAAAATAAGATAACGTCTTTTGAACTGTTACCTAGCCTCTTAAGGGAAGATTTGTTTTCTGTATAGCCCAGATAACTTATTTTACTACTGTCAGTATCGAGTTGGACCAAACTGGGTACAACACAGACTTTCCTGTAGGAACTTCCCTCATCTGAAAAATGTTCCCAAGACACATCCAGGCTATGCAACTTATTAGCAGAAATAGGTGGCACCGGTGCCATACATATGGACAGTTAACATCAAATACCATAAACTAATAAAATTTATGTACAACTGATTTCTTGCGTAAGTTTCAGCGGAACATCAGTTATCATAAAAATGCAAGTAAAGTCTAAGTGAGCAGTGTAGCCTTGTAGACTAGGAGCAAGAGGGAATAGCTCTTAAGTAACCAAAGTATCCTCATCTTCAAAGGAACCAGCTATGGACATAAGCACTCCCCTTACCGACACCGTGTATTTTTCAGTACTGGAAAGCTGACATGGCTACCTATCAAGGACATTTCAGTTTTCACTCAAAGAAGTAGAAAAGTGTATATGCAGGGTTGCAGATCTTGCCTTGAAACGATAATCACCGGTATTTTGTTTTCCTGTTCAGTGTTGCCAGACTTTGTTGCTCTGAAAAGCAACATTTTTTGCCCTCATTCTCAGGCCTCCCCAAGATGAAAAGGCTCTGTATTGTAACTGTGAAGACAGAAACAAAACTTCTAATTATATGCATACAGAAATGAAAGACACGCATATCATGATACACTGAATAATCTTGGAAAAAAACTGCAAGAGATTATACAGTATGCAACTGCAGTAGTAAATCACTCTGCTAACAGCTGACTTCTACCACACTGACATCCCAAGTCCAAGCAAGCAGCCAGGCCTTGCAACCTGCAGAACCAACCCAGTTATTTTTGGATCAGCACTAGAAGTCATTAGTTTCTCTCTTCTTAAATGTAGTATCACATAACCAATAACTTCTAACAGTAAATTGCACTGCTTTCTTCATTAGTAAGTAGAAATTTTAGACATCTTAATTGGCTTATACAGAATTAATAAAAAAATACGGTGAAATATTATATTGCTATGTCATTTTACTTTACTATCTGATAAACTATGCTAGACAGACTTATATTACCTAAATTATCATTTAATTTCCATGGCCTCGACTCCTATTTTCCAGGCTATGTCAGATGGTTATTCAAGAATGTAGAAAAGAAATCTAATCTACGCGGATATTAATTGTGAATGTTTTTATCAAGTTTAATGCAAAAAGAAACCTAAACTTTGCTATAAGCCTTTGCCAAATACTGAATCCTTGAGAGTTTCATTAAATTTTGAGGGTTATCGTACCACTCTTTTTCCTTTACTAAGTAGAATACAGTATAAGTATAAAAGCACATGGCCACTGTAGTCAAGAATTCAAATATTAAGAAAAAAAATTCAGATAATGGACCCACCCCTAATACCTCTGAAAGAGTGTATCATAAAGGGCCTCACAGGATTTTTAGCATGCATATATCAAAGCATTCATTAATGAAACAGTCTTGTTTGGAAGCAAGACTTTCTTCTAATTACATACATATAGCCAATATAAATATAACCAAAACATCTCTACTTTAATAATTTCTTGAAGCAGTTGGTAGCACATTTCCATACTTCATTGTCAGTAATACCAAAAACTAGTGAACAAATATACACAGTCAATAGTTTTCTTTTCCTCGCATATATTGTCTTTCAGTTTTGTTAAGTATGTAGCAGTGAAGCACCTGTGTCATGACAGGGTCTGTTTTCTCATCTTGAGTTCTTAAACGCTCAGTGTAGCCATCAGTAGCCACTGTCATTACTAGAACCACAGGCAAAGATTATCTCAGCATCAGGCAACAGCAGTTCAGGGATAGAAGAGTGCACATAACTTTGTCATAAAGTCAATATTTATATAAAATATGATAAGCTTATCTGAACTTTTCTACAGAGATCAAATACTGATTTTATTTGTTTCTATCACTTAACACAGGAGGAAAAAAAAGCAAGGACTAGATTGACTAAGAAGGCAAACTCTTAAAATGCAAAGTCAACAGGACAAATAGGATGCAGTGAGTCCAGAATCTTAGTGTGAGTTCTGATTTTGTTATCTAAAGCTATCATTTAACTCACTAGAGAGAGAAAGCAAAGTTATGCAACAGAATATGGAAAAATTTAGCTGATCAAAGGAAGATTTTACAGATGACAGAATAATTCAATTTAAAACAGATATACCCAGTGGATACATGCAGCCCTGCTTTTGCCAGAATACAACCTGCATATCAGCTGTATCTGCTTAGTGCAGGACAGATACACAGAAAAGATCAGATTGAAAAATGTCATGGAAAAACTTTGACAAAATGGGGTATATAACTTTTATTTACATTTGACTGGTCTCCAAAAAAGCTAGACTCATCAAAAGCAAATACAAGATTAAAGAAAAAGTGAACACTATGGAAATAAAATCTCAATGGTAGTTAAGGAAACCAGCCAATATAAAACCATCTGAATTTGCTATCAGACACTCAAGACTTCTACCTGATAGAAAATCTGTGAAGGTGAAAAAATGCCAAGAATCCCCTCCCAGTAGGCCTGATTCTTTCCAAGTTGCTACCATTTTCAAAGCAAACCACAGATTTACTCGCCCTTTTGTCTGTGTCACTCATAGAAATCCTTGTCCAAAAATCATGAAAACAAAACAGCAAAACAAAACACAAATGGTCTTAGGCAAAACTTTTCCTGCACGGACATTGAAAAACACATCCTGGCATTAAACATTAAACACGAGTGTACTTGATTGAACTTGAAGGAAATGTTGCCACACTGTTCCCACCTTTCACATTTTCTTGTGTCTAATTATCCAGCCCCATTAAAAGCTTTTTCTAGCTACGTAACTGCCACAGAGGGAACTATTGTGCCGTATCCATCACTCATACAAAATGAGAACAAATATCTTGTTTAAACCCGATTAATCTGAAGCTGGCATTCAGCACTGCCCTTGGTGCAAGACTGCTGTGAACTCAGCGAGCTGGCAGACCTGTAAACACCACATCTACACGGCATCGAGCAGCACCCTCGGTAACACAGAAGAGGAAATGGTTTTGAGATAAACTAAGTAACTACAACATTCAGTGGCTAACAGCTAAAACGTTTCCAAAAAAGAAAAAAAAATATATGCAACGAAGATGAAGACTGTGACAGATCTAAGGAAATTTTCTTAACAGGCTCTGGGGTCCTTAAGCTGAAAAGACGTTATTTGAGACATATTTTAGGCAACAGTATGAGATCTACTCAGATTATGAATGATGAAAGATCATCAGTTTTCACCAGTTTCATAACCAGTTAAGTATGAAAAAGTCTGTCCAGTCCTTGAAATATTTCAACAGTCCACAGTAACTTGAGTCAGACCACTAACACCAAAATCAAGTCAATTGCAATCAAAATTAAAAAAAAAAAAATACCATGGAGAAACCAATCCAGAGCTGTTGTGTTCTATTTGTTTATTAATCTCCATAACACAAATCAGCACACTAAACTTACTTTATTATTTCCTAAGTCTCAAATGGCACATTCTCATTACTCATTTGCCTGAAGATGGAAACATACAAAGAGGCCCTCAAACAAAGAAGCCACATAAAAAAAACCAAGACTCTCCACCAAAGTCTCCCTAGAGGCACGAGAGGCTTTGCAGAGGCATCTTACATAGAGTGGCGCACTGGGCAATTAGCAGCTGCATGAAGTGCAGCGAAGGAAAATGCCGGGCGCTGCACGTGGGACGGAGCAATGCCAGACGCAGGCACAGACTGGGAGCCGCGTGGCTGCAGCAGTCCTGCAGAAAGGGGCCTGGGGGTGCTGGCCGGCAACAGGCTTGGTGTGAGCCAGCAGCGTGCCCTGGCAGCCAAGGGATAAACTGTATCATGGGGTGCATTAACCACAGTGCAGCCACCTGGTCAAAAGAGATGATTCTTCTGCTATATTTACTGTTGGTGCGGCCTAACCTTGAATATTGTGCGCAGTTCTGGGCTCCAAGATATAAAAAGGGTGTCAAGGTCCTTGAAAGTATCCAGTGGACGGCTCAAAACTAGTACAATGGCTGGAAGGCATATGTTGAGGACACTTGGGTTGGCCAGTCTGGAGAAAAGGTGTCTGAGAGGCGACCTCGTGGCTCTCTGCAACCTCCTGAGCAGGGGAAGGAGAGGGAGGTGCCGGTCTCTGCTCCCTGGGGACTGAGGCAGGGTGTGAGGGAACGGCACAAAGCTGTGCCAGGGGAAGTTTGGACCAGACATTAGGAAACATTTTGTTACCATGAGGGTGGTCAAACACTGAAACAGGCTTCTCAGACAGATGGTTGATGCCCCAGGCCCATCAGTGCTCAAGAGGCACTTGGACAACGCCCTCATTAATGTGCTGTAACTCTTGGTTAGCCCTGAAGCGGTCCGGCGGATGGACTTGATGGTCTGTGTAGGTCCTTTTGACTGAACTACTGTGTTCTGTTCTATTACGTTCCAAGTCCTCGCTGAGATCCACGATGCAGTGGGTCTTGAGTGGAGTGGATCTTGACAGAGTGGTAGTTGAGCAAGCATCATTTCTCGCCTTAACCTTCCTGAAAACCCCAGGAAAAGCTTCCTTTACTGTGCATTACATTTCTGGACATTGTTATGCAACACTACATTTAGTTATTGATTTTGGGGGTTATTTGATAGTATAGCTCTTTCTTTGCTGTTGTTATTAAATGTAGTTTGATGCTCACAGGCTACTGGGTGGCTAGAAGCCTAGCTGATGAAGAAAAGGAAAGCAGAGTATAAACATACATTGCACTTGTAGTTCATCCACTGTATGCTGTGTAATTGAAGCCACAAATAAGGACTTTGGTTCATTACTTGCACTATTTTTACTTTTATTCGAACACTTTTTCTAAGTGTCAAGCTTTTTCTCTAAAGGATGAGAGAATCCCCACAAAATGGTTCTAAAAATTAAACAGCAAAATACATATACTTCCTTAACTCAAATGGCAGAACAAATTGAGCCAAAAGTGTTTTAACAAGCCCATCAGACTGCTATTTAGCATGTCAGGCAAGCTATCTTTGGGGGATTTTAAACAGCTTATAACAGAAATTTTAAATGGAACAGTGGACCAAATTCACAGCGGTTGTCTGTATCTTGACTACCTACACTGCAATAATATTGCAGATACTATTCAGACCTCTTCACATAAATGTATAGAAACATTCAAACATCCACAGTTATTCTTGATGACTTGGTTTCTGAAGCCTGATGGTAAACTAAAACCTTTGTTATTTCCCCATTGTCCCTGACTGTTTTGCCAAACCTACCACTACTTGCTGCGTGAAGTAGAGACAGAAATCTAAATCAGCATGGCTCTTTTCTAGGGGGGTTACTCTGGCTCTTTTGCTCCAAAAGTATTGGTCTCAAAGCAGTTTCTGGTACTGCACATCAGTGTCAACTTTAAGTCTTTCAGCATAGCAACGCAATCCTTAGAAAGAACAGATTTCTTTCATCAGTACTGGCACTCAAAATAAGACCATATGTCTAAGCTATAATATGCAAAATTTTCCAACGGCAGTTTATTTTTCTAGGAGGAAATGTGATTTACATAGATAGAACTTTAGGATCCATTTACAAGATTCATGAGAAAAACTGGTTTCCTTATAGGAAAAAAAAAAAAAATACTCTTCTCACTGCTCGCAGGAAGCAAACCTGAATACTGCAAAGTCACTAGCCTTCTTGGGGACACTGCCCCAGCGTAGCTATGTCCATCTGCTTCTCACAGGAGCCAAAAGAAGTAGCTGACTTTTCTAGGAAGAAGTAAAAACGGGAAAGGCGCAATAAGGAGCTGCTGGAAGAGCACCGCAGAAAGCAGAGCAGAGGAAGAGTGCAGAAGGAAGAGAAATGATGTGATTAAAAGCAATGGAAGTGGAATAGTTCGGCAGAAGGCCCAAGCAGATGAAGAATGAAAAGCAAACTAAGGAAGTGAAACAGTGACAGGATTTATTTTCTATGGGTAACTGAGAGCACAAAGGTAGGAGTCATGCACAATATCGAGCAAGCGCATCCTGTGCACGGAAACACCAAAATCAAGGGAACAGGCATGAATGCAAATGTGAAGGCTGAAAAAAATGAGCTCAGAAGAATACAAGAATGAAAAACGGATGCTGTGAGTAATTGTGCCAAAAGAGCTTTGGGCTGCTATAACCTATTTCACGCACAACAGACACACATACAAGGCACCTTTTTTTGCTGTTTGCTCCTATAAAAAAAAAAAAAAAGCTTAACTCACACTGCAAAAGGTAACATCTCCTTTGCCAGGCAAGGAAGGGCAGCCTCCACAGTGGAAGAGATGGGGACTGGGCAGGGCTCTCCAACAGTGCTGAAAAACTGCAGCCTGGTGAATGAGCGGCTGGTGTTGATTACACCTTGCTACAGACATTCACTGATGCTGGAACTAACGGCCTTGGCCAAGTTATGATTCTGTGATTGTTATTAAACTAATCATGACCTCAACATATCTATCAGCTCCAAGCCCAAAGGCACCACCTCTGATTTATCGGCTTGGGAAAAGCAACTACTTTCTGCAAAAGACACCTTAGAAATTATTCTCATGTGTTGCACTATCCCAGTGAAAGTTCACAAGGGTGAACCCTGAATCCCAGTCGGCCTTCAGAAGGAATTACAAATCACAAACTTAGGGGGAATATGACGGTGCCTTGAACAAAGCAGGTACTTGCAACACGTCATCCACTGGAAAAATTCTCCCAGCTTGGCAAGTTTTTAAAGCTGGAATCTTAAAATTACTGCGCTGAACCATAACTATTTAACAGTCCTTTGCAAAATGAATGCTTTTGTTTAAAGGCTTAAGCAAGTCTATTATTAGTAGTAGTTATAAAAATAAATAAATAAATAAACCTTCTAGATACTCTAACATTTCCCACATGTGGGAGAATGAGATGAGCAACATTTAAAGATTCCTAACCTTTCATATTTTAAAGTAGGGACGCAAGTTACTAAAGGTACATATGCAACTCCAATACACATGGCTAATTACCAAATTCTTGATTTCCATGCACAGAATCCACAACATTTACTGTGTTGTATACATAAACATATTCCCGATGAACTAGACAACTTCCGTACACTGTAGTGGGTTTACATGGCAAGGTTTTGGTAGTGGGGGGGCCATTGGGGTGGCTTCTGCAAGAAGAATCCAGAAGCTGCCCCTTGTTAGACCAGGGGCCCACCGCTGGACGGAGCTGAGCCAATAAATGATGTTATTTGCACCTCCGGGAGAGCAGATTTAATACAGGGAAAAAAAAACTGCTACACAGCAGCAGCTTGGAGAGAGGAGTGAGAAACAGCCTTGCAGACACCAAGGCCAATGAAGGAGGAATGGGAAGAGGTGCTCCAGGCACCAGAGCAGAAGTTCCCCTGCGGCCTGTGGAGAGGCCCCTGGTGGAGCAGGCTGTCCCCCTGCAGCCCACGGGTCCCACACGGAGCAGATCTCCACGCTGCAGCCCGTGGAGGAGCCCCCGGTGGAGCAGGTGGATGTGGCCTGGAGGAGGCTGCGGCCCATGGAGAGCCCCCGCAGGAGCAGGCCCCGGGCCGGAGCTGCAGCCCGTGGAGAGGAGCCCACGCAGGAGCAGGGGGTCTGGGGGGAGCTGCCGCCCGTGGGGGACCCGTGCTGGAGCAGTTTGCTCCTGGGGGATGGACCCCGTGGTACGGAGCCGTGTGGGAGCAGTTCTTGAAGAGCTGCTGCCTGTGGGCAGCCCCCGCAGGCTCAGTTCGGGCAGGACGGCATCCCGTGGGAGGGACCCCGCGTGGAGCAGGGGCAGAGAGGGACCGTGAGAGAGCAGCTGGGACGAAGCGTCAGGGACTGACCGCAGCCCCCATTACCCTGCACCACTTGAGGACAGGAGGTGGAAGAGGGTGGATGAGGGAAGGTGTTTTGAGTTTGCTTCTAGTTTCTTGCTGTTCTAGTCTGCTAGTGATAGGCAATAAATTATCTTAATCTCCCTATGCCTAGTCTGTTTTCCCCATGATGATATGTGTTGAGTGATCTCCCTGTCCTTATCTCAACCCTTGAGCCCTTTTCATCATATTTTCTCCCCCTTTCCCTGTGAGAAGGGGGATTGAGAGAGCGGTTGTGGAGCTCAGCTGCCCACCCGAGTAAAACCAACACATAGACATACAAGATTTATCAAAGTAGAAAAATCTACTGCAAACACCAAAAGCAAATTGCAATATTTTAGAGTGCAAAGTAACTAGTTTCCACAGCTTTTGTTATTACCTATTGGTAACACCTGTAGGGTTATTACTTATGATGATACTATGGTATCTACTGTCTGTCATTTCTGCTGTGTCAGCTCTCAGTGACAGCTATACTCAAGATCTTTTATTCAAACGTGGGTTACCAGAACCTTCTCATTTCTCTTCCCATTTCCTTTCCCAGAGGATCTTGTGTTTATAACTGTGATATTTTAATGCCCTTTCACTCTTTGCTTTAATTACACTGTTAAGGAAATCTGTCCATTCAAAGTCAAAAACCAATCACCTTATCTCCTTCTAAGAGGAATTCTCTTTTAGAGGAAATTCACAATCTTTCTTTCAAAAATAAAGCTTTTGTTTGGTTGTTTCAGATTAACAACATCCCAAGGATTTCATCATACTTTCTAACCCATAGAAGCAAAACATATACCTAAAGAATTAGGTATCTTGTCATACACTTCCCTTTCAGTAAATCCACAACAGTTTTACGAAAGTTACCATTTGCATATGCGGTTAAAAAAATAATGCTTATTTCCTTCTGCTCTTTGTTTCCCACAAACTTCACAACCGTTTGTATTGATTTCAGAAGTATGATTTAAGGTTAGGATTTTTATGAACACAGAAATGGATTTGTCAATTCCATAAATAATACTGCAGTCATCTTGGGTAAAACAGTATCCAAGTAACAGAAAACACAATTATTAAACTCCTCTCCTCTCTACCACCCCCACAATCCCAACCACATACTGGGCTCTGAAATGTCAGACCAGCCATTGGTAATATCTACTTCGGCTGGCAGTATTTTGTAGGTATTTACCACTGGAGATGGAGCAGGTCTAGACTGGTTTCTATTTTATTTATTTATTTATTTATTGTAGTGTTCTTTTGTTGTTGTTGTTTTTTACTTGTGAAGACAGAAAACCACCACAAAAAATCCCATTCTTTTTTTTCAAAATTGGATGCCAAAAAGCCCACGTTAACAAAAGACACTTTAAAGGACCAAAAGTTCTTCTGCCTTTTATACACCCTCTTTTACAGTCATATATATTTACTGAAAAATATTTAAATGTTCTTTTTCCCCTCTGACAAGAGCACTCAGAAAAACCTTTCATTTACAATTTTGTACTTGTAGTGAACTGTCATGTCACTAAATATTTTCCTGACAGTTTAAGTCCACAAGAAAGTAATTATAAGCTTCATTTCTAAACTGTTTGATCTAGAAAATCTTTTTGTCCTCAAGTTGATAAAAGGTGCACGTGAGACATAAAACCATGGATGACAAAACTTTAAACTAGTCTTTAGATAGCATTTGTAAAAACAGGCAGAAATACACTATTGGGTCAGATGATGAAAGGCAGGGCAACTAAGAGAAAAATGGGATTGCTGGGGTTCATTTCCCCTCATAGCATCTACCTCTGCATATACGCAGCACTTTGGCTGTATTGAAGTGAAAACAGAGAGGTTGCTTTTAATCAGATAATCTATTGTACTGTGTTCTCATGCATAAAACCAGCAAGTGCATATCCAACAGTCTAAATGATTCTTAGCTTAAGTCAGTTTTCATAGCTTCCTAGACGTCAAATGTCACTGTTTTTAAATATAAGCCAATTTGAGCAAAGCATTTTTAAAAATTACAGGAAAAAAGGTTAACTAGATATTGTTTTAAGAGACAAAAAAAAATATAATTTAATTAGCATTAAAGACAAGCCTCTACTATATGCATGTAGTTCATGATAACCACAAATAAAATTGAATTATGCAGGTGGGAAAGGACTTCTGGAGGTCTCCTGGCCCAACCCCTATCTGAGCAGGGCCATCTCCATCCAGCTCTCCAAGGATGGATATTCCACTTCTCTACAGGCAGCCTACCACTCTGCTTGACCATCTTCGTGGTAAATTTGTTTTCTTCGTATCTATTTGGGATTTCCCCCATTCCAACTTGTCTGCCTTGCCTCTGACCATGCCACCATGAACCTACAGCTACACCATCCCATCACGTACTTGTAGACAGCAGTGAGGTCCTCTCTCATCTGAACAAACCCTTTTTCCTCAGCCCCTCCTGACACACCTTGTGCTCCAGCCCCCAACCATCCTGGTGGCCCTCCGCTGGACTAGCTCTAGCACGCCCACATCTTGTGGTGAGGAGTCCCAAGCTGGACGCTGTACTCCAGTTGTAGTCTCACAGGTGCTGTATGGAGGGGAAGAGTCACTTCCCCTGACCTGCTGGCTAAACTCCAGCTAGCCAGCTCTCTTTGCAGTTGGCCTTCTTTGCTGCAAGAGCACACTGGTAACTCATGTTTAACTTGATCAGGTCTCTCTGCAGAGCTGCTTTGTCTCCACGTGTTTCGCAGCCTGTACGCTGCCTCAGTTATTCCACCCTAAACACAGGGCTGTTCACTTACCTTTGCTGAGCTTCATGAACTTCCTGGCAGCCCATTTTTCCACCCTCTCTACATTAGTTTAAATAGCAGCCTGCCCTCTAATGTATATAGTCCTCAAGCTTGCTGATGGTGCAGCTTATTAATCAAGATGCTATCATCTTGATTAATCATACAGCTTATTCATAAAGACGCTAAATTGTTCAACCCACCATGTTTTAACCAAAATATTTAATTAATTTAGCTTTGTTCTACTTTTTAGCTTTGTTCTACTTCCCAGTGGAACAGGAAACATGAATTTAAGTAGAGCATAAAAGTATTGGTCTGAACCAAATACCTCTCAACACTGTTCTCCTCTCACACAAGCAGAAGTCAAAACAAGCCAGAGGTAAATTGCTCCCCTGCAATATGCAGGGTTGCAGGATCACCACCTAGTAAAATTTTATCAGTTAGAAACTATCCTCCTTTTTAATTTGGATTTTGAGTGCTCTTTCAGTTTCTCAAAATCTGCTAGTCATCCAAACTTTTTTTTTTTTTACTGCATATTTTTCTCTAGTCAGAAATGAGAAAAGGAATAAATTCCCTTTTCTCTCTGTAGGCTTTTCCCACTTTCTTGAGATTGGTTTTCGCTTCTTATCTCCCCTGGACTTGGTCCGCACTTCTTTTTTCACCTGTTCTCCCCTGTGGTCCTTAACAGAATCTGCTGGATTTGGATTTTTATTTTTTTTTCTAAATACAGGTTTTCAGAAAGTGAAAGGATCAGCCTGCAATAATTCTTCAAAAAGACACACAAACACAAAAGATGTAGAAACATTTCTCCAAAGACAGTTGGAAGCATTTATTTTCACATTTTCATCTTGGAAAACAAGCGAGAGGCTCTAACAAATGCTTCCTCTTCTAACCACATCATTTTCTGGAGAGAATCTAGCAGCTCATTTATTTCTCTGCTCAAGGGGTGAATACTCTTTGCAACAAAAGGAAATAATAACAAATATCTGCTAATGTGGTACTGGCAGCTTTTCTGTTTTTACTTGAACTGAACTTTTTCATTTTAAGACCATTTTTTATATTAGCATCCAGTGGTGTTTTATGGGAACCTTTCAGACAAGATTATGAAAGGTAGAAAGACTAATCTAACCTCACTTTCTCTAATTAACAACCTCATGTTATTCATGGCTTAATATAAATGACTAATGGCTGAAAGATCATCTCCTTTTCTTTGGACTGTCCTAAATACAGTTAATATTGTTTCTAACTTAGATCATAGCAATATTTATAGTACCAATGAGAATTTTTTCTTTCAGCATTGCACAGATAATTAGAGACAGATAAATATTTTTCCTTATTATTTCTAGTGTGTTTACTCATCCTACACTATTTGGCAATTTAGAAATAGTCCAAACTCCAGCCTTTTCAAGAAAGACATTGCTGGAGGGTTCAGTTTTCACCTTGGAGGTTCCTTAATTAAAACAAAACAAACAAACAAACAAAAAAGCCAGTGGACATTGCAGCAACTTCTATGTGTACTGAATC
Organism: Anser anser; assembly: GCF_964211835.1. Classification (NCBI taxonomy): domain Eukaryota; kingdom Metazoa; phylum Chordata; class Aves; order Anseriformes; family Anatidae; genus Anser; species Anser anser. The sequence goes on from NC_139722.1 coordinate 38,014,408, forward strand.
TATGAGGATCATCAAAATGCAAATATTCTGTTGTTAAACAGATGGATTTTTCGCAGTTCAGCAATTCTCTCCAGAGTGTTTGTCAACTGATTAATACATTTTTAATGTACGCCAAAAAGACGAATTCCACAAGGGATCATTTTCACTGGCACACAAAAAAGTCATTCAGAATCAAAAAAATTTCCCCCCCTTTTTTTTTAAACACTATAGATGGTAAAAGGTTACAGCAATGGTGGGGAGGGAGAGAACCTTCTCTCTCACGTTGTGTTTCAGCTTGAGCTCTTCACACACCAAGATCTGGAAGATGTCTATGTATGCTCTAAAAAGTGATCACTAGCACTTGACCCAACGAAGCAGAGCCTTGTCCAACACAGGACCAGTCTCAGCAAAGCAACAGAGAAAGTTGTGTCGGCCTGGCTCAAGTGGAGGAAGACACAAACCCTGGCCAGATAGTTATGTGAGCAACCACACCGATGTACGTGCCAGCAGAAAGATGCTTTTGGTAGATTAGTTCATGTTGTCTAAGACAGTAGCAAAGCTCTGCTGACCAACAAATTCCTCCTGCAGGCATGCATCCCAGCTCCATGCGAGGGCTCTGCAGGCACAGCTGCATCAGCAGAGGCTCTGCTGCAGCCCTACGCATAATCGCCAGCCAACCCTCTCTGAGAACGCCTGCAAGAGCAATTCTGCACATCATTGCCATAAAAAAAAAGGATGCCTGGTTAAATAATTTCAGTCAATCTATCTTGTTTATATTGAACAGCGTGTGCAAGCAGTCCTTTAAAAACATGCACACACTGAAAACTGTTTCGGTCTGGTTGTTCATTTGTGACAAGTTTTGTACCCAATAAAATGGAAACTAATACATAACTCTGGTTAATATAGCACCAGGGCTGAAATTAAAAGTGGTGTGTTATTCCCCTTACTGAGCAAAAGCAGATAGCAAGGTCACACAGGTCGTTTCTGAAGCGAGGAAAGGGAAAAGAATAATCAGTTCGGATACTTTCCAAGTAGAACATATTTACAAAAACTGAACCGTTCCAGTTCCTTGAATGAGGTGATTCTTGCATGCACTTCATCAACTGTAGAATGTAGAAATTCAAGTGAAAACATAACTACTTTTTCAATAAGAAAGCTTTCTGGAATCCTCCCAGGCTCTGACATACTAGGAATGCTAAAGCATACTGTTCTTGTTCTGCCTTGCTTTCAAAATCTGCCTCAAAATCCCTATCAAGACCTGCTTTATATCCTACAAATTAACCTTTTTAATTCTGTCAAGCCATCAGAAAGATTTACATAACTGTCCAAAGACATTTTTCCAGGTGATACCCAAATAAAAGTTTTTTAACTGTATAAGGAGTTTCTTCAAAGGTACACACACATCAGTGAACTATAACAAAAATTGGGGGAAACGCCACTTATGTAAATAAATAAAAATACTATCACATGTTCTTTTCCAATAATTTCTAGGACAATTCACAGAAAAGCTATCCTACGGATGGTCTCATGGGGTAACAGAAGATGCTTTACCTAAAAAGCTGGTTCTTTTCTCTCCATTGCCACATCGTGCTGAAAGAAGCTTTAATTATTTATTTGTTTGTTTTACGGGTTTTGTGCCTAGAACACATATACAGAAACAGGCATAAATGGGAGGAGCTGAAAACATTTTTCAAAGATAGTGAGATTAGGGAATGTCAGTGATGTATCTCCCTGCCAGCGTGAGGAGCTGCAGCACAAATCGCATCCTTGCAGCAGGTCAGCAATGGGAAAGGCAGGGACAATCTGCCCCATATGAACATTAGTTCGGATTCCACTGCTTGCATCTTATTCCGCATTAAACAGTACTGAGAGAGACTTTATAAGGTGATGCTAGTAGCCTAACAGCATAAAGGCAGTTAGCTAAATTATTCCTTTGAATTTTGGATATGAGATAGTACTTTAGTAAGACTTTACACAAGAATATAGAAGTGGGCATCCAACAGTACGAACAGCCATGGGAATTTCAGCATTAGACCTCGTCACTGTACGTTACCTGCTCCATAAAAGCTCTTCTACTTTTTTTTTTCTTCCAGAGTTTGGAGTAAACACACAGAAATGCATTGACCCAAAGATTATCTATCCAAAGTGATTGGATAAGAGGCAAGGAAATGAAGCTGAAAATATGCTTGCTAAGGGTTTAATACATACTGTACACAGACACACACACAAAAAAAAAAGTCTCAGGAAGGAAACAGAACAGCCAACTCTGCTTTTCTTGAAGCTGAAAAGAAACAAAGGAGTGATTGCTGGCACCACCAAACTCTAAGCCAGCCCTGAAGTCTCAGGATTCAATGCAACTATGCATTGAACCACACTTGATTGTCAAAAAATTAGGTAAACTGAGTGCAGCAGAAGTATTTTCATCAGGCTGACTCAGAGCACAAAACATTTTCATGGCTGTGAAGAACCGGACCCTGCCTTTGTATCCACACACATACAGTAAGCACTGCTGCCAACCATCCAAGATTTTCCCTGAACTATTTCTATGCATAAGTGGAGAAGACACAGAAACGTATTGTCCATACAGTGATCTACATGTCAATTTTTTAATCTTTCACTATTAGATTCTATAAGTAACATATTTCTACACCAGAATCTCTTGCTTGGATTTAAAGCATAGCATATATCTGTATGCATTTAAAACATCCTATGAAACATTTTTACTGCAATCAAAACTGATGGGACATATAGAAGCGCTTCAGCACAGATAATTGAAGAGTCTGAATCCCTTGTTTCTTTAATGATATATATAAGTTGCATGCACTTCAGGATTTTTGTTTGTAATGGGATGCATGCTTTTGAATCAAGTTTCTTGATTGTCCCCACTTTTTGTATTTGGCTCATATTATGGAACAGTCTCAGAGCATTTGAACTGAATTCTTCTTGGATAAAAAGTAATTAGAAGATATGTTCCAGGAGTTCACCTAATACACCCCAGCTGTTAGCAGGCATTTAGACCAGAGGATCAAACTACAGTTAGCCAAAAATTAGGAAAACAAGCAAATAAAAATATCCAAATCTCTCCATCCCCATCAAAGAAAGAAACAAACATAGACAAGCGAGACCAAAAACCTCAAAAAAAATTAAAAAATAAAATTAAAAAAACAGCAAACACACACACAAAATATAATACAGCTTAAAAGAACTCCAAGCTCAACTCTTCTAAAAAACACTTGAAGTTGTATACTGTGGTCATCTGGTTGACAGATTAGCACTGTTTGCTATTGAAAATACAGGTCATAGAGGGCAAAGTGTTTATTACTTGCTTAAAATTTGAAGATCTATATATGTAAGCACACTAAAGATATAAGAGATTGGATTGGAAACTATTCCAACATGAGCATGGGGTACTGCAAGTGCTCTGCTTTTCTCTTCAAAAGAATATAGAAGAGAAGAATGTCACATTCTTTTTTATGTTATACTTGTTATATTTCCACTGACACATTAACATCAGCAAGAATAATATGATTAAATTATTCTGAATTGTGCAGTCATAAAGAATTACACATGACTCAGAACAACTACAAATTGAAAAAACAGCCTATAATTCCAAGAGCAGAAACAGCAGCAGATTTTTTTTTCCCCCTAAAAAAAGTTCCTGGTCAGCGGAGATTCTGAATTACCAAGATGTTTTCTGCTATTTCTACTCTATTATATTGGGTTAGGTCAAGTGCATCCCCAATATACCTTCTTTATCATTAGCCAAACTTTAAGGCTTCAATATTCATTCCTATCTCTTGCAAACTCCATAGCTAGTTAGCTAGAGAATATGAGTTTCTTCTCCATTCACTGAGGTGTCTGAGACTGTAGAGCTCCAGACAGCTTGAGCAGGCCAAGAGCACAGCAGGGAAAGTGAGTCAATGCCATGGAGATTGCTTTAAACCTTCTTTGAAGTCGATGGCACATTCAGCAAAGTTTCAGTGCAGTGGGACATGCTTTCCTGAGGAATCCAGGAGTAAAAGCACATAGGCATCCATGTCATGCCAGCTAGACATCCAGACTTCATTTGATCTGGTTTCATTCCATTCATACAAGTTGCAGTATTTTGAAGTTGTCCCTGCTTTGAGCAGAAGGCTGGATCAGAAAAGTACCAAGGGTCCCTTCCAACCTAAATTATGCTGCAACTCTGTGCCTTAGTTTCCAGGCTACTATTAGGGCATTAAAGCTGCAGAGTATCTTTAAGAGAAGCTACAAACAGATGGGAAAATAGGAGAACAAATGATTCCAGAAACCAGACACAGAAATCTAGCAAGCTGAACACAAACTAAGTTCCCTTTTCCAAGTGCGAGAAATCAGTTATGACAGCAAGACAGACCTACCTTTCTATCTGGCTGGAAATCCCACCTGCAGCAACCTACCTGCAGGCAGCTAACTAGTCATGTTTTAAGTAGCTTTTGTTAGCTTTCATACTGGTTTATTCAATAACAGATGTAGGACCTAGCTTTACCAATTCATTCACCTGGAACAGATGACAACTTCGATCAGTTGGTGTGGAGGCTTTTCAAACCTTTTACCTATATGTCTCCTCTACAGCACGCTTGCTTGTGGTTTCCAGTTTAGTTTCCATGAGCCAAAACCTCGGAGACCTGAACCACCTGACACACCACGAAGAAAGGGAAAACAACAGGGATATGGGAAAAAAAAAATCAGCATAGTAATTTGCTCAGTAGACCCAACTAGGAGGTTTCTAACTTGTTTTTAAACAAATTGATTTTGGTTTACTTGCCAAAATATTTCCCAGTTTCTCAAAGAACTGCTATAGTTGTAGTGTATTTTCTTTACAGAAGGATTGATAGCTCTTTGAAAATTCCAGATAGCCACAGAGAAATAAGAGATAAAATAGCTTTTTTTTAAAACAGTATTCCAAAACTTGTACAATATTGCCAAAAGACATTCAATAAAAATGACATTCAATAAAACAAAAAATTCAATAGTTTGTGAGGTTGTGCACATGTGCTATTTCTATGCAGATATTTCTTCTTCCTCCTGTTATTTGCATATGGAGAATATAAATGGTTAGCTGAATAACAAACAGAAATTTTTGATTGCAGTAGATACCAATGATAGTAACCAAGTTATCAGGCTGATAAACATCCTTGTTCTTTGAGTATCTACAATGTAAGTCCCCAGATCACAGGCCCCTATTCTTTAACCTCCTTGGCTTCTACTCAAAGGGCAACATGACGGGACATGAACAATCCAGGAGATTCCTGGAGAGTGTCAGTGATGATACATAGATACTGGGTGAGCCAGGCAGGGGTGATGCAGAGCTGGATCAGCTCTTCACAAATAAGAAAGTTCTGACTGGGGATGTGATAATCAATGCCGGTCTTGGGAGAAGTGACCATGAACTCATACAGCTCAAGACCCTATGAGGAGCGAGGAAGATAAGTAGGACATTACAGACTGGACTTAAGCCAAGGGTATATCATCCCTGATCAACCTGATTGCCTTGCACAATCATAACAACAACAACAACAATATGACTGAGTTTATGGATGAGAGGAAACAGCAGACGTCATTTCCCTCATCTTAAGCCAGGTTTTCAAAACTGGCACCCAAAAAACCCTTTTATTCAAGTCCAAAAATCCTTGTATTATAATCTAGGTAAATGGACAACCAGGTGGATTAACATTTGCTGTTGCATGGTGAAGCTCTGAGGGAAGGAGGTAACGGTTATACTCCACCTGGAGGCCATTAACAAATGGAGCACTGCAGGAGTCTGCAATAAGACTTGTCTTGTTTAACATCTTTGTTAGTGACGTGGAGAAGGTAACGGTAGGCACCCTCATCAAGTTTGCAGATGACACCAAATAGTGGGAACCATAGATACAGTCAAGAGCAAGGCTGCCATACAAAGGATCTTAGCCTGGGGGAATGGGCTGACAGGAACATTATGAAATTCAACAAGGATAAATGTGAAGTGCTGCAACCTGGAAAAAAAAACAGTACAGGCACAAGCTGGTGACTGGCTGGCTGGTCAAGGAGCAGCTCTGTTGAAAAGGACCTGGTGGCCTTAGTAGACATCAAGCTGAAAACAAGCCACTAGTATGCTCAGGCAGCAAGGAAGGCCAATGTGCTATATTAACAGGAGCATACCATACTAATAGGAGCACAGACGGAAGGAAGCGATCATCCTACTTTACCTGACACTCATGAGACTGCTGTGATGGTTTTACTCAGGTGGGCAGCTGAGCTCCACAACTGTTCCCTCAATCCCCCTCCTCAAAGGGAAAGGGGGAGAACATACAATAAGAAGGGCTCAAGGGTTGAGATAAGGACAAGGAGATCACTCAGCAATTACTGTCACAGGCAAAACAGACAGCATAGGGAGATTAGAGGAATCCATTACCTACTACTAACAAGCTAGAGAAGTGAGAAACAAAGGAAAAAAACTAAAAACACTTTCCCCCCAATCCACCCTCTTCTACATCCTCCTCTCAAGTAGTGCAGGGTAATGGGGGCTGTGGTCAGTCCCTGATGCTTTGTCTCCGCCGCTCCCTCACGGTCCCTCTCTGCCCCTGCTCCACGCGGGGTCCCTCCCACGGGATGCCGTCCTGCCCGAACTGAGCCTGCGGGGGCTGCCCACAGGCTGCAGCTCTCCAAGAACTGCTCCCACACGGCTCCGTACCACGGGGTCCATCCCCCAGGAGCAAACTGCTCCAGCACGGGTCCCCCACGGGCGGCAGCTCCCCCCAGACCCCCTGCTCCTGCGTGGGCTCCTCTCCACGGGCTGCAGCTCCGGCCCGGGGCCTGCTCCTGCGGGGGCTCTCCATGGGCCGCAGCCTCCTCCAGGCCACATCCACCTGCTCCACCGGGGGCTCCTCCACGGGCTGCAGCGTGGAGATCTGCTCCGTGTGGGACCCGTGGGCTGCAGGGGGACAGCCTGCTCCACCAGGGGCCTCTCCACAGGCCGCAGGGGAACTGCTGCTGTGCGCCTGGAGCACCTCCTGCCCTCCTGCTGCACTGACCTGGGGTCTGCAGGGCTGCTTCTCACTCCTCACTCTCCCAGATGCTGTTGTGCAACAGGTTTTTTTCCCCCTTCTTAAATGTGCTCTCACAGAGGCACAAACATTTATTGGCTCAGCTCTGGCCAGCAGCAGGTCCCTTTGGAGCCAGCTTAAACTGGCCCTTATCTAACAAGGGGCAGCTTCTGGATTCTTCTCACAGAAGCCACCTCTGCAGCCCCCACTACCAAAACCTGGCCATGTAAACCCGATACAACTGCATCCATAGAATCCAGCTTTAGGTCCCCAATACAAAAAAAGGCATCAATAAACTGGAGTGTGTTCATTAAAGGACCACCAAGACGATCAGAGACTGCAGCACTTCCCGTGTAAAGGAACTGGGCTTGTTCAGCCTGGAGGAGGGGGACCTAACAGCAGCCTTCCAGTAACACTGAGGAGGCTATGAAGAACACAGAGCCAGGCTCTCCACAGCAGTAGGCAGCAGAATGACAAGAGACAACAAGCATAAGATGAAACAAGAGAGGCTCAGACTGGATATAAGAAAAAACGTTCCCCACGAGCACAAACACAGGTTTCCCAGAGCACTTTCGCAGTCTCCATCCTTACAGGTTTTCAAGACAGGACACAACATGGCCCTGAGCAATCCGTTCTGACTCCACAGCTGACTTGCCTAGATCAGACTACAGACCTCCTGAGATCCCTTCTGACTGGTCTTACCCTATGGTTTTAAAATAATATTCCACTCACCTTCCCAGTGATGCTATTACAAGCTCCATCTTCTAACTAGCCCTCAGACAGCCATTCAGATAGCCATCTTCATAGTTTTAGAAAAAAAAAGCATAATTTCAAGAAGCATTATAGTATTTAGCACCACAGCCATTGCAAATAAATAACTAATGTGCTGGAATAGCAGGTACTTTCATTGCAAATAGTAAATGGTTTGTGTTATTATTGTTGCTGATATTACTCTTTGAGACAGGCAAGGGAAAAAAATGAATACACTCTGAAGTTGGTTTCACACATCTGTGTAAGCCAGCTGAATCTGGGCCAAAGCATTGGAAAAGCTTATTGACATAGGCCAATTGCAGTGCAATAAACATACACAAACAATTCTTCCACAAAATCAAACTAACATGCTTTGACAAAACTTACTAGACAGATAAAATGTCAGAATGCAGACTAAAATGGGTAGTTTGAGTCATGGCAAGAGCTTATAAAATACATGGCTCTTTGTAAGTCCCTTAGCGTGGAAAACTAAAGGAGAGTGAGTAATTTTGTTTAGAAGGCATTCTTTTAAAACCCATGACATGCTCTTGTGATTACTTAGAGTACTTCTGTCCCATCTGCTGCATCTGACAAAACCTCTCAGTTGTTAACTTGCCTTTCCTTTAACCATTCACTTCCAGGCATAGAGTGGAAAAGCGGCATACATGCTATAGAAAGGCTGAGGCTCTCTTCACACCATGATTCAAAAGAAGTTTCTAGCCAGCACAGATTCTGCTCATGCAAACATGTATCTGGTGTTGCAAACCAAAATTCATTTGCCTGTAACATGTATTGTCGACAGAAAAAAGGACGAGGCAGGTAGGGAAACTAGTGTTAGCCACACAACCTTCAACCCGTCAGATTTCTCACAGTGCTAGTACTTAGACTCCAACACCCACAGGACCAAAATAAGATTAACAAGATTTATCTTTCAGTTACAAGATTTGCTGTGGATAACAGATTCACAGAATGCAGATCAGCATCAGTGTAGCAGATCCAGCTTCAGTTTTCTACAGCCATATGGGTGACTACTGCATTATTGCCATTCTCCACATAGCAGCTTCACCTTTATGAAGTAATAAAGTGTAAGTAAAAATGCAAGTACAAAATAAATGCAGTTGTTTTTTTTGGTGGTGGTAGTGTTGGTTTTTTTTGTTTGTTTTGTGTTTTTTTGTTTGTTTTTCTTTTGGTTTGTTTTTTAATGTGTGTGTCACATTTCCTCATAATATCTGAGGGGTCATTTCTATGTATTTAAGTAAAAAGATGCAAGTAAGTATCTCCAGTGCCAAAAAATGCTTATCATTGTATACGTTGAGAGTTGCACTGCTGGCAGTTTGGAGCACAGCCAGACAAGCACCTTTCTGTAGATACTTACATAATTAAGTATTTTTAGTACTAGGTTCACGGATATTAATTAATCAAGTGCACTCTCTGGTCACTGTTGAAATTGTGGAACAGAAAAAGGGGAATCTGTTTTAAAATAACAGGTTATTACAAAATATGGGAGGATTAAGACCCTGATCAAGTTATCTTTTAAAGAAAATCTTATTTTGCTGAATATTTACTCTCCAGAACCATAATTTCTGAAAATGTCATCACAAATAATATAAAAAGAAAGTGTAGCTCCTTCTGTTCAGACAACATACACACATTGCATTGTTTCAGCATATTTTAAAAAAGGAAAGAAAGCAAAAAAAGATATATTTCATAATCACATGAATTTAAGTCCTAGAAGCATGAATTCTAGCTTCTTGAAGAAATGAATTTCCACCGAGTTAGAAACTACCAAGTAGTGGTTAGCTGTCTATATTGATCTGTGCCTCCTCATGCATTCAGCTCATAAATATTAAATAGTTTCTCACCTCTTCCCCCAACTCGGCTGGAATGGATGCAACCCTTACCAGCACTGCCCAGGATGAGAAGGCTCAGAGAAGGCAGCCAAGGGTCAGCTACCACTTCATCTAATTGGAACTAATCTGTATGTGGCACAGCCTGGCCTGAAGCCAGGAGCAGGTTTAGCTACACAGACGGATGATTTTTTTCCTGCCTATTCAGATCTTCCTTTTCCCTCTGAGCATTCAGGACTGGCTATGATTTGCAGTCCTATTTAATAAATTTCCATGGATCTAGAAAACTGTATTTGCAGGAGACTGCACATCCACTAATACATCCTCTGTGTAACTGCAACACGGCAGTAGGTAGATGGACACAGACAAAATATATCAGAACTATACAGATTAGACATGGATCTATTTAGATATGACTTTTAAAAAAAATAGCAGCCTTCTGGCTGAAATGAGAAGACAATTTCTTCCATAAAAGGAAAAAAAAGTTGTAAATAGAAGCTACAGTATAGTATTACACAAAACAACATGACAAAACATTATGTAAAAAGACTGATTATAAACAGTTTGGGCTTTCTCTGCTTTAAACCAGAAGTTACTTGAATTCTTACTACACTAGTTATTTTAGCATATTTTGGGATTCTTTGCATTTGTTAAAATATAAATAAAATCATCTGTGCAGCAGAGAACAAAAACAAAGATTATAAAAACGTACAACATGCTTAGTTATAAGACATTAACAAACGGGAGAATGAAGCATGGTGTTTTCATGTACTGTTTGAGGCTGGGATAAGAAAAAGATTTTTCCTACAATAGCATGAAAAGGTAAGAGAACAGTGGAACTCCCAGGAAGATGATGATTGCAATACAAGCTTTACCTCACAATACCAAGTACTTTATACTGCTATTCATTCTCAAAATTTCTCAAATGCTGCTTGCCTTTTCAGATGAGAAAACTGAATTACTGACCTAGTTTCCAGTTCAGTGCCCAACCTACTACAATATTTTGTCTCTCGTGCAGAAGTAGATCTCACTAATTAAAGGGGAAAAATGTACATGCCCATACTCATTAAAAAGCCCTGAAGTTTGTGAAGTATGACAAAGAAAGCTTCAATCATACGATGAAAGATTCGTGAAACACACCTCAAAGCAAACCACACTGTTAGTCACACACTCTGTTTGAACTGTTAGTGGAAGAAACATTATGACAAATAAACTGTACTTTCTCACATTCATCTATTCTTACATGTTTATCTGCTACATCTTTACTGCAGAATAATAGAGGACTCAGAGACAAACTACATGTGAGGAAGAAGTTTAGGAAATAGCCTTAGTTCAAAGGGTGTGTCTCTTTACCCTACAGATAATTTTTTTTGTAAGAATTACACCTTAGAAGGACGCACTCACTTTTCACTTTCTATTTCGAGTTTACCCATTTATTCCAAGAAGCCCGAGAGCTTGGTACTTCAAACAGTGTGTGTCTCCAGCCTGGCAGAAGAGCAGAGGCTCCAGTTTCATGCAGACTCCTGACCTGGAACACTTCTGTTCTGCTGGCAAGCCCAACGCCAGCGGCTACGAGGCAAAGCCGGACTGGCTGTTTCCCCAGGTGAGATGCAAAATGAGATGTTCTACTTTTCCTGAGCTTAGATAAAGTGTTGCTTTCAAGCAGCTGTTGAGGGTGTGTGGTGAAAGCTACCTTCAAAGCAGAAAAAAAGCAGTACAGCAGGTAAGTTACCTTTTCTAATACCTGTTTATACAGAGGCAATGAATATATTTATTCTCATCTCCCATCAATGTATTTAGGTCTTCCACTGCAAAGTTTTAAATCTAAAAAAGAATTTGCGTGCTGTAAGCAAAGGAAAAGATATTTCAGAATTATCAAGCTATTTTAAGGCGCATTCCTTATTTCTATAGTTGACCATTGAATGACCTAGTAAATAGATGACCATTACAAATCCACTATCACATGAGCAAGAAGAGGCTTTATCCGGCTTCTGCTTAGAGAAGGCAACACAGCTGATAAACCTCATCCTCAGAGAATTTCATACGTAACCTTGTCTTAACAAAAAGCAACACAAAAAAAAAGATGAACCACGTTGCTTTCATGCTGTCCTAAGTCTATATGAATTGTATTCCTTAAAGAAAAGCAGCAGATGTCTTTATGTCTTTATGTCTAGAACTCTGTTAAAAATTGTACTACCTCAAGCTTTTTGTTATACACAAGTTATGTATAAAAATAATAAACCAAAGTTCATTGACTTCGTGAACAGATGTTTGTTACACACAAACTCTAGTAGATTTATGTGAAGAACCTGAACGCACTGTGCGGAGGTAAAGCCAAAGCCAAATCACAGCAGGACACCAGCTCTCCTTCACCAGGCCCAAAAGTTTTAGAGGAAGCTTGTAAAATGACACCTACACTTGGCAGCCAGACAAAAACAAGGACTCCAGTAAGAAGATGCTGCAAAGGGGGCACCACTGAGCTTTGAAGCGCTCCTTTGATAGCAGTGACCCGCAACACCCCTAGAACAGAGCTGTGTTGGAATTAGATCGATGTCCTGTTAGGGCTAAGGACAAAAACAAGGTAAGAATTTCCAAGAAAGACTGGGAATGAAGATTTCAAGCAGTCACCTAAAATGTAACATCTCGAGAAGAATGAAAAGCCAGGGCAAAGGGAGGAATGAACAGTTGCAAGACCTCAGTTCCGAAGAACTGAACCCCTGAAGAACTGAAGAACTTGAACCCCTGGACTGGCAGAAGGCTGTTCGTTCCTCCGCTGTCACTTGCTCCTTTAAGACCATGGATATGTGAGAGACTTTTAACAATTCCTTATGCCTGTGTAACACCAAAGCTACATAATCCTAGTGTCCTAATCCTAGGAATTACTCCAGCTACTGCTGAAACACACAATCGTGAGTTTGAAATGTATTTTCATAATAACTTCAGTTTGTGTATAAATAGCAACAGATAAATTTATATTTCAATAGTCAGCATCATGAAATCCAACAAGGATTTTATTCCATGGATTTATCATGGACTTGCCAGCATTAGCATTCCATATTCTGTACTTGAATGAATCTTAAAATGTGTTTTTTTTTTCAGCTAATAAATTACTCTTTTACTTTATATAAAGAAACTCAGTTGCAATTTCAATAAGTTTAATAACGGCAAAAAAGTCCTGCAAAGTCTTGGAACTTTTATTTAAGAACCATACACTAAGTCAGCAATCATCTTCATTTCTTTAGCATTCAAAAAAAAAAAAAAAGACATGAAAAATACATTAGGTATATCAATTCTTCACAGACATCATGAGAAAAAGCAGAAGAAATTTAACTTCTGTCAGAGATAAAGCAGATCTACTTGTTACTAGCCCCCATATACTGTGGTGTACTTTCCCCTCAGATTTTTCTGAGGAGAAAAATAGAGTTAGAAAAGACAAAGCATAAGTGAATGTTTGCAATCTGTGCTAAGGATTCCAAAATATAAATTAATATCTGACCTTTGTCACAGCATATTTTATAGGTGCTTACAAATGTTTTTATTTACTTCCACGCTTCAGAAATCTTGTGCTATGGAATTACTGTATCATTACTTACACATTTTAGATTTCTTTAAAACATCCCTACTCTCTCATTTCCATTCAAGGCTGAATGGGAACAAGAAAATAACAAGCTAACCACGTCTTTCAACAAGCTTATTCTAATCATTCTCATGTCTTCAAATGGAAGAAATATCACCTAGAGCAACTACTTTGGTGGCAAGTGGCAGAAAAAATTTACTAATGTGTCCAACTGAAGACAGTAATAACTTGCCTATAGTTGCTCACCAACTATATAACAGCTTTCTTATTAGGTTCCTTTGTGGTAAAATATTGCATTTCAACACCTCATATTTTTAGCGTAAGTTTATTAACTAGATAGTATTCTCTCCAGATCTTAAGGAGAGACAGAGCGGAGAAGTGTGTGTGTGTAAGGAACGAAGATGCAATACCTTCATAAAGGTACTAATATAAAGAGGCTTTCCCTGCATCAGGTGCACCTCTCCTGTCCAACCCCTCCAAAAAAAAACTTTATATAGGACTTGAGGAATTCAAGGCAAATCAACTTTCAGTACCTTGAAGATTCAGGTCTATATTACTTTAGCACTACAGTATTCTCCCATTTTGACTTCTAGCTGTAACTACTGAGCTCATTTGTACTATTTAGATAAAGACGTTTTACTGCCTCTTTTGTAAATACACCTCCACATAAAAATCTGCTGTCTAAGGTCAGATACCTGCAGAAAGAAACCCAGTAAGTCAGATAGAGATTATTACTGAAAATATTACAATATACTTCGTCATCACAACTATGCACTTACCACCAGTATGGATTTAAGGCAAAGACTTTTTTAAAAGTCACTAGTGAAAGCCAAAATTATATTTTGCCTTTGTAGAAAGGGGAATGACGTACTTCATAACAATTATTGTTCTTCTCTTGAAGAAAGCAGTGATGCTATACTATCATATCTCCAAGCCAAAAGCAAACTTGAAAATGTATCACTCAAAGGGGACAAGAGGAAGAAAGCTAATCTGTGGTATCTCATCTGAACTAGGTGCGAAAATCATAGCATGTACTCCATTACAAAGATACGCGCTATCCATGAGTAAGACAGATGGATCTAAAATACAAACTCAAAACTGAAGACTGAGTGCATTTAAACAAAGTTAAGTTGAACCAAAGGTGTTTGTAATTTTTCAAATCACTTGTAGGGACTTTTGTTTTATGAATACACAAGAAAAAGAGGCAGAGTAGTGACTACAGTTTTAATACTAACTTAATTACTAGAGAAGAAACAGTTTTTCTAAGCTAGAAACAGGTAATGGTTGCTACTTGAACAATGAAGTAAGCAAAACCTAAGCATAAACAAGCAATGATAAAATGCATTGCTGCTCTATGCCTCTTTCACATTTTAAGAGCAAACCAGTGATGAGTTAGCTTTCTGAACTTATATAACAGACAAGCATGTCCTGATATACTTCCAAAAGTCACAACTATTCAAATCATAAGACAATTATGATGGATTTTTCAGTGCTACATTATGTATTCCTTATGCATACAGAAAGTGTTTACTCTGTACTTCCTCTGCTTCCTCTACATTGTAAACAACCTCCAGGAGTATTGTGTTTCACACAGGAATAGGCACTAACAGTATCCAAGTAAACTACAGATACTGATTTCAACAGAAAGTACGCAGTGCTTGCAAGAAATGTCTCCAGGGTGCCCTGTGACCTCCTCCTTCTTCTAAGTCAGGATTTTTGCTTCCTGAATTATGCAACACATTACATTAGCACAGCTTAAACTTTGATAAGACCAAAACTTGTTTTGTTATGCATGCAATTCAGGGTTTTTCTATTAACTTAAACTGTAAATTCATGAAGTTTTAATATGGTTGATACAACCACCATCTACTTCTGAATTAAAGGTATAATGCTACTTATAAAACTGGTATTAAGGCGAAGGAAGGGAAAGGCAAAGAAAGCAGTGACTGACATAAAAGTTCAATCTGTGAGGGCTAAATGGGGTGAGTAACAAAAATGATTCAACAATAGTTTGACACTTTTTTGAAGTAACAGATGGTTTCTCCTACCTTGCTTGACTTCATACATGACTTTTTTTTTTCTTTAAGTGGAAAGATTCACAGCGTGTTCCACACAGAGCTTGTGCTGTAGCAATTCCAGAAGCACAAGTCAACGGATATAGGGCACCCACAACAAACACCATGTCTTAAAGCATCGATTAGATAAGGCCCGTTTCTCATGTCTGTACACCCTGCTAGGAAGCAGTGCTGCTGACAATGCACTATACTCCTGGATCCCCTCCTACATTTATTCTAGTACATCAGTGCTCAAAATTACCCTAGGCACTGGGCTGCAACTGGTGGTACTAGCAGGCTGTCTGAACAGCCCCAGCACAGATCTGGAGCGAGAACAAATTCTGTTCACACAGGCAGGGGGCACGAAGGTGCTCTGCCCTGAGCAGAGGGGGTGTCCTATGGTGCCACGTGGTCTCAGAGCTGCTCCTGGGGGCATCTGGTTTATACCAGCAGAGATGAAGCCTGTATGCCCACTTCTACATAAGCTAACTCTGTGGGTGGTCACAAGGCATCTTCCCAAAACTGTGCCTTTCTTAGTGATATGATAGCTTTGGATTTCATAAAACTTCCTGCTGAAGACAGACAAGTATTTATGCTCAGAAGCTGAAGGACTGAGCCTTCCAGTGATGGCCTTGGTAACTTGACTAGAAGAGTCTTTTTAAAAGAAGTTCATAAATCAGCATCTTTTACACGAAGATCAGGTATACATACACCAGTATAATCAAATAAACCACTGTTCATGGAAGTTAAGGGATCCAGCTTAATTTATGTCCATTTACAATCTAACTGATGCTTGAGACGTCTCAGTACAACTATGACACCACAGCAAACACAGAATGAAAAATACACACAACTCTTCATATTTGGTTCCACGTACTCAAGGCTTGTTGACAGGCATGTAGGCACATCTCTGGGTCAGAAGTTCACAGGAACTTGTCTCAACGGGGCAGATCTAACTCAGCGCTGAATGACGAGGACGGATACATGAACACGACTGGATGCCCATTACTCACCAGCTGACATTTACCAGATGTCAGTTCCTTCCTGACACTACACCTGTGCAGAGGGAATGCAACTGGCCTGCTCTTTTTTTTTAAAAGCATCCCACCCTGCCCAACGCTACAGTCTAGCAAAATAATAAAAGAAAACCCCACAGGTTTCAGCACATGGTAAATGTTTAACTGTATGGATGGACACACAATACAATTTATCTGTTCTTTGTTTCAGGTACAGGAGAGTGAAGAGACGATCCTGTGCACACAGGCACAGAAAACTAGGAATGCTCTTCTTTCCATTCTTTCCCCTTTTCCCCCTTTTTATGCTACTCTTCCAGCCACAGGGCTCTCTGGGACCAGTGTACATTTGGTTCAGACAGGGAAGCATAAAGAACACCTTACAAGAGCACTTCAGGTTTTCAGGGAGCACAAGCCACTTGATACTGTGGATGCAGTCTCAGAATCATATTTTCCAGCAAATGCCTCTTTTGAAACTTCTTTGAAAGAACTATTCCACCATGAAGTTCTCTAACGAGCTGGGAAATCCTACAAAACAGACCTAAATGAAGGGTATCAACACTCTGTTCTGCACCTTCATCAGTAACATACCTAGGACAAGGCAGATAGCTCCTGCCACTTAGACATCAGAACCTGGAGCAAAGAGACCTTCAGCATGAAATCAACTGCTACAGGCCTGGGCTGCAGCCACCACGAGCAAGTTATGCACCGAATGCACGGCTTACTTCTGAACTACTGAGCAGGCGAAGGAGGAAAGGGAAAGGTATAACACAGCAAAAATTGCACATGCATGAGTACTGAACCACCAAGTGCTTTTAAACTTGGGGTCACAGGTTAACAAAAAGCATCACCATCACACGCATTTCACTTCCTTCTCCCCTCAGAGAGGGAAGCAGGGCAGGAGGAGCGAAGTTTGTGCCTACCACAGCTGTAAATTCTGCCTTTCTCAGAGACAGTTCAGTATGAATGACTGACACAGCAGAAATTAATACATAAAGTGAAAAATGCAAAATAAGTACTTATATACCGAGACAAGCTTTCTCTAGAAAGCACAAATAATCTTTTCAAGGTATTTTACCTAGACAAAAATACAATTTCTCAGCAAGCTCTTATACTACTTATTATAAGCATTCAACAATTAAATCAAAACCTAGTGTAGAAAACCACATTTAACCTGTTTTAAATATATAAACCCTGTTTGGAAGGTGCTTTATGCCAGCATTGCTTCTACTCAAGAAGTCTAAAGAAAAAAGGTTGAATTTGTTTGCTTGTTTTCAATTACTAAAATTTACAAGAAAATTATACAACCAAAAAGGATGTTTAATGCCTGAAACAGCTTCACAGCAAAACAATTCCATGTTTCAGTTCCTTGTGACTATTCATACCAGCTTTCAGTTGCTAGCAGCTTACTGCTATATAGCTTACTACCTAACAACTTCTCATTTATTTTATTTGCTTTTAATTCAAGTCACAGAACTTTGTTCCTACCATGCTGCCTCAGCATTCTTTTTCATAAATGCAAGCAAAGAACCAGAGGCCAACAGAAAGAAGAGAATATAATACTAACCACAGCAACTTACTTACTTGGTCAGGAGCAAAGCACTAGGAGGCAACGAGCGCTGCAGGCTGTACACATAAAATAGAATATGATGGAAAAATAATCTGATTGAAATTTTTTCTGCCTTTCCCCAAAGACTTCTTCATTATTAACAGATCGTTTTCTGTCTACTATAGGCACCTTACTTCCCCTTTTGAAATACTCTAGTGCAAACCAGCAAGGTCTACTACACAGGGCATCATGAAAAGCTTTGGCTATATCAAGTATCTATTGATTAAATTGACTATTTATCTAAACTGACTATCAGGACAAAGTATATGTACTTGAACAGATTTTATGAAGCTTTCTGGAGTTACCCCAAAGCTACCCTACCCCTCTTTTCCGTTTTTACTTTTTTTTAATGTAGCACATCACACTTATACGTGTGCACCTTACAAAGATTTCTTTGTACCCTTACAACTCCTTACCTCTCCTTTGATAATATCTATCGACCTTTCTCCTCCCAAAAGTAGTCTACAGCAAAAAAGGGCCAGGCTCTGTCCTGCTCAGCTGTGTGGACTATCTCACCTTCTAGCACAGACTCTTTAAAGCAGAAGCCATGGTGGGAAAAGGCACTTCAAATGCTAGCAGGGCTTCTGCCTTAGTATTTCTAGTCTCTAGGTTCATCCTGAAGAACTGCACCTCTGGCCCTGGTTGGCTGCTTGCTCTGGCAGGTAAGGCTGGTCTCCCTCAGGGCTGCTGCAGCTGCACAAAGAGCCCTCCACTCAGCTCCATTCAGCTGCAGAAGGAAAGACAAGGTGAGAGATAAGGAGGCATCACACAGCCAGCTAACTCTTCTTATGCAGAGCTCACCCTTGCACAGCCCAAAACAGAATGGAAGGCCCTTCTCCACAGCATCCTGCCTTCAACAGTGGCCTAAAGAACGTAAAGATGGGGTGTGCTTGTAGTTTTCCTTCCTCAGCACATCCTCCCAATACGTGGCTTAGGAAATTATGTCTCTTCTCTCCCTCAGAAGGGTAAGAAAGAAAAATTGCCCCAGGTCTCAACCATCCCTCACTCCCAGACCACCCTCCCTTGTGTCCCAGCAGAGGGGCTGTCTCTCGCATGCCAAATTGTTCTGTTCAGACGGGGAGGATCTCCTTGTAACTCAGGTAAGGCAGACACCACAAGCTGTCCCTGCCCCAAAATTATAGCGTAGTACTGAAGGGTGTAATGGCAGCGATGGGAAGTTACCTGTATTTGAATGCATAAAAGGTTGCTTGTGCAGGACAAACTTGTCTTAAAATAAGAGAGTAAGAGAGGTAGAACAAAGCACAGAATTCATTTTTAAAGCCCTTCCACACATACTGTAAATAAAGGGGCTCATACAAAAACGGTCCTGCATCTCGACTCCTCTCTCACACGTCACAAAATTCAGTAGTTTTTAGTTTTTCCTAACCACAGCAAGAGAAGGCAGTGAAAGACCTTCAATGAAAAATGAGGGCATGTTAATCATATATGATTCGAGATGCAGGATAATTTCATCTGCAGAGATATCACGTTTCAAGAAGGAAGGATACGTTGGTAATGTCCTAACCTCTTCACCCAACCGCATGGCACCTCCTGGTGAGCTACCACTGAGCTCCCACCCTTACTCAAAAGCCAAGCGTACAAGGCAGTCCCAGTTCTGCCAGCCTACAACTTACGGCCATGCCTGTGAAAAAGCAAATGGCTCTGGTATGAACTGAACTCCCACCTGAAGAACCTCCTATTTTACGTTGCCATCCCACAGAACGGTAACTTCTGTTTCACAGACCCTTGTCATAGATCAAAAATGCAATACCTGCGTAACACAAAGGCAGAATCGATACAAGTTCACTCGGAAAGGTTCCAGACAAAGATCGTATCGATCCAGCTTTCTGTGCTAGCATAACCACTATATCATTTACTCTTGTCAAAGACAAGAAAATAGCATGTGCTTATCCCTATCAAGATCAGAACTCTTCTGCTAGGTGATCAGGGAATATTACTGTTAAAAACTACAATGTTGTAAAGGGAAAAAACGATTATAGGAGAAAAAGAGGACCGTGCGACTGATCAGCAGTTAGAGAAAAAAAAAGTAATAATTCCTCAAACAGGGTCATGCCTACCAGCACGTAACATGAAATCATCCTAGCAGTATTAAGTAACCTCCAGAAAACCTATTTTGCAAGTTAATACAGACACTTCTAACACACCATTTTAGAGAGTGTTTTCTTCTTTTATCTCAAGATTTATCAGTTTTCTTCTCAGAGTATCAGTCAAGGCAACAAGTGAGCAGTGACCACTGTACGCGACCCAGCCAAAGTGCTCACAGGTTTCAGAAATGAAGATAGGAACACTACCAGTGCAAGGAAAAGAAATCTACTGCTCAGTATTTGATTCAGGCATAGCTTTATTTACAGGAGCTTCTTATACATTTATTCTCCTTCACCCAGCAGCCAGATAAACCTCACTGGAATACTTCTGATTTTTCTTAGGGAGGTCTGGGTTTTCTAAGGCCTATTACGGTGTCACCAACAAATGTCAGTTATAAGACCTCTTTCATATGTTGCCCGCACCAATTACATGATGCACTGTGTTATGGTTTCTCAAAATCAAAATTGTTTTTAGCAAAGCAACACAGAGCAAAATATATCTGTATTTCACAAGCATTCTCCTCCCACTGTCTGACATGTGGAAGAAAAGCAGGAAGTAAATGCTTCTGTTCAACTCAGATAATGATTTCACTTAACTTTTTTCTTAAAAAAAGTTTACGATATTTTCAATAAATTAGTACATATAGTCTGTGTAATCCAATAGCAAAAACAAAGCATTCATATCTTAATAACCCCATCATAAACTGCTCATTCTCTCAGCCTGGAATTGATTATTCTGAGAAAACACCACTAGAAGCTCCTGTCATAAGTTGGACTAGATGATTTTGAAGGTCCCTTCCAACTGAGCTAATTATTCTCTTCTCTTCATTCCTTCACTTTTCCTGAGCGGTCCATTTTGGACACTGTCAGAAATGCAATACTGGGATAAATGGTCCTTCAGTCTGTTTCAGAATGGCTGTTGTATAGCAATTTCTGTAGCGAGTCAACAGACTTGCAGCCAACTCGAGCCAACAATTAACATCAATGCTTAGTAAAAATATGCTGAGGGCCCAATAAGATCTAAAGGCTTCACTTTACAGGAGGTGGTAAGGATAAAACACCACTGCCCTTGCAGGTGGGACTGAGATCTGGGACTCTCAGGTGTTAAGCAGCCCCATCAGATGGTCTGTTCTGAAATTCTCCACTGTTTTAGTACAATTTGAATAAATGGAAAAACAGAATAGGGACCAACAATTCACAAGCATGTTACGCTTAGCAATGGTGACAGTGGTCAGTCAGAGGACAGTGGTAAAAATTAAGCATCTGGGGAGGGAAGAGAGCCCTCCAGAGCTAAGATTTAATAGAATCACTTATTTTCTGCTTGCTGAACTGCTCTGCCAGAGTATGAAAGCAGTCTAGAAGCAAAGCACCCCCCCAATGGCACAGTTTCTCCAGTAGGCCAGCACTTAGACTTGGCAACTAATAAATGCTATTTGAAAAGCTTGATATTGAAATTCGTGTTTGCATACCTTCACATCAAGATTCTAAAAATAAGCAGCTTACGGGAAACTGACTTGTTTAAGTAATATTAAAAGGTAAGAAATTAAAGATGAAAAGAAAGTTTAGTATAAAGTGTCCTTATGATTTGTGGGCTTAAAAATAGCATTCATACATTGAGTAAAGTATAAATGAAAAGATTTACAGTAGGAGAGAGCCAATTGCTTTCACACTGCTGTAACTCATCAGCTTAAAGAGCATAGGACTCGCTGCCAGAAGTTCCTAATGCAATCTATTTCAATGAAAAGAAGTGAAACTGTGTTTGTTTTCCTCGTAATTCCTACTCACAATGTGTTTAGTTGCGCAAGAGGGGAAAAAAAATTACTGAGAAGGCTATAGTGACAGTTTTAAACTCTTTGGACCTAAAACCTCAGATGATAAATTAAAACATGATTATTGTTTGTAGGCTTGGATGTGTGTCCTCATGTAATTAGACTCAGTGTGTTAAGATCCACTGTCCCACATGATTTTTGATGCATCACACCACTGCTGAGGTAGGGCAAACTGCTCAGTGATCTTGTAAAAGAAGCAACAGCTTCATGTGTAGGCAAAATACCTCAACAGCAGAAAAAAAAAGACATTAAACTTTTCCATCAATCTTTTCCTCAGTGAAGTTCATACATGTTTGTGAATTATATAGAGTGAAACATAAAAGATTTTAGAACTACACTGCCTAGGACTTCAACATACTTCAGTGGTAGGTGTGCTGCTTCTTGCCTGGAAATTTTGTCAAGGTAGAAGGACAGGGAGAAGGGAAAAGAAGAAATTCAGGTGTTTACCCTGACATTCCCACAGCTCTCAAATAATAAATTCCTTTTCTCAGACAGGTTGAATGGAAAATTTTTACAAGGAATTTATTATTTGAGGACACAAACCAAGCAAGCTTCCACATGTTGTATGCACATTTGAGCTTTACCTGCTTGCCAGGCCAATTGTCTTGGCTGAAGAAGTTTGCAGTGTAAGTTGCAAAAATTAAATTTTACTTATAGAAGAGAAGCAAGGTTACAAGTATCAGACAAGATTAAGGTAGTAACCAAAACATGATTTGTCTTATTTTTCTACCGGTCACAGCTAGATACCACTACTTGGTACTTACAGCCTACTTTTGCCAAGTGTATGCAAATAGGACTATTAGAACTGGCGCAGTATCTAAAAGAAAGTGCTGATACCAAGCAATTGCAGCTCTTACAGCCGTGAGATAGCAGAAATTTCTGGCACTTCTTCAGTACCGCAAACAATTCTTGTACTTTAGAATCATTAAAGGAGATATTTTGTCGACTTAAAATTGAAATCTGTACAATCTGATGCTTGTTTAACAGCCTTGGCAACAGAAAGTGAACTGGGAGTACCAGCTCCCATGCTTGCAGGCACATCACAAACTATTAAAAAGGCAACCACGTTGGCAGTTCTCAGCTTTTTTTTATTTTATTGCCCTTATGTAACTTGGGGGGTATAGTGCATCTATACTCACCACAAATCACCTGTCTCAATCAAAAAACTGCTTGCTCATTCTTGACCAGATAAAGACCTGACTTTTCTTACAGCAAGCCCAGGGATTTCAGCTGACTTTCCCTACGCCATTCAAAACCCCTCATTAGCTGGGTAGATGTGGCTGGTAATGAACAAATACTTTGCCTGGCTTCTCTGCTGTACAGTGCACTTGTGCCATAGCACAGCTGAGGGGGGAGGGAAGAATAAAGCCTTCGCCATGAAATCAAACAAGAGCCTTCATCTTCAGCATCTAGTCTCCAGCTATGCTGTTCAAGGGCAAGATGTGTGATATTTGAGGGATACAGGTAGCAATGAGCCTGCTTTGTCTCTGATTGCTCTTTACAGACCACATTTTAGAATAAGCCCTGTTTTACTTCTTAAAGCAATTTTTTTGGTTGGCTTTCCTTGGTTATTCTGAATCAGTATTTTCCATGAATGCTGCAATTGCTTAGAAGCAATCCCAAGTGAAACAGCCTCTCATTCGTTCCTTCTGGGATTTTAACTTTTTGGTTAGTTTTCATTTCACCTGACCTCAAGAGACCTTCTCAGGCCTGCACACACACAGACATAAGACACCCTCTGAGGAAAATTTGTATTCAAACACCCACACTAATAAAGGCACTATTCATCTAACTAATACATGGAGTTTTTATGGATGAGTCAACCTACCCGGTAAAACTAGACACCGTTTTTGTCAATTCATACAACTTGGCAATAAGCAAAATGGCTCTACGTGCATTTGAATGCAGTGGTACCAGTCAGGGCACAAACACAAGCCAACCGGTAAAAATAATGTGCAAGAACAAAGCCGGGACTAAGGACTTCACCGAGGTTTCATGTGCTACATGAGGTTTATCATCTACCTTTGACTTCACCCATGTTTCATTCGGGCAGCAAATCCAGGGCCCGTCGAGGCAATAATGAATTTTACAATCTGAACTCGGCAGCTGAGTCAGAGCTGTGCAAATACTTACATACTCACCTGTTTTGTTTTTCTGTGTCACAGTTTTATCAAGCTGAGTGAGCTCTAAGTGGACTAGAGATGCGATAAGGGGGTTTCGCTGTGCTACTGCATCCCTTAGGAGGAGATTGCACTCACTGCTGCAGAGCAGGGGGGAGCTGGGGTTGGACTTGACAGCGTCAGGTGGAAAGAAACGGTGACAAAACGCCTCTTCTACCTGCCGGGGGTAACACACAGCACCCACACACACCCGGACAGGAAATAAGGGCTGGAAGAGATGGTTGGGGAGCAGGAGAAGCCAGGCAGGGCAGCGGGAATTAGCAGCCCACCTGCAGGGGAACTTCCCTCTGCAGCATCCCCGGGCTGGTGCCGCTCTGCTCGGGGAAAACAAAGCGGGGAGAGCCCGGGGAGAGACCGGGGCTACAGCAGGGCCCCCACCGCCTCCGAGGAAGAGGAGGAAGAGCCCGGCTCGGCTCGGCGACAGGTGGCGGAGGGAGGCCGGGGGGAGGCCACCGGGCGCCGCAGCGGGAAGCGCTGGGCAAGGCAGGGCAGGGCAGGGGTCTCGCAGCCCGGCGCCCCTGCCCCTACCTTGTTGAGGTGAGGGTCGCGGAGCACCTCGTAGCCCCTCTTCATGGTGAGCTGCAGGGGCCGGGCGGCGTCGCGGCTCTGGGCTGCCTTCCCTGCTCCTTGCATGGCGCGGGCTCGGCGGGGGCGCGCTGCCGACAGGTCGCGGCGGGAGCGGAGGCGAAGCGGTGTCGGAGCGGCGGCGGCTCCTCCTGCCGAGGTGACGGCCCGGCGGGGTGGGATGATCCTGCGGCAGGGAGGGAGGGAGGGAGGGAGAGAGGGAGGAGGGAAGGAGGGAGGGGGCAGAGCCGCGGCAAGGCGCCGCCGCCAGGCGGGGGGCACCGGGGCGCCGCCGCTGAGTCACCGCCGGCCCCGCGCACCCCCACCCGGGGCCGGCCCCGAGGGGCGAGGGGCGCCGGTGGCGGGGTCGGTGCCGCCCGGAGCCCACCCCCGGACCCCCGCCCGCTTCGCCCCGGGCCGGGCCGCGGCTCCCTGCGGTCCGTGGGCTGAGCCAGGGGCGGGCAGCGAAGGCCTCAGCCTCCGCGTTTGGCCCTCGCTCCCTGGCGGCCCCCTCCGGGTCGCCCTGGTCCCGTTAGCAACTCTTCGGTGAGCTGCTCGGGAAAAAAGGGGGGCAGCGCCTCTGTGTCATCGTGTTTTTTATTTTATTATTTATTTTATACAGGGCCTGGTGTTGAGCTGCCCCGGGAGCACAGCTGTGTAACGTGTCCGAGCATGAAGGGCCTGTGAGGCCACGCAGATGCGCTCAGGTGGGACCCTGAGCTGGAGACCAGTCCCCCGGCCTCGGCCAGACACAGAGCAGGGGCCTGCCCCTGGTACCAGGAGTGAAGTTTCGCTTTCATTATGTTATTAAACGAGTGTGAAATCTAAGCTTCCCCAAAGGGGATCAGCTGCACGCAGTCCTTAGCCCCAGTGTGATGTGATTAGCTCTTGGGGGTGGAGTTGTGTGCGGGTTTAAGCCGTGCTATTCGGGGTTATGTCTGGGAGGGATGGGGAGTATTACAGAGCACATACACAGCAGGTGTTCGGCCGATCTGTGCCACCGTCTGTAGCATTTCTGTGCAGCACATCCTAAAATTGTTTGCATACAACATGGGTGTGCTCTAAGACTGTGGCTTTGTTCTCCTAAATTCGTGTATGTAAACAGAAATTACTTTCATGCAGATACTGTAGCCACGCGAAAGGAATTACACAGCTTTAGACCTAAGTCTGGGACTGAGGTTTTTGCTATTACTCATGTGTTGCAGATTAATTAAATGTCAAGCAGCAACAAACATAAAAATTTTGTAGCTATATTAAATTTATGTCCTTGCATCTAATCTGTAGGCCGTGTATCCATTCTACTACTTCCTATTCTATAAAAAAAGGCTTCCTCAGAATCTGTCCTTTCCTGAATTTCCTGTTAATTAGCTCCAAAAGAATCATTTGGGGTTAATTAACAAAGGAAATTTGAAAGGCTTCCAACTTCTGTTTCTAGAAACTTGATTAGCAATTAAGCAGAAAATTCATTATATAAACCTCTCCCGGCCTCTACCATCTCAGAAAGTATTATGAAAAGCAATATTAATAAAACATTTTGAACAAACTTCAAAACTGGAGTTTCTGTTACTAATGATCTACCCTTCCTGAGGTTTGTCCAGATGGCTGAATAAATATCCAAGTCCTGAATTTTACCTTAAATAGGTATATCAGGCATACCAAGCTCACATTTCAGGTCTTTCTTAGTCATGATAAAAATAAACAGCAACATGGAAACTTCCTTCTTTCCTTTCTTTGTAGGTACACTGAAACTATTCTGATAGAATGCTAACCTAAGTGCCATACTTTTGTCCAAGAGAGAGCCATGTGTACTGATGTAATTTTTATCTTAGTGTTGCAACACTAGCTATAAAAAAAAAAAAAAAATCTGCCAAAAGTCACTGTAACTGCTATGTATACCTGTTCTGAGGTTTGACCCCCTGCTAAGGACTTGTCCTGACTCACCTTTTTCCTGCTATTAAAGGCATGGAATGAAGTAGCTAATTCAGGTGAAGTTAGTGTGGCTGTACTTTCTTTTATGTAATCAGACTTTAGAAACAGTTTTCTACGGTATTTTCCATATAAATTTATTCCTCTGTGTTTTCCTTGAAATAGAATTTATGTTAATTTCTGTTCATTATGTTCAAACACCAATAAAAACAAAATCATATCCATCTCATAGAACAGTTTGGGTTGGAAGGGATCTTAAAGATCATCCAGTCTGAACCCCCCTGCCATGGGCAGGGACACCTCCCACCAGACCAGGTTGCCCAAAGCCCCATCCAGCCTGGCCTTGAACACCTCCAGGGATGGGGCATCCACAGCTTCTCTGGGCAGCCTGTGCCACTGCCTCACCACCCTCAGAGTAAAGAATTTCTTCCTTATATCTAATCTCAACCTACCCTCTTTTAGTTTAAAGCCATTACTCCTTGTCCTATCCCTACACTCCCTGACAGAGAGTCCCTCCCCAGCTTTCCTGTAGGCCCTCTTTGGATACTGGAAGACCTGTAAGGTACTGGAGACTGTAAGGTCTCCCTGGAGCCTTCTCTTCTCCAGGCTGAACAACCCCAACTCCCTCAGCCTGTCTTTGTAGGAGAGGTTCTCCAGCCCCCTGATCATCTTTGTGGCCCTCCTCTGAACTCGTTCTAATAGATCCATGTCCTTCTTGTGCTGGGGGCCCCAGAGCTATACACAGTGCTCCAGGTAGAGTCTTATGAGAGCAGAGCAGAGAGGGAGAATCACCTACCTCGACCTGCTGGCCACCTGCTTTTTATGCAACCCAGGATACAGTTGGCTTTCTGGGCTGCAAGCACACCTTGCCAGCTCATGTCGAGATTCTCGTCAACCAAGACCCTCAGGTCCTTCTCCTCAAGGCTGCCCTCAATCCATTTCCTGCCCAACCTATATTTGTGCTTGGGATTGCCCCAGTCCAGATGCAGGACCTTGCACTAGGCCTTGTTGAACCTCATGAGGTTCACGTGGGCCTACTTCTCAAACCCATCCAGGGGTTTGAGAATCCCTTCCCTTCTGAGTGTTGACTGCACCACACAGCTTGGTGTCATTGGCAGACTTGCTGAGGGTGCACTCAATCCCACTGTCCATGTCACTGACAAAGATGTTAAACAGCACCAGTCCCAAGACAGACCCCTGAGGGACACCACTTGTTACTGACTTCCAACTGGACATTGAGCCGTTGAGTGTGGCCATCCAGTCAATTCTTTACCCACCAAGGGGTCCATCTATCACATCCATGTCTCTCCAATTTAGAGACAAAGATATCATGGGGGACAGTGTCACATGCTTTGCACAAGTCCAGGTAGATGTTGTCAGTTCCTCTTCTCTATCCACTAATGCTGTAACCCCATTGTAGAAGTCCACCGGATTTGTCAGATGCAATCTGCCCTTAGCAAAGCCATGTTGGCTGTCACCAATCACCTCCTTATTTTCCACGTGCCTTAGCATAGTTTCCAGGAGGATCTGCTCCATGATCTTGCCAGGCACAAAGGTGAAACTGACTGGTCTCACCTGTCTTCCTTCCAGACCCAGTTCTCTGGGTCTTCCTTTTTTCCCTTTTTGTAAATGGGGGTTATATTTCCCCTCTTCCAGTCAGCAGGAACTTCACAGGACTGCCATGACTTCTCAAATATGATGGACAGTGGCTTAGCAACTACATCCACCAGTTCCTTCAGGACCTGCAGATCTCTTCAGGTCCCATGGACTTGTGCACCTTCAGGTTCCTTAGCTGGTCTTGAATCTCTTACAATAAATGTGTCCCTGAGTTGTAAGAAAGCTCTGCTTTGGGAAGAAGACCTTTTCAGCTCAAAAGGAAAAGCAAAGAAACAGGAAAAAGTGATGTCTCCTGTCACCTGTAGATGTCTTCCACTTGAGGCCTGGAGCATTTTGGCATTAGACAGAATTAGTAGGTATTTATTTGCCCGAGTCTGCTGCTAATTATTTTCTTGCTAGAGTTTGTATTTGTATTAATTTTGTCATGCACCATTGCAGGCTATCCTTGAAAAAGACATAGAAGTAGCACTTTAATGTGCAGCATTTCAGAGTGTATGGAAAATGTGGTTCGAATTCTGTTCATGTAAGAATGAAGATCTGATTGCTAGTAAGCATTTGATCGTTATCTCTGTCTGTACAGAGTTTTAGAGTGATTCTTAAGTGACCATATCCAGGACTCCATAATATTTGAACCAGAAAAACAGTTTAAAATAGGTGAAAGGAATAATGTTCAAGTTGCATCTGTAGTTAAAGGTGATTATTACAGAAGGATGCATTACACAATGAATCTATAGTTGCAATAATATAAATAAAGTAAGTGGCAGATTTTTATTATTATTTTTTTTATGGATGCATATGAGATACAGGTATTTTTGCAAGAGTTAACCCGCATTTAAATAAATTAGTAAGGGTCTTACATTGTCAAGGTGTTTCTGACAGAAAATACAGTGGTTTTGCCCTCTCTTCTGACAGGTGCCTAATCCTATTTCCCAGATTGTTTTCATATGGCACAGCTTTAAAACTCCTACTCAAGATTTTTCACAAGTAGCTGTGCTTATGATTTCCTCCCACCCCCTATAAGCTATTGTTTAATGAATTTTTCTGTCAGATCTGTCAGATCTTCCCGGATGTATTATGGATATATGAAAAACTCTACTTGAAATAGTCCTAGAAAAAACTACTAGAAGGAGCATTGAATGTCATCTCATTTGCCTTCATGTCGGAAACTATTGTTAGAAAACTCCAGTATATGAGTACAACCCTCTTTGGCAATCTAACAGTAAGGAGACTACAGGAAAGGAAAGATTTCCCTGTTGCTGAAGTGGTTAAGATGGCTGGCTCAGTTTAAATATTTAAGACTGGAACTTGGGAAATGTCCTTGTGTCAAGCTGTAACTGCTCAGGAGATTTGGACCCTGTCAGACCATTGTTTGAACCATGGCAGACTCTTGGATCTCTGTCTCCTGCAGTGCTGCTATGGCACTGGGGAGATGTTAGCTTCCAGGGCTACTGGTTTGGAAGAAGAAAAAGGGAAATCCTATGTCCTGATGAAAGCATCATATTAACTAATTTTTATTTTTTTTTTAAGACTGTACTTGTATTTCATGTCTAACTTGCCCAAATCAAGATCTTTAGTCAGTCTATTACCAACCAACATAGAAATAAATACAAAAAGTGTCTTTCTCATTGCAGGAAAGAGATATTTTGGAAGATTTTTCTCCCTGAATTCTATCATATATTCATACCCAGGCCAAAATTCTTTCAAGTTGTTCCTCCTGAGTCACATTTTCTGCCTCTTACCATCCTAATCATGCTCCTGAAAGTGCTGTTTAATGCTCAGTACAGGTCACATTACTCCAGCCGAGACATCACCAGTCCTGAATCAACTGCGCGGTTTACTTCACGTGTTTTACCAATGGCAATTCTATTTATACTTCTCAGTAAAATGTTTGCTTTTTTTGCAATCACGCAACACCATCAACTCATGTTCAGTTTGTGGGCCGATATAGCCCCATGTCCTTTCCTGCAGGGATGCAGTCTGAATGAGTTGGCAGTATCAAGTCCAATTTGGCAGAAACACAAGGCTAACTTTAAAAAAGAGGAATTGTTTAATGATTTAAGAATAGAACTGAAGCATTTGTAAAGTTTCTATTATGTAAACATTTCACAGCAGCATTAGCAAGACAAACTTGTACTCGGTAATTTGAAAAGGAAATTCATTTTTTGATCATTAGGAAGCATATTTTTAGTTAGTTAAGCTGAAGGAGAAGTAAAAATTAAACAGCATAAGCAATACAACATTATTGTTTAATTTTGATAATTTTTTATAAACTGAAAGCATTTGTAATACAAAGTTGATTTTTTTTTTTAATTTTACTTTAAACTAGGTAACATACTCTTGAGGTTGAGAGGGGAATCTAATGGTAGTTTTGAAATGCCTGAGGTGCCAGCACTCTGAGGGCCCTAATAGGGCTTGGTGACCCTGCCCAGTTCCCCTGTGGTTCCCCCCACCCACCCCACAGCCCAGGACCCCACGTCAGCCCCTCAGGGCCATCAGTCCCTGTCCTGGTTCCCCAGTCTGGCAGAGCTATGCCTGTGTCTGGCCGTGTGCCCTGTTGGTCTGGACCCTGACCAGATGGACCCAACCAGCATGCTGACTTCATAGCGTGACCTCAGCCCAGCCTCGTCGCTATGGTCTCATTCAGCAATCACGAGGTTGTATCTGACCCCGACTACCCTCACTGGGCCTGACCCTGGTTTGTGTTCCCAGCATGACCTCAGACCAGCATCAGATGGACCTGGACAGAGGACTGCCCCATGTTGCCCCTAGCCTGCCCTGCTTCTTCACTGGGGCTGGTAGAATGGGTTCCCACTGTTGAGACCCTGCCATGCCAGCTCACACAGGGAGCACCCCAGGTCCCAAGGAGGCCACCGGCCCCCACTGCACCCTGACACGAGGGGCAGTTGCAAAGAAGGAAGAGCCAGGCTCTTCTTAGAGATGATGTCAACGAGGAGGAGAAGCAAGGGGCACCTGGAGAACTTCCAATTGGGCTTAAGGACAACATTTTCCACCAGAAGGTTGGTGAGTGATGGAGCAGACCACCTAGAGAGGCCAAGGAATTTTATCCCTGGAGATTTTCAAAACTTGATGAGACAAGGCCCTGAGCAACCTCATCACACTTTGAAGTTAGGCTGGTTTTCAACAGGAGGTTGGATCCAATGACCTTCAGATGTCCTTTCCAACCTGGACTTTTATGGGATTCTCTGGGTAGTACAATGCTGAGAACAACAAATTCTATGAATATAAAGCTGTATCTACAGGAACTGCATCATGGCCACTAAAAGCTTTTCCTCCTCATGAATTCAAGTGTCTGTGATTTTGCTCCTCTATTTCTGTCTATGTGTCTTTTTGGCCAGGAGGACTTTTACCCAGAAGAACTGTCTTTGTATCACTTTACTCCTTTCTTGCAGGAATTTTATCCAATGTACCTTTAATCTAACCAAATTGTTTAACTTCAACAGCTGGTGATACATACCTTAAGACTCTGTAATTTTGGAAGCTGATGCTGGAGTCATGTAAATACTAAAATTATTTCACTATAATACATAACTAAATTATATATAAGTATAATAAAACTGTAAAAATGGCTGTTGTACTTTTTATTAGTCGATATTGCATAGTCCAGGCATTGCAGAAAAAAAGCCATACCTGTCCAAAACATGTTGGTTGTGTTGAAACACTGTGAGAGATTTTCTGACTTAGGTGCAGTACAAATAGCAACTTCCATCAGCTCTCAAGACCACTGTGAGGTCGGGAGAAAGACAAGTAGATGTGGTTTCATGCCTGTATAGCCATTCATTTGTGCTGCACAGTATGTTGTGGCAGAATGAGAATTGAATTCTGTGTTACTCTTCTGACTTGTAGGCCACATCCTTCTTATTATACTCATAATAAATCTAGCACAAGACAAATAAAATATATGTGCTTCAGGACAGCATATTCTCAGAAGGTATTCTGGCCCACTTTGCGATCCAAGGAGATTAAATAATACTCGAAGTAAACATCCAATTTTTTTTTCAGTATTTATCCAAATAGTGCAGCATTTGCTATTCTAAAAATTTCCATTCTAAATTTAATTTTAATTTTTAATAGCATTTCTATTTTTTTTTTTAATTCAAGCTGTAGAGACTTAACTATTCACTGCTTTAGTTGTCATTTAATCACTCATGAACAAATATAATGTGAACAGATCTAGATTTTCAAAGTTGATGTAAAATGCTTCTATTTTGATTATGCAGACATTCTGGGGTGGATTAAATGACCTACGCAAAGTGGAAAATCATGTTTCTTCTTTTCAAACTATGCAGAAGAATTTGAAGCAAATCTTCCTTGAAATCTCCTTTTTAAATTAATTTCCTGAATTGGCTGGTGATGAGGAATGTCAATTATTTCTAGAATACCAAGTCCACTTATTTAAAAGATACGAGATCTTGTTAGTACTATCTTCATCACTAACACAAATGCCTTCATTTTACACTTTACATAGCTTTAGAAACTTAAGTGTGCACACACATTTCCATATCAGATATTTTAGAGATAATATGGAAGAATATTTCAGATTTCTAGAATTTAAAAAATATATATAAAAAAAATTTGACTGTTTTGTTAAGTGTCCTGGAACAAATTTTTCTTGGCCTCACTTTAGCTGCACTAACAATGAATTTGGAGCTGAGGATTATTCAATGCCAAAATGAAATTGCTATGACTTTATGGTATGATTTGTATCTTAATACTGGAAGTTCACTGTCCTGCTAGGAATAATAGGATTTAGAAAAAGGCCTCAGACAGCATTTTTACTTAAATTACTGTATCAGATGTATGTTCTAGCAATAAGAGTGGTAACTCTGAGTCTCCATCCACTGTTTATAAGAATGTGGTGAATTATTTCAGCTCTGCCAATTACAGGCATAATTCCAAATAACTTTAACACCTTTAGGATAATTTTGGAATATTATTAGTGAGTGCATTTCTGTTGTTTGCTTCCATTTGCTCCCATTTTCACCATGGTTATGTCTGGCACAGTAATTTTAATGGTTTAGCAACTGACAAAGCACGCTTAGATATTTTCTTCTTTTAACTACTTCATCTCCTATGCAAGGGCAGATGATTTGGTGAGCCTGTTAAAGGCTTTTTCTTTTCCATATATCCTAATTACCATGAGTATTTGGGAGATTGTCCCACAAAGTCCATTTTGTCTTCCGAATCATTAGCAATGTTAAAAACAAACCTTCTCACAAAAATGTTGGCATAGGCTCAAGCACAATTCCTAGTTCATCAGTAACCCTTCCCTGAGCAAGGAAAGCTGTGTGGGGTCCATTACATGCAGTTCACTTGCCAAAGCACTGGAGGTTTAGTGTGTGAGCTTCCAACTGTGCTTAGGTTTTTCATATACAAATACTTTAGACAAGACCAATTAAAAGTTAAAATCTGCTAAATCAGCAGGGAAGAAGAAAGAGGCAAAAGTTTTTGAGGTAATGAACTGCTACCTTCCGGTGCAAAGAATGGCACTGTGCTTTAACAAGAATCCCTAGACCAGGTTCAAGGGAATCATGGACATCTCTGTCTATGATGCCTGGTTTGTTAATAGCTCTGAAAGGCCTAGACACCTTCAGAATGAGTATAAAGCACAAGGGAAAAATAATATTGTCTATAATTTTACCCAGCCTAGCATTTAGATGGGAACATTTGAGTAAAGGCTCATAAGTAGTCTTCTGAGATGATTCTTTTCAGGTCCCACTTAACCAAAGGATATAGAGAAGCATTTCTCTCAAACCACTTTTGATGTCATTCTCTGCCTCATGGTTACTCAGGTAGTGGCAGTCAATGGCTCATGAATTTTTTTACTGATAGACCTGTTCACCTTGTCTCCAAAGAGCCATTCCATCGAGCTCTGCAGACCCTCAGAGGTCTGGATGCTAGAACTTTTATGCAATGGCTCAGCATACCCTAAATTCTTAATATGGAGCCAACAAGTTTCTAACAGGGATAAACTAATCTATATTCCTCCACATAAAACAGTAACTTGCTGTACCAAAAATCCAAAAGTATGCAATATTTCTAAGAAAATATTTTGAAGATTAACTAGCTTGGTCGTTTTGACTATTGACATTATTTTCCAAATAGCATTATGTCCTTTTAAAATGTTAAGACTACTTCTGCTGAAACTTAATTTGTAAGATATCTGGTATTACTTTCTGACATGACAAAGGAAGGAAATAACAGAGAATTTGTTGAAGCAGCAATTGTTGTGATTTAAACTAGTCCTGCACGAGATAATTCACCATTACTGTGGGTTTTCAGTTACAGGACAATGATGACAGGGTTTCAGAAATAATGTGGTGTTGTTGCCTGTGCATAGCAATTAGTTAGTGGCCTAGTTCAGATGAGAGTTTCAGTGTTTTATAAAATGTCTGAAGAATAGCTGTCCCAGTTAACATAATTAACTGCAAGGAACAGTTGAAGGGTACAGTTTATTTATTTCAGGAAACATTACTGAAAAAATTAAATAAATTTGTGCTATAAATGAGCTCTAGGGAGAAATATGACTCAATGGGAAATTCTAGGTAGAGTACATGGAATGGTCTGATAATAACTTCACTGTGTAGCACCAGATATCTTGCCTGGCAAATAATCAGATATCTTCTTGCTTAAGTTTGTGTTTATTGATTTGTACTCACAAGAAGCAAGAAGAGACTTCTCAAAGAAAAACATTACGCATCTAGGACTGTTTATGTTAAAAATAAATAATAAATAAATAAACAGTCCTACAATGGTTTAATCCTAGCAGGAGAGAACAGTATGTCTAAATAAAGCTACATACCACTACTTGTGACCCTATCCTACTATTACTGGTTGTAAAGTCCTCATAATTCTTTAGGGAATGTTCACACCATGGATTTCACATATGTCACTACTCAAAACCTCTCAATCCCCATTAAAAACAGAATGCTATTTATTTTCAGTAAATTCCACCTCCATATAGCCCTTGCAGCCTGTGCTGCAGCATTTTTCAGAAGGAAGGCACTGCTAGGAGAAAGAGAACAACAGAAGTAGTGCTGAAGTTTTTGCCAATAAATTACAGGGACTGGGGACTTCCTGAGCCAGAGTTTACGAGCACATTACTACAACTAACAGCCACAGATTTTGTCTGTTTCTTTTTTGAATCCCTATGCTTTGGTTTATACAACATCCTGGTGAGCTGTGTTTCATAATTAACAATGTATTGTTTGAAAATGTAACGTTTGAAAATGTTATATGTTCTCAGCTCTTGCCAGATATTTTTTGGGTAACTCCTACTTCTGTAGTATGAGAAATGATAAATACTCAACACCTATTACCTATGCTAAAAATCTTTGTGGTTAAGATGACCAGTAATTCAAACAGTATCCAAAATGCAAGAGTACTATGTATGACTTAATGTCACATTGATATTCTCTCTTTATTTTCCAGTTTTTATGCATAGGTAATTTCTGAAACTCTATTTGCTTTCCTTACTGCCTCTAAAAGTCTGTGCCAATCTTTGGTGACTCTGTGGCCTCTTTCCTAAGTGGTCTTAAGTAAATTAGAATAATTCATTGTTTGTGTGTATAATACTGGGATTAAATATTTAATCTGCCATTTCATTACCCAGTCACTTGGTATTGCGAGGACTTTTGAAACGGCATCTCACGCCACCTCCCTCCTGTAGCTGTGAGCATATAGACTCTCTTTTGCCAAGCTCTCTGACGATAAGGACATAGCTTTGTGAGTAGAAAAGACAAGATTTTTCTCGTAATCCTGACATCATGTATCTTTTCTGTAATTCTTGGAACAGTTCTCATGAATTTGCCCTGATGGCAAAAAAAAAAAGCTGCAGGTGCCATTACTTGTGGTGCCTGAACTATGGGTACAAGTATTACTGTTGTTCCCTACAAAGTGTGAGCTCCCCATCCTCTGACATACAGAAATCATCGTACTTTTGATGCCCATGATCTCTGGTCAAACCACAAAACCTCTGTTGCCACAACAGTTTTGGTGATCGATTGGCCAACACTAAACTGGATTGCAGAAGATGTATGTAAGTTAGATGTCCACAGCTATAATTTGGAGCACAGTGGCAACTTACCCATGCAATAAATAGCTGCTCAGGCCCTTACAAATAAACAAGGCTTTTAAAGTCAGTATAACAAAGTGATCCTGCTGTATTCTGCTTAAGTAGAAGGAGCTCATAACAGAGTTTGCTGGTTTACACCTTAGCAGAAATGGAAAGAATCAAATAAAAAAGTTTAACACAAAGAGTTTTTACAAATGTCTTAAATTACAGCTACATAATGGATGAGGAAGGCCAAAGGAGTTCCTGCAGTGCATACCGGTTCTAAAGCAATTCCAGTTAATGTGGCAAAATGAATGTGGGCCATGTTCCCAGAAATCATGGGATAGCTGAGATGCTGAAAAATATTAATGTAGACATACAAAGTTTAGTATGTACTTGCCCTTGGTACTGCAGAGTCCAGGTGGTGGATTTGGACATGTGGACACCAAAAAGGGATATAGGTGGTACCATTGACATATGTTAAAGAGAAATCTAGTCCCCTAAAACAGTCACCTAATTTTTTGTTGTTGTTGTTTTTGTTTTCTTCCCACTTTGTCACAAGAGTGAAACAATGAATTACTTCCAGTGCAAAAGTCCCCAAACCTATTTTTTTTTCACTGTGCAATACAGACAGGTTAGCTGGTGAAATTTATGTGGACTGGAAAGGAGTTCTGCAGAAGGCAGAAAGTCGGGGTCTTCACAGTGCATTCATAAAAGAGGTAACTGAGTAGGCAGCATCATTCTCTGTAATTCTTACAATTCTATTTGATTATGGACTTTTCCTATAGTATAACTATAAATGAAGGTATACTACATACATACTTGCTTTAAATTCTCTGATCATCTGTGCCTCAAAAGTGAGTTTTGAGAAATATATTTGTTCTGAGTCAAAACACTGTGCGTGCTTTAGAACTGGATCCAGAAAAGAATTGTTTGTTATAAGAACCATTTTTTTGGCCATGCAGTAAGTCTAGACTTGGGGCTTTGAGAAAGCTGTTCATTCATAGGGAAGGAGCATATCTTCCCCACATCATGAAATGTTAAGTCTTCTTTAAACAGTTTCTCTTATAAAGAATTCAAATGGTTTAAAGTGTTTGCTCTCATGAGATGTTTTTGTATGCTTAGTAACATCCATAAGAATATTTTGCAGTTGGGTCAGAAACAGAAGCTGTCAGAAACTTAATCTCCATATCATGAGAGCACCGCTGCAATTTATATGTCATAATGAATCTGACAAGACAAAGATGCAATGAAAGCACGTTTCAGTAACAGATAGCCTTTGCGTAACATTTAATCTCCAAAGTATTTTCTAAAGGCCAAGTGAACAATCTTTTTGTCATCTATCTGGAAACTTGTAGCTGCACATTTCTACTGTCACTTTGCAAAACAACATGTCAAATAAAAAACTGCCCATCATACAAAGTGCTGAGCACCAAGAATTTCTCCTGTTTTACAAAATGAGCCCTTCTAGAACTGGGCCTTTAAATGATCTAGCAGATTTCATAGGGAATATTTTGATGACTATTCATTTTTGTTGTTATTGTTGCCTTTGTTTGGTTTTGTGGCACGTAGGACTGTGATCTGGAATCAGGACATGCTGGTGTAAACTAGAAGACATAGTCCCCACCCCATAGTTTTCAAAGCAAGGTCCCAATCCAGCAAACATTTGGGTGAGTATTATAATTTTATACGTGCAAGAGGTTCCCATTAGACTTCCACTGGGAAAAATTTACAGAAAGACCACACCTGCTGAGCTTCAGTCTTCTGGCAAGCACTGCACGGAGGCCTAATGGGAATGTGCAGGGAAGAAAGGTTGCCTGGATTATAAAAAAGGGTGTGAACCTTCCAAACTCTCAGGGTATGTGCAAGTTTATATTTGGATAACCCAAAAGCTATGCATGCAAATTGTCAGGGAAAATAAATGAATGGTGCATGTGCAGTATATCAAACGTCTTTGTGTCTCAACCAATATTTTCATATGCACCAAAGCACACATTCCTTACTGAGGGTTATATACAATGAGACATGTTTAGAGTTTAGAAAGCCAAATTATTTGAATGTATCTGAATGCAGAAAGCCGTAACTCACTCTCTTTAATATCCAGGAACACTTTTTGTATTCAGTTATGGCTTTCAAAAAAAAGTAAATGATTTTCTGGTC
Organism: Anser anser; assembly: GCF_964211835.1. Lineage (NCBI taxonomy): Eukaryota > Metazoa > Chordata > Aves > Anseriformes > Anatidae > Anser > Anser anser. Next base: position 38,052,732 of record NC_139722.1, read on the forward strand.
TAACAATCATGAGACACTTAATGCTAGAATTTATTTTTGAAGTTTAAAATAATGAAAATGGAAATGCTGTCTCAGCCATTGCTTCAGTTTCTACTTTGTTTCCTTTGCCCACATTTTTTTTTTCTTCATGGAAACTACTGTAATGTATTTTTAAAGAAACTATGTCATGTTTTATATATGAAAAATATCGTGAATGATCTATATATCCTTTACCTGCTCTCATGGTTCCACTCTACAACTGTAAATCTCATGTTTCTGTATAATTTCTTTCTGGTGACTCATAAATCTCATCATACTAGCTTTAGCATGTTAACTATATTTACGTCCTAAAGCTATTATCAGTTGTCTTAACCCCTTAACTGGCTCTACAGCTCTTGCCAGCTTTGCAGGGAATTTGCAGAGCATTTCCAAATGCTCTCCCTTTGCACCCCAAACTCCTCAACAGTCTGTGACAGGTCTAGTGTTTCATTTGGGGTTCAGGTACAGCATGGCTATAGCTGTAGCTTCTGAATCTTCTCCTTTACACCCATAGGTGGCATTCGTACCAGTTTGTAGCATGACGAGCCTTCCCTGTGCTTTCTGAAAATATCTAACATCTCAAAATAATTTCTCTCAAATGGGCTGGTAATCCAGTTTCCAAGACACTGTAGATTTAGTCCAAGGTATATTTAAAAGACTCTTCATGAAGTAAAGAGTTTAAATCTGCCTTTCTACTCAGCCTTTTTTTTCCCCTGTTAACTGAACCATGCAGTGTAACAGCCTGCTCATTTCTAGCAGCCGTGATCTCATCTCCTGCTCACTACAAGCTCCCTCCTGCCAGGTGCTGAGCTCTCAAGCCATCATTCATCACAGTCTTTAGATGCTTTGCTGCTGGATGAAGATCAGTGTCTAGCACTTTTCAGGATAAAGATCTGCTCCAAGAAGGATCGTTCGTCCTTTGCTCCTGTCAGAGGATGGATCTCAAATCAAGGAGTTATCTGTTCTTCCTGCTGTATTTATCTGTCAAGAGAGAGATGATTACACCGAACTGGGGGACTCTGAAATTAGCTAAATTTACAACATCCCATCTGCATTGCTCAGTAATTACGCTAAGATTATGATAAACTCTATATATCTGCATAAAACTTAAATTAGTAATAAAAATAAATTAATAATAATCTAACCGTATATAGACCACATTTTAACTTTATTATTTTTTTATCAAGCAATCATGAACTGGGAATTTCTCCCAGTATGCTAAAAACCTAGCTAATAAATCCTAAATTATTTTTGAACTAAGAACATAGAGGCACATGGGCTGCACAGAAAGACAATGAGAAACTTGGTTCACATATATATAGTCACTAGAGTAACAGAAAAAACAACATTTTCTGGGAAGATAAGGATTCACACAGTAACCTTATCAGTGAACTAGGAGAAGGAGAGGGACAAAATGTTTCAAATGTGTAAATTGTCTACACCTTGTTTCAAAGCATAGCAGTACAGGCTGTACACAACAATACTCCACAGAAGTTTTATAATCAAAGCTCTACCCTCTAGTGTAATTTGCATTAACTCTACTGGAGTCGGTGCGGTTGCACGCGCTTACAGTGTGGTGCATCAGCTGCAGTTAGCCTGAAGTATCTGTGTTTCTCTAAGCTATGTTTTGTTGTACTGCAACAACTAAAGCCGTGTCCTGTCCCATTAAAGGAAAGAACTTTGCCATGTCTGTGCATTGGAGGGGGACAGCTTTTCAGGCAAGGAAAAGATTTTAATAACATTACTGACGCTCAAACACTTTTCTAATGCATCTTGTTGTGAAAAAGGAAAATTAATTTTAAGTGTGACCTTCTTTTTTAAACATTAATATATTATTCTCCCCCCCACACCTTACCTAATGCACAAGGCATGCCTTACTTCAGCCAACTGAAGTAAAGCTTGAAAGCCTGAGCCATTTTAGACAAGCTGCAAAGACAAAGAGGAGCAAGACTCTTGTCTTCCCTCTGCTCTCCTCTGGAGTCAGGATCTCAAAGTCCTTTTCTGAGGAGGACCAGAAATTCCTGGCTTTCACTCCGGCACCCACTACATTACTGTTACTGCTCTCAAGAGAATTAATTCATTCCCCACAGCTGTGTTGTCTTGTAGCTTGTTCCTACAGGACAAACCATGCTTGTCCTTTCTCTAGCCCTGAGAGAGGGAGTGAATGTTACATGCTGCTGATAATCTCCAGAAGTGATCCATTTCTGTAAGTACACGCTAATATCACTAGCATATGCTTAAATAACAAAGATGGGAACAATGCAGCGTGCACTAGCTACAGTAACCAAAATTGTTTCGATGTGCAGCAGTGCTGACCAGAACAGCTTGCTTGTATACCAGCATGTGTAAGTGGTGCAGAAAGGCTAGAGGGAAAGCCAGCAATAATTTAATTTAGTGGTAGTACAGGAAAATTAAATATTAAAAGGACCATTTCGAGGCAGAAGAGCTTTGCAGTTCACACCCTGAAAAGGAATTGAACTTCCACCACCAAATTTGCCTGTGGACACGAGCAGTCATTCAGCTACTTGCTGCCCCACTTGTTTATCTGAAAAGCCCTTGATGTACAGCATGTTGCAAACACACATTTCTTAATTCTGCAAAGTACCAGAGTGAGGAAAGCTGGACAGACAAGAGGAGCTGGATTGGAAATCAAGAACATTCAAAAAGCACTGAATTTTTTAAGGCAGAATATGGAGCTGTACCTGTGTTTCTTAGGAAAAGATGTGCAAGAGGTTGTAAATATTATATGCTAACTATCCTGAAGTGAAGGTACTTGCCTCCTACCCAGCTAATCCCTCCTTTCCTTTCAGTTTTCCTGTGACCTCTTGCATTTTCCCAGTACAATGTGTTATTAGCAAGTCCAAATTTATTTGCATCCGATAATGAATGAAGTCTGGCAATGCTGCACCCACCAGTTGTTTTTAGATCTGCCTGGGTAGGGTGTGGTCTGCTGAGTATTTGGAAAAGCAACAGCTCTGAGGCAGCTCTAGATGCTGCATGAAGTGACTTTGGTAGTTCTGATGAGTAACTATTTTCTTTCTGAGACTTCTATAATCGCATTTGTACACACTGACCCCTTTATCCTTACGCATAAGTGGGACAGTTCAGAGATGTATGGTTTGGTTTTGGTTATCCAGTTGGAAGATAAGGTACAGAGCAAGTAAGTAGACATTTTGTAAGTAGACATTTGTTTGGGCCCATGACAAGAAAGCCTTTGCAATATGATCCTGATAAACTGTAGCGATTTGAAATCCTACTGTAGGTTTGGTATCACTAGTTATAATATTTGATTAAAGTCCAACAGGGCATTAATAATTACTTTTGACTGATGAAGAATGATTTACAGTTAGTTATAAAAAAAAAAGTAATAAAGGCATTAAGGAATGTGCCAGGTTCATTTACTTGACAAATGAGTGTAAAGCTACTTACAAAACCACTTCAGAACATAACAGCACCTGGACTGTAACGTGTTTTGTAGCAGCATTGAAGAAAATAAGTGGTTTAAGAATTATAACAACAATGCCAGGAGGTATAGCTAAGATCTAGCTCGCTAGGGGTGCAGGGGCAGACTTCCATACCACTCCGCAGTTATGCTGGATCCTTCGTGTGATTGACCCAGTAGTGACAGTGGTCTGAGGAACCAGCAGGTAGGGAATATATAGACACATTCTATACTTATGGGTTAGAGCATGGTTTATTGGTTTTCAGCCTGGATTTTGTACAAGGGGTTGTAATTCATTTGTGTTACAATAGTGGCCAAAATCCTTGACAATGTTTGATGCTTTTTTGGGGTGTAGAGGGCAAAACACAATGCATTCCCTACCTTAACGTGCTTAAAGTGAAAGGCCTTCATTCAGCAAAATGCTTAAGAGCTTTACTCTCTGTCTCCACAAGCTACAGTTGGAGAAAAAGGGAGCAGAGCAGCAGGGATGATGTGAGCCGGCACAGGTAAACACTTAGTCACTGGTGAAGCTGAACAGAGAATATGGAAAACTCTTCTCAAGATCTCCCCAGTTTTCAATGCATGTCTCAGCTAGTTAAGAAAAGCATAACTGCATGCATAGACAGTGAACAGGCCATTAGATATTTTATTTCTTAACATTTTTATTTAAGCACCTTCTCTTCATTTTCCAATAATATACAGTGATTTTCCCTCAAACTTCAAACAAAATTAATTTGTGATAAAGCTGAAGAGGTCATTTTTAATTCTCACGGCTTTTTGACAAAAAGCCTTTGCAATGGAAAAAGAGATTCTGAAGTTAACCAGGAAGTGAAATGCTTGATGCTGTAAGCATTAATCCTATCTTGACTATTGCTTTGCTACATTACATAGGAGTGAATTAAGGAATTAATTGATGGTTTGAAACTGGTGTGTTGCAAGTGCCAAGCTTTTGTATTTTCCATTTTAATGTCAGTAATACTGCCATAATTTTGACATCTAGTTTTTTAAAATACTACACTTTCTCAATTTGTTTATATTGGCGATGTTTGTCATTTCACAGTTGTGTAGGAAACACCTACTGGTGGATGATTTAAGCCACTTGCTAACTGTTTTTAACTTGATAATTATATTGCTTTGTCAACAGCATTCAACAGAATCAACAGCAGAATGTGTAGTATTGCAAATATAAAGAAATTATTTTTAAAATCTTAATTATGCAGATTTATTTCTGATGTGTAAGATTTACATATGAAGTGTTCAGATATTCCATATTTATTACACGGCTTAGATAGTTATTAATTGTTTGTGTTCTGTACATTTTGGCAGCCCTAATCATTTTAGTTAAATTTCCAAACTTTGAAGAAAAGGTTTTGCTTGGCTGCTGGCCACACTGAAGTGGGAAGACCAAGCAATAGTAAACCTTCCCACCCAAAATATTGGATCATTTCTAGCTTCCATTAAGGGCAATACAGCTTTATCATTGACTTCTTCAGCACAGAGGTTGTAACCCCTATATCTGGGATTTCTTCCAGTATCTCTTCAGTGGATGGGAAAGACATGCAGATTATGAGACAGACAGCATCAGTGGAGAGTATATGAAGACTTCAGCTCATCTGAAAAATGAACAAAACATCTTCTCATAGAAACCACACAGGCAATCCCTGCACTGCTCTTGAGAGAGCTACCCTGCAGACATAGGGTCTGAATCCTTGCTTCTCCTTGCAGGCATTGAGGCTTGGTGATGGTACTTGCTCTGACTCTCTAAAGAAGGTAGCACTTCCCTTTTCAATCCTTGACTCTATTGGGAGCTGTGCTTCCAGAGAGGAGTAGAAAATATTTTGTTAAAAGAGCAGTACACAGCTAAGAATGTATCAAGAGGCTGGTCAGGCAACTTCCCCTGAAGTATGTATATTTATTTATTGATTTCCCTAATCTTTGCTTTATAATTCTTATTATTGACAGAGATAAAATGATGGAGGTCTCGAACTACTCAAAGGCTCATTGTCAAAAGCAGAAGTGAATTGTAAACACTAGCGTCCTCGTGGTTACAGCAGCTACCAAGTAACTGGGAGACTTGCGCTCACCTCCCTTCTCAGCCTGGTATGGCTTGATGGCTCTATGATGTCTTTCACATCTTCCATGTCTCAAAAGAGTGCTTAACTAGCTGGGCTGGAGCTTGAAGCTGCGTTGGGGAAGGCAACGAGTACTTTTGTGTTCCTTCAAGTTCAGGTACCTCAGGAGAAGGCTCAAGTTGACAATAAGTGAGCAGGATTCTTCTATCTGCAGCTTGACCCAAATGTACTCCAAAAATTGGGTGAGCTTGCAAGGTTTTTATAAGTTGGAGTGGAACTCCATAAGGAGCAAAGCAGACTTTAGTTCAAGTCTCTGGACTCTATCACACAGGAAAGCACTTAGACAAACAAAAGCATTAGATCAACAGAACACGGTCAGATCAAGGACCCACTTAGCTCCAAACACACTCTTCAAATGTGCATATTGAGCACATTAAATATTTGAAGAGCAGAGACAGCTTCCTGAAGCTTATGAAGGTGAACAATAGGAAGCACAAGAAACAAGCACTAGCGTTCAACTGAAATCTTATCCTGTACCCCTCAGAGAAGTATACTTTCTGATTACTAAGGGCAAAGAGCCAACTGCCTCTAACTGCTCCAGAGGCAGTTCCCCGAGAGTTCATTTATTCATGATGAAGAAATACAGGGCATTTTCACATTTAAAGAAATATGACAAATGGTAGCTTCTGTTGGAGCTGCATCTTCAAGATTCATAAGACCTCATCAGCTAATGTGCCCTCTGCAGAAAAATGATATGGCTTCTCCTTCCAGAGTGCCCAGAGCTGGTCTTGTTACACAGTTTGTTTCATCTTTTGAGTGAGGTGTTCTTATGTATAAAATATGTTGATACACATCTTCTACTGTAAGGAAGACTGTGCTCTCTAATTCTTCTGCTTCCAGTCAGTCCAGATTAAAAACCAAATCAAACCAAACCAACAAACAAACAAACAAACAGTGGCTTCTAGCAGACTTTGTAGCGACACTTCCCAGAATACTCTTCTGAGTGAATTCTGGCTCAGGAGCCAACGGAGTTAGAGGTAATGCATTTAGTTTAGGGGTGATGCATTTGAGTTAGAGGTGATTTGTTTACATTAAAAGCCTGGAACAGATTTTGCTTGCATGAATTTGTCCAACCACTTTTGATTTATGTGAACTTTCAGCATCTACAACATTATGTGGAAAGGAGGTTCACAGGTTAAATATGTGTGCATGTAAAAGTACTTTCTTCTGTTTAATTTGAACCTGTCACCTGCTAGTTTCATTTAATGTCTCCGCTGTTGGAAAAGACAGAGAAAAAGCAATCCCTATCGTCTGTATCCTATCTCCTTGCCACTCAAGATTTTATAAAACCTTCTCTTGTTCTTCTAAATCAACTCTTTTCCAAAATAAGTTGTCCGTTTTCTCATATGGGACCTGTTTGACACTTTACATACTTTTTGTTGCTGTTTCGCTTTTTTATTCTATCATTTCTGAGACAGATGAAGAGAACTGCACAAGGTATTCAAGATGTGCGGACATCTTAATTTTATTGTGGCGTAGTACCATTTTTCATTTTTTACTGTATTCTTTCATGATAATGCCTAACTTTCTGTCTGCTTTAACAGCTGCTCAACACTGAGGAGATATATTCGTAGAAGTAACTGTGTTTGTGGCATGATTTCAAACAAAAATGGTAATAGTCAACTTGGGGTCCTTCGCTGAAGTTGTTTCTTCCCCTAAACATCACCTTATAGTAATCTGTACTGGATTTTATCATGCGTTTTATTACCCATCATACTTTTTTATATCCTTTTGCAGCTCTTCATGGTGGTCCTCATCTTTAATTTACTCAGTGACTACCTTTAGTACCCTTGCAAACATTCTGTGGTACCTAATTTGTTCCTGAAGACCCTTCTTGGACTTAGCTTATGTTGCGAGAGTTTGAAAGAAAAAGGTTCTGGCAGTGTTAAAAAAAAAACCTCTTCCTCCCCCTTTCTTCCTCTTCCACACTAGACTCTACTACTTTTAGAAATGGAAGACAGAGAGGGTTGCTTAAGTACCAGGGGTAACCTTTCCCATTTCTTCCCTAGGTAATCGGATCTCTTCTCCAGTCAGAGAGACCTAACACATCAGTCTTCATATATCATCTTCATGAGCTAAATTGCCAGAGAAGTTTATGATCTAACTTCAGAAAAATTCTCTGTGAAAACAAATCATTTATTTTTCCAGATGCCTGGACTGGAGTATGCAACATGCGACATTCAAGGTAGATAAGCAAACAGCTGAAGGCAAAAGTAGTATAGTAAAACTTGTTCTTGGTGTATTAAGTGGGAATTTGGCTACTTTTTACTGAATGACACCCTCTCACAACCAGGCACCATGCTGCTGGAGTGCTCTCTTTCCCTTCAGGCGCTCAGGTTGCCTGACTCCCTGCTTACCCTCCGCAACAGCCACCCAGGCCTTTCCCTCCTGGCATAGATTTAATGCTGGCCATATACAGAGAAGCTAATTCCTCGCACCTCTTCCTCTATTATCCATAGAGCCCTGCAACCTCTAACCCAAAACAGTATGACTAAGATTTACACTACCAGCAGGCCTCTTTCTTCTGGGGGAGAGGAGCCAAGAGGGAATTTCCTACCTCTTCCTCTCAAGCAGGTATGTGTTCTCCTCATCAGCTTTTGCTAATCCTGTCCATATCCTCAGGCACAGATTCCCAGACTCGTCAGTTTTCTCTGGCTCCCTTGCACCAGGCTCTGCTGCATTCAGTGCTTGATCCAGCCTCTCATTTCACTAGCCACAGTTTTATTTGGCAAACCTGTAAAGGGTCTTAATTTGCTGATGTAATTTGTCTATTTAATCACTGTACTTTTTTCCTAACATTGACATCTCTGCCAGAGAGCTATTTCTGTAGCTATTAACAGAATTACAATTAGTTAGTCCATTAAAATTAAAATTAAAATTAAAATTGTTGAAATGTTGTAAATGGTATTCTACTTCTGCCCTTAATTATGAAAATATTTTAATATAATTCCAAACCCTATGTTATTGTGAGGAGTTTGATACAGTAAGAATATGAAGATGTTCCAAATTCAGATCAAAACCAATGCTGTTTCCATTTGAAACCTGAACTTAACAGTTCTAGTTTTGACTGTAAATACTTACTCACACAGACAACTAAAGGATTAGTTACTTTGTAAAGCACGTAGATGGTTAAAACAGCTCATGAAAATCCCTGAACATACGTATTTTGTGTCTTGCTTTCATCTATGGAGTATCTGTTGTTATAACATCAAGATCTGGTTATTTGTGAACAAGTCAAACCTTAGCTTGTAATGGTGAAATGGCAAGAAGAAATAGTGCGCCTTGGTACAGTCTGAGGTAGAATATTTTGCAGATTTCTTTATTTTGTCCTTCTACTATTTGTTTCTGTAAGAACAGGTCAAACATGAATGACACGTGGATTTTTTGCATTCTCCAAAATCACAAGAGGACTGGACAAGTGTATAAAATAAAGATTGCTATTTAATTTTCATTTTGTTAGCAGCTGGATGTTAGGACATTTCTGAAGTTTACATAGAGCTTTCACAGTTCACAGTGTAACATCTGCAAAAGTTACAATATCATATGCGGTCTTTCTTTTGTTTTTCTTTTGTGCATAGGATTATCTTGTACTGGAATTCCAGAACAGTGTGAAACAGAAAGAAGCAAAAGAAATACAAAACTAACATGGGAAATATTGGGAGAAAAAGTGGAAAGAGAGAAATCCTGCCATTTCTGCTAATCTACTTGAGCTTTCAAATACTTTTTCTTTTTGAGCTCTCAAATATGAAAGTTCAAAATTCAATGCACTCGCAATAAATTTGGATACATGGCTTGATAAGGAGTATGGCAGCACAGAACACTGACATTTCACTTTTCTCTGTAATTGATACAGTGGAGAATGGAATTTGTGTAAACAAACACCTCTTAAGTACTGGGATTTTTCTCCTCTTGATCATCTCCTTTTTACTAGTGAAAGAAATGTGAGGCCAATGTAATGGGAAATCAGAATGAAAGTGGTTTAGGTATATTTATACACATACATTTAGTCTCAAGATTCAAAATATGTAGCAAGGATTGTAAAAGATAGATCAATGTGGATACAGTCTTCCCTTAAAAATCATGGAGAGATTCTACTTTAAAGGTCATTTTAGCCATTCAAGCTAATCTTTCTAAGCTCCCCGTACAGGTTTCTACAGATTCAGAGCCCCAAAGCCTATTGCTCTGCATGGACCCTTAGGAGCCTTAGTAAATACCTCTCTCTACTTTGTGACATATGTCCCACTAGCCATCCTCATCAATAAAGTTTCCTTTGATAGCTCCTAGAGAGAAAAGGTGGGCACACCTATCACCATAAAGCAGACAGAGTAGACAAAGTTACAGAATATTGTGAGCTTGTAATTTGAGTCACTTTTTTTTCTTCCTTTTTTTTTTTCCTTCCACTGCTAAATACCATTTCTGAAGAAAATCCAGAGAAAGTTGATAAATTTGATGAAAGATACAGAAAGTTTGTGTTGCAGGTGTTAACAATGTTGATGTAGGTTATGTCTATCTCTCTCTCAAAATAAATAAATAAATAAATAAAATGAAATACCTGGGAATATACTGAAGAAAAGGCTTTGTACTTGCTTGTACTGTGGCCCTGTGTTAGCTGGAATAAATAGATAAAAAAGATGTGTATTAGGTTTAAGGTTTAGTTTATAAGGAAACAGTTGACTGGGAACAATGACTGGAATGAACAATACCAGTTAGAAGTTTTATACTGGTAGTGCATTTGCCTACACTGATTTTGATACACTAAGCACATTAAAGTTGTAAGAAAGCAGTCATTTAAATAGGAAGAGATATTTGTCCTTAGTTTTTAAAGGCCACTGCATGTTTTTTAAAGGCCACTGCATGCAATTTATTTTAAGAACCTCATTTTGATAGCATTGGATTGGTTATTTTAATGTTTTCATGTGAACAGTGGTTTATGACAAACTGTAGCTCTATAAATAATATAGCCTTTTATTCTTTGATGCTTAAACCACTATGATTTCAATCCATGGGCAATTTCATTTCTAAAGAATGCACTGGAAAACTGACAGCTACAATAACAACGCACTGTGAGAGAAATAGCTCAAATGAGAATTTTTCTTTGGCACATGTTTTGATGACTTTATATTATATGGAGCTTATGTTGATAAAATGTAAAAGCAGATCTTTGCTATTAGTTCTTTCTTGTTCGTTGGGTATGAACCATACTGTGTAAAAATTCATGAGGCTCTGTACATTTTCCCTTAGTTGTTATGCCTGGTGCTGCAATGGGGCAACTGATAGTGCGTTTGTTCAGCTGTTTTCCAGTATGTTCAGAGAACATAAAATATTTTGGGGGGGAATTAAAGACTTTCATTGATTCTTGCAGCTATTTCTGTGAGCTTGTGGAGGCCAAAACAGGCAGAAATGCACAACATGGATTATAGGGCTCATGGATTATAGGACTGTTATTTCAACAGTTAGTTGAAAATAAGAGGCCTCTTTCTATAAAGGCAGCCCTATATTCCCTCTTTCCCCTTTTTCCGCATGTTTCCAACCATATGATTGCAACAGTGAAGTTTCCCCAGAAGTCATCCTGAACAGGGCTTCCCGTAGCTACTTGTGTATCTCCATGAGAAGTGACCATCTGTAGCTGACCTGTCAGATAGGATTTTGCCTTTAAATAAAGAGCTGGATCTCTACCGATCAGCAGCGTCTGAAACACACACACTTTTCATCATGTACAATACAAGATCCATCACGTAAATCACCTGGGAAGGACAGAGAGGAGCCTTTGGTTACGCAGGCTGAAAGCCTGATACGCTTCATTGCAGGTTCCACCCCTGCAAGGTGCATGAGAACAATTTTTACATAAATTATTGTGCTGTTTAAAGACTATTTAAATTGATTTTGCCACTTCAGTTAATATCTGTAACTTAGACCTAAAATCAACGTGGGTAGCTATTTCACTGCACTGTGCAAGATATTTTAGCTGGGAATGAAAGATGAAGGAGAAGGTTTAGATTAAACCAACATCATTTTCTTTGATCGTCTCATAAGGGTTAATAAGGAATAATTATTTGTTCCTTTAACTTTCATGGTTTGATTGCCTCCTTTCTGAATTTGGTGATCTTTAAAAAGCTTGGCTTTCAGCAGCCCTGTGAATAATCTGGATGAGTGGTCTACTGTCCTAGGGGAGTTTTCCTATGCAGAAGATGGTGTGACCTCCACTCAATGAGTTTGCACATATAATCGAATTTGTGATGGGCTCTGCTTGTACATATAATTTGAAAATAATTAGAGGGTTGTGAATTTTCTCTGAAAATCTGACCCATTATATTTTCTTCTTTAGTTTCAGATCACTCATGTGGAATATGCAGTGCACTTTCGTGTCACTGGACACTCAAGTTCATCAAATGAATTAGTTAAATTAAGCATTTAGCAATATTACAGACAGGATATGCCTGCATTATTTGGTCTTTTAAAATGTCCACATATGTATCATGTACAAAGCTCTATTTACGAGTATACTTATGCCAGAATGTAGACAATGATTATCATTATTCTAGGACTGTGTAATCACACAGCTTGGGAATTTTGAATAACTTGCTGCTTGACCTTCAATGGGTATTAAGCTTATGATGTTTACAAAAGGTAGATGCTCCCTTTCTAAATATTGCTAGCTGCTGCATCCCCACTCAGATTTTCAGCAGGTTCCAGGTAGCGAAGAATATGCATTAGTTCTCAGCCAAATGTCTCCAAGTGTGGAAAAATTTGGCATCTGGCAGTCTCTGATCATGTGCTATATCCAAGTCAAGCTAACCAGCCTGGGCCTTTGTTTTTTAACTCCTGTGATTTGACAGATCTGGCAGCAAAAGTGCAGAACAGTTGATTGAGACCCAGAGATCTGTAGCTTTGCTTAGCTGCTGCAAGGGTTGTACAGCCCAAGACAGGCTGGAGTAAAAGTCTACAGACTGCAAGGCTCTCCCAGGGTGGAGAAAAAAGGAAATAAACTTGAAGGAGGAATTACAAATGAGCTGAGAGAAGAGCTCACTGACTGGGGAACCTTACTCTCTGGAGGAGTTTTAAAATGTCATGGAAGACTCTGTTTTGTTTATTCTGTTAGAAACTGGGAAGCCTTTCTCCTGGCTAGGAGCTTATTTAACTTGCAAGGCAAAAGCCATTTTGTTCTGGAGTGAGTCTGTAAATTAGGCATATAGATATCAACATGTATCTGCCAAAGTAAATCAAAGAAACAGGCATTTCCATATGCTTTTTGGCATTCTACAATTCTTTCTCTAATCTATGGTACTGCAGGCTTCCTACTGCTACTCAGCAGTAACTATCAAAGGGCAAGGAAGTACAAAGCTGATACACAGTAAATGAATTATATTTTTAAAAGTTCATATTATAGATAATTGAAATACAGAACAATTTCATCAAAGGCAGTGCTGAACATGGAAAAATGAACGCATGCTTTCTGGAACAGCAATGGTATCTTTTGTGTTCTTAGATAACATTTCTGAAGTAACAAAATAGGTTTAAACAGGAACTGTTTCTAGACTGTAGCTTGAATGCCAGTTTTCAACAAAAGAAATATTTTCCATGCAGTTCACGAATTACTGAAATCAAGATTTTCACATGGAAATGCAGAGCTGTTGCTTGCAGCAGTGTGGTGTCAGTAATTATGATTAAAACGGAAGAGGTACTGGCACAAGCAGAATAACTACATATATTTAAATCTCTCCCAAAACCAATATCGTGGCAACTGAAATAATATATGTACACATTTATATTTCATCACCTGCTGCAAAAATTGATTTGTGTTATTATTGCTTATAGAATCTCCATCCTAAACCAGGACTCTACAGTCATCTGCTGGTACATATCTTTCACGGGATATGGGCAAAATGGACACTATGGATATATAGTGATAATGGTCAGTGTGCTTGGTTCCAGCCCATCGATAGCCTAAATGTGATAAATATTCTCTAGGTGTCACTGAAAAGTAGAGCTTTGAGGAAGGATTTGAAGTGGCATATAAATTAAAAGAGAAGCTCTTTTCAAAGTGAAATAGAGAGCTGAGAGCCAACACCAAAACCAAATGAACAGTGCTCAGACATATAATGAGTAAAAGATACCAGATGATGTTACAAGCAGAAAGGGGAGTCAGCACTGTAATAATGATCAGCATCTTCATGAAAGTGAAATGGGGACAAGCCACAGGTGAAGACAAATAGCTTACGCTTGCTGTGATAGAGAAGGATTATCCAGTGAGTAGTCCCACAACTTCTGGTAATAATCTGAACGTGTATAAGTGTTGGCCTCTGCTGAAAACGAGGTGAGATCTGTACAAACACAAGAGGCAGAGAAACCCCATCTCAGGGAGTTTTGGCTATACATACTGTTAATGAGGATTTGGTAAGTGAGTCATGTGCAGTTGTTAGTTTAAAAATCTTGGCCGAGCAGAGGTATGTGGATGAGTGATAATTCTTAAGATGAGTATCAGTTTTCCATTACAAGTTGGGGCTATAATTTTCCATTTATTTTAACTTGCATGAAATTCATTCTAAAGTCAATCTTCTCGCATCTGTTTTGCTTTAATACGGACAAAGTATGCAAGGAGACTAGGAGCTACAGAGATAATCAGAAGCAAAAACTTGTAATGGGTAGAGGAACAGAATCTATGTGACTATTAAATTTCCCCCAAAGTTTTCATATGTCTCTCCTGAGACCAGATAAAAAGACCCATGAAGTGAAAAAAAGCCCTCCCACTATCTTGCTTGGGCTTTGAGTTTGTCTCTCATACCTTATCAGTTGCATCACCAAGTAGACCAAATAAATCAATGGGGATGAATATTACATTGGTATGAAATAATCCATAGGGTTGTGGAAGTTGCCACCAAAGATGGATTCTGTAGTACAGTTAATTCACAAAGTCATTCAAAACAAAAAGTGTGGGTGTTCTGGGATAATAAGGATTCCAATAAACTACTATTGATTTGGTATGGTACAAATAACACTTCTGAAAACACTGATCTGATAGAAGCAGCTTCCAAATATCATTAGCATTCCACACTCCCCTGCTTGCATTGCATGTTTCATTGCGAGCATTATAGCTTGACAACCTGCTAGAGAGTTTTGAGGCAGGAATGAATAAAAGCAGAACATCCTCTCAAAAAAATTCAGCTCACGCCATGGTTAACTCAGCTCTTGTTTTTCCAACTAGCCTCCAGACTTATCCCAAAATTTACAGTCTTCCCAAACAGCTTCTGAACAAAACAACAATTGCATTTTTATTTATTTATTTATTTATTTATGTGTTTTGTCAGGGCAATTAACATATTTTGTTAGTTCTTTGCCTGTTACATGTGAAAAAAATACATGCTGTAGCTTGCCCCCTTCTGTCTTGTGTTTGTCGCTTTGCTACTCCTCTGAGAGAGGCAGCGGTCAGTCTCTTTGTGGCTGCATAAGGATGCACCTCGCCTGAAGCTGGGAGTGTAACAAGTGACAGTGAAAGAGGATGGGTTGCAGGACAATCTTAGGAGGACTTGTTTTGACTAAGAAAAAGGTCAAATTCAGGTCAGCCTTTTCAAAAAAAAAAAAAAAAGAAAAAAAACAACAACTAAGCTGTCCCTTAATATCTATTCATGTTTATTATGGGTTGCCTTTGAAGACACTTCTGCTTCTAACATTTTGGGAATGACACCAGACCTTTGGGAGTCCTTAGGGCAATAGCATGGCCAGAATGACAGACAGGAGATGTGATTCTGGGCAAATAGTCCTGCAGAAGTCAACACAGAGAAAGTGCAAAGGGGTCTCTGATCAGGGCAAAGCATTTCTGCCTTCCCTTTCCTTGTTGAACCATTCACTGAGTTGTTAGCATGTGGAAATGATTCCAGCAGCAAGCTGAAAACCTACAGATGGCTTTACAACTATTAGAAATATGCAGAGATTTTAGAGCCGTGAAGGACAGTAATGAGCATTTACTCCAGTCTCCTGCATAGTATCACCCACAGAAAAGATTCCCTATTACGTTGCTGCAGCTGTACTTCCCCTCGGTTACTGGCATGACTGAGTCTTGTCCAACTCAGTGGAGGTGAGTGAGAATATATGAACAGGAGAGAACTATGTGGGATGCGAAACAGAAGATGGAAGCATTAAAAATATGTCCTGGTTGTTGTTTAGCCCTAGATTCTCCTGCCAGCTTCAGAGACCCAAAGATAATGTTCGCTTAACACGCTCTGGGTGGCAACAAGGCATACTTGGCAAACCTGAGGCTGTGTTCACCATGGGTTTTGGCAATAAATCCAGTGTTGTTTTCCTAGTCTGCAGATAGTAATTACAGCTCTGAGAGGTATAAAATGCCTGTGTTCATTTCAGTGGAATATTAAGTTTGAAGTCTAAAATGAAACCTTATAAATTTCAACATTACTAGCTATTAAACTGTTAATAATTTTAGCAGAAACATATGGCTATTTTAGGGTTGTGAATGGAATTTGAAAATAGTATCACCAGGTTTTCTTTGACTCTTATCTTTGACTCTTACTTCGTACTGCAGTTTACTAAGAATAAACAGACAGAATTGCCTTTTGATGCGATGCTATTCTGGAATGTGGTTAAGTAAATGGCTCTTTTAAGGTATGGTTTTTCTCTCAGTTTTGTATTCAGTCTATAAATCATGCAGCGATAACTGAGAAATTAATCTTGTACTCTCCAAGGCATCTTTGTGATGGCAGTAAATGGTTTATGGTCACCTTCGGTTAACACTGGCCTCACATAAGCAAAGGCAATATTCTTTGCTACCCATAGATCAAGGCCAACATCTCAATTTATATATATAGAGAGAGAGATTTTTTTTTTTTTCTGGAGTTCTTGAAGATGTAATTTCTGTAACTTCTCCTTTTCCTACTTTGACCATACTTCCAGAGGAAGAGTGCTTCAATATCCTGTTTGCAAATAGCATGGACACTCAGTTTTATGCTGAATGTCACTTTTTCTCAGGTTGCTGTTGATTCTTCTGATTTCTCAGACTTTTTAAGATGTGCATTTCACTCCCGCTGACCCTCTGCTAGTTTGAATAGTGAGATTAGGCACAATGTCCCTCGCTAATTCCTCTTTCCCTGGAATCCCTTTTTCCTCTGTTGGGTCAATCATGCTGATGGTAGCTAAAAATCTTATTTTATCTAACATGTCAACATCACCTTATTAATTTTCCTCTGTGGTATGTTGTTTCCATTATAGCAATCTAAAGGCTTGCAGAGGGAATGAGTATTTGGCTTTAGCCAGGCAAAGTCAGTTCTTTTTCCAAAGCTTCTTCGAGTCTCTGGTCATGCACTTTTCTCCTTGCATCAAAACGTCATTGATTCATATCATAGTACTCTGTATACAATCTACAGTTCACTGTATTTTCCAGTAAAAATGGTGTTCTGAATGCAATGGGAATGTCAGTTGGAGGAAACCATTTGCTTTCAAGTAGTAAGCTCAAAAAAATGGTGGGATTTTCGTTGGTGGTGGTTTTGTTCCCCCTCCGGCCCAACTGTACCTGCCTGCAACTTGCCAACACATCATGTGTATAAAAATATTTGCCATCTGACACATCTCCAGAAATACCTCTCCTTGTGGAATTTTTCTGTAAGGAAAATGTGTATGTGTATATAATATCCATGATGCTACATACCAGGTAAGACCTTTAGGTTTTGCTCTTCTAGCAATGATGAGTGAACAACCAACTGTGCTCTTCTACTAAACATATGAATCTCAGAGCAACGAGTCTGTCCAGCTTTTTTTTTAGCTGCTGTTCCTGGGGGAACTAAAAACTAGGAAAGGCAGGACT
The DNA here is from genome assembly GCF_964211835.1 of Anser anser. Classification (NCBI taxonomy): domain Eukaryota; kingdom Metazoa; phylum Chordata; class Aves; order Anseriformes; family Anatidae; genus Anser; species Anser anser. The sequence continues at coordinate 38,070,133 of NC_139722.1, forward strand.
TAGCTTGTGGCCGGGCTTTTAACTCACTTCCATTTTGTGAAGTTAGAAGAGCCTCTCTCCTGTGGGTCATATGCTTATATATTTCCACATTTATTTTTGCTTGCTGCCTCTCTGAAGAGAGCATTCTCTATGTCACAAGTTTGACATAGTTTTAAGTCAGAAATGGGATTTTTCTGTTTGTACTACTACAAAGCGGTAGGTTTGTTGTCTTTTTTTTCTCCTGGTCTATTATTTAAACATATATCTAGTTCATAGACTCACATTGTGAAAATCAGGTTACAAACAGATGACCCGAGTTTCACATCCCACCTTTTGTTTTCATCTGTAAGTTCCTGCATTGATGACATCGCATCCATTGCTCTTATCCTTGTTTCTGGCACCATACTCCCTTGTATACCTATAACCAATTTAAAAGTAATAACTATCTTGCCAGCCTGCACTGTGATAGCCCATTGGTCTATGCAGAATCCTCCTCAGCTAGTGATACCGTTGTCGTCTTCTTTCTCCTTTCTGTGCACACTCTTTAAAAATGATGCAGTTTATTGTGGTTCTTGTGTATTTTCCAGGTCCTCAAAGCCAGGGTCTCTAACAGAGGTCTGTTTCATTCCGTGTCTTAGTCTAACCAGTCAGCATTGTGTCACAGGAACCTCTGAGCAGCACAATAACCAACCCCAACTGGTCCACATAACAAAAGGGCTTCTGTGGCAACAAGCTCCCACAGAAGAGACACTGCCATGGAGACCATTCTTGATCGTGTAAGAAAGATCTATTGTATTTCACATCCCTTTGTTCGGAAAGCAGTAGGAATTATCTCACAACCATTCATCATGAGCCAATGAGTTATCCCAAGTGTAGTGTTGGGGGACTGGAAAAGTGTTAAAGCTCATAAAAAATTGTGTTCTTGGGGCAGGAAAAGTAGAAAAGATGTGAAACATATGCTATCAGCTGAACTGGAAGAGTACCCAGATGAAGTCTGAGAACTAAAATGTGAAGATAAGGGATTTACCTGCACTATCCAAGTAATCACTTGTTTTGGAATAACCTGTACACATCAGTACTGGAGGGACTGAGTAAAAGAAAGGAAGAGAGAGGAAAGCTGACTTACTCCCTACTCATCCAATATGGTTAGGGACTACGCATTGAACTTTCAATTTGGCTACAGGCATTTGCATTCTTTTTGACCCCCATGCCCCCCCCCCCTTTTCTTTTTTTTTTGTTTCCTGAATTGCACTTGCCTGTTTTCTCTTCCCACCATTCATATGTGAAAGAGTATTTTGTGGGTAGGTGTATCTTTCTGCTGAGGCATAATGCACTACATGGAATACAATTCTGAGATAGCGGACAAGGCATTTTCTTGTTATGATCAAAAATTATTCGCATGTGTGTAAGACCCGCATGAGAGCAGAATGTTAGTCCAGTGTCATAAGGCCAGACTGCATTCCAGGAGTGGCTGCCCAGTCGGTACATCCACGCCCTGTGTATGCTGCCCAAATGGAAAGTTGAAGCTCCTATCTCAAATTTCTACATGCAAAAAATTCCAGGAAAATCTTATTTGGAAACACTTTGTAGCTCATTTGGAGGATTATCTACTTTAAGCTAAGAATATTACAGTTCTGTGAATGCACTCAAATGCAAGGTACAAACCTGGTGGTAAAAACTTGCTTTATTTTCTTCATAGATATACAGGGATAAATTTTGATAGAAGTCAGTAGAATCCTGTTGTTAGTGCTGATTTGCTTTTCATTTTCACTTTCTCTTGTTTCTTTTTTAGGTGTCAGTCTTTCAAAGCTCAGTTCCAGCCGAATGTCTCTCAGTTGGTATATGATGTCAAACTTATTTTTGGAACATGTATAAATACCATAAGGGCTCACTAATCTTCTAATGAGATAAAATTACTTCTGAAGGATAAAATTAGCATGCTGGAACTTTTCCAACAATTATATTTTTACAGCCCTACCATATATATTATACAGTATGCTTCTAAAGTACCATTACTTGAAATATATATTCTTTGCTTCAAACTAGTTATTTTGAGGTAATTTTTAATATGAGAATTAATTCCCCCCCCCCCCAAAAAAACCCTCTAAATTTGTAATAAGAATTATCCAAAATGTATAATCTCATTATTTCAAGAAAGAAAATATTAATAATGAAACTGGATTCAAGAACAAGGTTAAAAAAAAATAGAGGTTATGTTCATTAACACAGTCTATTTTTTCCAAAATAACTTTTACAGACTTTTCATTTATCTTGAGAGCTTTCAGTGAGTGTCAGATATGAGATAGCAATGTCCTGATATGAGATAGGAGTGTCCTGATATGAGATAGGAGTGTGAAAGCAAGAGTCAAATCAATTATTATTAGCTGCTTCTTCCAGTTTTTACTGGAAAGCACAAAATAACCTACAGCAAATTCAGAAAGCAAGAGAGAGTGGAGCGATACAGCAGAAGCACACTGGTCCCATTACCTTGTGTTCACTAAACAGAAACAAACATTCGATAGCCAAATTTTCTGAAAAATAGGAAACATAGTACTAAGCAGCCAACTCTTGTAGAGGTGACAAGTACCAATAACAACCTGCTGTGCCCTGCACTATTCAGCATATTCATAAATGATCTGGAAGGGATGAGTAGTCGGGTCACAAAGTCTGATGAGGTTACCAAGTTATTGAGATTAATAAAGACAAAGAGCCAATCTTGAAGAATTGCAGAAAAAGTTGGTGAAGACAGAGAAATAAAAAGGCAGATGTATTTTAATGTAGATAAATGCAAAATGGCCCACATGGGGAAAAATGATCTTTACTTAACATATGAAAAGGAAGGTCATCTGGTTGTTACTTCTCAGGAGAGAAAGTTCTGGAGTTTTGGAAATGGTTCCATAGGAGCACCAGCTTAGTGCTCAACGTCTGTCAAAATAAATAAATAAATAAATAAATTGCCACAAAGGTTCAGGAAATCAATAGAGAACAAAACAGAGAACAACACAGTACTGCCACAGAAATCGTATTTTGCTTGCGTCTTGAGGTAAAGAATCATAGAACTAACTATTGGTTGAGAGGGACCTCTGCAGGCCATGCAGTCCAGCCTCCCACCTGAAGCAATACTATAACCTAGATAGTCAGATCAGGTCAGCTGTGGCTTTGTCTAGCTGAGTGTTGGAAACTGCCAAGGACAGAAACTACCAAACTGAGTGGTAGAGTTGGTACAACAGAAGGAACTTGGACAGGCTGGAGAAGTGGGACCATGTGAACTGCATGCGGTTCAACAAGACCGAGTGCAAGGTACTGCACCTGAGTTGGGGCAATCCCAGACATGAGGACAGACTGGGAGAAGATCTCATTGAGAGCAGCCCTGTGGAGAGAGACTTGGGGGTTCTGGTGGACTAAAGGCTCAACATGAGCCAGCAGCGTGTGCTAGCAGCCCAGAAGTCCAACTGCTCCTGGCCTGCATCAAAAGAGGTGTGACCAGCAGGGCGACGGAGGTGCTTGTCCCCCTCTGCTCTGCCCCTGTTAGGCCCCACTTGGAGTACTGTGTCCAGATTTGGGGCCCCCAGCAAAAGAAGGATGTGGACCTGTTAAAGCAAGTCCAGAGGCAGGCTACAAAGATGATCAGAAGGCTGGAGCACCTCTCCTATGAAGAAAGGCTGAGAGAGCTGGGCGTGTTCAGCCCAGAGAAGAGAAAGCTCTGGGGAGATCTCATTGTGACTGTAGTGGGTTTATGTGGCAAGGTTTTGGTAGTGGGGGGCTGCAGAAGTGGCTTCTGTGAGAAGAATCCAGAAGCTGCCCCATGTTAGATAAGGGCCAGTTTCAGCCGGCTCCAAAGGGACCCGCCGCTGTCTAGAGCCAAGCCAATTGTTGGGGGTTTACGTGGCAAGGTTTTGGTAGCGGGGGGCCATAGGGGTGACTTCTGTGAGAAGAAGCTGCCCTATTTTAGATAAGGGCCCCGCTGCTGGCCAGAGCCGAGCCAATAAGTAGTGTTGTTTGTGCCTCTGTGAGGGCATATTTAAGAAACGAAGAAAAAAAAAAAAAAAACAGGAAAAAAAAACAGAAAAAAAAAACAAACAACAACAAAAAAAACTGCTGGAACAGCAGCTGGGAGAGAGAGGAGTGAGAAGCAGCCCTGCAGACCCCAGGTCAGTGCAGCGGGAGGGCAGGAGGTGCTCCAGGCACGCAGCAGCAGTTCCCCTGCGGCCTGTGGAGAGGCCCCTGGTGGAGCAGGCTGTCCCCCTGCAGCCCACGGGTCCCACACGGAGCAGATCTCCACGCTGCAGCCCGTGGAGGAGCCCCCGGTGGAGCAGGTGGATGTGGCCTGGAGGAGGCTGCGGCCCATGGAGAGCCCCCGCAGGAGCAGGCCCCGGGCCGGAGCTGCAGCCCGTGGAGAGGAGCCCACGCAGGAGCAGGGGGTCTGGGGGGAGCTGCCGCCCGTGGGGGACCCGTGCTGGAGCAGTTTGCTCCTGGGGGATGGATGGACCCCGTGGTACGGAGCCGTGTGGGAGCAGTTGTTGAAGAGCTGCTGCCTGTGGGCAGCCCCCGCAGGCTCAGTTCGGGCAGGACGGCATCCCGTGGGAGGGACCCCACGGGGAGCAGGGGCAGAGAGGGACCGTGAGGGAGCGGTGAAGATGAAGCGTCAGGGACTGACCACAGCCCCCAGTCCCTGTTCCCCTGTGCTGTTCAGGGGAAGGATGTAGAAGAGGGTGGGTGGAGGGAAGGTGTTTATAGTTTCTTTCCTTTGTTTCTCACTTCTCTAGCTTGTTAGTAATAGGCAATATAATTTACTAATCTCCCTATGCTGAGCCTGTTTTGCCCATGACAATAATTGTTGAGTGATTTCTCTGTCCTTATCTCAACCCTTGAGCCCTTCTTATTGTATTTTCTCCCCCTTTCTCTTTGAGGAGGGGGAGTGAGAGAGCGGCTGTGGTGGACAACCCTTGGTTGACCTGTGGAACCTGCCACCACAGGCAGTTGTGAATGCTGAAGGCCTACCGAGGTTTAAGGGAAGATGGCCAAGTGCCTGACAGAGAAACCCAGCAAAGGTTATTAAGTGAGTAGAAACTACATTTGTCACAGGAAACCTCTGAGTTTAAAATATTGGTGGTAGGGAAAGTGCTCAAGGGGACTACTTGATATAGGGCTTGATCTTGCCCTATACTAATGCTCTTGCAGAGCCTTTTGGTCTAGCAAAGCCTTTGGCCTGACCCAGTGTGAAAGTGATTATGTTCAAGAAATTGCTTGTAAAACATAACTACCAGGTAATATTAATTTCTTTCTTCCCTTGTCAACTGAACTGGGAACCCTTCAGCTCATTTTCTCAGGTGCATAAATAATTAGTATTACACTTTTAAGTCGTACACACAAGCAGCAACAAAAGCAGACCTGCAAAAAAATTAACATTTTGAAGAAATGAACCCGAAGATTTGAAATAAAACTTTAGGCTGCAGTTCCTGGCCAATGCCTCATTTCCAACCTATGTATACAATTAGTTCCACTAAATTTCAAAAGTTAAGTCTTTGAAAGGAAGGATATTCTTATGATTACGACAACAAAATAGTACTCTGGAGATCTCAACTTGATCTCTAGCAATGCCACAAATTTCCTGCAGGTTTTGGCAAATCAAGAGGGCCATCGTCTAGTGTGAGCTGATTTCAGCAGATGAACTCACCGAATTGACTCTGGTTAAGCTCTTGCAAAAGTCTTTAATGAGTGAATTTCGTGTGGTGCACCTGCACAGCACGGGAAGAACTTTGTTGTAGGGCAGGGGGCCGTGGGACACCAGCTGGGACTCCTGGTCCCTCCAGGGGGGCTGCAGTGGTACAGGGCCCATGGACCCACAACCAAAGGTCTCTGCCTCGGCAGGGGTGAAGAAAAAGGCACCAAAGCTCAGCCCCCGCGCTGGGTTTTCTGCCCGTCTACAACCACACAGGCTCCGGGAGCCTGGGCAGGGGAAGACAGAGACATTAGAAAGAGTGGAACGAAGACTGGGGAGAAGAGGAGGGAGGTGCTGGGGGGGCTGGGGCCCTGAGGAGCGGGGCTGGGGCTCCTGAGGAGCGGACCAGCAGGGCCCGGGCGGGGAAGGCGCCGCGGGACCCTGAGGGGAAGGGCGGGGAGGCCCGGCCCGGCCCGGCCCGGCCCGGCCCGCGGGGCCGCTTGAGGAGCCGGCGGCCGCTGCCGCCTCCCCCGCGGCCCCGGCCCCAGCCCCAGGCGGGATCACCCCGTCTCTCCGCGGCGATGCGCCTCCCCGCCCCGTGCCTTCATCCCACCCCATCCCACCCGAGGGGATCTCCCCTCAGCCCTCCCCTTCTCTCCCTGCCGTCCTCCTCCCTTGCTCCTTTTTTTTTTCTCTTTTTTTTTTTTTTTTTCCCTTTTTCCATCCCCTCCCCCGCCCGGGAAGACCCGGCAGCTCCCCCCCGCCCCGTCCTCAGTAGCCGCGGGTGCTCGGCGGCGGCGGGTGCCGGGGCCGGGGCCGGGGGCGGCGGGGCAGGGCAGGGGGTCTCCCACGACGTGGAGGTGGCCGCTTCCCCTCCCCTGGGCTCCATCGGGGCCAGGTACGGCCGCGGGGGGAGGCTGCCCGCACCTGGCCGGGGCGGCGGCGGCCGGGGAGCGGGGCAGGAGGAGGGCTGGGGGCGGCCGCGTCCTTGCCACCGGGCAAAATTGGGGGGCTGAGGGGTGTCGGTGCCCTGGGCTTGTGCAGGATTTGTTGTAAAGCCCCTGCCGCGTTAGCCTGAGGGATGCAGTTTTGATAGGACTGAAAAGCGACACGTTGCTCTGACCCCCCCTCCCGCCCCCCCCTTTTTTTTTCTTCTTTTTTTTTAAGCACGGGCGACTAGCAGGACAGACGAGAGGGGCACATTTATTCCTCTTTCAGGGTTTTTGTCTCCGTGCAGCTTCGGCTGTAGGCACGGAGGGAGCCTCTTCGCATTTCAAAACAACCTCTCCTTTAATTCTGATTCACCCCCGCAGTATTTGTGCTACCATTCCTGCTCTCTTTTTTGGAATTGACACTAATTTTATCCAGATTCGTCACCGCTGGAAGCAGATTTATCTCGGAATCGCAAGAGAGCTGTGCCAAGGTATTTAACTTTCAGGCTCGGGAGAGAGGGAACTCCTTTGGATCAGCCACAGAAAGGCAGAGCCTCCCGCGGTCACGCCTGAACGCAGGACCAGAGGATGGCTAAGGAGCTTTAGCGAGTGGAAGCCTTCCTCTCCAAATCCTCGGCTTCTCCCAGGAAAACGCCGGACTTCCAAGCGCTTGATGCACACAAACGGTGAGCAGAAGCGGAGCGGGCGATGAAAAAGCAAAGATCCAACGACCCCCTCTTTTTTTCCCCCCTCAACCTCTGTTTCCCTGCTGATGTCCCCCCAGGGCATCAGGCTCGGGCAGAGCAGCCGGGGCCGGGGACCCAGGGCAGGTTCAGCCCCGGGAGCCGTTCCCCTTGTCCCGGACCGCAGCGGGATGGGGCTGTGGGGTTGGGGGATCGCCCCTCTGCGGCCCCTTCCCCAAACCTGGCAGGGGAGGAGAAAGGCGCAGCCCCGGGCAGAGTGGAGCGGAGGCTGCCTGGTGGCCAGCCCCGGGGCTGGGAGAGGCTCCCGGAGAGGGCTGAGCAGGGTTTGCGAAAGTTGCAAAGCGCTCGTCCTCCGCCGCTCGTACCCCGAAAGGAGCCGTGCCGGTCTGAGCCCAGCCGGTCCGAGCCGAGCCGAGCTGTGCCGTGCCGGTCTGAGCCCAGCCGAACCGTGCTGTGCCCGTCCGAGCCGTACCGAGCCGTGCCGTGCCGTGCCGGTCTGAGCCCAGCCGTGCCGAGCCGGTCCGAGCCGTGGTGCTGTCCGGGCGCGCCACCCAGCGGCTGCCGACACAGGGTGGCTGGGGGTTCTCCCTGCCCCCGTCGGGAAACAGAAAACATTTTTCGTTCTTTTTTTCTTTTCTTTTCTTTTTTTTTTTTTTTTTGTGTGTGTGTGATTTCAGAAACCCACAAGAGTTTTCAAAAAGCCTTGTAAAATTCGTTCTTCTCATGCCTACTGAAGCAGCTTAACTTTTGTAAGAGCCAGGAGTCGCCGTGTTTTTTGTTTGTTTGTTTGTTTGTTTTCTCCATAAGCCACTCTGGAGGATGAAATCTGTGCACCGATATCCAGAGGAGTGAAGGGAGCAGTGGTGGATAGGGTTAGGGTTATGGCTTTTTGCAGAGAGTATGAGATTTCCAAAAACATCCCGTCTTTTGCTTTGTCAGAGCAGAACTGTCAATTCCAACTTTCAGACCATTTAAAGAACAAGGCCAAAAGCAGTTAAGGAGCTGGGTAGTGTTTCAGCTTATCATATTTTGTGGTCTGAGAACTGCATCTGAATTTATGCACGTCTAATGTGAATTGTGCTGACTTTCCTACAATCCCAGGCTGTTCCGAACAAACCAAGATAAAACACCATGAGGCAGTAAGGACAAAACTTTTCTTCTTCCTGAGCTACACTGACAAATAATTTCAGTCTGGGATAGCCTGAAGAGAAGCATAGTCCAGGACTGCTTGTCTACAAACTGTCTCCTGAGCATTTGAGGTGCATTCTTCTGGAGTTAGATAGGTCATGCTGACAAGATATTTGAAAGATATCCTGGAAAGGTAGGATATGTTTGTATTTTGTGAATGCAGAAAGGGTTAATGATAGAAACAGGATGTAAGAGCTGAAAATGCCTTTACATGTATGCATGGTAGCTGGAATGAGGACAGAGTCCTTGCAGTTATCCACTGGGCTTGGAAATCAGAGGGAAAGTTTCAAAATTTTCACAGGACCAAGAAAATCTCTTTCATTTTCTGGTTTTCATCTTCTTCTATCTTCTCTGAAGCAATTCATCCTGTCATAAAGGCAGAGCTGACTGAAGGCTTCTAATTACTGTAAGCCAACCCAAAATTTATATGGGAAAGGAGCAAAGAAAAAGAGAGGGCAGAGCCTGGGGTTTGGAGGAAGAGCAAAGAACAGCGTGGCAGAAAGTGAGAGTAAGATTTTGGGGATCTTTTTGCCAGCTTATAGCCTTCTCTGGGCCTTTCCTCCTTCCTCTGGAGGCTGTATCCCCTCTCCCCTTCTCTCACCATGCAGTGGTGTCTTTGCAGCCATCTACACAATTCCATCCTTGCTATCTGGCAAGAGAAGTCCCTGCGTTCCCCCCTGTGCCAGGATCCTGTACAGGGCCATAGCAACTGTTGTCTTTTCCTGTGCTTGATGTTGTCCTTGCTTAAGCAGTAGAGTTCTGGTTAGTAAACAGACCTTAAGTGCCTGGCTGTAAATGACAATGCTGCCTACTGGGACCACTCTGCCCTGTAATGAAAATTACCATTTTCATCAAGCTCCTTGGCTTGGACTTCTTCCAGTTCTACTGAAGCATAATTGTCCAGTTAGTTCATTACAAACAACAAGTGGCTCATTATAAATGATGGAAACCATGGTGTCCAAGACTGTCTTTATAAGTAGCGAGCACTTGAGTATAGTGTTTCAAACAGGAGGCTCCGACACATCTATTCAGGGTTGTGTGTTTTGTTTTGTTTTCTTCTTTTTAAAGAGTGGCTGGAGGGAGGCACAGTACTTACCCGTTTGCTTGTAGGATGTCTCTATACAAAGCAAATTTCGTTATGAATCCAGCTGGGAAGGCTTCAGCCATCTCGGTGGAATGACATCAGCCCAGGCACTTCTGAGACTTTCTATATGAACTAGCAGTTAGTGAATTAACTTTCCTTAGTGCTCACAAAATTCAGCTACAGAAAGCTATCCAAAATCCAGACCCTGAAGAAGAGCTGAGAACAGGAGGAGCATTTTAGGAAGAGAACCTAGAAAAGGCATTCTCAAGCCCGATGGAAGCAGCGAGTTTCTCAATATCTTGTGTCTCTTCAACAGCCATATTAGGACAAAGCACATTAAAATCAGCATTTCCACATTAATATCACATGATTTACCTTCAAATCATGCTAGCCTCTGACAGGCTCAAGGTGAAGAAAAGGAAGTGCAAGTAGTTAATGCAAGTAGTTAAGCAGTGGAACCCTTCAATGGAGAACATTGTGGATACAAGATTTTGTGGGGGTTCAAGGGAAGACTGGGTAAATTCATGGAAAAGAAATCTACCAAAGTTTACTCCCACTACAGAAACTACCTCTGGCTTAAATTCTATGGGGTGCAAGTGGTTTTAAGTGAAGAGAATATGAGGGAGGAGGGCCATACACGGTTGCTCTATTCATGTGCTCTGCCGTAGGCATCTATCTGGCCAGTATCAGAAACAAGATTTTAGGCTAGATGGACCAATGGTCAGGCCAGGAAGGCTATTCCTGTGTTCTCATCATAGTATTTCTTTATTTCGATGCCTTATTATTTATCCATAAATATGTAAAATTATCATTCCTCTTCAAATTTAGTACTAATTAAGCAATAATAATACTTTGAAAGTAATGCTGTATATAAATGTTAGTGCTTAAATATGTGCATTTTTGCAATACCAATAACCTAGACTGGTATGGCCAAGTGGTGTCTCCCTGCAAAATCTTGCTACTGGGATCACTGCTCTGCTTTCAACATCTTCAAATATCTTTCAGTATGATTACATGCACCCCAGAGCTTAGGCCTGTGAGTCACTGTAAACTCCAGATGTCTTACAAAGGTTCACACAACTTCTCCAAAACCTGAGTTAGCTACTTTAAAGCCAGGGTAAGTAAATATATGGTGTTGTAAAATGTGTTTCAAGTATATCCAAGTAAGTAAACTCCAGGTCAAAGTCAGTGTTCCATGTGGGCTAAGGTGAAAGGCATCAAAAGCTACGCCAGCACAAAACTGCCGTCTGAATTTGGCATTGGAATCAACAAGCTGTGTTTGAGCCATAGTGCTTAGTTAGCTAAAAAGTGATAGCTGTTGCCTCTTACATGCAAGTACTATGTCTACATGGTGTAGATGCCTCAAAATTATAGTTGTTGGTCCATTGTTTGGCTTTTAAAGTGATGTTACCACTTCTTTTCCCATGTTACACTCATGCTCCTCTTTGTTTTTTTTCACGCTATATCTTTAGCTAGCCTGTAACCAGGTTGTTTCACTGTGTGGGGCTACTCATTCTAAACAAAGCTCAAGAAAATGCAAGCGGTTGTCTTTGCCCTGATTTATACTGCCATCACAATGTAAACCAGAAAGCTTAACCACATACATACCCTTGAATTGCTTAGCTTTTAAAGTTTAATCATAGGCTCTTTCTTTCTACACAGCTGAGGTTTCCATGTAATTGGAATAAAGGATAAGAGAATGGAGTGCAGCTTTCCCAATGGCAGCGGTTAGTAGCTGGTTAATGCCACTGATATCACTGCTGCCAAAGGAGAAAAATGGTATTTTCAGTAATGTTTGAGCTCAGAATCAAGAGCTCTGGGTTCAGTTTCTGGCTCTGCTGCAGACATCTAACAATTTTACATTCTTTCTGCATGTTTCCCAGCTACAGATGAGAATAGTTTTTTTTTTTTTTTTTGTCTTTCTGATTTAAAGTGTTACCTTTTTGTGTGGTGTGTCTCCCTATCTAGGTGGGCCCTTCCACATGTGACCATAAGACACAGACAATAGAGTTTCTGCAGCCTTTGTGAGATCCTGAAGGAAAAAGGCATGCCATGAGTCAGCAGACTTGTCCCTCCTATTTGGCTGGGCTTTCCTGAGTGTATATATTGCATGATTATGCTTTTAAGATACTAAGATAGTTGCGTGTATTTCAACTCTGTATTTTCAAATCTCTCTGTCTTGTTTTAGAAAAAAATAGACAAAATGGAGCACATGTTACTGGTATTCATATTATTCTTGCCTACATTGGGTCTTGCTAATGGAACAGAAACTGAACAAGATTTTACTTGGCACTTAAAGAAGATTCCCCAAATTGTGAGTGAAAGAACTTTCTCCCTTGACAACCCTAAATTTGAAGCAAAACCCAACTTAGAGCTGAACAGCGTATGTGGAATTGAATGTCAAAGAAAATTGCCAGTGCCCAGCTTGTCTGACTTGAAGGACCTCTTATCCTATGAGACTGTTTTCGAGAATGGCACGCGGACCCTGACTGAAGTGAATGTCCTTGGACTAACACCTGGTCCATCTGGAAACACAACTACACACAAGTCATTGAGGAAGAAGAGGCAGATATACGGAACAGATAGTAGGTTCAGCATCTATGACAAACGGTTTACGACCAACTTTCCCTTCAACACAGCTGTGAAGGTCTCCACTGGCTGTAGTGGCATTCTCATTTCCCCCAAGCACGTGCTAACAGCTGCCCACTGTCTGCATAACGGCAAGGATTACGTTAAAGGCAGCAAAAGACTGAGGGTGGGCCTGATGAAAACAAAGTCCAGAGGTGATGGCAGGAAGCGCAAAGGGGCTAAGAGAAGTAGGAGAGAAGCTTCCGAGGCCCAAGAGGATCCTAAAGTTGACAGAGGACAAAGGCGACGATCCAAAGGTGGTGGGAGAAAGCAGAGGAGATCTGGGAGGAAGCAGGAGACCTCAGATGGCATGCCCTCCTTCCAGTGGACCAGAGTGAAGAGTACCCACATCCCCAAAGGCTGGTTTAAGGGTGTCTCTGGGGATATTGCCCTGGATTATGATTATGCTGTTCTTGAGCTCAAGCGTCCCCACAAAAGGAAATACATGGAGCTGGGAATCAGCCCAACCATCAAAATGATGCCCGGGAGCATGATCCACTTCTCGGGTTTTGACAACGACCGATCTGGGCAGCTCGTCTACAGATTTTGTAGCATTTCTGATGAGTCTAATGATCTCTTTTATCAGTATTGTGATGCTGAGCCCGGCTCCACTGGATCTGGCATCTATCTCCGTCTTAAGGAGCCAAACAAAAAGAAGTGGAAACGCAAGATCATTGCTGTTTATTCGGGCCATCAGTGGGTGGATGTCAATGGGGAACAGCAGGATTATAATGTAGCAGTAAGAATTACTCCTCTTAAATATGCCCAGATTTGCTTCTGGATACATGGGAATGACGAGAATTGCACACAAGGCTGAAGAGAGCTAAAACTAACTTGCCTAGCACCCAAATTATAATAGAGTGAAAATCTTCTGCCAGCAGTTACCGAAAGAACATCACTCTACGTCAAGATGCTTTCGAACTCAAAGCTCACAAGTAATGTTACGGTGACTTGAGTAACGCTGAATGGTTGGGGAATGGGTAGAGTTATCAAACAAGGTATTTTTAATTGTAATCAACCCTAGATCTGCACTTAAAAGCCCAAACTATATTTATATTTGCAATTGTGATAAATTCAAATCGTTCATGTCAGAAAAAAATGACTACACTTGTTTGTCATTTTTTTTCCCCTAGGGGAAGGATTGAAGCTTCTCAAACTGGTATCCAACAATATATGTTTTTTTAATGGATTTTCTTTTCTCAGGGTTCCGTTCCAATTCTTCAAATGCAAGTTGTGTGTACATCACTTTACTGTCTGTGCAGAATGATCCAGAGTACTGCATGAGACTAAGAAATTATTCTGGCATTTTCTAAAGACCACAGCTCCATGTTGAAAAACAGCAATCTAGTTCGTGCTTGTTATTTTGGAAAGTTTCCTAATCTGGTTGCTGGAGGAACACTCCCATGGAAACCCCAATTTTTTTGTAGCCGATGACTAGACCTAAAAGACAAGTTTTCACTTCATTGCTCAGTAGAAACAACAAAGAGAAATTAAAGAACATAGAAGTTTCCATGTTTGGGAGAAGAAGAAACATCAGAGCATAACTTAATGCCTTTTTATACCTTCTTTGAGAAGCTATACAAGTCTTAAATATATACATTTTCTTTCTAATTAATATTTGGAAAGCTGTAGCTTTAGCTTCTTTTCAAATGTTTATCTTCCCCATTAGGCAAAGTCACTGACTTCAGAAGTGGCTGTTTGACAATCATTTGGAGCTTCACCTCAAAGCCACGGATGAGAGTTTTGTTGGGTGCTAACCATTTTTGCAGGTTCTTAAAACTACTTCATAAGAATTCAGCTGCATAGATAGGATACTCTGGGAGTTGGAAAGCAATATTTCTGTATGTCTTTCCATGGTTTTACAAAGTGGGCAGTTTTAATCATGTCATATTCGGACTCCGCCTCAACGTGAGTCACAGGGTTAAACTAAAAAATTCTCCCAACTAAATTATACCAGCTTCTGAATGGTGGAAGAACTACCCTGTACCTGATAACCGGTACCTTGCTAGGTAGCAGCAGTAGTTATCAAACAATTTGGTTCAATATGTTTGCTGAACCACACAGTTAATGAAAAAAGAGAGCTTGACTTTCACACATGAATTGCCTTTTTAAAAAATTGGATGCTGTTGATTGCCACACAAGTCTTAATCTTGTATTTTGTATCAAGATTTTGAAGCGCACAGGATTGTTATGGTGCTATGTTAATCTAGTAACAAAATAATATTTCAGATCACATCCATTGGGTTTCGTTACTTTTATAATTATTCACCATTGCAATATTTAATTTTTTGATGATAGGTTTATACTGACCAAAATTAATTTTCTTCCTATGCAGAAGAAAAAAAAAATAGAACAAGATTTTAAAATATGATTTGCTTCTTGGTATATTTGAAATTTGCTTGTAACATTTTTCAATGAAATATGATCATTTTTAGTAACCCACTTTTCTGTAGATGATTGAAAATATAAAACCTGACACTTTGAATGGGCAGGCAACTTTCTTTGACATATTATTACCAAAACATCAACATTTAACAGTTGTTTCCATACCATAACTCCAGCAATATTTCATTGATTGGAAGAGATCTCACTTTAAAAGAAACTATTTCTTTCAACTTTAGCCTTTCCAGGCAACATTTAACTTTTTTTTTTTTTTAGACTTGTATGATTGTTTGCAGAAAACTAATATTTTTTAAAGTTTAGAAATTAATGTCTAAGGTTTTAAAGTTAATTATATTTGTTGTTGTTGTTAACATCTCTATGTCTATGAAGACATATGGCTTCACTGACTAATTTTAAATCACCTCAGTCCAATATTTAATGCTCTTGCTCTATGCAGCAGACCTACAATATTCCTTAGGTGGCTCTATAATGTATTTCTTACGTGCCTTTTTCCATAGTTACTGTAACAAATAAGGTACCATATTGTTAATCAATATAAGTCAGCATAGGTCCATGGATTTTATTAGAATTTTATCCTCAACATTGATTCAGGTCCAAAACTGATCAAGATAAAGTAGCTTAGTAAATCCCTTGTTTTGGGGGGTCGTCTTTAGGTGTACTCATTAGGAAAAGAAATATCATTATTTCTTTATTAGTTTGGGAATCAGGGACAAGGTAAGAATGAAAAATGTTGATGTCAGCTTTCAAATGGTCTTGTTCTAATAATCATCTGCTTTAAATACCTCAGCCACAACCTGAAATTCTCATACCAGGCTGATAACAAATGTTTATCCTCAGAGGATAAATGTTGGACGTCCAGTGCCTTATTTTATGGTACTAAGAGATTAAAGAGGCTGAGCAGTGCAACATATGAATTAATCACAACTATATATATACATATTCAAGCCCCTGTGTCTGAGTGCACATGCAGAGACACATGCAAGCATGGCATTTGAAAGCATGCGCTGTGCTGTCTGGGCCAGAACCTTCAGGCAAGGGGAAGATACCAGTGGCCAAAATGTTCATGGCTGTCGTATCCTAATGCCAGACAACATTTCGATATGCCATTTAGCCTAATAAAGAAGGAAATGCTTTGTGTAGGTGTTGTTACAGCCCCAGAGGCCAGCATAGGGCTATTGGTACCAGCCACTGCAAGTGGGATGAGGACTTTTGAGCTGTCAGAATCTCAGATTGCCTTCAAAGAGCTGCAGTTGGTATCTTGTTATCTATGACAAAATACCCGAGGGGGTGTTCCTAGTATGGAGGATAGTGCACAGGCATCAGGGCAGGGTTCCCAGCATAGAAGGAGACACATCCCTTGCAATATCTCTGCAAAGGATTTTTCCCTCTTTCAAGTACTGGAGTGGGCATCGTTTGTTTTCCTCAGCGTTAATGCTTTTCCATAAGAGTCAAGCTTTTCTTTAACTGTTTTCTTGGCTTTAGGAAAACAAAACAAACAAACAAAACAAAACAAAACAAAAAAACCTCAGACAAATCCCTTTTCTGCTAAAGGGCTACTGGCAATTTGTAAGCTTTCCCCAGGCCAAGGATATGCCTCATATACAAACCATTAACACACCCAGACCAGCTTCTGCAAGACACTTGTGCATGTGTTTAGTTTTGGGCTCTGAGAAGTAGAGTGGAATCCAAGGGGGTTATCTGGGATGTGAAAAATCAAGTCTAAGTTTGTTATCTTACAAAAGAAAAACACAATATTAGCTAGTAAAATTTATTTCTGTTATGTGGGGTATAGGGTACCCGATGCTTTAAAAATTGCTTAAAGCTTCTCCTTGACTCACTTCATAACTTACCATACAAATTCTACAGATTTGAGTCTGTATAGAGTATGAATCAACCCAGAATATGGCCAAGTAAGAAAATAATTCTTTTAAAAGTGGAGGAAAGAAGCAACTGGGGTCTTCCTCCTACTCTGCTGATAAGGAATCAGCTTGCTGCAAGCAGCAATTACTACAGAAAGAGACAGCAAAAGAAGTCGATGTTACAGAAGACCAGGAAGAAGGAGGTGGTGTATGAGGGATAAAGAAAGTGAAAAGTAAATGGCCGTGAGGTAGCAGAAGGACCTACTGTAAGAAAGAGTTGGCAGGTGGGAAAGGCACAACAGTGCATGCTAAGATGTAAAAATCATAAGTTGCATGAACATCTCCTTTCACTGTTAAGCATGGGGCTGTTCTTCCCAGCTAAAAGCACGAAGGAAAAGGCTGTGAGAGGGAGGGTTCATGTTCTGGCAGGGACCACTGACAGGCAGCAGTTGTGAACCCTGACCTACAGTCCTTGCCCAAAGTCGCAGGGATTGTGCTTGTGCTCGGTACGTCAGGGTCCTTGGGAAGCAACAGAGCCAAAAGGGTCGGTGGCACGAACCTCCCGGCACACCGCGTCACCGAGAGGGTGGTAAGTGACGCCAATTTCTTCCATGTGAACGTTTCCAAACCTGACAATTTGGTGGGATTTCTGCCAAGGCTGTTCCCTGTTGGAAAAAAAAGAAAATAAATAAATCCCAAACTTGAAGTGTTTAAGCATTGGTTCCACATTTTGCATGTATCTGCAAAGCCTAGCCAATATTTTTTTTCAAATACCTTTAGTATGTTTGGTAGCTTTGTAGAAATGTAGTCAACTGCTTCTAATTTTAAAGCACACCATATTGCAGATACTTCCATCTACAACCTACTGGACTAAGGAATAATATATATATATATTATTAGATTGAAAGCTTAAAATTGCACAATAATCTCAAAGGATTTGGAAGCACATTTGAGTCCCTGGTTTTCATTTTTATTTGCACCAGCATTTTGCTCCAAGTATGAGATAGTATTTAGGCTAAAAACCTTAAGAGGTAGCTTTTATGATTCTTTAATGTTCTTAACTTTTTTAAAAGTGACAGCAAACTTCAAAAAATGTGTTTTTATAATATTTTTAACTGCACAAAACTACAGCTCATTTGGGAAAATAAATGCAAACCTTCACTATATTAAGATGTTATACAATGCACATGCTATGTCAATAAATATTTTCTTGTTTTTCTTTTCCTCTTTCATTATGTAGTTTGTTAGCTATGTTGTTATTGCACAAACTCAATTCTGTAAATGCCTTTAACTGGTTGTCATTGAATCATCTGGGACATGGTCTTACAAGATGCTAATGTCTCTTTAAATTTATTATCGGGAAAATTTCCCTGTCTAATCCTTTCTTCAAGACAGCTACTCTGTGAGCAAATTTGATGAGTAAGAAAATTGGTTCAACAAGGAAATGACTCACAGACTGTGCCACAAGTTATTAATTCTGAAATAAGTAATTAGTTCTGTTTCTGCTGTTAGCAATTGTTGTGTTTTCTACCTCGGAGAGCTGTTGAACCAGGCCAAATCAGAAATGCGTAAAATATTACAGTGTTGCTTCTCAGCATTGTCTTATCTCTGTTCCCTTGAAATTGGTGGCGGTTTGACCACTGGCAGTAAAGTGAGAGATTTTTGGCAATGAGAGCTGCTGGAAATATTAAATGGAAAGTTTAGAAATGATTACTGCAGTGGTTACCAGCGTGTCCAATACAAGCAATGTTTAACTAGGGTCTGGCGAGGGCTCCCACATGAGCTCTGGTGGTCCTTGCATGGGGACCACATGGGAATAACCAGGACTGAGATGTTCCTCACCTGGACCAAAAGTCCTTCTGGGGCTGGGAGCAGCGTCTCAGTCCTTCCATTGCTGAGTCTGCCGATGAAGAATGTCTTGGTGCCTGAGAAATATTCCTCTGCCCCTCCTCAGGGATAGACCCAGGGCTGAAATCTGTGAGCTCTGCAGGCCACTCCCGAGCCCCTGGCCAGGGCTAGTTGCTCCTACGGGAGGCGCATTTCAGGACACGCTGTGGGTCACACATTTCCACCACATTTCCACATTGCCACCGTGGCAGCCTATCCAGTATCAACTCATCTCTAAAATGTTCCAGCATGGCCCAGTTCCTTGTGCTAGCATTTTTCTATACTGCTTCCAGTGCCCAGCATCTTTAACAAATACTCAAAAGGACTTGAGCAAATAATAGCAGCCGCTGCAATCTCAAGACCACCAAATAAATTTTGTCTTATATGGGTTATGAATAGTACTCCCGATGAGCCGCCCATCCCTCTCACTTGGAATAACACAACCTTGAGCCTTGACAATGGCTGTTGCTGTTAAGAAAGAGGATCAGATATACTGGAAAACCTACACATGCATTTGATAAACATTGTGCCTCTTGGCAATTATACGCTCACCATATTTATTGGGGTTGCTATGGCTCTACGTTTCCACGTGAAAGAGCTGGAAAACATTGGATTAAACCAAGTCAGGCAGTTTTTCAGACAAATTACTCAGCTGCCCTTTGGCTACAGTTGCAGCACTCTCCTGCTCCTCCCCTCCCATGTAATTTCCAGTTTTGTGGATTAAATTTTGGTTTCAGCTTTGCTTAATCAGAGATGAAAGCAGCTGCGAGGCAGCACGGCAGAAAAGGATCTTTTCTGGATGTGTGTTGAAGCCGGGTGGGCTCCAAACATAAAAGAGGACAATAGAAGGGAAAGAGCACGATCAACAACAAAAACCCACAGTGCTTTGTGGAACAGAAGAAAACAGGATTTCTATTTTTCTTACAGTAAATGGAAAACCCCAGTTTTTCCATTTCTTTGCCTTCTCTTCAATGATTAACTCATCAGCTAACCAGTGCTGATGCTCATACAGGAGAGAACAAAGCTGCTATGGGGTGGAGGTGCAGGATGCCAGCAAGGGCTTCCCCTCCCGGACAAAGGAAAAAGGAGAATGCAGGGTTATTCCAAGGGGGATTTCCAAGTAATATGAAGGAAAAATATATATATGAAAAGTCATCTCTAAGACAAGAGCCATATTTTTGTTTAGGTAAAACATACTGTCTGTAGAGAAGTTTGACCTGCTGCATATTATATGTACTTATATTTTATAAAGCATTACATGCTAGGCATTTATGATCTGTAAACAGGGTTATTCTTTTCAAAAAAAAAAAAAAGTGAAAAGGAAGTGAATACTCAAAAGAAAAAAGTAGTTTTGTTAGTGTCCAGTTTGGATATGGTAGTTTATTGCTTGTAAATTTTCCTGGTGTACCAGTGATCTGTGATCAGCTAATGTGGCTGGTATGACCGAAGGGCTTGTGTCCTTCACTTCTTGCTTATTGACTTTTTCCTTAATGGCTGGGATTAAATAAAACCTGGCCTCAGTGCATTAACCAATTTGAGGTTAGTGCTCTGTCCACAAGCTTTAAAAAAAAAAAAAAAAAAAGCCATTTTAAACTCCTCCTCAGCTGGAAAGAACCTCAGGGACTGCGTTAGCCCAGACCAGCTGCCATCCTGTGTCTGCGTGGACCTTTGCGTCCTTCACATTTAACAACCCCAGCTTTGCCCCATCCCATTCTCTACCCGTTTCTCATTAGGCTAATGAAGCGTCTTTTCTCTACTTGTGTACATCTGAAAAAGTAGTACATCTTACATGTAGTCAACTCCTGAACTTGCCGATGTGCTTTTTCACCTTGATCCTATGCCCTGGAATAGGTTTTCGTGCCTTCAACTCTTATCACCCTTAACTATGGCAACGATTTTTATAGCCAGGACAAGTCCAGCTCCGGTAGTGTACGAGTGTGGTACTGCTGCTCCCCGGGTGGTTTGCTGTGAAACATGTGCCCCAGTCCTGCAGGTGACAAACTCCAGCGATTCCCTGTTCACTGCTGGGCTCCGCTTCCCTTATTTCCCTACCAGCTTTACACGGGGTGTGCACAGACACGAGGGATGCTTTGGGGAAGGCAGCCCCTGCTCTGCTGCAGAGACCCTGGGGGATGTGGAGCTGGGGCAGGCCTGGACCCTGTCCTCCCAGTGTCCCCATCACGGCTGTAGTGGGCTCAGATGTTTCAGTTTGTGGGGTGGGGGCACAGGGAGCTGAAGCATCTCATGAAACAAGGCACAGGCCAGGCTCTAGCAGCCATCGCGGGGTTTAATCTCCTACACACATCCTCTTCCCCAGGGTCCCCGGGGAAGCTTTATTTAATTTCCCTGATTTAACAGACTGCAAAAATGACGATAATTGGTTACTATTAATCAGATTACCCTAACCGGACTGCAGACAGCTCTCATGGCCTCAGGACTTGCACGGGGCTATCAGTGGGGCCAGGCTGATCCTGGCGGGGTGCCCGGTGCTGGTGTTGGGCTCCACATCTGGCCAGCACCCACATGTCTGCCCAGCATGCTGCCGGCCTGGTGTGGACCTCTCTGGATATCCAGCAGGGGCAAGGTTTCTCACAGCCCTTATGTAAGCCTGTTGCTGAAATAAGCAAGCCAGCCAGACGTGTCCCCTTGCAGCTCTGCAGCCTGACGGGGCTAATCCAGGCACTAAGCCTGGAAAGCCAGGCTGTAGATGGTGTAGATGGGCCTTACCTGCTGCGTTTCACTAAGTATCCTTTGCAAAATGGGCAATTGCAGCTCTATAGGTGGGATAAAGCTTTCCTGCTCCAGGCGTATGTGCAGTGAGGATTGCCCATCTTTTTTACTCCCTCCATACTCTTACTCATACCCCCTCCACACTCACACAAAATAAATTTAAAACACTGTAAATACTGACAAGGACTTAGGAAAGCCACCCAGAGTTCTCCCAGCTGATCCCAAATATTTTCCCCGGTCCTCTTTCATGCATTGCCCTGTTTCCCAGCCAGCTCCTCAGCCCCGCTCCGCCGCTCCCTGGCAGCGGTGCTGGATGTGGCCGGGGGCACCGTAAGCTGCCTGGAGGCAGCAGGGCCAAGCACAGCACATCCAGGTCTACAGGGGCAAGCAGCAAGGTTTGTTAAACCAGAGGAGATAAGGCTGGAAGGGACAAATTTCCAGAGGAACAGCTCTCCCTCCTTGCCTTGCTGTATCCTTAAATCAATACTTCTCCTTGAGCCATCCCATTTCTTAACGTGCATGGTGAAGGTCGGGCTGCAAGCACAGATCCTTTGCCAAACCCACGTGGCCCCATGTGCTCGTCCCCAGCCACATCAGGCAGAGCCTGGGGCACCACAATGACACGATTTGGGGGCAGGGGGCTGCAACCACGTACCTCCCTTTTGCAGGCTGCAGTGAAGCTTGCTTTATTTGGCAAATGCCAAACTTCAAGGCGAGTATTTTTATATACCTAAAAAGACACATTTCTAGATCTAGAAGTCTGCCCCCTAATTTTAAAGCAAACTGTAAATTTGTAGGCCTGTCCAACAACATCACCAAGTATATCATCACCAAATATATCCCAGCAGAAACATGATAAAGCTACAGCTTAGAGACATCAGCCTGGTAGAAGCCAAGGTGATCTCTGAAGCACGTAATTGCCAACATAATGGCACAACTTACAGCCATTCTTAACAAGATGACCTGAAATATATGGTTTTTTCTACTGTGTTTTAACTAAGCACATGGAAATAAAACTTTCAAGCAATTAGGGGTGTTGCCTTTATGTTAGTGGGATGCAGACATCATGATGCCCTCTCAGCAGAGGGCTTTTTGGGCAGCCCCCACAGTCACAGACTGAGGGACCAGCTGGCAGTGCTATGTGCCCTGGCAGAAACCAAAATCAGCTGCAGCAGAGATGATGCTTAGTCTGTCTGCTCCTGGTAACAGGGTCTTTCCCCAGATATCTAAACAACATCCAGCTGACGTGGCCATTAAACCCACAAGACTTTCCATGAGAGCAGGGTAGTTCAGACCCTTGTATGGGGTCTAGTGTGGGGTGTACTATACTAGTGTGTAGTATATCAGTGAAAACATTACATTTAGGGATATGTACACTACATACATAGTAGCGTGATTGCAAATGTGGTACTTGGTATCTGAAGAGATGAGACACTGTCTCGGTGCCTGAGATGCAAGTCTTGTGCCCAAGCACTGCCCTGAATTCCTCACCTCACCCTTCACCAGCCAGGAACCTGCTGTGCCTTCTGGTCTGTCTCCTCTGCCAGGTGCCCAAGCAAGCAGCATGTGGGAGAAGTGGAGCTTGAAGACCCTGCACTTGGGATGAGAATCAGTCCCATCACCTACAGAGCCAATCTTTGCCACGTGATGAATCCTCCTGGGACAACACCTCATGCCAACGGAGGTCAAACCAGCTGAAAAGAGGGGAATGCAGAGACGGTCAGCCCATGGGCTCCTTTATCCTCAATAAACTTCTTCCCTTGCTGATAAGATTTAGCAGTGTGCTGAGCCTTGGCAGTGTCACTAAGAGCCCAATAGTAACTCTCAATACTGAAATTCTTTAAACTGTCAAACCTCTTCCTTTTTTTTTTTCTTTTCTCTCTCACTCTTTTTTTTTTTTTATAAATCTTTTATTCCCAAATGACTACACACTATACATAAATGTCCGCTGAAAAGCAATTGCTTAAACTACAGGTCTTCAGGAAGGGCTTTAAGAGATGAAAGGAACGTAGGCAGACCATGGGCTAACAATGCAATCACACTGGGGAAAATGCAGCTGCCCCACTTGGCTCTGTAAATAGGAACGTGGCAGCAGGGACAAGCCTTCACTCAGCGCTGTGTCCTGCTCAGGGTGCTGCACATCACAGGAGGTGAGGACCAGTGGAAGAGAGTGCAGAGAGTAAAAAGATTGATCAGCTCTCTAGAAATTTTGACTGACAAGGAAATACATAAGGAAGAAAGCATAAAAGAGAAGAAAGACCATGCTAACTGTCTTCACAATATCATCATCTTTGCTGCTGAAAAAGGGGAAAGGCAGCATCCCCACAGGTGGAGGAAATAACAGCTCAAAGTGCAGTAATAAAGTGCCAGGTAATGCAGGAGCAGCAGCATGCTCAGGGTGCAGGCAGTGGTGCCCTGGAGTGGTGTTCGGAGAGGCTGTGGCAGCACGATGGATGGAGGTCCTTTACAAAATCTGCTGGAAATTATACAGTTTAGGCTTTAGGGCAGGGGACTAGAGTAGGTGGCCCTTTATTTTCTGAGATTTCTCTCTTAGGACCCTGCCCACCAGTCTTAAATGGAAACCTCACATTCTCTGAATGCATCGCCTTTGAGAGGAGCTGCATCAAATCCCGTCAGTCTTATTTATCTTATGGCAGAGAGCCAATTTTTAAGTGAAACAGCATGCACAGTTATACACAGTGCTTATATTTGCAATAAAATGCTTTGACCAAGATTAAACATTATTGTATTTCATGAAATGGTCTGTTGCAGGATAGCAGAGGCTGAATGAGTTTATGTCTTCAGTTTGGCTATGGGAAAATGTTTTCATTTTAGTCACATTTCTCCTCCATCTCTGACAAATCTATCGAAAAACTGGGCTTATCAGCTCAAGTTTCCAGCCATGGCATCACAGCCAGCCCAATATTTTGAGAGAGGTGGATTTCCAGCATGATTTGCCTTAGCGCCAAGAGCTCTATAAGAAAAGTCTGCCTGACCAGATCTTCAAGAAAGCACAATAAGGCCAGCAGCTTGCTATCCATCGATACCATTTTTGCAACAAGAGCACTGCATCTAGCTACAGAACAGCATTTCAGCCACACCGCTGCGAAGGGTTGCAGGAAGAAACATAAAGTGAAGAGTGATGTTGGCAGCACAGGATCCAGGCAGCAAGGCCATGTCACCAGCTGCCAGCAAATTTTATGTATACACATATATTGATATATATATATTAAAATATATGTTTAAAATCAGACCAGCTCATGTCCTGTGAAGTGCAAGGCTGAGCAGGTCCTGGTGTGTTTGTTCATCTCTGAGCAGCAGGTTCAAAGGCAAACAGATGCTAGATATTTTAATGGTGGGGTGGAGGCAAGCTGGGAACCAGTGATTTTAGTACACCCATCAAAACCTGCTCTTCCAAGCACAGAAAGAAGGGTGTGCTCTATGTCCACTAGCCCAAAGGTGAGCCCACAGAAATAGAACAGATACAGCTCTTAAAATTAAATTCTCCTGTAAAAATGTAAATAGGAAAACCTCAAAGCATCTGAAGCCATGTGAACAGCAGAAGCTGGTTTGTGTCAAGGTTCAGAAGACATCATCAGGTTCAAAAATGCTCAAATATCTGAATCAGTATTTGTGCAGTGTAACAATTCCATTTATACAGTATGGTCTCAATATTAAAAATATCTCCCCATTTTTAACCAAGATGTAACAGCTTTGCTTATCTATTCAACTTGGTCTTTCCACCTGTCGAAAGTGATCAATTCTGCTCCTTGATTTTTCAAACTTCAGGGTTTTCAAACTGTCAGCTGGAAGCAGTGTGTTCCTGTAAGGAAAAATCTCTAAAAAATCCTCTAGGACAGATTGATTGGGTACAATTATAGATGTGTTATAGATACATGAAGAATTTAATCTTTTTCTGCTCTCAGATCTAAGTGGCATTTCACAAAAGCTGCTTTATTTATGTACAGACATACACAGTATGGATTACTGCTGCTTTTAAAGTCTGGCGCCTGCTTGCACCTGTGCCTTGTTCTTGTGCACAACAGTGTTTGATGAGATCTAGCGCCCAAGCTGCACACCTGCAGCAATTCTCCTTCCCCAGCTTATGACGCTGAGGGCAGCAAGCTGGGGTCACTGTGTCCCCTCACCACTCAATCACCTGCTCCCTCCCTCAGCCACAGACCTGAGAACACGCCATGAACATGGGTAAACGTACAGGCAAGGACAATGAGGAGCAACGTGAAGTCCTCAGGAAGGCAGAGAAGGCTCCCTCCTACGTGACAGAGAGCCTGCCAGTCTCTGCAAAGTTGTCATGGATAACTTACTCACCTCCATTTAGCCCTGAAAGACTGACACAGCTTTCCGTTCCATCAGAGATCGTGGTTCCTTGGATCTTTGCATCTAGAAAGGCAGTTTACAGTAGAGGGAGCCCTTCATGTAGCTTCCACGCACCTGCTGTTGCTTAGTGGTATGAAATTTCTGCTTCCATCAGAGCAAGCTAGTGCTCTGGCAAGACCTTTGAAATAGATGGCTACTTCAGGCATCTATGATGTTGAGGTAAATTGACAATCTCTTACATCATACTAAACTAGGAGACAGATGTATTTCAAAAATATGGAGCAAACTTCATCATGTTCAACCCCGAACACTTGGATGTACGTGCTTTACTCTGCTGCAGCAGGGTAGATATTCATCATACCCTTCGCAGGGTCCCCTACACGCCTAGAGAAGAAGTGTGCTGTCCTTAGTCCTCAATGCAGATGTCCCCCCCTTCCCCTCCACACACATTTCTTCACTTTTTCCAGTTCCTTTTTACTACTACCTTCAGTAACTTCTTACATCTATAACTGCATTAACAGATATCTTGTGCAAAAGAGCAAACACCAGGCTTTTCCTTCCCACGTGGTTCACAGAGTTTAATTAAGGGGAAGCAAAGAGGAGTTGAAGCTTTAGGAGCACCGATGTAGAACAGAAAAAATTGCAGTGCGACCTGCTTTAAAATACGTGTAGCCCACTCTCTCCTTCTGTAATCTCTTCTCTAAAATTCTTGTTTAGTTCTTTCATTACCACTCAGTGTCTGCCACTTCCCACATTGCTCACAGCACTAGCAATACACAACATGTAGGAAAAAGGGTTTTTCTTTTAATAAAGTTACTGATATGTTACATGTTCTGGAACAGATGGATCAGTAAATTGGTGCATCATCTTTGTTTCGCTGCCACCATTTCTATCATAGGAAGTTTCAGTTGGCTTTTCTGAGCATTAAGAGTTTGTAGATCTGCACTGCTGTTATTCTTCAGGGAAAAAAAGATCCTAACAAGTTGTCTGAACAGGCAGGTCTCATTTTAGTGTGAGGGATTGGAAAGGAGGAGCAGGAACAAATAGCCACACCAGAAAAAGAAAACAATGTCAGCTATGGATAGTGGCCATTTCATGCCCTAAATGCTGTCATTCACCAGTAATACTCTGTATTACCAAAGCAATTTGTTTTTCCTTCTGGCTACCTTTTTTATTGCTTTAGACCTTCCTGATATACCTTTTTAAGGCAAGTTGCTAACTTGCAGTTGTCTTACTAAGTTTGAGGAACAGAAGTTTAGGCGGCAGCATGATTTTGTGACCAGCCTGAAATAGGAAGGCGGTCCCCAGGATCTTATAAGACAACAATTTAGTTCTCTACTTCCAGGTTTTCATCTGTGGTCATGGTGGAACACTAGATTCATTCCAGGAGAAGTCCTCAAATCAAGTTACAGTATGCTGAAAGACACAGCTAAAAAAAATAAATCACAAATAAAGCTAATCAAAATGAATGATGTATGGGGAGACAGTGTGAGACACTACTAACCCGAAGCATTCAAAAATGAGTCAGCTCTGAGGAAATACAAAGTTTTTATGTTGTTGTTCAGACCTCTACCGTAAGCCGAGTTCATGGTTTCCAGGTATTCACCATCCCCTAAAGCACTCACGCTTAAAGAGGAGCTGCACATTTCTCTTGTGACTAGAGGTGTCAGCTTCAAAGGAAACCACCCCACAGCAAGAGCTCGGGTAAGGAACGTATCAGTTTTTTTGAAACCTGTTCTCCCCCCATGAAAAACAGAGAGGAAGGGGACGGTTGCTGCTGTCTACAGATGGGAGCCATCCTGTGCTACTCTACAGCCTGCATTGAGAAGCAGTTGGTTGCAGTAGGACACAGACACATTCATGCTTGCGTGATGCAACTCAGATGATAACAAGAACATGTTCTTATCTTCAGACCATGAGACAACCACTTCTTTTCCTGTGCAATACAGATGTTATAACTTCTTTGTGATGGGCAGAACAAGAGTCACTTTTGTCTAGCCTTATGCAACATACTGTGGAAATTTGCTGGTTTTACCTCCCACAGTGCAAAAAAGCATCTTAATCTTCCAGGTTTGCTTTCTGTTCATCCAGGCCATTACACTGAGGTTTTGCCCCGTGAAACATGCAGCTGTGTCCTACAGAAATCACTGAACTTGGTTATAGCAAGCATTTATGGGCATCAAAGTGCACACAACTAGTTTGGCATCACCTTAATTAGAACAACACACCAATGAACTGGTCTGAAGACATCTCCTTGCTGCTATGCTTGGTTATGACTGTCCATTGAAAAAGGAGTGCTTGCTTTGAGAAAGGATGCACATATGGTGGTCAGAGGTTCAGAGCTCCCTGCTTCCAGGCAACACAGAGCACATAGGAAGGATGAGCAAAGAAAACCAACTGGCCAGAGCCTGAGAGCACTGTTAGCCTTCCTGGAAGTGCATTTACAGAGCTTGTTCAGGTCTTAGTGCTCAAATACCAAGAAAACACAAGGATTTGCAGAGCCTTACAGGCTCATAATCCAGAACAGTCTGAATCTACCAGGTATGTTCATCAAAACAACTTTTCAGTAGCCAAATTTGATAGATTCATAATACCAATGTTAGCAGCAAATAAGAGGGGAAAAAAAAAAAAGGAACCAAAAAACCCCCTTAAGCAATGGCACTCCCTTACTGGTTATGCAACTTGGAAATTTCTTTGAAACCCAGTTCAAAATTCAGACCTTACCAGAGATGATCAAGTTGTTTCAGTATTTTGTTCTTTATAAATTGCTTTAAAGCAGCCTTCAGTACTGCTTCATCATTTCATCTTGGTACTAAAGCAGAAAGTCACTTGTTAGGTGAATAGCATCAGAAAGGCATTAATGTAGCTAAATTGTATGAAACATTTTCTCCTCCTTTCATCCTGCTGTAAGATGTACCTTAGCACAAGCAATTCCTGTGCCATCGCAGCTGTGCTAGCTCTCAATAAGCTGTGTAATGATACCTCATGGGAAAGGAATCAGGACCAGTATTATAAGCTCTCACAGCCGCAACTATTCCACTAATATTCTAGTTTAAGGAGATGAACATCTAATGAAACCTTCCTAGGTGTTACAGATCAAACTAGAAAATTCACCTCTCCCTCTCACAAGGACCTTCTCGATACACTTTTTCCCCCTCAAAGTATATTATCATGATCAACATCTGAATAATCAGGAAAACGGCAACAAGAAATTTACTTTGATCAAGGTGTTTATTGCATCTCAGAGGGCACACATGCACTGGGGTTTTCTTTTTTTTTTCTTTTTCCTTTTTCTTTTTTTTTTTATTTTTTTTTTAAACTGAAATACAAAGAAAGAAGAGCCATTTTGAAATTAGCTTTTTATAGAACTTTCCCATTACGGTGTATGTTATCCCCACAGTAAATTCAGATACAACCACTTTTAATGGTACCATACATTGATTAAATAGTTAATTTGAAAGATTTCAGGTGAAGATCTTTCCAACCCAGTATGCTTTTACAGAGAACTGCCAAGCCACTTGTAACACTGATCAACAGTGACCTCATTTAAGAGTCAAGATCTTAAGCCAAGCCATCAGCAGAAACAGTATGAGAACAAATAAAAATTAAAGAAACACATTATGTACAGTAAAGGGCATGGATCTCTGGATCAGAATTAAATCTAATCACCAATAGTACAAAAGCTACTCACAGCGCAATTGGGGAAATGGAGAAAACACTAGCCTATGGCATACACAGGTAAGCACTAAATTAAGAGATGTACATAAGAACTAAACAGAGGTGAGTAACATCAATTGCAATGTTTTGACTACAGATATACCAAAGAGTGCTCTCAGATTCGAAATCCCTTAATGCCAGCACAACTATGGCTGCTTTTTTTTCAACTACGTTGAGAGAAGCTGACCCTTTACTTATTTTCAGTGCATTTTGCAAGAACTGATAGATAAATATGCCAATTTAAAACGCAAAAACTTAAATAATTAAAATATATTTTAAAACCAAAATGGCAATAAATATGATATTTCATTCAGATATGATTTTTCATTCTTGGAAAATCATTGAAAAAGTATTTGTTATGGAAGTTTACCATTATATTACTTTAAATTATCTTAACATATACAGTGTCACAAAAATAAAACATTTTTTCACGACAATTGAGATTCCTGTGACTGGAAAAAAAATGTATTCCACACAATTTCATAAGTGTTTTCCTTACGATCTGGTATTATCACACTATATTTTGTAACAGATAAAGGAGAAATTGAATCTTAGGGAAATTTTAGGTGTCCTCAAAAAGTTATATACATTGAAACCTTCAAAAAACACAGACATCGCTCCAAATGGCTCACCAAACAACAGCTGCATAATCTGCCCCTGTGGGATAGGTTCAGAAAAGCACTAGAAGGCATCAGAAACATACATCCATTGTTTAAATTGTAAAACACAAATAACCCAAGTACACAAATTTAGAGAGAGTAGGGATAACAGCTAAGGTAGTACACATTCCTAATGTTTACTTTCACAGCTGTGCTACACGTTTCAGGAGTAAGAGAAAGTCTGAGTAAGCGCTGGGTTTGGTACTGGTGGCTCACTTCGAAACTCTGAGCATCGATTTGCAGACTCCAAACTCACATTTTTGTCATCCAGTCAGAAAAACTGCAGCTGTGAAAACAAAGAGTGTTAGATGAAAACTGAAATAACGAATCTAATAAAGCATGCTCTAGAAAAATTAAGGGGAAAGCACCAGATATACTCTTCACTGCACCTCAAAGATGTTACCAGCTTTCAGTAAAGCAGTTGTCATCCCATAGACCTTTATGAGTCAGTCTACTATAATTCAAGCTGAAAGCAGTGAATCCCAGCAATAAAAACACATCTCCACTCCTGAAAGTCTCCACAAAGCCCCAGGTACACCTTCAATGCTGGGATTTGGTGACGGGGACAAAGTGGAACCAGGTAGTACTTGCTAAGATTAGCATGATCCCATCCGCTGCTGCTAATTCAAGCACAGAAAAAGCCTAGAACAAGCCTTAAAATTAAGTTATGGGTAGAAAGAAAAGGGACTTATAAAGAAGGCCTCAAAGATATGTAATTATTGTCTTCTCCTCACCTGGCAAATTATTCTAGGCTTACTTATAAAATGCTTACCTTACTTCAGCCAATTGAAAAATAAAATGCCGAAGTGTTCAATCCAATCTGATGTTTCTTTCTAGCCCTATTTTTTCGTCTTTTGATCTCTCCACACCTGTGATACAAAATTTGTTTCCACACACGCGAGACCTGATATGAGATCTACCACAATTTACCAAGAGCTCTCAGAAATGATCTACAGCTCCTTGTAACAACATGGAACAAGCCTCCTTGGCATGGTTTTGCCCCCACTACTTGTACGCTATTATGATTCTATTTGTTTCAATATTAGTTTCATGAAAAAAGCAAACCCTTGGATTGAGCGGAAACAGGGCAAAATGGAAATCATAGATTAAAGATAACTTTCCTGGCCAGCTACTTTCAGAAAAGGAAAAAAAAAAAAAAGTAGTCAGAAGTCAATATTTCAGGCTAAAATTAAAAGTGCAGATAGAATTCAGTTTTCTGCTTAAGCCACCACACTACCAGTGCATGTTCCTACACATCTCTGAAGTTACAATTCTATCAACCACGTTTGATCTACCAGACTAATCAACATCTGTGTGCCAGATACGTACTGCAGCGTAACATGCAGGCAGTCACAGAATACCTTATCGTTTACAAGAAATCCTTGATGTTAAGATCCGCTAATGGGTCCTTTGTTGGAGGTTTCTTGGGACTCTGAGTAGCAGGAGTTGGGCTTGGAGAAAGCTAACAGATGCCAGACAGGAAGGCAGAAAAAAACAAAGCAGACAAGGATACACAATCATTAGGTAAGTATAGCTGGGTCTCACACAAGCACACTGCAAGCATATGAAGCTCTACGTTATGGCTAAATTCAGCATGTTGCCATTTTTCTCAAGCATTGTTTAATCTCTGTCCTTACTACAGGGCTAACAATGCTTGGCTGATGTAATGCACAAGGCCAAAGACATTGCATACACTAGTTAGCACAGCTGTAAATCACTCTCAGCCTGTAAGAAAGAATGCCGTTAGGATTATAAACCCAGACAGAAGTTAAGCAATTGTTAGATATTAAACACCAAGGTACAGAATAAGCTGAGTGTGTGCTGCAGAGTACATATGAAAACCTCAGCAACTGACATTTAAATACAACTTGTTCTATGAGGAAAAGCTCAAAGAGTGCTACACATGTGACTATATGTCTACTTGATTCCTCCTTTTGTGGTCATAAAATCAGTTATTCCATAGAAAGTATCCATTTATCATGTTCCATGCAATCCTTTTTTACTAGTGAGCCAAGTAGTTCTCCCATCCTGACTTTACTCTCCACCACTGCCACCCTACCCAGGACACTAGGCACCTTGATTACCACCCTACTCCGAGAAAAATTTATGTCTTCCATAATATTATTCTTGATATCTATGTGAACAGACAGTTTAAGGCGTCAGGAAAAGACCAAGTACATGAAATGCAGAGCTTCAATACCTACAACTTCTCACTTAGAACAGTTTCAAGTTCTTCCCATTTCTACAAAGAAAACCCAGAGATACTTAAACAGGAATGTGGTTCCTTACTTAAGGAGTGTAGTTTGCTACAGGATGATTGTTTGACTTAATGTTTGGAAAAAAAAAAAAAAAAAAGGAAGGTTGCGTGGTTTTAAGTGTTAAAAATTGTATTTTAGAGCCACAGCATGAACTTCCACCTCCTACTTTATTTCAAAGATAAGATGGACTTCTGACTTGCCCAGAAGCAAAATACTGCAAATAATTTGTTCCCTGCCTCCCCTCTGGAAAGGGCCTTTCCTTTTCAGAGTTACGACAAACTAAACTCTACTTTGGAGAAATAGCCTGGAACAGCTACCATGGCTTATGTTGTGTCACCTACTGGCCATCCATCAGCTAAAAGCTTTGCGTCAGAGTGGATACAGAGTGCTGCACTTCCAATCTCATTAGCTTCCAGTTAGAGGGAATCCTTGGTTCAACGGAATGGATGTCATGTCTCCATTCACTCAACCTACTCAACCTACTTCATCATTAATTACTCCATTAATTTTTTGTTATATTAAAGAAGGACCCCGGCAGCTGATAAGTCTGTGTTTCCTTGTTACTGGCCTATTGCATTTTGATAAGGGTGATCACACAGTTACTACAATCTGCTCTTAAAGATTACCATAAGTTACTTTTTTTTTTTTTTTTTTTTTTTTTTAAGATTCATTTTTAAGCCTGCTAAGATTGTACTCTTTGGTGGCAGTATGGTAGATAGGCAGCTGCACGACGTGGAACAGGCTGCAGGACAGATGGTTTTCTAAGTGACAAATGTAATGTGAGAGTACTACAGCAGTTCTCTACCGTGTGTTGGGAGCTAGAGACCACTCTGCAGTCATTCACTATTTTTTACCTCCTTATTAATAATCATCTTCTCGGATTATGTTGTTCTGCTTTAAAGTATCAGTACATACAAACCTGCAGGATAATATCCCAAGGTAACTTCTACATATATTGATCAAGCATAAAACAGGATAGGTGACAGAAAAAGAGGCAGTGGGAACAATCTGAAACACAGGAGGTTACTCCTGAGCATGAGGAAGCACTTCTTTACTGTGCAGGTGATGGAGTACTGGCACAGATTGACCAGAGAGCTTGTGGAGTCTCTGTCCTTAGACATATTCAAAAGTGGTCTACACAAGGTCCTGAGAAGCCTGCTTGAGCAAGAAGACTTCCAGAGGTTTTCTTCAAGCTTCAGCTATTCTGTGATTCATGTAGAATTGCTGCTAAGCAAAGACCTTCTCATTAAATGAATAAGGAACTCCCTGCACACAACAAATACCAGAGAATTCTTATGCACAGAAATTTATGCTAAAGATTCTCCATCTGTTAAACAATTTAGAGACCCAACACATAGTTTAATTACTATGCTAGTTCTCTAAGAACAGGTTTGCTTTGGTTGTATGTGTCCAAATTTATGTCCCCTGTAGATCTAAATATATGATAGTCACTGTGTTGGACTAGGTAAATATACTTTAAGTACATGAAAAATGAAGCATTGCCATGTACCTCTCACTTAAAAAACAAAAAACAGAGTAACTGAAGTTTAAGACCTTTAATTCACATTCTTCCACATTAGTCTACGTTAGAGGAAAAATTCTACTCTACATTATTTAAATTTGCACACTGCAGTGAAAAACTTGCTCTGAACTCTCCAGTTTTATGTACACTATGGTAATTCATATTCGAATGCAGTCATTTCGCAGTGAAATAAACCCAGCACGCTACTAGCCTAAAGCAGTTCAACTTGCATTTACTAAGAAACAGCTGTCAAAGAACTTGAGACCTAAGCTTGTTCATAAGCAGCTCAGTTTTCTGTAGAATCTTCTTGGTGGGCTCAGAGGGAAGATAGAGCACAACTCCAGTAAATGTTGCCAAACTCTGAACAGAATAAAGTTGTCAAACAGCTCCACTTTCATGTTTACTCAGTCCCACCTCCCACCCCCCCAAAACACATCTTGGATGTAGTTAGATGCAGAAGACTTTCTGAACCTGTTCCATTGGTCTCATAAAAGGCAATTGAACAAAAGAAAAGAAAAATCAAGGTGGTTCATGTGATCAATTGCAAGTCAGGCAGCTGACACCACAAGAAATCTCATTTACAAACCTACAGCTAGAATTTGAACTGAGATAATATATACGCAACTCCCTTCTAGCGATATGGATAACAGTTAAACATTCATCTAACGATAACACTCACCTGTACACCAGGGCCAGTGGCAGCTCCAAACGGTGGCCTCATCATAGGCTGCCCATACATAACTGGCTGCTGGGGCATCATGGGTACGCCTGCTCCTGCTGGGGGCTGTAAATTAAAGCACTGTGAGTACGTTTCTGGATAAAGAAGGGAGAGCCACGTAATGAAAGAGACTCACCATCCCAAATGCTGCTCCTGGCTGTGCGACAGGTGGAGCACCTCCTGTGGGAGGAACACCACTTGCTGGAGGCACGGCTCCTGTCTGAAAAAAAAAAAAGGCTTTAAAAAAAAAAGAAGGCAAGAATGTCTGTAACACCAAATATCTCGATACTGCATGGAATCTCAAGCATTCTCTGAGTTGTTTGAGAAACTTGGACTGTTATGTAGTATTCAATACCTAACCTCAAAACCATGACGCTTCTGAAGAATGAAAGAATTGAGTTAGTCCTTACACTGATGTTCAGCTTTCTTCGTCATAAGAAAGCCAATGTGACAGTCTCAATTCTCTTCATGAATGGAGTTCATTTTCTGAATACAACTCAGAATAGACCCAAGAAAATTCATACTTTTCTCCTTCTTCTACACAAGGTAAAAAGCATACCGATTTTGTAATTGATAGCCAACACAGCATTGCACTTGCTATAGCAGTGGTTTTAATGTAACCTTAAGTTAGCAACGCCTAGCTTAAGCAGAGTGTAAAGTTAAAGGAAGTAACTGCTATAGTTATTAGTTTCCAGTAAAAAAGAATAGTATTTTTATGCAGTGAGATTAATTTAGTTAAAAACTAAGTTCACACACTTAAACCAGAATCACAACTGTTACAAACTTTCCAAAGGGAAGTTGAACTTGTTATGCAATGGATTTTCAAATAAAACATAAGCGCAGAAAAGCAGTGTTTTACTAGGATTCAGGAAGAGAGAAATGTTAGTTTAGTAGTGGACATACGGCACAATTAAAACAATACCTTTGTACTTGGCCACCTCAGTTATCTAGCAGAACCTATACATCATCCCTTTTGGTTCCCTTGCCTGTAATTTCCCATGCACAGTCTCCCTATGGCCTGGAAAGCAGGCAAGTCTCTCCTTTTCGCAGAAGTATATTCAATACAAACAGTGCTTAAACTCTTGATAAGAACTTTAAAGAGAGGCAGGAAACATTCAAAGAAGGGATTTAAAGA
Source organism: Anser anser (assembly GCF_964211835.1). Taxonomy (NCBI): domain Eukaryota; kingdom Metazoa; phylum Chordata; class Aves; order Anseriformes; family Anatidae; genus Anser; species Anser anser. The sequence goes on from NC_139722.1 coordinate 38,105,536, forward strand.
TGGTGGTAGGATTTTTAGGAACCTCATTACTGCTACCATGCGGCCTAAGTAAGTATAGTGGCACAATTTCCCAAGCTATTACAGAAGTCGTAAGGCCATGCCTGAGCCTCTAAATCCTGAATGCCTACCTTGAGTCAGTTATGTCCCACCATGCTTGCAGAACTGTCAGCATGCTTACAGTTGACAGCAGAGAAACATCTCTGGATATATGCAAGAATTACTCACTACAGAGTCCACTTCTATAAAAACTGCATTTAGTGCCCTTCCCTGATCCTTGCTTCAAGACTAAAATATACCAGTTTCTTAGGAAACATTAGGCTAGTCAGGATAACCCATTCCAGATTTATTGAACAATAGTAATTGGCAAGAAAGTGTTGAGTGCTTATGAACCTCTTTTTCCAGTCTGAATGTTTTACTGGGAGCACTTCAATTATTGCACTACCAGTTCAGCTGTCCTCGAGCTAAGAACAAGATCTGGACACTTGGATGTGGAAAGCAAGGAATAGAAAGACATGGGCTAATGACATCAGGTGAGCACCCTAAAGCTATCTGAGTGTAGCCAAAGAACCACATCTTAGTTCAGAATTCAGTCCATCACATGCCAAGACACAAACTGAACCTGCTTTTGCATCAAAGTGCTCAGGTCACGCAAGGGAATGGGCTTTTGTGAAATTCTGCTGATTTTAATCCAGAAGCTGAGAGGTCATAAGGAAGGGAAGAAGTGATCAAAATTTAAGTGTCTCAAATTCAATGTTCAACTATGATGTGAAGGAATGCTTCATTTTGGTCTCAGTATTTACTTTTTCCTGTGGTCCTGGTTTTCAAAAACACTTATGTGCACAGAGGTAGAAGAAATGCATGTAGCACACAAATTTCACAAACTACTATCAAAACCAGCTTTCCAGAAAGGATAGTTACCTATCAGATGGTAAAACTACTACCAGATCAGGATATTACAGGAGTTAGAAAATTCAGATAGTACAAGTCACCAGATTGTTCACATCCAAGTATAGCACAGATAGTTTGAAGCCATTGTTTTTGAGATTACAGCGCAAGCACCCACTACTACCATTCATTGCCTGAGGACTGTCTGCTGGATGGACAATCCAAAAAGGGCCATGTTAGGTAGCTTCTAGGTAGTTTTAAGCCAGCTGTAATAACTGCAGTGCTGGTGAGCTGCTGTTAGTATCTTCATGTTTAGCAAGTATAAAAAGCGATCAAAAAAAATTTTTCACTTACACTGTACAGTATTGTCCAGCCTCTCTATTAAGAAAAAAAGTTAGCATTACAACTAATACATTAAATGAAGTATCAACCTCAGGGAATTCTTGCACCTTCCATTAGGTTAAGGAACAAGCTGGAACATGCTTAGAGTTGCATTAACCTTTGAATGTGTCAGCAGGAACTGAGCCGGTCATGCTCGCCCCGACGGTCCTCTCCTTTCACCTCCACCCCACTTTTTTCCAACAGAGGCTGTTTTATGCCCTGTGCAGCTTTGATGAGGTATGACCTTTCTTCAGATTAGCCCTGTAGATCACTCATGATAAGTTGTTCTTGAGCCAAGTTTAGATTCTAAGCTCAATTCAATCCCTTTCCTCCGAAGTTAGTGTCATCTGGTATATTTTACAGGGGAATCTTAACCTTTTGAAAAGACTGCTTTCACTGGACTAAAGAAGCTACACCCTTCTACTACTCTAACAAAAATCATCTGATTAGTCTGAATACCATGTTGTCTTTTGATCTACTTCATTCAGGAAAGCTTGAATCATGAACAAGCTTGAGAAAAAAAATCTTTCCTTCCAGTACTTCAGCTTTGGATAAATATCATTGTGCCTTGGACAATCTACCTGGACCTGGTGCTGGTCAAGACCTATAGGGGTAACCACACACTGTTCTTAGAAATGTCCAGACTTTAAGAGTATATGTAAAGTCTTTCGTTTTTCCTTTTTTTGTTTGTTTGTTCGTTTTGTTTTGTTTTGTTTTTGGAAGACACAAAAAAAAGCAGTCTTCATTTACAGCCAGTTATCACTGGGTTCAAGTCAATCTGGCCTTAAAAATGTGACTTGAAACAATCATATCATTTATAATGAAGCAAACTCTTTAGCTGAAACAAACAGGAGTAGTGTCTACACGCACATTTGCATAGTCTTAAAATAGTGAGGTTTCATACTGGTGGTATTGATGGATGAAGCACCTACCAATGGACCACTTGGGACGCCACCAGTTGACCATGTTGCAGGTGCTACCTTTGGTTGCCAGTTGGCTCCTCCTGTTAGCTTTTTCTCTCCAGCATTCCACTGAAGATCTCCCCTAGTAGAGAGGGAGAGAGACAGAGCTATTCTTTGCATACCCTCGCAGTGAAAATGAATATCAATTGCAGTGTACATTAACTTTAAGCCTGCAGCTACATTAGTTTATGGTATATGCAGTTTAAGTTATTAACAGAAAGATACACTTTTAGTACGCAGTTTCAAGGATTGTTAGTGGTAGACACCACTACACTCTACACTGAAGTCAGTTACATGGTTATGGCCTTTGTGGTGAGAATTAAAGAGTTGTTTTACTTAGTATTGATTGAATGTAACATATTATTGCATATACCCTTGTAGGAAGTAGGAAGAGGGACTGCTACTGCCTATTCTACTGGGGCCAGGCAGTAGAGCTGCCTGATAGAAGTCTTTGAAAGGTCATTTCATTGCTGGAAATCTTGCTCAGACAGAAGAAGGAAGAAAGCATTCAGTTCTGAAAAAAGTTGATAGATACAAGAAAAACAAATCATTAACAGAATAAAAGGGCTGTTTCAAAACTGGGTTTTGCTAGAGACTGCTTTATCTGGAATAAGCTACACCCTTTGAATGAAGTAGACTGAGGGAAGCTAAGTATGGGGAATAAACTTTATGATGTGTTTACTTATTTTCCTCCTATCATTTCTGCAGAGGTACAAGACGTCTTGAAGTACACACATCATAAAATAGTCTTGGATACAGAGGAAGACTCAGCACAGAAGTAAGCAATTGGTTAGCTTAAGACAATCAAAAATAAGTGTAATGATTTCAATATTTCTTCTTGCAAAAAAGAAGCTTTTCACTGCATGGAATCAACTTCTTTTCTATTTTACAAATATTCCAATGCCTACACGATAAGCACATCCAGCGTCTGTAAAAAGATAACAAAACTATTACATATTAGCCTATATAATGAGGAGAGCTATTCAATTTATTATCTGGACAATTCATTTGGAAATCAGCTACCCAATATGAAGACAGTGATTTATATATACATATATATTTTTAGAAACTCAGATTAAAGCCAGTAAGTTTAAAAGCTATATCAGGAACAATTAACATTAATTATTCATTGAATCTGTATAGAACAGAATACACTTCCCAGAATTTTTATGAAGTGCTCATTTTTGGTTAAGGGGGCTGGGAGGGGGGTACTGGCATGTGACCAATTCATTGATCCTAATAAACATGGAAATCAATGTAAGACTATAAAACAGACGAACATTTTTTTTTAAAATATATATATAAATTTAATTAAATGTTGAACTTACTTTTTTGAAGTGGTACCAGAAATTCCAAGATCTGAAAGGTGTAAGAAAAAAAGAAAAAAGGAAAGTCACATGTCTAATAAATTAAAGTGCATTAAAGTAATAGCTCACATTTCATTGTACATGGGCTTGTAGAGAATAATGGCGTTCTGTCTGTCTCCATTTAGATAGCACTAGAATAGCATAAGACACACCTACAGGACAAACTTATGAGGAACCCTATGGGTGTCTTACACTTGAAGAAGCCATTTTTGCTTTATAATCAAACCAAAGTGACAATATATTTAGGTCTACAAAATGTTATTTAAGAGCACCAAAACTATTTACCGCGAATGACAGCATTAGTTTCTGTTCTTCATTTTATATGCTGAAATATTAAGTTATTTTACTCATACAGATAAAACTCAATGTTATTTGGAAGCTCTGCAGTTTTTTCTGTTCTATCATGCACACGCACTCCAAGTAGTTTCCTTAATTATTCTCTGAAAGAAGTTTTAGGCTAAGTTTTAAAAAAATTCTCTTCTCACATGATCAGTATGAGTCCTGCAAATCAAATTGCTAAGTGCAATTATTTACTCCCCCAAACCTGGATATACCAAGTGATGTGCAGAAGAGGTCTCAAGTGATTAAAACTCCTGCTGACTTCTAAACACGGTTGTTTCTCTCCACACCAAAAAGAATAGTATGCATCTTTAGATCAGTTATATCTTTGTTGTGTTTACATATAGGAACAGCATATTCTATTTTATGCAGTACTGCTAGTACAACTTCAGTACTATTATACCTTAGCCTAGGTGGGTCTATGTTAGGTTTGTACAGGCGCTGGTGCTACTGATCTTTAGTTATAAAGGCTATCTCTATTATAGGAAAGAACCTGTTGTTGTTGTTGTTTAGCATTTCAAGAACATTTTTTTGGGGAAGTTCACTATCTGAGAGAACATCTGTTCTTGGCTATTGTTCTCACTTCACCCCACTGCTACTCCTGTTCTTACTAAGCAACAAGTCAGCTATTGTCTTCATTAACTTTTCTGGCTAAATTCCATAGTGCTACCAGATTCTTTGGACAGTTTTCACCATTCCAGCTGTTATTACTCAGGGCCCACCCATCAAGAGTCTGACGTGCCCCTCAGTGTCCCAGGATGCTCACGTGTTACCAATCACACTTAGTAAATAGATCCTACTATTTGGCTAAGATCCTGGACACAATGAGGAACAAGCTACGACCCTAAAATACCAGCTACCCAAATCAGGCCCTACTTCTGCCTATAGCTGCCCTGATCTCCCTAGAGAAATAAGAGGGCCTTGAAAAAAGAAAGCTAAAATGTACAGCTGTTTGGTTCTACAAACAAATATCATTGTATGCCACACCACTTACATCAGAAATTTGTCACTTACTGCCTACTAAGTTTGCAAGAGATGAATCAAGATCACTTCCGAGGCCTTTGCTTGCTGCTGAAGGAGTGACTGTTGCAGTGGCTGCCGGTGCTATAGACTGACCAGAAGGAACCATAGTTGGCATAAGGAGATCACCTAAACCATCAAACACTGGAAGGGAAAGGAAAATCCTTTAAGAATAACAGCTGTGGTAAGAAAAACACTACCAGCCACTTTGATGTTGGTCCAACAAATATAGTACAGACAACAATGTCACAAGTCTTACTAAAACATAGTTTGACATTAAAAGTAATGCCAACAAGGGCATGCATGTCATTTTACTACACGCTGAATGTACAGTAACCCTGAAAGAGCTATACCAATGAAAACTAATATGACAGGACATGCCTGAAAGCACTTTAATTGGAGAGCTGAATCTACACAGATACAGCACTACTTCCACATAACACTATTTTTCTTACAGCCATCCTTAGAGAGATGTCAGATGCACACACATTTGTCAGGAGATATTCATTTAAAGGCTTTTAAAATGAACATCTTGCCACAAACACCAGTCAGATTTATGGTAAAGGCAGTCTTATACCTTGACATTTTACGGCAACAGGATTGAAACAGTCTCAGGATATTACTATTCACTTGCAAGCAGCAGGGAGTTAGGAAAACCTACTAACACCTCATAAGATCAGAAGGAATGAGAACCATCCACACTGACAGAGCTAGTCTCCTTAGTCCATCCATCTACCTCAGAAACTCATCTTTTAGATCCCTTGAAGTCAAACAGCCTGGTACATCTCATGCCAGCATTATCTTCTGATCTGTATTTGAGGTACATGCTAATGTTAAGTCAACAGAAAGGGGTAGCATGTGCACTGGCAAGCAACCAAATAACCAACCACGCAGCAGTACTACTTTGACCTTTTTCTTGTAAAGTTGCAGAACTCACCAATTTTAAGTTTGTAGCAAGGACCCAGCATGGAAAGTACAGAATGGAAGAGATACAAACAAAATGATAGCAGTGATGAAAGTTTAAGCTTATAGTCAGGCAAAGAACATGACCTTGGTCTCTCAGTTTTGTGTTACTTCAGGTGCCATGCAAGCTTAAGAACAGTTTCGGCAGCAACAGCAAGATGACTTCGCTATATAATTGATTTACAGAAGAATATTGTCCTTGAGTAATTCCTGATTCGTGCCATTAAGCGCATGCAAGGATGATGCTCACACTAGTTTGGTTTCTACTTTCACGGTAGAATAAAAGATGGGTACAGAGAGCTCTTGGGCACACACTTGCCTAAACACAACCTTGAGTTCTTCCAGCGGAGAAGGAAGAGGGAAATTGCTTTTATTGTTTGTATTCAGAACCTAAATATGGTGTCTTTAATTCATCTGACACACAAAACACGTTAGGAAATTAATAGGAAGAAAACCTTCAGCTCACCTGATGCATCAAATGAACTGCCAGTCGTTGGAGCTGTTGTTCCAAAAGCTGCATCAAAGTTAGGCTGTAGTAAGCTTGTTTGAGCTGGAGTAACCGGGGATGGTGATGGAGAAGGAGCAATAAAAGACCCTCCAAAGCCTTGAAAAAGTTACATAACAGAGGTGTGGACATTAGAATCAGTCTTGATGGGCTGTGTTTAACAAAAGCTCAATCTATAGAAGACAGAATTATAAAAACAGTGCTTACTAGACCATTGCGAACAGCTCACTACTACACAAGCATCCTTTGTATGCCAGATATGATCCAAGAAATTTATGCTTTTTTCAAGAGTCACCAGTAAAAACTTTAATGTCCATTATTTAGATATCTGCAGAGGCAGACAGAGTACACAGTTCTTCTAGTACTATACACTACAGTTTTAGTTAAGTAAACTCTCAGGTAGAAAGCAACAAAAAAAGAATTAGTTCAGAAAGGGAAGGGAAACAGAGGAGTAGCTTGAGAAGAAAATACGATCACAGTTTAATGGACCAAACTACTTTGGAATCTCAGTTCAGAAGGCAGTGTTTTACTCATCCAATTTAGCCTCTCACTATCTTAAAACATACTGGTCTGCCTGGTCAAGATGTCTTCAAGCTGCCATCCACCATCCCCTCCTCATTCCAAAGCAGGAGCAACAGTATCCACAAAATAAATAAATCCCAATCATGCAGATTCTCCAGCCTTTAGCAATTTATTCCCATGCTTTACTTTCTTAAATTCCCTCCCTTGTTGACTATAAAATTTGATCTCTCTTGCAATTTAAGCTTATTTGTATTATCTACAGACTCTGGAAACTGTTTAAATATGCAAAGACTCTGACAAAAAAAAAAGAGACCAGACATACGACACCTCCTCAATTCTCTTTAGTCTACCAGCCAGTCCTCTTATTCAATCTTTTCTTGACTGTGACGCCTGAGACCTCCATACTCCTTCAGTCTCTGAGCCTTGCTTTTTCCCAGCTGCCCCGCTGCCCTCGCAATAGTTGTATCAGTTCTGAGCTCACCACTCCAACTGAAACTATGCAAGTACACCAGGAAGACCAGTGCACATTCTGCAGGCTGTAATTTCGCCCCCTATATCAGAGGAGGAAGCATATTATTTTCCCATGGCTGAACATAAGATGGTGACGTGCCAGTGCTCTACCACTGCCTTTAGCTTCTTTTCAGGGACTTTCCTGCCTTTGCAGTCTACTGTCATTTCCTCAGTTAATCATCACCGCCCAAAACCAGAAGTTTGCGTTTACCCATTTGAAAATCCTTCTTCAGACCATTATCTCTAATATACAGGGACCATTTAAGTTCTCATCTGACAAATACAGCTTTTTTCATGTGTGTGGAATCTCAAAAATTAAGGAAGTTATTCCAACAGTCCCGTTGTTGAAATTAAATACCATAAAGATATCCGTTTAGAAGAGATTATCTAATTACATTTATCTTCCAATGCTGCTTTGACTTTTTACTTAAATAGTTAGTACCACTCACTTAAACAGTCAGCTAATTCCTTTCTTCCTCATCTTTCTTCAACTTATATTTAGTGGTAACCAAACACCAGTTCAGTGGGGAAGAAAGCACTGAAGACTTTCTAACCCCTTGTTAGTTTTTATCCAAAACCTCTTTCCATGGTCACAGGGTCTATTAACTACAGCATTATGCAGACATCTCACAAGCTGTGACAATAGCACATTTCCCATCTATGAAACCAAGTCCCTGACAGACCTTTAGCTACAAGACAGATTAGCACTCAATGTAGAGGATTTATGCTCAAATTGTTAATATCAATTATATCAAATGTCACTGTGATACCTTAAATCATCTCCCCCAAAACTGTGGTTTCTCAGAGAATAAAAACTAAACACCAAACATTTAACAGATGTGGAAAGGATAGGAAAAAAAGTTTATATATGCACCTGATGAACCAGACCTACTTACAGGCAGATTTATATTTTAGAAGAGAAAGGAATTAACAGTAGCTAATCCTGTTCAAACCAAAATCCTCAGTAGGGAAACACGAGTGCTGTGCCATCACTTGGTTCTGGCCATATTCCAGCAGCTTGTTGTACCATCAGAAGACAGGCTTTAAATGTAGAGCTATGCTAACAACTACACTGGCCCCAGACACACCTGGAAAAGTTCAGCAAACCCAGCTGTGCACTGCTGGCCCACGAGAACACAACCTGATTAGAGAGACCTTAAAGAACATCATCCTTCGGCTAAAGTTTGCCAGATTGCAGGCAATGACACTTTGATCATAACTTAAACTAGTTCCTTTAGATGACTCTGATCTATTGCACTGGATGGAGACAGGGAAGCAAGAGCAGGACACAGAGCAGCCTGTTTTCTGCATCCTGAGGTAAAGAGCATTTCACATGCCTCTATGAGCTTCCCTGGGCTTATTAGGTCCACTTCAGGGCTCTGGCACCAAGAAAACCTTATTGTCCAAATCCCACTCTGTGGCAAGCCACATGTTCACAGCTGCTAAATCAGAATCTGGACAAACGTACTGGATCAGAGAACTACCCTCAGCTCAGCTCTCCAGGGTCTGTGCAGGAAGCAGATTTGTCACTGGGTAATTTAGGTTGGAAGGGATATCTGGACCACCCAGTCCCAGTCCCTGCTAAAAGCAGGTCTCATCAAATCAGGTGGCTCAGAGAGTTTTTCTGAGCACTTTCACGAGGAGAGATTCCACCACCTCTGTGGGCAGCCTGTTCTAATATCTGACCATCCTGGTGGTAATAAATACACACATCTTTCCAACACTTAACTGGAATTTCCCACATCGTCCTTTTTTCTGTTGCTGTGCACCTCCAAGAGGAACGTGGCTAGTCTTCTCTGTATCCTCCAAGGAGGTAGTCTTAGACAGCTATAAGGCCTAGCTTTTGTCTTCTCTTCTTAAGGGTGAATGGATCTTAAAGCTGAATGGACCATTTCTTAGCCTCTCCTGGTATGTCATGTGCACGAATCACCATCTTGGCAGCCTTTCATCAACTCACACTGGTATGTCTTGATCATCTACTTCAAGAGATTCTCTTTAATACATTCCAGAAGTCCCCTGGTTTACTCATGCCCAGCCATGTTGCCCTTCCAGCACGTATTATGCTGACTTAAGCTGCTCATGAGTGCCGAAGCCTGCAATAGCAAAGCTTTCTACAGCTGCCTAAAGGCTGCCTGAGGCTTTTTCTACCGCTTCTTCTTGATCAGATGATCAGTAGCAGACACCTCCTATAACATCACCAACGCTGGCCTATCCTCTGATCCTTACCTACAAGCTCTTCCTGGTTCATCACCTGTCTCAAGGCCAAGCTTTATGTGCTCAACTATCTGCAAAAAATGTACTTAGCACTGAAGAATCAGACCAGAAGCAGGGTGACAAGGTATGTGGCTGACTAAGACATCTGACTCCAGCAATCTCTACAGCACCAGAACCCCCTAAAGATCTTGTGTTCGGTTAGACCCCTTCCGCCTCCACAAGGAGCTTGGCAGAAGTGTAATGACATCATACACAACTTTCTAAGCAGAATTTTATAAATGACTAAGCTTTTGCAAAGCCCTGCAAAGTGCCTGTTTCTCCAGCTACAGAACTGAGTCCTCCCCAGCTTCAGGTGAAATTTGCATGACAATTGGTCTGAGTTCCATAGCTTTTAGCCACTTGTACAATCTAACAGCAATTTTGGGCACAGAAGACATAGATATGCTTTAACAGATTAAAATCCTGGTCATCTAGTGCTTGCACAAGACCCAGAGTGAGTCTGCAGAAACAGCAGCAGCTGTTGCTGAGCTGTACTGAGATGCATTGTCTGGACGTCCCCAGCTGTCTGATTTTGAAGTTGTTTTTAATTACACGGTCATGTAAAATTTCTTATAAGAACATGCCTTTAGACTACACACTGGGATGCATATGCATGCATCTTAATTGGATAGAAAGATCTAGAAGGGAAAAAGGCTAGACTATTGCATTTATTGGCACAGTTCTATTTTTGTTTGCTGAGAAACTTACAGTATGAAAAAAAAATCTATCACCTTTTCTAAGTAAGCCAAGCATCTAGGCACTTACCTGACAGCAGAACAATTAAGACAATGATGCATGGTAAGTATACTTGTAATACCATGCATATAAACACTTAGTACAACTAAACATTCATAAACCATGAAGGACAAACCTTCTGACACCACATGAAATCTACACAATCTTAAATATAAAACTGGATTGCACTGCAGGCTATGCATCTGCCATTATCTAGGGTGAACAAATGCTTAGCAATATGCTGTGATGTTTACATACCCTCTGTATCTGCCAAACAGAGATTCACATCTAACTTGGAGTATTTTAAATATATGTAAACAACAACAAAAAATCTATGCACCCAAACAGCTTCAGGTCTGCTTGAGCATTCAGGTTTATGACATCCATTTTATAATTTAGGTTTTGATTTAATGTGACTCAGATTCAGAGAGCACATTGATGAAGCTTAAACCATCTGGAGCATAGTCCTTACTATAATTTAAGCTTAGTTATAGATAAGGACAGAAAATATTTTCTGTCCTGGTTCCAGTTAGGACAGAGTTAATTTTCCTCCTAGTAGCTGGTAGGGTGCTATGTTTTGGATTAGGATGAGAAGAGCGCTGATAACATGCTGATGTTTTAATTGTTGCAGAGCAGTGCTTACACCAAGCCAAGGACTTTTCGGCTTCTTGCTCTGTCCTGCCAGCGAGCAGGCTGGGGGTGCAGCAGGAGCTGGGAGGGGACAGACCCAGGACAGCTGACCCAAACTGGCCAAAGGGGTATTCCATACCATCTGACGTCATGCTAAACAATATATAGGGGTGGCTGGCCGGGGTGGGGGGCCGGCTGCTCGGGGATAGGCTGGGCATCGGTCAGCGGGTGGTGAGCAATTGCATTGTGCATCACTTGTTTCATACACATTATTAATACTATTATCATTGTTATTATTATTATTGTTATTATTATATTCCTGTCTTAATAAACTGTCTTTATCTCAACTCACCAGCTTCACTTTCCCGTTTCTCTCCCCCATCCCAGAGAGGGAGGGGGGAGGGTGAGCGAACGGCTGTGTGGTGTTTAGCTGCCAGCCGGGTTAAACCACAACATTTTCTGACGTTTGCATAAGCAGGATTAGCTTCTTCCTGACAACATCTTTGCACCCAAATCACAGATAATGCACACAGCTAAGGGCAGCAGCTCTTCTTTTTGTAATCTTTTTTCCTTGTAAAATTACCAGTATGTTTCAGGACCTAGTGGGTAAAGCATAATCTCCATCTTAAAGCTATCCATAGGCTGTTTAACCAATACAGAGAATAATGGAACCAGTATTAAAACCAAAGGAAGTCTTCTAACTTAAAATCCTGTAACTGCTGGTACTAAGATGTAACATGAATTTACACACTGTGTAAGCCACCAAGTAGCCAGCTTGCCATCACTGGAACAGATTCAGAACACACACTTACATTATTCTCTAGAACAGTTCCACTTTCTTGAAGCCTAGCTAGGAGATGCCTACACATACAGCAGGTACTAGCAGTTTGTCACCGTCTGAGGTGGCTTCAGAATGTAAGCACCCATTTATAAGGACTCCGAGAACTTACAGCAGATCACATGCTGAGATATCCCACTTGTGTTACATGTTTCTCACACAGTGGGGGATCACTCATGAGCATGCAAACACAAAAATGTACACTATATCAGAAGTCAAGCCCCTTATAAATTGACATGGGAAACCTTCAGACAGCAAATGACAACAGCCCACCATGCCTAGAATGGTTAGCTGTTGCATAAAGGGCAAACTTCCATTCTGTCTCAGAAATGAAAACAGAGAAGTACAACATGAAGCTAACAATCATCTACATTTGCTAAGGATAACTTCCTGACAAATTCACCTTTCAGAAACATGAGGAAAAATGACTCAAGACCTCCTTCAAAACAGACGTTTTCTTTAATCCCAAGAAAAAACATTCTGGGATCTTGCTTTCTGTAAACTTCAAACTGAGATGGGGAAGAGTCATGACTGTTTAGCACAATTACTATATCCGCTAAAATACATGGTGTAGCAAGAATTTTGGAGAATGGTAGAAACAATTCAGCTGAAGTGGCTTAAGCTGTAGGATGCAGACTAGAATTTCACAGTTATTCGATCTCCTAAACAGGCATGACATTCTGATGCCACATTCAGCACTAGCAGGAGCCTTATTCTACCCACTATAAGGAGAGGGTCTCCAACATTTTCATGCTCTTGCACTGAAAAAGGCTGTCTCCCATCACCCCACTCTCCTTGGCTAAATCCATGACTGTTGCTAAAAATTCATTCATTCAATTTTCTAACCTTTATGTCAGTAAACTGCCTGAATTACACCAACCAAGAAATAAAGATGGATTAGAAGTGATGGGTGAAGAGCATAGCCTCCAATACTGTTTAATTCAAGTACTGCTACAGTCAGCCAATGAAACATTATGGAAACACTACTATTCAGTAAACGTTAAAGGAGAATAAAGCTTGTGTAGGTAGCAGAAAATGAAGAGTAGGGAAAGAAGGTAATCAAGGAAGGTAATCTGTACTTTGGTATAATGCCTTTGATTTGCCATTGCAAATCTAAGTAATTTTAATTTAAGAAATCTAAAGTATTAAGAAATCTTATGAAAAACTATTTTATTTGAGTGTGAAAGCCCATTTACACCCAATGAACATAAAAGAATTCACAAAGACGGTTTCTTAGATTTTGCATGACGATAAAGTGTTTTGTTTTGTTTTGTTTTTAATTTAAAAAAAAAAAAAGTTCTTTATTACCAGCCAGTAGGTCTGCAGAAGCTGAGGAACTAGAAGTGGCCTGGGCTGCAGGCTGGGGTTCAGAAGTGCTACTTCCAAAAGCATCTAAAGAAAATTCCAGAAGGCAAAGAGTTTAATATTAACTGCATAAATTCATCACTTATTTTAAACAAGAGATGACATAGGACAACCATTTCATTCATCAGAAGAAGAAAATGAAAGTGCTTGACCATCTTTATTGCAGAGTAGTACCATGGATGCAAAGCTCAGGTGGAAAAAAGGAGATGCAACAAACCAGTGCTTCAAAGACAGCTGTTTTTTCTATAGGGAAGAATAGCACTAAAGAGGATGAGATATTAGGTCAGAGAAGCTTGCAAGTCCTTTTATTTGGGCCTCTTCTCAGAAAACCCATAAAAACAACAGCATTCTAGGCTAGAAGGTTAAGCTCTTTTATCTGATGCATTCACCTCCAGAGTTTGGAGTAATTCCTGGCAGAATTTACTGACTAACAATAAGTCTTTTCAGATGGATATTTCACTAATGTTTGGAAATTCAACACTTGTAAGTAACATTCCTTTTTCTACAACACTTCTAAAGCTGATTGTGCTCATCCTAATTTCCACCTTGTCAAATCTAACAAAGATCCTGTAATTCAGCTCTCTGGGTTGAGACAAGTCACCCTCAAAACTTCAGCTGCTTTGAGAAACGGAACTGACAGAAAACAACGTGAAAGTGGAGAGCTACAAAGAACAAGGAAAAAAAAAAACAACCACATAACATACTTCCACCAGACCTCTGAGGAAAAGTGTCATACATGCATTGACTGCAGATAGAATGGAAAATGTAAGGACAAGAAAATGGCAACAATGACAGCTCATTTGCAGTTCATTATTTTGCAATATGAAGAACTGGACATGTTTTTCTTAGCTGTAATGCCACACAGAAAAGCTGTAAGAAGGGAAAACTGCAGCTTTAGAAAAGCGCAAAGGTAATTGAGATGAAGTGATTCAACTCTGAAGTGGTGAGGAAAGAAAAATACCCACCACCAAATAGGTCAATCACACCTGAAGAATCCACCTTTGCTGGAGAGGCAGTGGGTAGAGGAGAGGGGGCTGCAAATGCATCCACTGCAGTAAGCACAGGATAAATAATATTTAGTATCAGCAAGGCAACAATGATAGCTAAATATTTCAAACCCACATGGGCTTCATCAGAGAGAATTATGGGATACATAAATTCAGGTAACAGTCTGCAGAACTGCAAAGTTTCTCACACAGCAACTGAACACTAGAGTACTTTTTAGAGTTGTTTATTAATAACTTTCTTATTCTTATAGGAGGATATACTCTCTCAACAGCCACATCACTTACTTGACATCAATGTCAGCCACTTCATGATCCACATCTTTAACAAGTGCTAATCTTGTGACCAAAGTGTCAACAAACCCACAACTTAGTTTTTCAGCTTAAAGATGTAAACTGACAATAAGTCTTATTTTTCACTCTCGAGGGGAAAAAAAATCAAAACCATAAGCCTGTGAAAACAAGCACTCACCAGATAAGAGATCAGCAGTGAGAGAACTCTCAGGCACAGGAGAAGCTCCATGTGGTGGAGATGAAAAAGCATCTTCCAGAAATGAAAGAAAAAACAAGGAGAAGTTAAGTATCATTCAATCAGTTTATACTATTACAAGGCATCAAAGCAGCAGAGTATTTGAAGATTTCTCTCTTTACCTGTACCAAAGAGATCTATGCTAGGAGTAGCATCTGGTTTAGGTGCTGCGGGTACATCAGGGACAGACTCAAATAAATCTAAGACCAAGAACATAACACGTCTTTAACTCATTTTTGAAAGGCAGGACTGAAAGTGAACTTTCAAATTTTGCACAGCATCTTTGGAGTTAATAGGCTTTCTGGTTTGAAAACCTAGCACATGCATGCACGCAACAATTTGTTAGTTCAATACTCCTGACAGATTAATCCACCAAAGAGTTAAAAACAATATTACCACCAAAGATATCTAGAGCAGGAGGAGCGGAGGTGGTGGCGGTAGCAGAGGTGGTGGCAGTAGTGGTAGTGGCAGTAGCTGTAGTAGCAGTAGCGGCAGCAGCAACAGCAGCAGCTGGAGAAGGAGTTGTTGCAGGAGCTGGAGTGGCTGCACTAGTTGTAGGGGTAACTACAGGAACAGCAGTCTCTGTTGGCTTCATAGCAAAGAGGTCCAGCTCGGGAGCAGCCTCTGCACTACCTTCGGATGGGGCAAAGGGGTCTTGTAAAAAGGAGAGGGGAAATATATGTGTATGCATACTTAGGATTAGTGAGGGAGGAAGTCAAAATCAAAGCAACTACCAGCTATGCACACACTGCAAATACACTCACGCACACGCAGATGAGGTTGCTCTAACATCTAGCCTACTTATCCAAACATGTTACTTATGTTTTTCCAAAATAAAGACCATCTGAAAGGCTGAGCAGTCTAGTTACTAAAGGGCAGAACTTTCAAAGGCTGTTTGACAAGGCCAAAACAGAAAAATGATGAAAGTATATCTAGTTTAACAGGTTACTGCTCACAAAAGTCAGCACTGCCAGAATCATTTATTAGCACTACTGAACAAGCACAAAGGTATTGAAACTCAGAAACAGGCCATTTTGTTAAGCATGCTCTTCAGTCTAAGGTTTTTTTTTTTTTTTGACCAATTACAAGCACTAAAAAATCAGAAAAACACACTGCCATGTAGTTTAAGGAAAACAAAACAAAACAAAACAAAAACAGCAAAGCAAGAGACCATCTAATGACATAAAACCCACCATTTCCTGAACATGCATCAAGAGCTGCTGCTACAGGGGTTGGGGTAGCTGGTGCTGCTGCCCCTTCTGTTGCTGCAGGGGCTTCCCCAGGAGAAGCTGCAAAGGCATCTTGGGTGCAGTTTTAGAACAGAAATTAAAAGGAAAAAGGATAAAGAGAAGAAAAATATAGTAAAAGAACCAAGTTAAATTGCACAGGTAGATCCCCTTATACAACATGAATGTTGTTACTCTGACAGCAAGACAAGTCATGCAGCGCATATGTTTTGTCTCCCCCAACCCCACACAAGCAGGTTCTAGACAGGGTTTGAAGAAGGAACTTCTCTGTTGCCTGAAGTACAGCACGTGTAAAAGGCATTATTCTCATTGTATAAGGGTTCAGAGCATCATGGTCATGGACTACACAAAATTAACTAATGAAGAAAGAGCAGAGGTATGGCAGTAAGTTAGTGTTAATAATGACGCTGAAATTTCATGCTCAAAGCCCACAGTATGTGTGGTTAATCTGTACCTGAATTTACTTGCATAGTACTCTGCACACTTCAGCACTGTTACGAATAACAATCCAATTATATTGGAAGAGATCTGTGGCTAACATTTCTGGCTTCTAAGTCAAGTCAGTCATGCAACATCTGAAATATTGAACTTACTTTTTCTTAACAGTATTCCAATAGGATCTTTCTGAAGCCAGAAAGACTGATTCATACGTTATATTTACTCAGCTTGCTTCTGACGGACCCAGAATTTCATCTTTACTACTGGCTAGCCATACTTAGTCTCTCCTTCTTTGAGGATCTAAGGCCAACCAGCCCAGTCAAGTCAGGGAAAACAACTACTTTGGGGTTTTGGAATGACTTGCTCAAGTTTTATTTGACTTACTTTTTTGTATGCCACTTGGTAATTGGAATGCCTAAACTTCCAGCTCTGAACTTTTACAGCATTATTCCTAGGCTTAAACCACCATCTGTAGCTCTTAATTCCATGGAGTAGTCCTAATGGGCACTTCCATTTGGACTATCCTCATAAGCAAGTATTTTCTTCACAAACAAGATGGTACAATTAAGATTAAATGGTTTAAGATGCTCATAAAGGCCGTTTTTCTACTGCTACAAAGTTAGCAAGTTAAAAAAATCTGTTGGGAAATACTGCAATTGCAGTATCAAACTAGCATAGGAAAAAGCTTAACATGCTTTAACTGGAGTATCAATTTTAAAATGAAAACAAACATTTTAAAAACTAGTTTGTGCCAGTTAATCTAAAAAGCTCAAAAGAACATGCACTGAAACTTCAGCAGAAGAGATGGAAGCCAACTACTCTTGTACAATAGAATTGAAATGAGTTAGTAGCAAAAAAAAAAAAGAGGCCTGCTAATAAGCCATTTCAAATACAATTCTATTTTTCATGTATCAGGGTTCAATAACAAAACTGGATGGCAGTTGTCCAAGTAAAAATAACAATTAGCCAAAAGTCACCTTATTGTATGCATACCAGGCACTAGCATATACCCCTTAGAAGAAATTCAACACAGAATTGGACTGAAGAGTTTTGAATTGTACAACTTCAGAATATAATAGTAGTCGTGTGTGTTGCTGTTTGCTCTACTCTGCTAGCTTTCACATGGAACATCACCCTGGGTTCTTTCAAAAGAACATATTTGTAGCCACACATGCCTGTAGACCAACAACACAGAAGTCAGTAGACACTATTTAATTATTTTCCAGCATGAGGGGACAGACTCAGTGTTTCCTTTGAAGAGGGATTTCGGAATGCACAAAGGTAGTCACAACTTCGATGGTAGGACCACTTCAGCCTCAGAACAACACCTGTTCCTGGCACAATGTAGACTAAAGTTCCATGTGCAACAGCCATAGAAATTCAGGTATGCACAAATTCCTTCCAGCTCACAGACAGAAGGGAACAGCAAACCTGATACAGGCTTTACTATTTATTGCTATTTCTTAATAGGGTTGCAGTATTATTTTATTTATCATTGCACTGGGGTTAAATGGTAGGTGGCGAAAACACCAGAAGCTCATAATGGAATTTAAAGGAATAACTGCATATTAGGAACTTCAAATATTAGTTACACTGAGAAGTTCAAGGGACAGATCATAGAATGACACAACCACAGAATGGCTGAGGTGGGAAGGGACCTCTGAAGATCATCTACTCCAACCCCCCTGCCGAGCAGGATCACCTTGAGTGCATTGCGCAGGATGGCATCCAGGTGGGGTTTGGGTATCTCCAGAGAAGGAGACTCCACAACCTCTCTGGGCAACCTGTCCCAGTGCCCTGTCACCCTCACAGCAAAGAAGTGCCTTCACATATTCAGATGGAACCTCCTGTGCTTCAGTTTGTGCCCGCTGCCTCTCGTCCTGTCACTGAGCACAACTGAAAAGGGACCAGCTCCATCCTCTCGACACCCTCCCCTCAGATATTTATACACATTGGTGAGGTCTCCCCTCAGTCTTCTCTTTTCCGGGCTAAACAGGCCCGGCTCTCTCAGCCTGTCCTCATACCACAGGTGCTCCAGTTCTCTCATCATCTTCGTAGCCCTCCTCTGGACTCTGTCCAGTAGCTCCATGTTCCTCTTGTACTTGGGAGCCCAGAACTGGACACAATACTCCAGGTGTGGCCTCACCAGGGCTGAGCAGAGGGGCAGGATCACCTCCCTTGGCTTGCTGGCAACACTCTTCTGAATGCAGCCCAGGATACCGTTGACCTTGTCCACAAGGGCACATTGCTGGCTCGTGATCAGCCTGCTGTCCACCAGGATTCCCAGGTCCCTCTCTGCAGAGCTACTCTCCAGCAGGTCATCCACAGCCTGTACTGGTGCTTGAGGTTATTCCTCTCTAGCTGCAGTACCCTGCACTTGCCCTTGTTGAACTTCATGAGGTTCCTCTTGGCCCATCACTCCAGCTTGTTGAGTGAATGGCAGCACAACCTGAATAGGTGGCACTACAAAGCACAGTTCAAACAAACGGTTTTAGATATGTGCCTCCCAAAATGTACTGTAGAGTTAATGCTTATTGAGACCTTTGTAGCCTTTCAAAAGATTCTGCTGTACCTGCACAGATGTTTCTGTAAAAGTCTGGCACCCCATGCAGAGATGGACACAACACATCATGACACATACAACACATCGCAGAGATGGATGAAGCACATCAATGGTGCCCAAAAATACTGTGTCTCAATTCTGCTGTTGAGATACAGGGCATTTCAAGACACTTCTTCTATCTTTAGATTTCTCCCTCTCAGGAATGATTCCACTTGCACTTTGAAAACTGCCTCTAGACTGGGAATCCTTCACATTGGACAAGTTAACTGAAAGCTTTCCCATTGTTCAGACTGGCTTTTTCAAAAAGCTATGCTGGATTAATTCTGAATTTCTCATCTACTTTCCAAGACAATATTAGGTGAAGATGTAATGTAGAACTGCTGTTCTTCCTCAAGTCAAAGTCCAGCCACAGGTAGCATACAGGCTACCTACCAGCTAAAGCATCAGTGATAATGTGAAAGACAAAAACAGTCAACATTAATTCCTGCAGTCTTCTCTTTTGCTACTTCCAGCTTCTTTGCTGCCTTCTCTTCTGTAGCTTTCAGTTTCTTTTTCCTCCCTTGTCACTCCTTGCAGACTCTTTATAGTCTTTCTCCTGAGATCACTGTTCTTGTTCCTTCCTGTACTGCACTTCACCACCAAGAAACAGTGTAAAGCAACTAAAAACTGTCAAGCTACAAAAAGTTAAAATCACCTGGCGACTGCATCTCCAGCTTCTATCAGACCTTGAAGGTCAAATACCTGTTTATCAAGGTTAAGAATGAATGTCCCAAGACAGCAAAAATGTCTGCCCGAGAAGTGCCACTTCTTGTGATTAGTAGTCTTAAAGTAACAAGGAATGTTAGTATTGGGCATTACTTACAGCTCAGGAGCCTTCAGGGATGAAAAACAAAAAAATAAACAAACAAAAAACGTGAGTAGAGAAATGGAAGCTCAATATGGACTCCATGACTTTAAAAGGTTCAGTCCTGTGGGTGTCTTGAAGGTACTGCATAAGAATCTTCACTGCTGAGCATACTCAAATCTTCCTTTGAGAACTGGAAGTTTCCAAATCTATAAATTTGATACTATTGTAAATAATAAAAATGTTATTTCTTCCTGTAGTGTTCCAGGAAAGAGTCAGTATTCATTTAATCTGAATTCTAATCCAGTTGTAAATTTACACTTATTTCTAGCTATTTAACTACGGTTTAATTTTTTTAAGGTCATATAAATCTATTCTAAACTAACAATACAATTTGAAAGTGCAGTATCTAAGACTGGCTTACCTCCCAAAGTCTAAACAACAGAAGTACACACCACACACTATGCATCTGAGTGGGTGCTCATGAGTACAGGCCTTGACTTATGCAAGCAACCAACGCCAGATCCTCTCTTGCTCTTAGTGGTGTCCTGAACTGCTGCCCGGGTTAAAATTGCTTCTGAACTGCCTGATTCTGTGGCATTGGATTCTCTTCCATCCTTTTAAACAAGGGATTCAGTAGCAGTGTAGGAGTTCTACTCCTTCCTCACAGCTTCTCAGCAATTTTACTGGATGTATCTTGAAGATATCTGTTGATGCCAGTCCTAAACAAAACTTTCAGCTAAGAACTTCCAGTCTTTAGGAAATACCTTTGTTGTTAGACGGTTTGTATATGAGACCTCTCCAGCACTCCTATCACTAGAAGCAATAGGTAAACACACCCACACAGAGAACATACAGTAAATTTCTGGAATGAAGTTCTGACACCAAGTAAGTTATTACTAATTCTTACATACACTGTCCCATGGGAAGTACACTTCACAGGAAGAGACAACTAGAAAAATACAGAGTGGTTGGGTGATCTTAAATATGTTAATAGTTTGTAAATTGGAAGATTTTTCCATCAACCTGGGCTGGTACCATGTTGAAAAGAAACAGTAATTTCTGACTTGCTGTTGAGAAACCTCCTGCTCCATTAGACAAGAAAGCTGACAATGTATGGGGGAGTGGGGTAGTCCTTATTCTTACTTGAGTTTAGCAGCTAACATTAGAGACTGAAAGAGCATAACAAAAACAAAGGAAAAAGTTTCCTATACATTAATCTTATAGTTGGTACTTAGTACAAGTTCATTACTGCTTCAATTTACTGTTATGCTATGCAAAATAAAAACAAAGATTCAAGAGTACTGAAATAGAGTAATTTCAGCTGGTTCAGTATTACATTTACAGGAAAAATCCTAATGAAATAAGAGCTCAAGCATGGTATGTAATAAAGATGCAGGAAGCTGCCATGTCCATCTTCTGCAGTGCAATAACTGTTTTTTCCAGAAATCATAGTTACTGAATAATGTGGAAAAAATACCTATTTAACCCCTCACAGACCTGAAAACTAATGTTCTTAGCTGTATACCATAAGATACCTTAGTCATAAGTGTATACAGTTTTCCATTTCCAGACAGTTGGGCATATGCAAAGGACTGTATTAGCTAATATCACAGGAAACCAAAAGGTAGTTTACATTTCCTGTTCCATCTAGTAGCCAACACACATGCATCTCTGATAGAGTTAAATTAGAGTCCTTGTTTCAAATAGCTGAACTCATATTGGTTCATCTACCTTATGAATTGGTGCAGAGTACTAGAGCAACAAAACTAACCTCCAAAGAGATCCACTTCAGCAGTGGCAGCAGTAATAGTTGTAGTAGTAGTAGCAGCAGCTGAAGTAGTTGTAGTATCAGTAGTTGCAGCAGTAGTTGCACTAGGCTCTGGGGCAAATGGATCTGAAATCTGTGGCTCAGAGGTAACACCGGAAAGTGCAGCCAGATTATCTATATGCAACCACATAATGAAGATCAAACAGGAAAAGTAAGGGGACGAGGGAGAGAGACCACAAACACTCAACTGCAAAAAAATAAGTCAGAGCTCCAAATAAGGAGTCTTAACATTCAGAAGTCTTAGAAATAAAAAATACTACTCACCCTCTCCCAAGAGGTCTAGAGATTGTCCATTAAAATGACAGCAGTATAAAGAAACAAACCAATTAGTAGAACTGCCAGACTGAAGATGTTCGTTAGCCATAAGTTTATTCTCTAAGTGATATGTCTAGTTTAAACATAGTTTCACAAATGCACTTGATTTTCTAACATTCAAAGTTTTTCAAAATTATTGTTACATGACAAAGTTCTTTCTGTTTAATATCTCTGTTCATATCAGAACTAGTGCATAAATTCCATGTATTTGATAAATTCATATCTAATTACCAAGTTATTCACATACAAGTAGCATTTTTCACTGTTTCATTACAGCTGATTTTCTGTATTTTACCCTGCAACAGAGTGGACCAAGTAGTAACCTATAAGAGCTGACAGGAAGGTCTCTTACCTTTTACTATGCCAGGGCAGAGCGAAAACCCAATTCTTTAGAGCGCTCATTTCAACACTATACAAGTTCTGCCCTTCTCCTCTCCTCAAACTTGCATTTGGCTTAGCAGTGCAAGAGTAGCACCAGAAGTTGACAGACATCTTTAAAGTTTATGAGTAGCTAACATCCCAGAAGAGCAATGACAATTTTAAACGCAAGCCCACTGGCCTAACTAAACACAGATTCAAGATTCTCACCAAATAAAAGTTTATTTGGGAACAGCAAGGCCCAGTGAACCCCAGTGCTCATATAAGTACAATAAACCATCAGAAGTAATTGAATTCAATATAAATCAGTAAACAAACAAACAAAAAATACTATTATGCTATTAGCAAAATAAACTTAGATAGCAGAGAAACTCAAGACAATTCTGTTTAGTTGCAAGTATTTGCTGGATCAAAGTAATCAGGTAGCGGTCAAAGTCAATGTTACAGTTATTAGAAATAAAATCTGGCTTATTGTTTTGCCAAGACTAGCTGTTTTGACCCACATATCAGCCCTCAAACCCTTCACAAACCTGGCACCAAGGCCGCTGCATTTGGACAGGTAACAGTTGGCAAATACAATGTCAAGTTACTTCAGGAAACAAATCATTGCATCCCTACTGCCCAAAAGTATATATATTCTGAAAGGCAGGCAGGTTGAGGTTCTCGTACTTGAGTGACTTGTGGGGAAAAAAAAAAAAAAGAAAAAAAAGTCATAGTATAGAAGAGCAGCTACTCTTTGAAAGTTTTTCCTACATTTGCGATGCAGCAAGCATACTACGCAGAAACAACCACCCTTATTAACACTTGCTATGAGGACTATGAGTGACTGACAGCATAAGCAGGCTAGCTGTGTCCCAACTTTGGTTCCTTAATCAACTTTACAGAAGCCTATGAGCATCTTTGGTAATAGACTTTTCTACAATTTAGAGTCCTCTAAGACCAGTCAGATTATTGAGCCCAACAACAAGCAGAGGAAGCTTTGCCTATAAAACAAAACCAAAACCAGAACACACACACACACACATAAAAACAACCAAGAAAACCCTACATGCTGTGAAAATGTGAGAAAACTCTGCAGTTTGTCCCTGTTTACTAACTAGTAGCTCAGTATTGCTCCTAGATTCACTATACATGTAACAGGGTCATGGGTTCATCTGATCCATACTGAACAGCCAGCACACGGTCGAGATGTTTATGCAGGAAGCAAAATGCTTTGAGCAAGCAGAGGTTAATCTTCCTAAGTTTGTCTTTATTTTACAGTACTTGTTAAAAAGGGACCAAGAAACTACATGCATGCATTTTAGTAATTGGTTCCTTGGGAAAGCTATACTTGAGACTCACTTCACAAGGTAAGCTACATCAAAATACCATTCTGAAAGAGTACAATAATATATTAAAAATGCAACAGCACTCTGGTATCGCATTACTGCACACCAGGTGGACGCCTCACAGCTAGACTTGAAATAAACAGCTGTTGGCAAACTTCTACCTTTTAGTAGCTTACTCTTCAACATATTTTTGTTACCCCATTATGTTATAGATCATAATGAAGTGAAATTACAATTATCCAGCACAGCAGCGTGTACTTACTCTTAACATGGGAAGAACTAAAACCAATGTTTTATTGTATAGTTAATATTAAAATAAGAATACTGCTATCAAATCAATGTTCTAAGGTAAACTGCAAGGTAGTTCAAAGTAGTTCAAGTCAATTTGCTTTTATATCTGAGAGACATCTTGCAAGGGTACAAAAAGTACAGCAGGTTGAATTCTGTAATACCACAGCCTAACCTGCCTGTCAAATGCTTACCTTGCAGCATGCTGCAAGCCGCTTATTACCCTACCTTGATCTTCTACTGTTACCACAGAAGTGTAGGTTTCACAAGCTACAGCTTATTTGCTAGACAACTTGTGTTGTACTCAGAAATATACAGGGCATACACATGGAACATACAGTGTACTGTATATACCAGTAAATATGAACCTACACTGAAACTAAGATTGAGAAAGGATTGTTTGTTAGGGACAACCTGAATTCCTGAGGCTTATGTAACATTCAAAGTGCCGGTTTGATGCTGCCTCTTGAAATATTTCGTATTTGCATCCTCCTAGCTATTCTGAACTACAGCGATTTTTCTAGCTTCCTCCTCTTACTAATACTTTCTCACAAGTTCCCACATTAACTCGCTGTGTGTGAACAGTTTTGCAGATGAGGAAGAAGCTCAGGTACCAAGGAACCTACTGTTACACTTCCTCACAAAAGTCCTGCATGGAAGTGGACATGAGGTCGCCTAGTCCAAACTCCTGCTCGGAGGAAGGAAGAACCAACCAACCAACCAGCTCTGAAACTGCAATTTGTTGCTGTTACCCCTCATTATAATCAGTTATCATTGCCAAGAAAACTTTGGCTCCACTTTGCAAGTTCCCTTCAAGTAGTTGTAGGCCACTGTCATAAATCCTCTTTAACCTCCTCTTTCCTGGACCACACAGGCCCAGCTCCCTCAACCTCTCTTCTCTGTGAAGAGGAAAAAATCTTTGCTTTACATCTCTGGAATCCTGGTAGCCCCCTACCAAGACCCTCCACAGTTTCTCAAGAGTCTCCCTTGACTGAAAGAGCTCAGAACTGGACACAGTATTCCAGATGTGGCCTCACCTGCACTACTTAGAAGGTTCTGTAATACTTATGAGAGTGTACCACTTTTAATAAATGAATAAATAAAACCTCTTAGGTTCAAAGGTTTCCTCATTATCAAATAAAACATGAATGGAAGTTTCAGTATTTTCACAACAAATCAATTCCAAATCTCAGTCTATTCATGTCAGACACGGTCTTTGGCAACTATTTAGAAAGGGGTTTTTTTTTGTTGTTTTTTTTTTTTTTTAAAGTAAGATTCCAGTGTGGTAACAGGTCATCCATAACTGGACTCCTGCCATCAGCAAAGCAGACAGACTTGAAGCTTACTAAGTAACCAAAATTCTGAAAGATAAGTCTGAAGTATACTTGATGAGGTTAGTAATAATCCTGGCCAAAGGAAAAAAAATTCGCTGTCCTTTTCTGTTCTGCAATAAGAGGACTAGACGTATTACTGAGCAATTTTTAAAAGTTTTCAGTAGTTCAAAAGAATATGCATACAACACCTCTTCCAAATATATCTAATCTCCAAAGTCTAGGTGTTTTGTCCAAAAACACAAAACAAATTGTCAGCTTTCAATTGCAATATGAATCAATATTTTAAAATGTTAATGGCTACTTATTCTGCATGAATGAGCAACTGCTTGGAAGTGGAAAAAAAAAAAAAAGGAAAAAAAAAAAGTTAGCCAAGAAGCCTGAGTTCTTCTGAAATGGCTCAGAAAAGCTTGTGTTCCCGTACTTGGGGATGTCAGAGAAGGACAGCAATGGTAACTACCAGCTGCTAAGGCGTAACTACAGAGAAAATAAGTAGGATGCTACCAAAAATCATGGAATAATTAGTCCCAGACTTCCTAGGAGAGATGACCCTGTGGTCTTGTTTTCTGTATAAGATTACATTTCAGTTAATAAAACTGACACTTCTGAGAAAAAAAATCAACAGATTAAATATGAATATGCAAAGCATGGTCTACATGACAACCATCACTACACTTTCATAATGAGGTGGCTGAGAGACAATGTCATTTTTAATGAGCTAAAGATGAAAACAGAAACAGGGTATGCAGAAGTCACTAGTACCCAGCATTAGCATTCATAATGGAGTCAGCATGACTCAGCGTAGCATTCCTACTGTAAGAAGGCTAATGAGTTCATTAAGCTGCCACACAAGAGACGATCTAAGACTGCACCACAGTGGGTTTACAACTATGCTACTTAAATCATCATCTATTGGCCTAATTCCTGGTCCTCACAGGAGAGGAGTGAACATTGCCTACATTTATTGTGGTCCTCTTCAGATCATCAGCTGGTAATGTTGTCTGGAATAGACACAGTTCTGTGTGTGCTGCACACAGTTTAGATTTAGAGAGTTTAGATTCCAGAAAACTGGTTCCTATTTGAAGACAGTTAGACCTCTATTTCTATTTTCATATTATAGTTCTAAACAGAAAATGAAGTTTTTCAATTGTTAAGGGATGTTTATGTTAAGGGATTTCAGAGGTAACTGCACTTGCAGCAGAATCATTTACCACCTTTGGCATGCACAGCCTGTTAGACACATTTTTGCTTTAAAAGATATTTTTGGTCCTTCCCCTACTGGTGGGCTTTGCTTTATGAATGGAAGAGCTGATGTCTGCCCACACCTTAACAATAGGCACGTGAACAGTTCTAATTCTACTTCCCCAACTATTTTAAAGTGTCTACCCTACCTGTTCACCTTCAGCCATTCCTTTCCTGCTCACGTTTAGCTACATAATCCTGCCCTCCCCCCAGCTTTGCAGTCAGGTCTTCATAAGCAGCTTATACTATTATGCATATCCCTAGAAAAAGGAGTAGTCCTGTTCTGCAAAGGAATGCCTGCCTGTCAGGTCAGCAGAACCCACAGAGTGAGCTGGGAACATCCTGTGCTAGTACAGAAAGGGATAGGTTTCAGTTCAGCCAGCCAAGCAAGAAAAGGGAGATAGCAAGAAGAGATGCTGATAGCCAGTTTTCTCTACCTCCCCATGAAGTTGCTCCAGCAGGGGCTGCTGGAGCCGCTTGCCCAGCAGCCGCAAAATCTGGCTGAAGATCCAGAAGATCACTAGATGGTTTGGAAGAGCTGCCAAAAAAGGAAGAGATATTAAATATTGGCATATTTTTTCTATTCCATCAAGTTTAAAAAAAATCATGACTAGATTTTAGGAATTAGATTGGATAAAACCATTCTTAGATTGGATGACCAACAGAACCATTAAGAGAGATATATTTTATGGTTTTTTTCACTGCATCAGAGCAGTGGCCATGAACATGGGCACTACAATAAGTGCCAAAGAACACATTACATCTTCGGATGGGATCGTAACTTATTTACATTACTTGATAATGACATTTTAACTGATTTATTAGATATCACTAAACTGTGACAATCCTAGAAAACAAACACACCACCAGAAAACCATGCTCACAAAATCCCAGGTGTTCCCTAAGTACAGAGATTTTAGGTTGGATATTAGGAAAAATTTCTTCTCAGAAAGAGTGGTTAGGCATTGGAACAGGTTGCCCAGGGAAGTGGTGGAGTCACCATCCCTGGAGGTGTTTGTAGATGTGGTATTTAGGGACATGGTTTAGTGGGCAATATTGGTGGTAGGTGAACAGCTGGACTAGATGATCTTAGAGGTTTTTTCCAACCTTAATGATTCTATGATTCTACAGGGAAAGTAACTGCTGCAACTGAAAATAGCTCCATTCTACTTCAATACTTCACCATGCCATGTCAGAAAACAAGAAACCTGCATTTCCAGGCAAGAAATAGACATCAGGTAGAATGGAATTTGTAAGACTTCGGTGGCTTAAGCCAGCTGGATATTTCCTTAGGAAACAAGGTCTGTTTAGTTAGAACGTTTAAATAATAAACTGTAGAAGCTCTTTCCTCAATGAAGCATTTCATCTTGACATTTAAATCAAGTTAGTCACATCTTCATACTTTTGGTTCAGGCTTACAACTTTTACATGTTTAGAATTCTTTCTTTTCTGCTCATTACAATAAACAATAGTGGTTTGTTCTGACTTGAACAAACTTGACTTGAACATATGGGTCAGAATTTCTCTTTGACCAAACTTGAATGTCGATTTCTGATTTCAGCCTCCCAAAATTCATTTCATTTTATGTTCTTCATTAACTAATTTGAACAGAAAGAAAAATGATCTTAATTCAGCAATACAGCAAAAACAGTACTGAAGGTCAAAGACTTCTTTGGATTTGTATATTACTTCAGTTTATTTGATTGAAAGTTTATGTTGTTATATTGAGAATTATACAATATCACTACTATACTGAAAGCAAAGCAGAGTAGACACAAACTGTGTGATTTTTGTTTATTTTGCTTTTGTTTGTTTGAGCTCATTTGTGACCTAGACTGGTAGAATTATGTACCACATTCAATATCATTGTACGCTATCTGTAAAGTAAGCAAAATCTTGCAGGCAAGTCTCCAGTTACAAGTGTGACTTTGGCATCTACATCAAGTGCAGTAACTCAAGTATCCTTTTCTACTTACCTGACTGGAGCAGCTGTAGATGAAGTTGCAAAAAGATCAACTGGAGGAGATGTATCGATACTTTTTGCTGGAGTAGAATTGGGAGATGTAACAGTTGTGGCTGGAGAAGACTGGAGAAATATTTTAAACACACATTCAATATACCAGCATTTTCCCATAAACAACTTAAGCACAGATTCACATACTTAAAAAGTCCAGTTTACATATCAGGTCCTTTCATTGTGAGTTGTTCTTTTTAAGAGAATTTAAGGAAGACTGGGCTACATTTTCACAGGGCTAGCAATTCACAAAACCTGAATATTTTATTTCCTCACTAGAAGTCACAAGTATGTTGTATGATCATGGGATACATGCCTATACCAACAAAAAACAGCCCTTCCTGTTCCTCTGTACCTAACCACACACAGGTCCTACCCATCTCTTCCCAGTGGAAATCTTTCCTTGTTCTAAGGGGAGCAAAGCAAGACCTCCCCAGAATGGTGGCTGAGTTGAGGAACTGCAAGGGGACTCCTCCTTAAGATGGCTGGCTCGAGAGGAAATGCCTTCTGCAGGTGCTCTGAGTGCATGTAGGGACACCAGCAGCAAGCCTCACATTAGCTTTAGTCTCTTGGGTTCTGTACTTGCTCAGTGTCTATGTAACTAACTCAGACTCGTGCTCTGGGGTTGCATTACCTGCCTTTTCAAATCCTAACCAGGACATCTAACAGTGCCTATGTATCAAAGGCTTCTCAGTAAGTTCCAAGACAATTATATGCTCCTCAGCAATTGTATGCTGCCCCATCCCTGGAGGTGCTCAAGGCCAGGCTGGATGAGGCTTTGCGCAACCTGGTCTAGCGTAAGGTGTCCCTGCCCATGGCAGGGAGGGTGGAACTGGATGAGCTTTAAGGTCCCTTCCAACCAAAACTATTCTGTGATTCTATGATTCTAGACTCTCCTCAAGACTTTACTAAGGTCTGAGACTAGATTGGTCCAAATTCTTCACATAAATGGGCGAGAAGGGCTTCACCTAAAGTTGTAAGAACACTTCCTGAGTCATTATGTAGTTCTTGCTAAGTGCTACAGTGTTAGAAAAAAAGTATTTTTAAAAAACAGCTATGGGCTTTTTGGAAAGAAACGTTAGAGCTTTCTGTAGAATCAAGCATTGAACAGTCTCCTTCAGATTCAGAAGTTTTCATTCAGTTCTTCCTGTACAACAGTTGTTACTAACCATAGAGCGATGGTGTGATAATGTTTCAGGTACAGCAGGAACCAGTAATACTAACATCATAAAGATCATTAGTTTATTTGACACTCTAACCAAGCTGTTTTCACTGGTAACTCTTGATATAGATTAAGGTGAGCACTCTCACTAATGAAGGTCAATTCTGAAACTAGGTATATCAGATTAAAGTTTAAAACTATATTCATGTTTAGGAAGAAAAAGAGTCAGCATTTTCAAATAAAAAGCTGGAAATGGAGTGAGGAATCTGGAGAAGAAAGAGTACATAGCAACTGTCTCACTGACAGGAAGATTAAAAAAGATATTGAGACAAAGATGTGAGTGTCTTATGCTTTCTCAAAGCATGACCATCAATTCTTAGTAAAGCTGCTTAGCATCCTGCACTGGTATAAGCAGTATGGCACTTCAAATCAGCAAAGTGTTTTTATAAAGCTTCATTTACAAGGCCATTTTAAGATGCAACTTTGTCGTTCAGGTAAGGCCTAGGTGGCACAGTCTAAAAAACAAATCAGGAGATGGAAACTTAATTCATTATGCCTTTATGTTCTAAAGCATATCACCTGAACAAGAATTAAGCATATCACCTGAACAAGAATTAACTAGTACAGCAACTATTTAGTATAGCACTATTTAGTACAGCAACTATTTAGTAAGGCAGTATTTACCTTGCTCAGAGGAGAAGGAGCCCCAGATCTAGGGGAAAAAATGGGGGTTTTGTGATAAGTACATTTCTGGAAACTGTGTTTCTGGTCATCACAACACATGCAAAAAGACCTAAAATGAAACATCACAGCTATCTCGATCTCTACAACTGCATGCCCTCCCCTTTTTCAAACTTCTATGTGTCACTTTAGAGACGTAATGCAAATTGTTACTTCAAAGCATAAATTAATCTTTTTAGCTAATTAGTATCACAGGATTATTCTGCCTTTTAAATAAGCTCTACAGAATGGAGGAAAGGCAAAGTTGCATGCAAATGTCTTGCTTTAGGGCATACAGAAGCCAGCAGGAAATAATTATTGGGGCAAAACACAGCCATATTATAAAATCCTACAAGGGTAGCAAAGTAAGACCAATAGGAAAGCAGTTATCTAATACTAGTCTTCTGAGAACGTATAAGCCAATTTCCAAAGTCTACCATTCTTTTAAAGAAAGTCAGGGTCACTTTAAAATGATATTTAAAAGTATGGAAAAAATTAGTTGTGAAGTCCCAAGCTGAAGATTCTCCCACATGAAAGAAAAATCACACCAATGTTAATCTATACAGCCTTAATCATAAGTTAGAACATATGCCAGTGCATTTGTTTACTTTCATTATTATGGGGTATGAAAATACTGCTACTTATTTTTAGAGCTGCTTTGATCTAAGAGATGAAAAATTACAATGACACTGATAATGAAAAGAGGAGTTGAACCTGAACCAGTACTGAACTAGCATCCATCCTAATAGGTTAAATCAATTGAGTAAATCCTAGGAGCTGTAGAACTGATTAGAAGATCTGGAGTTGAGACAGAAGTGACTACAAGTAACATAGTAGCTACGTACAAAAGCAAGCGACAGTTTAGATACAATTTAAAGAAGATATCTGTTTCTAATTGTTGAAGACACCTTAAAAAACAAACAAACATAGCAAACAGAACCATAACCACATCTGCATGCAAGTGATATGTAAACATATGTACTTACCCTTCACTAAATTGCAAGGGAAGCAACAGCAAAAGAGAAAACACAATTTTAGCTTAATCCTTCCTAGAGTTAGCCATGACAAGTATCTAGTAAGAAGATGCAAAGCCATTAGAAAACAAATCATTTTTGACAATAAAAGCCTTAGCAGTAGGGAAAAATAGTTCTTTCCAGGACTGCTCCATAGTTAATTTTACTTTGTCAGGAAAGTGTCCGCTTGTTCAGTGTCTCTCCCACACCCCAGTAAGATAAACAGTTGCTATTAAGATAATTTTGCAAGGGAAAGGAAAAGCATAGTCACCACAGCTTATTTTCCAACTAAGTGACTAAAAGAGATTGGGGGAGGCAAACCTAAATATCATCTAGTCTCTAATTTTTACTGTTTTGCCTTGCTGCCCTTCTCAAAACATATACCTACTTGTTGCCAGGTTTTTTTCCTTCCAGGGAGTTTAGGTGTTGCTCAAGGGTCTCCATAAGACTGCTAGGAGCCTTGAAAGCAAAGAGAAAGATAAACTTCTAAACATGTTAAATTGACCTAACAGTGCTAGAAACCTAGCACAAAAGTCCCTTAAATCCACCATGTGCACACTCATGCTGTTACCTTATTTGCAACACTGAAAATAATGTATTTCCATGCTAGAAGTATTCAGGCAAAGACAGCTTTTGAAAGATAATACTGTGTTCAAATTTGCAGAGAGAGAACATTTACCTCTACTAAACAGAGCCTGAAACTTACACCCAGGATGTGTTCATCATGCTTTGAGTCAGTTTTAGACATTGACAACAGCATAGGCATCCACAGAGTCAATTTTAATAGTAATTCAAGGTCATCTTTTTCAAGGTTCAAGGTCCAAGGTCATCTTTTTAGTTCTACTTTTAGCCAGATCTACAATATGTAATTTATGACCAAAGGGTTGCATAATATTTGTATATCTAATCAAAGCTAACTAAAAGTCTGTTCCAATGCCCATGAAAGCAGTTACCTATGATTCAAGACTCCCCAAAATCACAATTCCACCTTTTAGCTAAGTCTTCTCAAAACTATGCAGAAGTTACTAAGCTCAACAGGTAATTCAAAATTCAGAAAGATTACCATTTTAGATATTTACAAACATAAGCTTTTTCAAGCCTCCCTAATCTTAGGTTTAATTTTAAGAAACCTTTTGTTGGCAATACCCCCAGGCATGCACTTGCTGTTACAATGGTAGTTAAGAAAAGTAGTCAAATACAAATGACAGTGTGCTTAGCTACTTCAGTATAAAAATAGTGTCCAGATAAGTAGAATCCTACAAGATCAACAAGCAAGGAGGAAACCCTTGAGAGATACAGTAGCATGTAATAGTAAGGTATTTCATCAGGGTTACCGTTTCATCATTGGTACAGTCTTTAAAAGGGGATTTCTCTTTACCAGTGTCTTTCAGATCAACCAGAATTCCTGACAGCAATACCTATAGTGTTTTTCATAAATACTGTCTTTAATTTCAGTATATATACACTCATCAAAAAAAGTTAGTTTGCCATGCTTGAAAACAGACTTTCCACTGCCCATATATACATTACCCTAAAAACAGTTTTCTGGCTTCAGTATGCTTAGTATCTTATAGTAGTAATGCACAGCTATGTGTACTTATAGCATCTGCATATTAATTTTGACATTAAACTGAGCAGTAAGGTAAGATTCCTGCATGTGTTAAGTGCTCAAAAAATCCTTAACTGATGGCTTGAATTTAAATATGTACCATGTACATACACAAAGCAGAAACATATTAACCGTTACTGCTATTTCATAAGCATGTTTATTCATTTTTAAATAGTGAAAGCACAAGAAAGATTTTGGCTAAAAACAAATGACTTTGTTCATTTTTTTCTTGCTGCTGAAGAATACTTAGTAATAAGTGTCTCCTTCGCTGAAGAACAGATTCAGACTTCCATGTATTCAAAAAGGCTACAGCATAAGAAAGAAGTTGTGTCTAGGTAAGCATGTAAACAGAAAGCTGTGTTTCAAAAAATTAAAAAAAAAATCCCACAATTATTTCCTCTAATGAACTGCAGCTCTACACAATTTAATTATCCTTCAAATGCATTATTCACAGGTTTCTGAAAACACAACAAGAAAACATGAAACTCATCCGGGAAGCAGAATTCACAGAAGCAGCTTTAGAAAATTTCTAACCAGATGCAACACTTTGGAAATTAAATATCATCTGGTATCCAATTTGTGACTCTGAACATTGCTTAATTTCTTCTAGATACTGCGTCTGTTAGATTAATCTATTGCCCTGCATCATGGGGGAACCATAGATATGGGTTCTCCACTAGCTATTTGGGGTAAGACTGACATGCTTGAAGATTTGCTAATAACTGTAAATGAGCCAATCTCCCTAGCTGCCAAGATGCCTCCTCAGCTTCCAAAACCTTGTAGCCAAACCAGAAAGTTCAAAGATGACAGCTATCAACTTCTATTTCAGTACTGTGACTGCTTGCTTGGATTTAAATAGATGCACACACATCAAATGTCAACACAGACAGCTTCTTGTGGAATAATACTGACTATTGAGTTCTGACTATTGAGTACTGACTATTGAGTTGAATAATACCGACTTTGAGTTCTATTGCTTATATTAGGAATTTAGGTATAACACTGATATTTTAGCTTTGTTACCCGAAATTATTATTACATATAATTATATATTAGAATCATAGAATCATAGAATCATAGAATCATAGAATATCCTGAGTTGGAAGGGACCCTTAAGGATCATCAAGTCCAACTCTTGATACCGCACAGGTATTAGATGTTAGTTGAAATTCATCTTTATTTATTTCTCACTGAAATACATTGCCTAGATCTTGTTCACAATCTAGAGAATGCTGCATATTAGCCTCAGCAAGTAAGTCCCAAACAGCAGCCTGTGGGAGAACAGTTATACTGGCCTATTTGAGATTTAGGTTTGCTATCAAATATCACATGTGACGGTTGAGTTGAGGTTGGACTAGATGATCTTAGAGGTCTTTTCCTAGAGAACCCATTAGGTACAAAGTTGGCTGAACATCCTACTTCAGTTACTTCAGAACAGAGTATGGTATTCCATACACTACTACAATTCTGTTTCCTCAGCCAAATAGTGTGAGCAGAATTTATGGATTTCAGATGCTACAGGGCTATAAACATTAACAGTCTCCATCTTCACAACATGTCTGAGTTTCAGACTTATTATCTGGCTCTTCTAACCAAGAGAACCAACACTCTGATGTTGATTTATACCAGGTTTTCAAGAGGCTTTACAAAAACTTCATAGTCATAGGTTATTATCACTTAAGATTTACAACTGCTAAACTGCTTTGGGTTGCTCTTCTGCTCCAACTGCTTTGGGTTGCTCTTCTGTTCCTATTTGATTGGCATTGAAACTGCCACAAGTCCCAAGTCTTCTGTATGAATTCTCTCCTCCAAGTAAATATCCTTTTGATATTAAACACAGAGCCAAGCACTCAAGCCCGTTTGCAAAGGATTTTGTAAATGTGCCAGCACAATAGATTTTAAGCAACAGTAGCACCGGTGAATTTTGATGTTCAAGTTTTGTTACATACTGACACAGTTCAGCAATCAAATCATGGCTTCTGCATTTAAGCTTACAGTTTACTGTACCTAGACCAACACAGTAGTGCTACAACTGCTCTGAATTTCATCTCCGGTCCAAGATAGTGTCAGCGTGAGATTATGATACAAGTCACAACATAATCTCTATGCAGTCTGTTGTCAAAGACTAAATTGCCCTACAGGCAGTGAGAGTCTGTCCTTTAGCAAGGAAAGAGCAACACAGTGCACCCTCCAGCTGCAGGCTGGAAGCCATCATGAAAGACATTAATCTAGTTATATTGGTCTTCATAAAGAGCTTCTGGCAGTTCTTGTCTTATTTACAAATTGGGAGGGCTTTAAAACATTCTGCGGCGTGATTTTCTACAAACATTTAGACTCCTGGTATACTTATTAATTTATTACACAGATCCAAAAAGACTATAAGAGAGGCTTGAGGCTTACCTGTGTAAGATCAGGGATATCACCTTTGTCAATTCCAACTTGCTGTGGATTTTTAAGAAAGGAGGTAAAATGTAAGCACATTGTTCCATGGCAGCAGGCATTAATTTTGACCACAACAGTGGCACACTCATCAACCTATAATGTGTTTTGTCTTTAGAAAAAGACTACAAAGTTAGCATGTGCAGATGCCCACATCTTTCCAGTAGCTATTCCATTACCTTCAACAACTTGCAGCAGTCTCTCTCTTCCACCTTGGTAAAGTTCATACTCCCTACTGCAAATCAGGCAGGGCTTTCTGGACACGTACTCTTGTCTCAGAGGGCAGCAGCAGTGAACTGCCAAACATGTATTACTCAAAAGATACCTGACTATCCTAACAAAGTTTTCCTCTGAAATTCTTCCAATGAGAAGGTCCTAGAAGACACCGCTTGCAAAATGTTAATGGTGTTTTTCCACCCTTTTCTCCTAGTGTTTCAAAGCAAGATGAGGTGTCAGTCTGCAGTCTCTTGTTAGTTGTCCTGTTGATTACATATGGCTTTTCAAAGTGCCTGTTGGTTTACCTTTTGCAGAAGAGCAAGCTCCACTGCAGCTACTAATCCTGAAATACAGGCAATATAATCCCCATACTGTAAAGCTGACCTACAGGTGCTTGAAGTACTTCTCAAAGATCTGAAGTCTTCATGCTACCACTCCCTCAACATTCACATCAGGCGTTACATGCCACTCAGTAGTCTAGCAGGCTCCTTCATAAATAATTAAATAAACTAACAAAGAAGCAAATATTTTATTCAACTCATTACTGCTGCCCTTTATAGTGAAGCATGAAACAAGGAAAATGTGCATCTTATGCCAAGGAGCCAACTACCACAAATGAGAACCCAGCAAAAGAGTTAACTAACCATGTAATATTTGTATTATCCACAGAAGAGAATGATAACTAGAATGAAAATCAGGAAATTTTCACATTGCAGTAACTTATAGTTGGCTGCAAAGGCTTAACAAGAAGACTTATAAAATTTTTATACTTATTCTTATGTTCATCCCTGCCCTAGAAACATAGATTATGCACTTCCATGAAATACTGCTGTGGTTGCAGTCATGTTATCCATTACATTACCAGGAAAGTTGAGGCTGGCTGCAC
Source organism: Anser anser (assembly GCF_964211835.1). Classification (NCBI taxonomy): domain Eukaryota; kingdom Metazoa; phylum Chordata; class Aves; order Anseriformes; family Anatidae; genus Anser; species Anser anser. The sequence goes on from NC_139722.1 coordinate 38,142,208, forward strand.
ATTAGAGACATATGGAAAGCCTACACAGGGCTTACTAGTCCAAGAAGAGCTGAATAAGCAGATCCAAGAATTTCTATGCTGCCTCACATTTATGTACAGTGAGTCAGTTGCTTAACAAGTGCAATTAATATTTTATATTGATGCTAAAATATTCACGAAATACTTAAGTGCCAGACTCCAGAAGACTGGAAGTCACTTACCTCTGCAACTTTAAGAAACTCTGATACTCTGGTCATTCGAGTAAGAAATCGTTTGTAGATTTCAAGAGCATCTTTACATTGTCCCTTTTTCATTTCAAAAAATTTCTCTAGAGAAATAATTTGGCAAATTTCAGTTAAGGTGTCTTACATTAGGTCTGTATTCATCAGCAACTCTAGTTTTCAGGAAAATCATATTTCAAGAATATTGCACTCCATTAACATTTCTCTCTCTACCTGGACACTGATCTAGTGGTATTCCTAGTCCTTAGTAGAATTCAGAAGTTGGACCTGCTGGGAAGCCTAAGAATTATATAGACTGGAAAACTGCACCTCAAGCAGCCACAACATTGTGTGAGAGGTAAACCAGGTTTTTAAAGACAAATAATAAATAGACAAAGTAGCTACCAACCTTAAAATTCAAAGTATTTAAAGATACTTAAACATATATTAATATATTTCCTCTCCCAAGTTGTCTTCATTCCACCATAGAACAGTACATTCTTCCACTCAAGTAATTCCCTTAAGTTGGTTAGTGTCTGTTAACAAGCACAACTGCTACGTATTTCAACCTGAACTTACACTTTAAGTAGCAGTAGACACTGAAATCTCAATTCAATTGTTATGCCCAACGCATTTGTATCTGCTCCATCAGCTTTCCATGTCTATAGTTTCAGTTAAAATACCTGGGACTTACTTTTATGAAGTATCATTATGAAATAACATTACAAGGATACAAGACCAGCGTTTGAGCTTCAGGAACATCTGTTTGCCTTTTCAGTCTTTGTAACAGTCTCATTTTCCTCCTTTTCTAGTTGCAGCCAGACTTTTAGGACAGTCATGATGGCCAAGTAATCTGAGTTTCTATCTTTATAGACCAGCTGAAGTGCTCAAAGGTTTTAGTAGTTGAACCTTATTTTCTACAAGGTCAGTTCTATTTTCTGCAGTATAAGGCAACTCCTGATTTGGGGATTCATAACAAAGCCACCTGCGGAGACTGCTTAAGTCGTGTTATGTTATTGATCACACCTAGTTTTCTGAGCTTCAGAACATGCTTGCAGCCTTGCACAGGCTTTGCAGGTTGACTGCAAGTAAGTTTCTGAGGTAAGACCCAGCTTTGGCCATCATCCTTTCAGATAGATCAGTAAAGTTATTCAGGAGCATATTACTTCATATAAGACTACTACATAGCGTATTTAACAGAAAGATGAATCTGGACATTTTTAAAGAAATCAAATAGCAAAAGCTGCTTTGCTAACCTTGTTGGACATATTATGCAGGTTCACACAGCACTGTACGTTTCTTTAAGCACAGTGCTTAGTGATCAGTGTCTTTAAACCATACAGTTTTAAGAACATATGAAAATCCAGCCTCAGATGAACACTAGTGTATGAGGTTATGGCTTAAAGTCTTCTCTCACTTCTCACTTCAGAATAGAATAGTCAAGAATAATGTATTGTTTAAATGAAAGTTACACATACACACCACAAAGAAGAAGAAGAAAAAAAAAAGTGAAGCAGATCTGAAACTCCCTTTTCACTTGCTCATGGTATGTGAAATATAGACACTGGTTTACTTACCTAATAAGTTAATAACCCCATCATTGTAGCAAGCAAAAAGTTTGATAAGATCTTTAAACAGAAGCATGAATGCAGCATTTATGACACCATTTGTCAGTTCATTTGGATGAACCTACAAATAAAATACCAATTAGTTACAACAAATTTATTGAATGCAATCAGCAGTTTTACTTTATACCAGATATCTGGTGCTGTTATTGATGGAATCAAGTACTGAATACAAATTTTCACACACACAAAAAAAATAAGCAAAGGTTGCTTCTGTTTCAGTTAGGAGATGACAGTTTGGTTTTTTATTTCCCACTACTCCAGAACAAACCACTACAGCAGAAGAGTATCCCCAACAACAGTAAACGTCTTACAACTTCTTCACAAAGAGGTGGAAGGCGAGGACACTTAACAAAGCCTTAATGAAACTGGACAAAAGGAGTGAGTTCATAGCATTGTTTAAAAAAGCCTCAGTGGTCTAGTAGGTAATACAGTTAGGTTAATGGAGTCAAGACTCTTCCAGTTCTCATGTTAACTTGGGCAGAAAATTGCTTGTTTATTAAAAGATCTCTTTTGTTTAAAAAAAAATAAAAAAAAAGAAAACTACAGAAAAAAAGTCTTCCAAGACCACTATCACAATTCCTAAGTCATTTAAGTAACAAAAACACATTAGCCAAACTGTGTGCTTCTAAGGCTTTCCTCTGAAAGCTGAAGTGGGCCCTAGACATCTAGGAATGTGTCCTTCCACCCACCAAGAACAGAAAAAAATTCAAGATCCATTCTTCAAAGATCTCTCTGCAATGTTACTCTGTACTTTCAACTGATTCCTCTTTTTATTCATAAAGCAGATAAATAATCCCACCAACATTAATAGCATTATAAATAAATTGAAGACATTTATTTCTATGAAAAGACTAGATTAAAGTTTAGTCAGTTCACTTAGAGCTGAAAACCAGGTGAAAGTTTTAAGGAAGCAAAATACTACATGAGGTGTTTAAATGGCCTCCCCTTAAAAAGAAGCTGGTTACCAAAAGACAGAAAAAAAAGTTTCTTTAACCTCATTTTTCCCCTCTCTGATGCAAAAGATGCATCACTCCATTCTCTGAGTCAACATTCCTCAACAGCCCTCATTTCCCATTCTGTTACCCTACAAGAAAATCCACATTTGCTCATTTCATACATACAGAAAAGTGCCATCTTTCACTGCACTATATCTCAGTGAGACACCAAAAAGTGGACTTTTTTCCAAATAACGGGAAGATCTGTAAAGCATTACCTATAAGGTGAAATATGTTATTTACAGTGCAGCACTTTAAATCACTGATTAGTGTTAATGCTGGGTCAGCTTCAATACGTACATCGAATTCAAGTAATGCATCAATTTGTTCCTGTAGTATTGGCATACTCTTCAGTAGCTTTTCAGGAGCCATTGTCCTCATTACCCCATCAGCTCTGCAAGAGGGAATACAGGTCAGAAGCCATTGCATTCTCTCTCTCCCTCCCCCCAAACTGATTTACTATCTAAATTTAAGCTTAACCCATTTCAAATAGTTGGAGCACTGCCTGATTCTCCTGCCTCCCTCAATATCACAAGAGCTGGCATGGAAAGCACTTCATCCAGCCACCACCCCTGACAGCAGGTGAAGAAGAGTTTTTATGTTAGAGTGATGAATGTGAGAGCTTGATCTTTTTGTGTAAAGTAGACACTGAGAGTTTGAAAAACTTGACAAGAAATACTGTTGCAGAAGTGCTTAGAGTCTTTGTGCATTAGCTTTGTTATGAATAACTAATGACAACTCATTACTGAGAGTATTTTTTAATGACATGTCTATGGTCACTGAAGACAAAAAAAATCTCTATAGATTGTGGGTGGTTTTCTTTTTTCCCATAAAGTGCCACAATATATGCATGTCAGTATCTTAAATCAGGGCAACCTTTGCTAAGAGCTTCTTACCATAGGACACTTTCCTCTGTGTTCGTGAGTACTAATTAATTCCATTATTTCTTCATAATGCTATCACTGACTTTGAACTGCCTTAGCAGTCCTGACCTTTTATTCCAATGGGATCATCTAGTAGTCATGGACATGTAACATTTCTTATTTGCAGCCCACAGAAGTTTTCATGTTTTCATGTATAACCATTTTTGTCTCTGAATATCACAAACCCACTCAACAGTCATCATGTGTGGACCCATTCTGGCCACTGACAGGTACGGTGTCTCCTCTCCAGGAAGGCGTACCACCATTTATACTTATTTTACATTATACTCTAAGGCACCTTATTTTGAGAACCGGAAATAATATGTACAGAAGGGCTTTGCAGCAACATGTTACAAGGCGGAAATTGAAGGAAGCTGAGCAACCCAAACTTACACATGGTGAAGGCACCGTGTGACAAAGGGAACCTAAGATGTTAGGACAACTGTGCTCTGCTGGATCAAAGCCTGCCTGGAATATCAATCCAACTAGCTACCAGCTTTATGTCAAAAACTTATATGTGATTCACATTCCAAACAGATTCAAAAGATTACTCTGGTTCCCGTTACTGGAATAGCATCCAGCTACACTACAAAGCTGTTACAGTAGGCCCTATACTGTCTAGCAGTTTGAGACAGCCGGAGATGAAAACCTAGCATTGATGTCTCTGTTACCAGAATCCAAAGCAGAATACAAAGCTGCAGAACACACCAAAATTGCCAGAACGATCCCGTATGTAACTCATCATCAGAGGGGACAACTTTAGTATGCAGTCACTATATAGCAACTACACCTTCAGTGGGTGTTAAGCCACTTACAGTATAGTTAGTGCTTCAAGAGATAATCAGTTGAAGTCAGTATAGTTATGCTATAGTTATAGTACAGTCGATACTACAGTATAGTTAATGCTTCAAGAGACAATCTAGTGCTATGGAAGACCCAGTTAAGAGACCAAAAAATGTTCTGACAAATACCAAGATGCTATTCTGAGCATGGTTAAAATTTTTCAGATTTTTTTTTTTAAACACAACCCTTGTGGCAAACAAAAACAGGAGTTTGTAGCCCTGTTCTGTTCAGTTTATAACCGTTTGCTAAGTTGCCTCCTAAGAACTTCAGGTGTTCACTTGATTTTCCTTCATAATTAGACATCTTTCTTATGGAAAGCATCTGGAGTGATGAAACATCCAAAATATAGATTCACAGCATTTCCTTTCCCAAATTCTAAAACACAGTTTCCCTGCAGCACAATTCATTAAGAGTCAGATTTAATACCTAGCACTAAAAGCTCCCAGTTCTTCAAGGCACCTTAATTTGGTCTTCAATATTTGGCTTAGTACCCACAGTCTTTCCTCTTCACCTTGTGTAATTTTAACCAATTATAAATACCTAAGAAATCCAACCATTTTGGTGTTTCATTGTGGCTAAAAAAAAAGAACTTAAGTCATTAAGAAAATAAAATTAAGCATAATGCCATAAATAGGGTTTTTATGTGTCTGGCAACCCGACCAGTTTGCATATCTAAACTTTGCTTACCCTTTTTTCACTCTTGCAAAGTCAAATGCCATTTGTCTGTAGGAAAACGCTTTTTCATTCAAGTATCTGCTATATCGCCTTATAAAGGTGGACATGTCATAACCTGCAAACAAACAAACAAACAAACAAACAAAATAGGTACATTTTACATTTAATTTATATGCTTGTTTGGAGGTTCTTTAGTAAACAGTAACATACAGTCAGCATACCCTACAATATACAACTCCACATACAGAACTGGCATCAGAAGACATCTTACTGCCTCTGAAGAAAACACAGTAGTGCAGCATCGAAACAATCTACTACTGCTCTCTACTGCTCTCATACATCAACAGATGTATGCAATGCACCAATGGCAGGGTTCCTGTGGAAACCTACTAGTGGCTACTACAGAGTTATGTGGTAACATGGCTTGATGGTGAAATTAGTTACCCCCTTCTGTAAGCATGAAAAATGCCAATTTAACAGAAAGATTATACTTAACTGGTATATGGCTTCTATGATTGATTTCAAATTACAACTCCCATTTTTCTACATACATCAGTCCTGCCAGTTCTTACATGGACCCTCAAAATTCCCCCAACTAGATTTACTAGAAGAAAGAAATTATGTCTGCATTCACAGATATTAGTGAAGTTGTTACACCAGAGATGTTCAAGGCACATGATATTGGGCAAGCAGCCTCAAACTTCAATAGCCTTGAAGTCTATAAAATTTCTGAACAGTTAGAATTACACTCTGTTTTTTCATTCAATGTTTCTTCTTCTAAGTTACTGAAATGTATGCAGAAGGTAACTGATTATCCTCTTTGGTATGGGTCCTTTTTTACTACTTTCCTTAAAATCCACATCCCTCAACTTAGTCATCAACCGTATTTTTCCTTAATATCTCTCTATGTTAAGCATCTCTGTCAGCTCAGGCTTATTACTACCATTTTCTGATGATTCATTATCTATGACACTGGTGTGTTATCTACAAAACTCTAATGTAAGTTTAGAGAGATCAGCAAAGTACACAAAAGCATGCATTGAACAGAATTCACATTTGCCAAATACCAGTATTGTTGAACATGCAAATCATGTTTTGCTTGGAGAAACAGAGGTTTAATACTATGGGGGATTTGTTCCTGCCCTGTGTAACTATTTATAAAAGACACTTAAGTCTTTTTGTTTTCACATGCCTCCAACAAGAGACAAAGTAACATGGCATTACTTTATCTTGCCCATTATTATAGCATTGTACAAATATCCACCAACACCTGCTGCACTACAAATTTTCTCTCTTCTCTAGTAGAGCTGCCATAAAACAAGTTTTTCCTCCTTCAAATCAAGGAACAAGAAGATTTCACTAATACACCTTTCATTTTGCAGGAACTGAGAAACATTGTTGTGAAAGTATCCAGGAATTCCCATTTAACTTGAGATCCTGTATTAAGTACTTATAAAAATGTGCTACTGAATCATTTTTATATTATTAACTTCTTATGAATGGAGAATCAAATTAACAATAGTATCTTATTTAGGATCTTACTAAGGTAATAGGCATGAGTAGGCTTACCATGAGATCCACTTTTGTCCAGAAAATTGCTGAGGTTGAACAATGTGTTTCTAGATGCCAGATACTGAATGAATCTCTGCAACACAAAGTTATTTCTTATCACAGGCTATATCTGAAGATTTTGTACCTCCTAGCAAGAAGACTACTAGTCTAGCTCTAGTATACACACATGAAAACCCAGATTTTTTTTCACAGCCTACTATACTTTCCTCAAAACATTTTTCATCCATTCAGATTAATTATGTTTAGCATGAATCTCTTCTAAATATCCTAATGCATACTTAAAAACAAATTCTGTACAAAATATTGATCAGAAGGAAGGAGCGGTAAGAACTGCTAATTCTTAGAGAGATTTGAGAAAGCATGAGATTTATTTGCTTACAAAGCAGCATATCCAGGCAAGTCCCAGACTTATTGATCCGTCAGCCTTAGGCCTTCAGCTTAGCAGAAACCAATTTTAATAACTAGTAGGCCCCACATTGAGTATCAGGACTAAGACTGAAATGATCATGGAAAACAAATCAAAGTGTTGGCCCAAAGTTGGAACATAAAAAGAGGACAGGAGGAAAAAGCTTACGCTGCAGCATCAGAGAAGTTCATTGCAAGAAAATACTTTATATATTGCCAGGGAGGAATTGTTTTACAGTCATACTAAAGCACTATGATAGTACACATATCCTCAAACAATGATTTTGACTCTTTAGGTCATTAATATCATAACCAATCATCATGCACATTCAATGCACAGAGTGAGATGGGCCATCAAGGATGCTAAAACTGTCGGAGCTTCTTTTTAGATTTTGTTCATCATTGATAGAAGTCCCAGGTAGTCTTTAATCCTGCATCATTCTGTCTTCAGATAGTCCATAAATTCTGTGACCATATTAAGAGGCTGCTGCTTGCTCTTAACGGTATAGATAATATAGACAAAGATACAGATAATCAGCATGATGGTAAAGGTAAGTTTGGAAGTTTGTTTCTCATAAATAATAATTCTTGACTTTTTTTTTTTTCTCAGGTCCTTACTGGTTCAGAGAGATGCCTTTGTACTACAAACATTTTCAGCTTTATGCTTACCTCATTGCCATGAACCATTAGATGATGTGTGGTAACTAAGGCTTTGAATACAACCACCCAGCTACTATTTGTTGCTCGCTCAAAAAGTGTATCAGCCATCTGAGGAATATTCACATTTGTTTCATTAGTTGCTTGGATCAAGTCTGTAGGAGAGACAAAAGGAAGGTGTTAGGTGCTACAAACAAGACAAAAAAGTTTGCAGCATGCCCAACCTCTCAGCCTACCTGGCTGCAGGTCATAGTTGTGAAAAATAGCAAGTTCAGCACTTAAACTCTACATTTAAAATATATATTATTTATATCTTTGAGGTTATAGCAGTGCATCCTGACAATAACACTGATCTCTCCTAACCAACAATACTAGCTTTCCAACAATTCTTTCCTGAGCTATGCCGCAACCCTTCTCCATCTTCACCCCAGGTGACTGTAGAGTACACGATGCCATGTGACTACTGCTTGTGGGTTTTCAAGTTAATTGTGACAGTTCATTGTCTCTGGATTAGATTAATAAGTATTATCAAATTCTCCATTTACAGACAGTACAGCAAGCCCACTAAGCCCAGTCACATCAGCAAAAAGATGTATCACCAGAAACTGAAACTCTAGCCATCTCAGAAGTTAGAGTTTCATCAGCATGCTACAGCACACCTCCTAGAGTCTTTACAGACCTAGAGAGCAGAAGAGTGCATTCAGGCATGCATTAATACCTCTTCAACTTTAGGAAAGAAAGCAAAGATAGATATTGGCTTCTACTGAAGCATGAGTCCTGAAATTAAGATAAATACTTAATCAAAAGTAGTAGAGCCACTAGCATCTCTATCCCACCTCTATTGAAAGGATCATCAATTTATTACACCTGTTACATACAGATACTTGCTAGGTATCTGGCAATGACTTTCTACAAACTATTACCTAGATTTTGTGATGCAGTTGGAAACTGCATACCACAACTGCATGACTAAAACCTCTGTGATACCATACACAGCCCTGACTTCATGCAACACAAACAGCACAAAACAAAGACCTAATTGTAGAGCTGAAACTTAACCTTTGAAGACCTAAGTAAGAGAAGTTAAAAATTAAAAAGTTCAACTCCTAGACTAATCGGTATCTCCATTACTAATGAAAATGGTCATCTTTTACTTTTTCCTGAGTAACCATTGTTAATAATCTTCCACATATTTCTCCCTTCCCTGCCCCCGACTAGAAATGTTCATTTCACTATTCAAGTCATTCAGTGACAACAGATTTTCTACCCTAGAGGTAAACATGCTATTCTGCGACTGATCCTTGCACATCTCAACTACGTGCACCTGATGCAAACACTACAGTAGTTCAGTTCACCAGGTCAGTAGGGTTTCCACTTGCTTTCCCTCCCCAGCACAACCTTATATAACAGAGGACATTAATGCTGCTAAGAGCAGAACGCCAAGGTTCAGGCTGCTGTGAAACTGCTGAAACTGCTTCTGCAGGGCAAGAAAAGTCCAGAGGACATTTCAGCCAAAACAGACTGAGTTGCGTCAGCTTCTGAGAACCACCTTGCGTGATCCGATACCCACTCTGCAGTACTAGAAGCATTCAGAAGTTTAGTAATTTTTCTTGAAGCTTTGGCAAATGATTTTTTTTTTAACTTCTGTTGAACAGACTCCTTTAGATAGAAGAAATCTATAGCTCAGTCAGAAGCCTAGGAAAACCATAGTACTTGTGTTTAAAATTGTCTTTTTGAATGGGCATAAAAGTTGCAAGTTGTCTTCAGTTCCCTGTCAGTGGAATAACTTGTTTACAGCTACAGAGAAACCAAGTTTAATTTTTAAGTGTTTCTTAATTTTTTGGAGTTTTTTGGTTTTTTTTGGAACACCTTCTGAAATGCATGGTTAACTTCTGTAGTCTCAGCAATACTACCCTTGAAGGAAGCAGTTCTGCAGACTAAGTATTGCAGTAGTAAAGTCATACTATTGAATGACAGCAGCTCAAGCTCACAGAGCTCTAACAATTCTCCTTGATCTTGCTGCAAAAACAGGCAAATAATCTTTTATTCTGCAATGCCGATTAATGAATTATAGAAGACTTTGATCAGTAACAGCCTAGAAACAAGCCACAAGCAGCTTGCTTGTTCTTTACCACACTCAGAGGTTTTGCTTCAGACAATAGCTTTTGTCCTTAGCGTAAGGGAAAAATGCATCAAATTTGCGAGCTCTCAGTCTCAAGTTGCAGTACATAGCTCACTACAGAAGAGAGGTGGTATAAGTTGTGTATTCTGTCTGTGGGTGTTAGATAATGAAACCTCAGATGAGTCCACCCACAGCAATGCTGGCATGGCAGGCTGGAACGCACGATTCATACACGCTGCTGCAGCACTGCTTCTAAAAGCACTCAGCCATTTCTGATCCGCTCTGAATCGCTGGAGGGTACAGCATCTGAGTCTGCAGCTCAAAATGTTTTAGGACATGAGTAATTATAGTATGCCGAGGAGGGAAGTATGATTAAATTTAAGTGTACTACTTTCAGTGAGCAAACGAAAAAAGAATTAAACCACACATGAATATTTTACTTGTCATCTGAAGGGGGAGGGGAAATAAATAAATGAGTAAGTTAGCTAGTTAATTCTGTTCAGTCATCATGCAGAGTTAAGGAATTCAGGTTTCCCAGTTTTCTTTCTACAACACTGCAAAGCCTTCTCTTAATTAGCAATTGTCAGTATCCGGAGCTATCCGGATGCTTGTCAAAGCATCGCTAAACTTACTGAATTCTGAGCAGAGTTTGTATGGTGGCTAAATGGAATTTTAAGATAAGAGTCAGCAAAATTAACTTGTTTTCAATGTGACAGTGAAGAATAGATATGAGGAAAAAGAAAACAAAAAAATCTAGAAACTACATTTTCATAAGATATGCTTATTCAGACATTTACTGTCAGCACACAATCTTAGTTTTCAAAGCGGCAATAAAGTTCAGAGTCTTCTAAGCAAGTCACAGGTGGGCTTGTTAATATGAAAGAGGTAATAATAAAAACTACTGGATGAAGAACAGCCCATTGGCAGCCCTATTAAACAGTTTTGCAAAGTTGATTCTGGTTGGGATACACAGAAGTAGGATGAATGAGGATTAAAGGCAACTTCCTGATGAAGTTTCTACTACTGCAAACATCCATAACGAGTACACTGACAGCTAATAACCAAACCCAGAAACTGAGTTTGGATACAAGTTGCAGACAGAGTAAGAGTCTGGGAATTCTACAGCAATAGCAGCAAGTGCTTTCAGTGCTACTTTCAAACAAGTGTAGTTGTTGGAGAGTAAAGACCTATACCTTTCCCTTGAATTAATTTGTTTACTGCAGGAATAAGTTTTGCCAAATTTTTGGTACAAATTGCCAAATCAAGGTACATGACTTCTTCTTTTCACATCTTATTAGCTGATATTTTGAACACTCAGTCCAAAGATCCTTGTTTAAATTATATGTGTAATTTGGACTTTCAGATGAAAAACTGATGTGCAACAGAAGAGAAAAAAAAAGAAAAAAAAAAGGATGTCAGTTCTTTGACAATAACTTAAATTTGAACAGCAGCCTTTAAACTCCTTGACTAGCCAACTTTTTAACCCAGTCTTGAGATATCTGCAGTTTAATCAGGGAAGAGAAGTAAGGCTAGAGCATGACTAACACCTTCATTAATAACAAGACAAGTCTATCAACTTGAGGAAGATAGGGAGAATTCACTGAGAAAGATGCACTGAGACAGGCTTCGCTTTCCCGTTTCTCTCCCCCATCCCAGAGAGGGAGGGGGGAGGGTGAGCGAACGGCTGTGTGGTGTTTAGCTGCCAGCCGGGTTAAACCACAACAGAAGTTAAGACAACTTAGCTCCTCATGATCTTTGAAAGATATGGCTAGTTTTGGTGTTTGTTAAGTTTTTTGGGGAGAAAAAAGAGAATAACAAAAAGTTTCACTGTCTTCAGAATTTCAGACTGTAGCCTCATTAAAAACTACTCCCTCATTTTAATGTTTTGGTTTGTTATGTTGTTGTTGGAATGAGAGAGAATCTACAACACCTTAAAAGACCTTCTTCATTCCTTTACATTTTCAGATTTTATTCTGAATCTCCGATTTTTATTTTATTTATTTTTTCTTTTTAACTTTCAATTCTTTAATAGACAGACTTGGGATTTCCCAGTTCTAAGTAAATTATTCAGAATTTACATTCCAGTATATAGTGAAATAGCAGTGTAGCACAAGAACTCTGTTCAGGGGGATGTTGGTGCCAGCATAGCAAGAGCTAACAATTCCAGGTTGAATTAACATGCGAGCTGCCTCAACATCTGAGCTGTGTCACACATTCAGTTCCTAAATTTTGCTGAATCTCTCTGACAGTAACCCTACCCCTCTCCCCCCCAACCTTTCTTACCATTCCATTGAACACTACAGTAGTCTTCAGAAGTAATTTTTCTTGCTTATAAGAATTTGAACACATTGAACCTACAGAAAAGGAAATGAAGGACTATTCCAAATCTGGGCTAGTCAAGAATGGAAAGAAGTGTCTTAAAGTAAAAGTTTAAAAGCCTCAACAAAAAAGCTAAGTGGCCAAGTAACAGTGGAAGTCCTCCCTTGCAAGACATTAAACCGTATCAGGAAGATACTACACTGTTGTGCTAACCAACGCAAGAGCTGAACTTCCCGGTCTACAGAAGGCTGGCCACAAAACAGCACTGAAAAGCAGAACAAATTTATTGGCTTCTGTTTCTCCAGAAATTGCTCATGAGAACTTGAGATGATTTTAATATTATTAGCTCCGACTATCAAGCAATTCCAAAAATGAGAGTCAGAAAGTTATCTCTGGGCATAAAGTTTAGCATCTACTACTCTTTTCACCCCCAGCTTGCTCTATCTCCAAACATACAACATAATATGACCCTGTGAAGAACTGCAACTCATGCTGTCTCCTCCTTCCTCTTCAGAAGTCTGCCTCAAGAGTTAAGCGCATCTCACCTTCAACCCAGCAGCATTATTGAAGTCCATCATCTTCCAGAGATTGTCTACACTCTTTCATGCCTATGCCAACTCTATAAACCTAAATTTTCCACAAAACATGTGTTCTCCAGGCACTATAAAGACATTCCCTCTAATGCACATAGCCTATGTGACTACAAATACTTCAGGAGATTATGATGTCCTCTCTCCAGCCTTACCTCACAGACCTCCTTCCCTAACATACCACCACCCAAATTCATCCTTCACCAAGACAACTGTTATCCAATTTCTTTGTCTGCCTCCTCATAGGCATACTCATACTAGTCATAGTATTAAGAGTTTTGCATAAGAGAAACAGTTTTGTCTTCCCTATATGAAGAGTCTGCAGAGAGACAGAGTACAGAGTACCAGCAGACTTCTCTGAGACCTTCCTACAAATATTTCTCAAATTAAGAGTTTAATTAGCCTTAGAATCATCTTCTTATCCTATTATTCCTTTTCAAATACAGAAGAGCACCACTTTCTAAATCACCAAATCTTGATTTTGGAAACAAGACTGAAAAATCTACTGCCCATATACATTGCTGCATCTTATTCCAAGGCACTATCATACAGTCTGTACCCTTCCTTCCCCAGCATACCAAGCCTATAAGTTATCTGGAAAAAATCCACCCTAGCTCATTAACAGTATTAAAGCAGCTACATTGGATTTTTGTCCCTTTCAGTTCTCAATGATACATATATATATAGGGCTTTTCCTCCTGAGAGGTTCAGGTGCAATTCTCTTGGAAAGTGGAAATAGAAGCCAACTGCCAGGTAATTTTCTAATAGATCTGAAAGGATGTAACCCTAAGTTGCTTGGCTTCCCTAAGTACTAAAAATGGGGAAAAGGTGTGATAATACTGTGTTAAAAAATCTTGCAATAATCAACTTAATGTTCCATGAACTACAAATACTTTCTGTTTAAAAGAAAAAAAAAATCCAAAACTTATAGCTCCACTGACAGCAGAAGAATGCTTCACCTTTAGTGTTTATATTTGAATTACCTCCTTGAAGTTAATGCAATTGAAAGATGACATTCAGACCAGACTACAGCCACGGCAGCTTTGTCAAGTGACTTCACAGTGGGAATAGCCTTAATGATTAAGAATGGAATCTTTTTGCCTGTCCAAAGAAGTAAGAAGCTCACTCTTGAACCTTCCTTGTACAGAATTCACTTGCTTTGATTTACCAAAGAATTTGTCTCAGGCAAGAATGCAGGTTCAGCAAAGAAAGGGGAAGAGGAGAAATCTCCACTTTTATGTTCCCTTCCTGCCTTCCAGAACTCCTATTTCAGTGCTTCCCTTCACACAAATCCTGTCCACAACTAGTTCAACAGATACGTGTCTTTAGTAGAAAAATACAAGTAATGAGCAATTTTCCTTGTGTCAACAAGAAATACCAAGTTATTCTGGAGCTGAAAGTACCACTGCTCTGTTTTGCTGATTCACTACAAATAGCAGCTGAGCAACATATCGCCTTTGGATTTCTCGGACATTTCGGACATTTCTTGGACAACTCTCAACAGCTTAAGATATACAAAAATGCCACTTGTATTTGGTTGACACCAAATGATAAGGTTAGTTCATAAAAGCAATTGCTTTGGAGAAATGCCATTCTCCATCCTATCTTAATATAGCATCTTAGATGGGGAAAAAAACCAAACAAAACAAAAAGACACTACTACTATTAGAAGTAGAAAGCCTTTTATTAACTATTTTTTGCTAACTAACTTTTTGCATAAAAAATAACTTTTGTCCGTCATGGCAAGTTTCATACCTCATTCTACAAGCCAACTCCTTCATCAGTTCAAGCCTAGAAGCCTTAGCCAAAACACACATTCATTTACCACAGTACAACCACAGCACACATTCACAACCACAGCCCCATTGGTCTCTGTACTGCCCTATACAAAATCCACGGTCTTGTTGCATACACAAAAACAAGTTTTATCCGGATATATAGCTGCAAGATTATTTCTTAGAAGTATAGAATCTAATAAGGCCTAGTACAGTTACTGCTGTAACTGAATACCAGAATTCCAGCTGTGAATATCCTTCCATGAGGGTGAACAACACCTAACATTACCTGTTGGCTATATCAATTCGTTACTCTTATTATTTGGCTGTTTACTGAACTATCAATAACCACCAGCTGCAGCTTTTATCCGGAACAGCACAGCTACACTGGAAAAGGAAGGGTTCTGTGTTTGCCACAGTGGTATGGAGTCATTTACTGTAATCTCTGCTCTAGAGCATTTTCTAATTAGCCTTTACATGTTGTGCTGATCGTATACTCCAACCATATCTGGCAGAAAGTGGTAATCAATGGAGGCATGGTGCACGAGCTATTTGAGTTGCCATGCTGCCATCATTTTTATTCTGAGAAGAATAAACTCTCTTTAGTGCTTTCCACCCCCAAGAAGATCTACTTTCCTGAGAAAAACATTTGCTTTTAATAAACGTCTAGAAGCAAAATTTTCACTAGCCTATCAACCCTGCCCAGAACAGCAGTTTGTAATTCACTGCAAGTCTGAATTAGACTGAAGATATATTGGAAGCAGCCTGATGTTTTAGCTCCATTGCTTAGCTGTTACACACTGAATACATAGAAAAAAATGAGGGTGGGGTTGAGAATGTGCAAGCAACTTCAGTGGTATGTTAATTAGCTACTGCCTGCCTGATACAAACAGGTCAGCTGAGTAGGCAGCCCCAGTGGCTGACAGATCTAACTTCCAATAGCCAGATAGGGTGCCACACTTTTTCAGCTGCTTCAGCAGGGTTCTTTTAAGAGTCCAGATATTTTGTCAGTGGATGTCACAAGATGATATAACCTTCAGTATAGACAGCCTGAAAAATAACCAAACAAGACCGAAGTGCCTGTGCTCCATTGAGCTGGCAGGCACCAAATGCTGAGAATGGGCTGAAATTCTTAACTGTGAATAAAATGTGCACAGCTATGTAGACAGTCCCACTGAAAAAGTGGACATATCTACAGGAAAAGAATACCAAGTGTTATACAAACTTGTCCATGCAGTCAGTGCAACAGTATGACTTTATACTCTCCTTGAGGCATATTGAAGCATAGTTGCATTAGCAAGTACTTTATAATATGGGTGTAAACATTTCAATCCATTTTGTCCCTTATCTGTAAGGCAACTAATAAAAAGACAGTAAGAGTTCCTAAAAGCAGAAGGCTGCCTCATATGCAAATGCTGCATCTTAAAACAGGTTTTACAAAGCTGACTGACATCCTTTGGGGTTAGAAGGAGTACCCTCTCTGTGCTAAAAGAACAAATGCAACAGGATGAAACTAAACACGCAATTCCTTGATGATCATTTTCTTATAACACACAAGTTAAACACAAATCCTCTCCTTCTGCCAGCCAGACAGGGGAGTTTAAGTCTCAGAAATGTTGAGAAACAAACTAGCAGTAGACTTGACATTTCAACATAAACCTGCAACCTTTCACATACTGCAGATCTCTCAATGTTGCAAAAAATTCTGCTAATAAACTGAACGGAATATCCACCTGAGAGCTGGAAGATGCAGTTAGGACTACTAACTTTCAAAAGAAACTGACAGTAGTAAGTTGCTATCTAACAGCTCAAAGCCACCACTGCATCTGGAAGATGCATTTGCCACTGGCAGTGGAAATCTCGTATCAAGCTCCTGATGAGTGGGGAAGTTGGAACCTGTCAGGCAGGCTTAAATCCAGTCAGTAAAGCTTCGTGCAGTCACATCTCTAGACTGGAATACCAAGAAGTGTCAATTATACTCCTAAGCACACTACAGAGGTGAGTTTTGAAAGGTAACTTTTCATAATACTGCCTGAGCATTTTCCAGCCTCAGGGTAAACAGGAGGAAGTTCTTTAAGATCACCTACTGTACACGTTGCAACTTTCGCCTGTTAATACTCTTGCCATTCACAAACAGCAGAACGATTCAACATTTGAATAAAGCTTAGCAAAGCCAGGAAGACTCAATGTGGCTTAGAATGAAGAAACACATAAGAAAGTCATAGGCAAGGCTCACATATGAAAATAGTTTTCTGTTTTAGGAGCCAGAAACTAGGCATCACTCATGATAAATTGTACATGTTTTCAAAATACTGGCACACTAGATACGCTGACTTCCTCTGGCTTGCTGCCCCTTAGCAGAATGTACATTCTCCTATAAATGGGTTTAAATGAAGCTATAAAAGTTGGATTAAGAGCTATAGGCACAATTACTGTACTTTGGATTCCAGAATCATGCAGTAAGCTCCAAACCCAAGCCTCGATTTGAAAAGGTTGGGTTTTAAAACTCCAGGGTTGCTAAAGAACCGATGCAATGATTTGTTAAAGCTTGTGTCTATATTCAACCTCTATATAATGAGAAACAGCAGCCTTCAGAGTCAGGAAACAGGCCAGCTGGCTTCCCCCTTTCATATAAGTCCTACACTCTCCAAAATGAGAAGTGAAAGGAAGAATCCTTTTAAAAAGAGTTTGAACTCTCACTTAAGTGTATCTATGTGGGCTCTTTAATTATGTGTAAAGATGCATGCTGTAGCTAGTGAAGTCCTGCACCATGGCAAGATCACTGCCTCATTTTGAGGACCTCCCCAGAAACTTGTTGACTTGCATAAATTTTAAGGGTGTGGGCGACAAGTCAGTATGTTTTATTCATGCTTTGAGCAGTCGTGTCTTCCTCTTGTTTCTGTGGAGTACCATTTTAGAACATTCTGTAAACTATCAGATAGACTTAAGTGATAAAAAGAAACTATGCCAGAGCCACAAGAGCCTGCCAGTCTCTGCAGGCTAACAGCTGACCATCTGCTATGGAAGCATCCGCTGCCATTGTGTCATCCATGCTTGTGCCAAGCCAAGATTCAGTTTGAAGTGATCAAGTACACTGTCAGTTGTCGTGCCATGGTCTTATCCCACCTATTTAGCAAAGTTTAAGGCACTTTCTTGAAAGGGTATGTTCTTTGGTCCTTTAAATAGTTGGTAGAACAATCTTAGCTCAAGTGAACACCAAACTCTTAATCTACCCTTACCCGT
This sequence comes from Anser anser, assembly GCF_964211835.1. Classification (NCBI taxonomy): domain Eukaryota; kingdom Metazoa; phylum Chordata; class Aves; order Anseriformes; family Anatidae; genus Anser; species Anser anser. The sequence continues at coordinate 38,160,155 of NC_139722.1, forward strand.
GCTTCACATCTCAGCCATAACCTAGTCTCCTAAACACCTATAGGGGGGTGGGGGGACCAAAAAAAACCAAAACACTGCTTTCTTTTTCATTCCTTCCTTAAGTCAGTAAAGAGAAATTAAAGCCACCTTGGCAAAGTACACAGCTCAACTGTCTGTGGCCCAACTACAGCATCAGGAGTTCCTGCCAACTTGCTTTCTACCTGTGGTAATTTCGCATATTGGCTTATGACCAAAGGAAAGGTTGACCGTCACAAGTCAGACTCAAGCTGCAGATACATCCTGTCAGCAACTTGCAGTTCTCATTACACATTAGGAGCAGGGTGTACTTTCCTGGTGGCCTTCAAGCATGGCCATGCCTGTGTACTCACACTATCCCCTCTGCAAATATACACCTTTGATTTTTATCAATAGCTAGAAGAAAAAAAAAAAGGAAAGAAAAAAAAAAGACTCCAGCAAGCCAACTGACACACTGTCTCAGTTCAAATGGCCAGAGTACAGATTATACAAATATACAACATTAGCATGACATCAGGGCATTTCAGCATCCAATTCCTTTCATTAAACTAAGTTGAGATACAGATACAATCTAAAACAAAGCATGAAATCACATTACTCTGGACAGGGAGGAGGAGCAGGAGGGTATTTAGACTTGGTTAGTCTGGGAGTCAGTGGTAATATTGATGCCATTTGCTATATACTATGCCCAGGAATAAACTGCAAACCTCAGAGGCACCGTGCAATTTCCAGCAGCATAGAAAACACTGTTCTAGTATTCCATGTACGTTCATGGTGATATGGTCAAGTCTTCCAAGGCTGACGTCCAATACCATTTGTAGCACTAGTCCAGGCTGCTGGTATACTCCCTCTCTAGTGGACTAGAACTGTCAACTGCTTCAACAAATGTTTCACAACCTGAAGAGATTAATTTTTATGAGCACAAGGACCTTACTGACTACTAGATATGAACCCACCCTTGCAAAACTTACTTCAAATTGTTTTCCAGAGAGAAGTAAATATGATCAAAATAGTGAAATTACAAGTATTAAAAACAGTTTTAGGGGTCTAGCATGTGGTTTGCAAGGCTCCAGAAAAAAGCAGACAACCATACTCTGCAAAGTGACAAGCTAGCCTCTGCCAAGTATTCTGATTGCCTTCCAGCAATTGCCAACATCTGTTTTATTCAAGCCATCAAACTCTCATCCAAGCAAAATTTTGGCCACTAGGGAAGGTAACCAACCATGCTGAGTCTGATGGAGTGGGATACTCTAGCATCAACTCACCAGTGAAGTTTCACACTGCAAACCTACTGGTACTGCTGACTCAGGGGAACACAAATACTGTTGCAAACCCTGCTGCTAATGATCAGTGCCTGCAAAGCTCCTAGCAAGGCTTCTTATATCATATCATTTAGTTTGAGTTCAGGGTTCAGACTAGTGCTAGATTACCCGTTCTTTTAGCACACTGGAAGTCCCATGCTGAGATTTCAACCCCAATTTCCCAGATTGCTTTATTCCTTGCTGTTCAGTTTTCGTAGTATTTGAAACCCATCTCTCCAAACCAGGAAGAATATTATTCCTAATCTACATTGTATGTATTGAAGTATGGCAATTCAAGTTTCATCAGATACTCATTGGTGCAACTGATTTTATGCCTTTTATATTTTCCCTATGCACATAACAGAACTTGTCCTTTTCCAACCTAACCAACATTCTGATCTGTGCCTTGAAAATAAGCTCCAAAAAGGAACAGCACATATGAAGTTAATGATACTGTTTGGAACAATTGACTCATCTTTAGACTATAGTAAGACTAAGGGAAGGGATATAGTGCCTTCCCTCCATTCCCGAAAAGATTGGAGCCAGCTTATTCAGCAACACCATATGTGTGCAGCTGACTGCAGGAGGCCTTTCCTTTTTTTTTATTTATTTATTTATTTTTTTTTCCTTCAGGGGTAGGGGGTGTATGTGGCGCAGTTTTGGAAGTGGGGGTGCTGTAGGGGCAGCCTGTGTGAGAAGAGTGGTCACTTTCATGGGCTATGTGTGGGGGATATCTGCTGTAACACCAGAGTGCCTCCTGCTCCACCTCTGACCTTGGTGTTCCCTCTACTTTTTTCTCACTTTCAACCCCTTCTCTGCTGCCTGGGCAGTAGTGTCTGACTTTTCTTAAATATGTTTTCCCAGAGGTGTCACCAACTCAGCTGTATCCTAAGATAGTGTATTGGGTTGACGTGTCAGAGTTTTGGTAGTATGGGTGCTGCAGGGGTGGCCTCTGTGAGCAGAGCCCAACCCATGGCAGATCAGAGCCAGCTCCAGCCAGCTCCAAAAGGGACCTGCTGCTGGCCAGAGCTGAGCCAGGGAGTGACGCTGGGTGGGCCTCTGGAGAGCAGATTTAAGGAAGGGAAGAAAATCTACTGTGCAACAGCAGCTGGGAGAAAGGAGTGAGAAATGAGTGAGAAGCAGCCCTGCAGCCCCTGGGGTCAGTGCAGCAGGAGGGCAGGAGGTGCTCCAGGCAGGCAGCAGCAGTTCCCCTGCGGCCTGTGGAGAGGCCCCTGGTGGAGCAGGCTGTCCCCCTGCAGCCCATGGGTCCCACACGGAGCAGATCTCCACGCTGCAGCCCGTGGAGGAGCCCCCGGTGGAGCAGGTGGATGTGGCCTGGAGGAGGCTGCGGCCCATGGAGAGCCCCCGCAGGAGCAGGCCCCGGGCCGGAGCTGCAGCCCGTGGAGAGGAGCCCACGCAGGAGCAGGGGGTCTGGGGGGAGCTGCCGCCCGTGGGGGACCCGTGCTGGAGCAGTTTGCTCCTGGGGGATGGGCCCCGTGGCACGGAGCCGTGTGGGAGCAGTTGTTGAAGAGCTGCTGCCTGTGGGCAGCCCCCGCAGGCTCAGTTCGGGCAGGACGGCATCCCGTGGGAGGGACCCCGCGTGGAGCAGGGGCAGAGAGGGACCGTGAGGGAGTGGTGAAGATGAAGCGTCAGGGACTGACCACAGCCCCCATTCCCTGTTCCTCCTGGGAGGAGTTGGAAGAGGGTTGATGGGGGGGAAAGTGTTTTTAGTTTCACTGTTCTAGTCCACTACTGATAGGCAATAAATTATATTAATTTTTTACACTGAGTCTGTTTTGGCCATGTCAATAACTGTTGACTCATCTCCCTGTCCTTATCTTAGTCCCTGAGCCCTTTCCATTGTATTTTCTCCCCCTTTCCCTTTGAGGAGGGGGATTGAGAGAGCTGTTGTGGTGTAGCTCATCTGCCCAGCAGGATAAAACCACCACACAGGTCTGTGGTGGAGCTGGCTGTGTCTGGACCAGGGTAGCTTCTGACAGGAGACACCCTGCAGCCCCCTACTGCCAAGACTTCACCATGGACTTCCAATACTGAGGGAAACATAAGTAAGGCAGGAAGAGTGCCAGCAGCTTCAAGTATTTTGAAAACACGCAGAAAGATACCAGATGCAGATGTGCCTCTGCTATATTACTATTTCTTCAGAAGAAGAGACCAATGGGGCAACAATTCTCTAATTGGTTACAGTTTCCTCTCAATTCAAAGACTATTCCCAGTAGAGCAGCTTCTCAGACCACAAGTGGGCCTCAAGATAGCAGAGGACTCCAAGGGGCTAGAAGGAAGAATCACCCACTGCTGCTGTTTTCTCTATGCAGCAAGAAGCACTGAAGATTAATAGCATCCAAAATGCAGAGTTATCGTGGCTGCCATCTACTTTTAAGCACTTCAGAGGATCTTTCAAGAAACAGAGACATAGATGGATGGACCAACCAGTCCAACAGAGTACTTTCTTGGAGACTAAAGAAAAGTCCTCACTAGTTGGACAGGCATACAGAAGGTGCATACAGAAGACAGAAGTTTTAAGAGCCAGGTCAGGAAGTCAGATGCACAGATCAAATCAAACCGTGGAAATAAGAGTACAGATTTTTTAAAATTATTTTTTTTAAAAAAGACATTCAATCACTGCTGCCCAGGATCTAGCGGAGTAAACACTACTAAGCTGTGATGAGACATATTCAACTACTAAATAGAAGTGATGAAAACTAGGGACTAGTCACTGTATTATTGCTCTGCTCTTTCAGGAGAAGAAAAAAAAATCACACCTCTTTTTTCATCTGTGCAGAACTAGAAAATGCAAGACTGCATTTATGTAAAAGAAAAGTAGCCACATGTCATACTGACCGTCTCATGAACAAAGGACTGCAAAGAAAGCAGAAAAGGCATGGTTACTCCATTATCAAGGTCTACTAACAGAAGTCACTACAGCAGAAAGGCCTTACTTCTCCCCAGACTGGTCATTCACAACCTTGGCAAAGCATGTTTAACATGAGGATCTTGATGACTGTTGCAAACAGACTACAAATATGTCTTCAGCTGAGGGCAAGGAGGGTAGGACTTAACAATCTAACTTTATCAAGTTACACTGTTTAGATAAAAGAAAGTTTAATATTACACTATTTACCCACTCTTCTGTTTCCTATCCTCCCTTTCATTAAGCATTGTACCATAAAACGGCAGAACAGTTCTGATGCGCAAGATCAAGTGATCCCACCCAATCTGAATCCTAAAATCTGTCATCAGCATGACATCAGGGCTTCCACCCCAGCTTCAAACATATTTTTAAAAAAGTATTGCTTGCCCAAGTCTTAACTTAATTAAAAGGGCAGCCTTCTGTTGGTACACATGCCTTAAAAACAGTATTTAAGTGGGACAAGGATGTTCTAAGAGCTAAAGTCACAGAAATATTCAGGATCAACTAATCTAAAAAGCCTTCATATTAGCTCTCCTTACCCGTGACAGATATTTGTATTCCTACTTAGAGATCTACCCATCTCCAAATGATGGAAGTCTTCAATACTGTTTTGAGAAAGCAGATGAGAGAGGTCCACAGAAATAGAGCACCATTCAGCATGGAGAGTGATGACAACTCCTCTCAGGAAAAAAAAAATGCTAATCCATTACCCATTACTAAATGGATTACTTAAGTAAATAATTACTTGCTTGGAATTTTTCTTTTCCATTGTGAAAAAAAAAGAGATTCAGTAGGATGTCAAGAAGGAATTCACAATGCAGAGTGCAGCCCAGCTGCGAAAACAAAAACAAGACACTGTACTACAACTGATCTTCAATGACAATTTTCCAAAACCAGTTCTCTCATATATGGAAATTATGACAAATTATTTTTGTATATCTCTACGTACTTTAGTAGTTTCATTAGCAAAGTGTGAAGGATCAAACACAATTTGTACAGAGATTTGGTTCTCAGCAATTATTTTTTTTAGAAGATAATCCACAGCCATCAAGACAAAGCATCACCCAGACTGCAGAGCATTGCAGTACTCAAATGTCTGCACTACTCCCTTCAGAAAAGGGCCACAAGAGCCAACAGACCTGGAATGCTCTCCAAATTACCACAATAGCAAACAACTTCTGAAAGACACACTCAAGTAAATGTTAACAGGCGCCTTTGCTGAGTGACTGAAGATAGCTGTGCTGGTTTCCACCTTTCCCAAAATCCAGCCAGCAATATGTAATTTTGTAATCACACACAGTAATGAGACAGAGGTCCCTAAGAGTAACCTGTGGGAGTTTATATTTACTGAGCACAGGAAGAAAGCTTAACTCTTTGCTTCTGAACAATCAGCATTTCTGTTTCAATGCTGTAGAACACAATAATTCAAATTCCTTAAGGTCATCCACACAGTTTGAAGGATAAAGGCAAAACACTGCAAGGACAAGTACCTGTATCAGGAAAATACTGACAGCAGCCCTGCATTTCAGTTACCAATGTAAATTAAACTATAAATCTATTTTTAGAGTTTTTGTCAGCCACAGACGTGTGCCAAATCAGACCTGAGATGGAAATACACAGAATCATAGAGTCATAGAATCATTTAGGTTGGAGAAGACCTCCAAGATCATCTGGTCCAACCTTCAATACGTTACTGCTCCCGCAATATACACCCAGGTCAACTCCATAGCCACTGAAAATTCAGTCCTGGTCTTCATCTGCTTTGTTTTCACTTTTCGTAAAAGTCTCCTGGCTTTTGATCAGGCCTCTGGAAGGGCCTTCTACCTCACAAGGAAGTAAGGAGGCATTACACGGTCTTTTTAGACTACACACTCCAGAACTTCCTCCTGCTGCAAAACAATTCACTTGACAAAACACAGTCAAGGAAAATCCCAGCCATTTCGATCCTTCTCAGAAATGGGAACTTGTTACAACCATCCACACATGCAACAGCCTCGCTGGTTTCCACTTAACTTCCCTAAAAGAAAAATCACTGGTCTGTTTCTGAGCTAAAACCTTTATAAAAGGAGCTCTGTTCAGATTTACTTATTTTTTTTCTGATCTATCATGTGTTTTACCATTTAAAAGTTATGTCCTTTCTCTGAAAGCTTCTCCCTGTTGATACCATCAGAGCCACCACATCCAAGTCTGGAAGCTGGCTTTTGCTTGCCCCACATAATCAAACTCTCAGTAAAGCATTAACACATCTTTCAGAGCAATTCTGAGAAGGAAACTTCTGTGCCAGGCTCTAGGCTTGCCCTCCCAGTTGAATTACCAGAGCTCATATATCTTTAACACAGCCCATATATACCTCACCCACCCATTGCACAATGGCCCTTTTCACTGCTTCCAAAAAAATCAAGTTGCTAATCCCCATTTCACCATGTAAACGCTTCCCTTGCTTGCTGTATCTAATTGTAATTTATTTAACACAACACAATTAGCTGAGGGAGTTGAATCAATATCATTGTGCTAACTTTAAGACCTCTATTGGAATAAAGAAACTGCGGCAGGGGTGCTAACAGTTCGGTAAGTCCACAAGGATCAGAGCTCTGTTGTGCTAACTGCAGCACCTTGCCCCAAACCATCACAGCGTCCTAGATTTATGCTCCTCTTCTCCCAACAGAGACTTGGGAATTTATTTAATGCTACCTAGCACTACTTCCATCAGTTGCTGAAAATTAACTAGTATGAGAGCCGGAATTCAAGAAAGTGGTAAATCTTAGTAATGAATATTAGCAACCTAACCATACTTTAGTACTTCTGCATTACATAACAAGTCTGTGCAGCATCCAGAGTCCATGCCAAAGGACAGCAGCATCCATATTAAAGCCTGGACTTGTAAGATGTGCAAGTACAAAAAGTCACACAAAGGCAAACACTCAGCAGCTCAGCTTTTATTCATAGAAGACTCTTCATTCTATTCTCTTCTCGACACACATGCACTCATGCTCAAATCATGCTGTTTACTTGTCAGAGCAAGTTGCCTTTATTTAAGTTCTACTCACACACACAAAAAAAACCACCTTGTCATCTGCCACCTTTCTAAAAACCTACAGAACTAATACATTCTGTAGAAAAGTTATGAGGACAGGCATCATGTCGCATCCTCTCAGGACTATCTAATTCATGTTAAATAGTTGATCTTTCCATTTAATTTACAAAGCCCAGCTGCTAAGCAGGACACCGGAAGATAGAGGCCTGGTGTCATGTCACACAACCTAAGACGCCAAATAAAATTACAGAGATCCCTAAGGGCACAGTACCACCACGCTGACAGTAGAATCGTAGCTTTTAATAAAGCACAAGGTGATTGGAGCGCAGCTATCTTCTCTGGTATCTAAAGTCTTAGTCACTGAAATCCTTCACACCTCAACTCAAAACTTATCTTAAGGCACTGGCAAGTCTTACCTTGCATTCCCTTCTCCACATTTTCATACGCTACTTAACCAACTGGAAATGCAGTCAGCCACGTGACTCAGAGCCCGACCTCCATCTAGCAGTACCTCCTGCATGTACTGAGGTATTACTCTTTCAGAGGATGAACTTTTAATTTATGCTCTCATTACAATGTAAGGCCCATTGTAACACTTGTTCACAAGATACACATCCGAGTTCAAGGAACTGCTTAACAATTCACAATTCTAAGGAGATGCCTCAGGTCTCAGAGCCTGAGAATATTTTCTCTTCTAAAAATGAACTTGATTTTTCATTTATAGTCCACAGTTTTGAATGTGTGTATCTCCCACTGACAAAATTCTGTCTTTAACGATATCAGATAGTTAAATGCTCAACTCTTGCATACAGCTTGGAAAACAGATGATAACACAGACAAGGATGTATCTTCCCAGGAAATGATCCTTTCTCTTTCTCCCATGCATCTTACATGTAGGTGGGTATGAAATTGCATAGAATATGACAGGCTTCAATCTCCTCCAGTCTCATTTTCTGAAGTAGTAATATTAGCACCAATATCCAAGCACAATCCCTTTCCAGACCCTAATATAGCGCTTGTAAACTATTTCTACCTCACTTTAATCCTGCCCATTCCAGAAAGTACTTTTATTTCTGTGTGTAAAATATGTGTATATATTAATATTAAACAGACATGGCATTGCTTTAATTACAAGAACTAAGCTTCTTTAAAAAAACTAAAGCTTCTAGTAACAGATACAGTAGGACTGTCCATACACAGCCTACAGATTGAGAAGCGTCGACAGCTACCAAACATCAACACAGGAGATATCAATAACCAAGAAGTTTATATTCAGTGGCTTATCTACACTAGTCAGAGGATATTTTTTAATAAACATACACACACACACAAAAAAAAAAGTGAGACTATATGATATTAAGACAGCTGATCTATTTTAACAACAGTTTATGCTCAAGCCAGTCCTCAGTCAAGGCCGCTTACATCAGCATCTCATCGCCATACATAAAGAGTACGTCAGCCTGAAGGCTGACATGTGGGATGCCACTTATGGGGTTAGCTCTGAAGCCATTAGCACCAAGATCTGGAGTTATTTTCCAGAAGTAATACTACCTCCTTTGAAGAAATACAGCATCATCAGAATTGTATTTACATGCACCTGCACCAGTATTATTTTGTAATGGACAGCAGCCAAGAGACTTCTTGGTAAAAAACCCTGCTTATCTTTACTTGAAAGCATTTCTTACCAGGTGTCCCTAGCATTTCAAAAAAAAAAAAAAAAAGGAAAAAACACTTAGTTTTAGGCGACACTAAAACCTGCTGTTTCTATATTGAGTCCAAAGCAAGACAGAGTTACTACTGGTAAACAAAGCCAATTAACATCATACAATTAAGTACTTTCACCATCCTAACTCCTTGGTGTCTCCAAGAAGGGGCTGACAGTGAGTGGGATGAAAAGAAAGAGAATTGTCAAGACAAAGCATTACTAGCTCACTGCTTTATAAGAAACATTTTGACTTCAACCTTGTCTCATGCATTAACTAGCTCATGCAAGTCCGGAATAGATTAAAAGTCTGTGAGACAAAGCCACCAGCCATCTTCAATAAGAGACGGTGGAAACCACCAAGGCAGATCGTGAAGTTGCTCTCAGATATTTGGGACCTCAGCAACAGCCCCTAAACTCTCCAGAGGCTGTTCCAACCCACAGCACAGTGCTATCGGGCTCCCTGACCGTTTCGACATGCCACCATCTAATGGAGATGGCCTTGCTCTTGTCAGTGCTTGGCCAGCTCCTGGCACAGCGTCGCTGTCCCTGCCCAGCACCATCCATCGCTGGGGAGGCTGAGGGAGGCAGTGACAAGCGTGTGCCCATTTTGCCATGGGTCCGATCCCCTCCGCTCCCTGAGGGACTCGGTGCCGGGAGGCACGCTTTGCGCTGCCTTCCCGGCTAAAAGGTCAAGAGGGAAAAAAAAAAAATGGCTGAAAGAGCGGTATTATGCAATGTGAGGAGAAATGCAATAACAACTCATCCTCTCCTGGAGATTTCTCGTAACCCTTTCGATCTGCGAGCTGGATTACAGCAAGCACGGCAGCCAAAAGGCTCAAAGCCCCGTTACGGAGCGCCGCAGGCAGCCTCCTTAGCCCGGGGCCTCCGCTGCGGCTGGGCAGAGGGATGCTTACAGTCCAGGTGCTTCTTCTTGGGCCCCATCACTTCATGCGTGGTGGCTTTGCAGACGGCTCTGGCTACGGCTGATCCCGTAACGCTGTACTGAGCAGCTGCGATGCGATCCGTCAGCGTCTGACCCGACATCTTCGGTTCTCGCTGCTGCCTGCTCTGCAGAGGCGGAAAACACGGGAGGGGAAGGGGCTAGGCCGGCTGTAGGGCCGGGGGGAGGCGGGGGGCCCGCGGCCGCACAAAGCTCCCTCGGCATCCCACCCCCCTCCCCTCCCCGCCGCCCCGTTGTGTAAGCCTTTCTGGGGCAAAAAAATAAATAAAAATAAATGGTATTTTAGACACCGCAGGGAGAGGAGGGGGGGGTGGGGGGATAACGATAAGCCCGAGATGGAGCACAAACAGCGATGAGACGGGGGGAGGGGGGGAAGGAAATCGCCCCCCCCCCCCTCCTCCATCACCTGCCCGCAGCCTCCCGGGCGGGGGCTCGGCACGGCTCGGCACGGCTCGGCACGGCTCGGCACGCCATGTTCCGCCTTCCCACCGCCTCCCCGTCCCCGTTTACCCCCCCCCCCCCCAGCAAAAGGTGTGGGTCGCCATGCAGCATCCCGGCGGGCTCCAGCACCGACCTGTCCGTGTGTCCGTGCGTCCTTCCCTCCCGTCCTCCTGCCGCCGCCGCTCCCGGCCCGGCCCCGAGAGCCCCCCCGGTGCGGTGCGGAGCGCTGCGGGGCGGTGCGGGGCGGTGCGGGGCGGGCTGCCCGCTGCCCCCTCCCGCCGCCACCGGGGATGCGCTGGGCGTCCACGCCCGGCAGCCGCCGCCGCCGCCGCTGCTGCTGCTGCTGCTGCTATTTCCAGCCTAATCCTCCCCGCAGCCTAATCCCCGCGTACTGCCGCAGCAGCGCCGCCCCCCAGCCCGGTGCAGGGGGCGGAACGGAGCCCGGCGGTGGCCCGGCGCAGTCAGGTGACAGCCCGGTGGCAGCCCGGTGGCAGCCCGGTGTGCCTCCCCCCCCACCTTAAAGGGGAGCCCCGGGGACGGGGGAAGGGGTGAGGGGGGGGTCTGGGGGCCCCAAAAGGGCAGTGGGGTGAGGGTAGGGGGGTGGGGGGGATGCGGTGGGACCCGGGCTGTCCTCTAGAGCTGGCCCGGTGAGAATCATCCTCCGCGAAAATTAAAAAATAATAATAATAAAATAATAAAAAATAGAAATAAAAATAAAAATAAAAAAACAATAAAAATAAAAAAGAAAAAGAAGCAAAACACACACACACACGACAAAAAATAAGAACAAAAATGAAAATGAAGAATGCAAAGCACCTTGCACAAATGGGGAAGTCTGGCGGAGCCGCTGATGCTGCCTCTGTCTGCGGTACGGTGCTGTGGATAAGTCTGGAAAGGATTCGCCGAGGTTTCCCCCAAACTGCACGCGAACTGGATGTTAATGATTTGATCAAAGCTGTCCTAAAGATGCCCCCTGAAGGGTTTTCTGTTTGATATCCCAAAGATCCCGGCCACAACGCCGTGCCACGCTAGGCGGGGGACGGAGGGTGCATCGCCCCCAGCAGCAGCCCGGGGCTTGTGCCGTGTCATTGAAGCCTGCCGGCGATCTGCCGAGTCTTCGGAAATGTGGCGTACATGTATTAACATAAATCGTCTGAACTTAGTTTGGGAGTGAAGTGATTTAGGTGGGTGGGGCCTGAGTGAAATGGTGCTGGTAGCGATTACTTCAAGCTGCTGTTAGAACAAATCCAAGCAGACGACGTGCGTGTTGTTAATCAGCCGAAAAACCCGGTGTGTACACTCGGTGCACACAGATCCGTGCATGGGAAGTGATAACCGAGTCGTGTGGCATGCAAAGACACACTGCACCATTTTCATTTATCGCACCAGTGACACAATACTGCTTAGGGACTGTGCTCTGTGACAGTATGAAACAGCAGCTTTTTTACTACTACTTTTTTTTTTTTTTTTTTTTAATCAGAACAACCCAGAGATTTTAAACTCATAGGTAGCCTGAAAGCTTGGGATTCCCGTTATAACAATGCTCAAAAGTTCAAGTTCCTTTTTCTATGGACAATCTCTTCCAAAATAACTGTTCAAATGGTGCCTGTGTCCACTGAGGAAAGGTGTTTGTGTTCTCAGGCTCTCAATGCTAACTAAATCTCCTTCTTTTTTGCAGAACAGATACAAACATTTGGATTTCCAGATTCAAGTGCTTTCTCATCTGCAGTGTTTGAATATGGACAGGGATTTCATTTGGAAAAACACGTAATGTGTATGTTACTGACTGCTGACCAGAAGCATTAGGTACCTGACAAATTTGAATATTCTCATATTTGAGAATTTGAGCCTCGTATATGAGTCTCATATTCCAATAGTGAGAATGGCTATAACCACAGTGTCCATGTTTGTCTACCAGCTCTATTCACCATCTTTAGCATTACGATAGCATACTATTACTATACAGACAAATTTTAGTAACGTTTCATTTACCCTAGAAGTGTTAATTTCCATTCATAGAAATTCAGCATTAGTGGAGTGCTATGGGGGAGCTAGAAGCATGCATTTGTGCAGGCATACACATAGTTTTCCCTGTGTACTTCACAGTCAGTTATTTATGTTGTAGTGTCAATTGATATCAGAAGAAAGAAACAGCTGGGAGCTACGGATACTTCATGATCCACTACTGGCATTAAGAATGACTCTGAAATCTTCTTGGTAGTACTGACAAGAGTGTAAATGTCTTGACTTTCAAAAAGACATGAGGTTTCTTTTTAACTATTAAATTATCGAAGAAATAAAAAAAAAAGTTTCAGAGTTTGCTGCTTTCTCCCAGTAGAAATTTAGAATAGCTTCACTTGCTGCAAGTGAAATAGTTTTCAACTTTGCAGTAGAGAAAGTATGTAGTTAGTGATATAACTTTCTATTAATGTCCAGTGTACGTATTCTGAACCAAGCTTAATGTGAAAGCCTGGACAATTTCTGAATCCGTCCTTATTGTTATGAGCAGTGTCAGTCACTGAGAGTCTCAACTGTACCACTAAAACCCATGATTGTTAATATTCAGCTCATTTTATATTTTTGCTTTGTCAAAATATTTAAGTAAAAGATAAATTAGACAATTTGTACTATTACTGTAAAATTTATGTATTGCAAATTGAGTTTAGAAGAAAGGACTTAAGAGATCCTCCAAATTTTTTGTTATAAACTGGCATGTTGCTAAGTCATGAACAGAGTATGCAAAAGGAAAACATTGCAAGATTTGTTAAATGCAGCAGTACAGAAACATTTTTAAGTTGTTAAATTAATTCATCTCCCATTATTTGTACATTCAGCAACAAATAATCAGTTTCTTGAGTACAAACTATGAAAATATGTCGTATTTACATCCATATCATGTTTGCTCAGTACAGCTCTACATGAGGCTCCTCTGTTCCTCTTGTTACAGTCAGCAGATGGACTTCCAGTGACCACTTTATACAAAGATTTTCTTGAGAAAAGCTGGGAACACTTGACCCTGAGAGGTTTGAGAGGTATTTCAAACAAATCTCATCCTCAACTAGCAGGTTGCCTGAATTTCTTGAGCATGATGATTTTTCTAAAAAGCTAAGATGCTTTAAAAGGGTGAGACAAGTAGAGCACATCAGTACTTTTAAATTCAGAGTAAAGTGATGTGACCTACTATATGACCTACTGGAGCTATGTTGCTTTTGAATTTTAACACACACACATACACCCCACACCCCACACATCCAAAAACAAACAAACAAACAAACAAAAACAAAAAACAGGAAATCACATTTGTAATACAAAACATATAGGAAATAGGAACCATCTTGTATAAGGTGAGACCATGGGGGGAGCTGCCTAGGCCTACACAGATCTGGGTTTGGGGTTGCCCTATAACAAAACTCTATATTGGGTGTTGAGAAGTCTCCTGGTGAGCTGGTTCTATGAGCCCCATGTCACAGCCTGACCGATAGGATGCACAGGGAGATCTGGCTGAGGGCTATATAGGCAGCTGGGAGGGCTTTTTGCTGTTAAGAATAACCCGGAGTTGTGTTTTATTTCTTGACTCTTTGTAACTGTGCTTTCAGCTTCATAATGAAGACCCTAAAGGAGAAGATATATGGATGACTACAAAGCTGAATATCCTTTTTGAGACAAATGCTCAAAAAAAAAATCTTAACAGATTTGGAAATAACTAGAAAGAGTTGGTCTGTGTTAATCTCACCTTCAGGCACCTACATGGAGAGCAGGCATGTCTAGAGGCTGATTCATCGCACCTGGTACCTGGATTATGAACCAGAGATGCCAATGTCTTTGACGATGCAAAGCATGTAGGATTCTCTATTTCATGCATTTTGAGTTATTTCCTCGAATACAGTGTTCATTTTGGGCCCCCGACTACAAGAGAGAGATTGAGTTGCTTGAGCATGTACAGGGAAAGCAACAGAGCTGGTGAATGGCCTGGAACACAAGTCCTGTGAGGAGCAGCTGAGGGAAATGGGGTGGTTTAGTCTGGAGAAGAGGGGGCTGCGGGGAGACCTTATTGCTCTCTACAACTGCCTGAAAGGAGGCTGCAGTGAGGAGGGTGTTGGTCTCTTTTCTCAAGTGACAAGTGATAGGACACACAAGGAAACATCCTCAAGTTGTGCCATGTGAGGTTTAGATTGGGCATCAGGAAGAATTTCTTCACAAAGTGGGTGGTCAAGAGTTGGAATGGGCTGCCTGGGGCAGTGGTGATGAAGTCCCCACCCCTAGAGGTACATAAGAGACGTGTGGATGTGGCACTAGAGGACGTGGTTAAGTGATAGGGATCAGTAGGTCAGGTTGGTGGTTGATGGTCTTGAAGTTCTTTTCCAACCTTGATGATTCTATGACTCTATTTCTGCATTAGTTTTTTTTTGCCATCTGATCTCCTGTTTCTTGTTTTTAACTCTTGGGTCATCCAGTTCTCCAGCCAGCTCTGCTGCCTCTTCCTCTTGCCTTTGCAGCCAGGCAGAGGTTCAGGCTCCATCCTACTGATGCCCGTGCCAGTGGCATGCCCAGCGCTATTGCTTTGCTGCTGGTTTTATGGCCAGTGGTACGAAACAAGAGCTCCTGGAGAGGCTGACTGTAACCATAGTGACAGCAGCGGACCTGAAAAGATCTGTGTAGCTGTGGTAAGGGGGAGAAAAGGACTTTTCAAAGGAAGTGTGTCCTCCTGACTTTGTATCAGGTAGATGGAGCCAGGTGGCTAGCAGTATTCTCCCTCCGCTGTTACCTGCAGCAGAAGTTGCAAAACACCAGTACCAGTAGATGCCAAAACCATGAAATGCCCAGGAGTTTCTGTGCTCTGCTACTCAATATAACCTCATCTCTCAGTCTTGTGCAGCTTCTCTCCATGACAATTCACTCACATTTGTATTTCCCCTCATTAGGGCAGCTGTCCCAGTAGTAACTGATAGCTGTGGCAATAAGCACCAATGAGAAAAAGCAGGCTGTCAGTTTTCCAGTCCAAATGATGGCCCAAGAAGAATGCAGCCTGGATATGTTCATACATCCAAGGCAGACTGTTCATTAAATTTGAATTATTTCTCTTATGCATGAATATCAGACTTATCCAGTATGCTGGTTCAAGGACACAAGGACAACCTTAAAATCTGTTTAATCTTAGAGGTCTCTGTTGACTGATGCATGAGTGGACATGGCCACCCACATTGCAAGGACAGCTTCTGCTGCTGGAATTTCTTTTGGATCTGACAATAACACAAAGGTTAATAGATAAGAAATAGCACATACCAGAAATGGGACAGAAGTCCAATCAACATGAAAGTCAGTGCCCATCAAACTCCCCAGTATTTATTGTTTCCATCATTTAATGTCACATTCTCTGTCACTTCTCCAACATAAAAGTCTGGAGTTAAGGAGTCATATTGCACTTCTATGCAATGGATTCAAACCAGGCTTAAATATACATATATATATATATGTATGTATATAACCTTTTCCCTTATACTGAACATTAATCTTATTCTATAGATTTATTTAAACAACTCTGTGTACCAAAAATTACCTGGCTTGCTGCTTCATTAGGTGGTGCGTATTCTAATGTATTCAATAGAAATTGCAGCTTTGCATTGACATTAGACAGACGTGAGAATTAGTTTAAGGAAGTCCACAGGTCAGCTTGAATACAAATATTTAATATTCCATTGAAGCTGTTGATAGTGGGAAGGGGAACATCTGTCAGATAATTTAGGTAAGTCATGCTAGGTTTCACAGATATTAGCATGAGACAGATTTGGAGTAGTATACAGAAACAGATAATTTCCTACTAATTGACTTTTAAAATTTATTACTCATTGACTAATTGACAGCCCTGTCTCTGAACACAAAGTAACTCTGAAAAAATTGATCAAAGCTGCATCATTTCCTCAAAGAGGGAAGGATGCTGCATGAACTAAAATTCAAATGTCATTTTTCTATATGCCATATTTAACAAGAATTTGTTATCTGTGGAACAGAGAACAGACTTTTTACCTACATTGTCTTTGTAAGCAGTAAGTTTTTCTGTTTATGCAAAAGAATTTTTCTCCTTTGGTAAAGGAACATTATTTTGTTGTTCATGCTAACAAAGTGCCATCACTTTTCTGCCAGTGGGACATTGTTATTGTATTAGTATTTGTAATAATTGTGCATTAATACAACTGCAGATGAATTCTGGCTGTGGCCATCGTGGATAGCACTAGTGATGCTTCATCGACTGTCACTTGTCTGGCTTC
Organism: Anser anser; assembly: GCF_964211835.1. NCBI lineage: Eukaryota > Metazoa > Chordata > Aves > Anseriformes > Anatidae > Anser > Anser anser. The sequence continues at coordinate 38,176,807 of NC_139722.1, forward strand.
TGCCTGCCCCACTAGTGCTGCTGTAGCTTGCGCTGTGAGGGAGTGGCACAAGTGACTGAAATCATGGCTGAGAAGGAGCAAAGGTGGCATCCAGGCACATAGTACCCTTTTTCTCTTTGACCATTTTCCTTCCCTCTCTTCTTCCTATTTTCACCCTTTCTCACAGACACCATCAAAGCTAGTGTTGCCCCAAATAATGAGATAAATCCCCAACGGATTTACACGAGCAAAGCTGCAGTGTATGATTCCTCTGGATCAAATTAGCAAAGACTTGCAAAGGAGAAAGCTTTTCTATACTCTTGGAAAAAAAAAGAAGAGCCTGTCAAGAGAAGGCAATTTCATTTCTTTGCTGTGCTAAATCAGTAAAGCATAGCTGAGGTCCTGAAAGCTAAGCCTGGTCTCTCGCTGACTGTCAGGCTCTTGACAGCAAATGGAGGTGGCAAACTGTCCATGTCTGCAAAAGGGGGAATGCTGTTAAACAATAACTTTAATGTCCAAATTTTTTTCCTGTAAATTGCGTGTATTTGCAGCATGTTTTTATTTTATGTGCTGTCAGTATGTGTAGCAGCTGAATGACAGAGGGTGTTAGGCAAAACACTATTTAGAAAGTGAGCCTTCAGACAAGAGCAACACACCAACTGCTAGAGGGGCAACAGTGAGCTCTGCCAGGTGACATGCACTGCTTATTGAGCTTTTATGCATCCTGGAAGTGGGCTTTAAACCAAATAAGAACTTGATGTATAGTAGAAAGAAACTGATCTACAAGTAGGAGCTTAAAGGGGTTCATTATAATGCATTTTCCTCATAGTCAGTGGATGTTTAATAATATCTAAACCTCTGGACTAAGCTTTTGACCATGGATAGTGCACCCCATCTGCTGCTGCTCTGTGTTCAGACATACACAGCTGTAAGTACTATGACAGCAAAGTGTTGTCAGTCTGCTAAGAAATATCTGAAGTTATAATTTCAGTGACACGTTTGTTCAGTAGAAGTTGAATAGGTGTCAGACTCATGTCAAATAAAAGTACAGCCCAAAGGACAGAGGATGTTTTAAGAAAAAAAAAAAAAAAGCATGTATGTAAGCAGGAAGGAAGTTATAATCTGTATAATTTGTAATACTTTTTGACGAAATCCCACCTCTGTTCACTCAAAAAAATTAAAAAAAAAATCCAAATTAGGCAATTAAACACTTGAATGAATGCTAAAACTTACATATGCAGATATTTATGTAATAGTAAATTTTTCATACATTTTTAACTATACTTAATCTTTTAATAGTTCTGGTGCATATGGTTTTCAATGCACATTATAATTTTGCTAAGGCCTCTGAGCATAAAGCTCAGCTTAATACTGTAAAAAACAAATTCTTCAGCTATGCTTCTGAAGTGTTAGGGTGACTTTCCAAACCTGAGGTTTCTCTTTAACCTTATTAGTCTGTCAACAGGAGGACACTTTTGATTGTACTGGCATCCAGTGGCAACCTAAGGACCATTCTGGTGGTGGGACATGATCAGTCAACTCCTTCTTGACTAGATGCATTCCACTTTAATTGGTCTTGCATGATGTTGACTGCCACGACCATACAGAAGACTAAGCCCTTCTGATTTTGGATTGCATGGTAAACTGGGATCATTACCAACACTTTAATACAGTCAAGTGCATATATCTAGAAGCAAATCCTATGAGATTACTTGCTGGAAAGCTTTTGCTCTGAAAAAGGATTAGGGGTCATAGCAGGCAAACAACATATCTGAACTTCCAGTGTGATGCTGTGTGGATAGACCTGGTCAGACTTACAACTTTATAATCAGATACCAGCAACAGGACTGAGGAGTGATTTTCATCTCTTTGTATGACATGGATGACACTGGTACTACAAAAATAGTAGGTATAAATCAGGCATAAATCCCAATTTCCACGTCCTCTTCTAAAAGTTTTGTCAAAATGGATGAAAGTGTTAGAAGGCTCTTGTTCTCCTCCTCACCTGATGCCCCATGATAGACATACAGACCAGGGCCACAGACTGTTTTCCATAAAGGGAGAGAATCTTTCTGCTCCTCCAAATTAGATAAATCATTTGCTAAAAGAGGAAGCAGAGAAGGACAAATCATTTTATTTTCAGGAACATCTGAAAAAGTTAGTCTTTTATTTACTTTTTTTTTTTTTTTTCCTGCCCAGCTGTAGATGTGGCTAATATTTAGGTAGAGAGAAAAGCAGTACCATCAACACACTTACAGATAACACTACAGACTCTTCTTTGTGGGCCAATGGACCCTCGAGCCCATGTATAGTCATGAACCAACCGCTCCTTTGCAAAGCACACCTTATTCTGCCTTTAGAGGAAGAATTTTGTTTCCCCACCCTCCCATACTGTGAAGCACTGGTGTGCGGAGTACACACAGCATCTCATGTTTCAGACCCAAGGAGGGATATTATCACTTTTCTTCATCAGTACACTTTTTCACATAGGATGGTTGTTTAAAGCTGCCTCTGAGCCAAAAGGGAGGTTTTCCATCGGCTTTCAGAGTGGCAGGATTGTACTCAGCCTGTTCGTAGTCTCCAGCCCTGTAATGCACAGTGACAAATATCAGACTCACCGTGCAGTCTTTTAAAGACCACTTCCTTGGGAACACTTTATGTTCCTGTGCAGAAGGAAAAAAAGGCCACTCTTATCTACACACACACCGTGTTGATGAGTGTTTGGCATGGGCATTGCCCAGTGGAGCCCCGATGCTGACTGCTGCTCTCCATCCAGCACCTCTGTCCAGTGCACATAATGGGGCCGTGCTTGCTTGCCTGTGGAGCATTTCCCATTTCTTTTCTTGTATCCTCTGGTTATAGGGTGATTTTCTTGTTTCATCAAAACTGCTCGTGCTTGAACAGAAATCCAGAAAACCAGTCCTCAACTTCTTTAAAATCAAGACTACAAAAACAGTCATGGATTTGGCACTGAGTAGACAGATTAGTTTATGTTATTCTTAAGACAATAGTAGGAGTGTTTCCTTGCAGGCTACTCTGTTAGGCTATCACAAGAAAGCATAATTTCCACAGCAGGAAATAATTAAGTTAGTAAACTAAAATATTACTTAGAGAAAACATATCAAAGTTAATTTCTCCTTGAATTTAGTCCAGTTGGGCAAGCACAATGTTGACAGCTGAAAATATACAAAAATATAAAGAATATAATAGAGGGTGTTTAAACATCATCCTTAACTAAGCCAAACAGTGTTTAGACTGCTGCTTTAAGAGGAAAACAATTACCTGTTAATTACTTTGTGTTCAGAAAAAGAGACGAACATTTCCTGATGCTGTGATGAGTTCAGCCTATGAGAAGAAAGAGGACAACATTACTGAGATTTTTAAACCATTGTTTAGTTATTTGATGAGGCAGACTATTTTCTAGAAGTGCTGAGTGCCAACTGTCTTGGAAAGTGTTGGTACGCTAAATATTTTGCAGCTCTGGGAAGTGCATTTTTTTGTTTTGTTTTGTTTTGTTATTTCTTATTTATTTTTTTAATATATTAGTTAAAGTTACCTAATCTGACAGTTACCTAATCTGAAAGTTACCAATCTGGTAACCCGTATCAGATTGGAAATGACATATGTGAGAGCTAATATTGATCCAAATTTGGAGTGAAGTGGGGAATTCAGGGCTAGAAATTGAAAATGTGATGCTATTAAGAATGAACACTTAAATATGTAGCATGTGTGTTTTTATCAATAAATGCTGCTTCTGATAGGCAGAATAGCAAAATGATCTCTAGGAGGGAAGTGGCTTGATAATCAAATACTCCCAGAGTGAGGTCTCATAAAAGAAAACATAGAAGGGCCTGCAAGAGAAGGCTAAAGATTATTACAAATACTTACGCTTGAAAGAGAGGAACAGCCTCTAGAAGCAAATATAGATTAAAACCAAGATGTGGACAGGGAATGCCTGAATGGCCGTGTTAACTGGCCAATTATTTGTATGTCTGGGTGCATAATTAAGTGCCTATATGGAAGACTTCAGACTAAAATGATAACTGATCCAGATCTAGCATGTCTCATTTCCACGTGTTACTATTGATTGTTGACATTTTTGCTTCACAACGTACTTTGCTTTCTCCTTCATTTCCATGCCGTCCTCCATTCAAAGAACTCCAGGTACTTCACAAATGCTAATTCACCCTCCCGACTGCACTGTGGGGAAGGTAAGTATTATTAGCCCCAGGGACTGCCTTCTCTTTGTGTCAAGGAAGTGCTTACCACATTGCTGGCACTGTTAGAGACCTCACAGAATAAGTTGTTTACAGTGCCTGATTTACCCAAGGAGCAAAAGCAATAAAGGGCTATCTCTATTCAGTGTGAAATAATTCTGCTAGTAAACCTCTAGGCAGCTAGTTTAAAAACAGGCAGGAAAATGCAGATCAGTGGGAAAAAAAAAAAAAGTCATAGAGACAACATGTATGTAATGTTATACTCCATTTATATTTTCATGTGCAAACAGTATTAATAGCCACAAGGACACCTGTGTGTGGCTTTCAGCTGTGTAAATAGCAACTAGTAAGTCTTACTGCTGTACTTTAACAGTGGAGAATGTGGAAGTTTATCCTTTTGCATCTTTCTTGGCTTTACAGTGTCAGACTTGGCAAATCAGGACAGAACACTCAGTATTTGTGGGTGTTTCATCTGGATGAATTTGAGTGGGACTGCCACAGAGAGAGTCTAACCGGCTGCATAATACTCACAACCTTATATTTATATGTCCTTTAAATAATTAATGATATGCATTTATGCCTCTCTAATAAGCATTCATAGGAATAAACAGCCTTTTCTGTATAACATGCAGGATTAGACTTTTTTTAGTTACTCTGAATTTCACTGGGATTATAAAACTATCTGAAAAATACTCATCAAAAAGCCAGAACGTAATAGGTTCTTATTGTTTCCAACTGACAATATTATTCTATGCCTCAACGTAGTTAGTAAAGGGCATCTCTGATATATTTTATTTATTTATTTATTTGTGAATTTGTGGAGCACAGCACACAAAAGGAAAGGCAACAGAACATGTTGGTGGGTGCATATGGTATATACCACCTGTTTGCTGTAACCAAAGGAATATGTATCTGGAGTAAGTGCATTGAGCTTGTTTCCACTAGGAAGGAAGACCAACACTGCAATAACAATGTACTATGATACTCTTGATTAATGATGGTCTTAGTGGTGTCACTAATGATAAAGTGGCCAAGCCTGACTAACTTTGTCTCCTGGGCTTTCTTTTCTACTAGGAAAAAAGAATGTTTTTCAGTAAGGAATCATATACCATTCCCTTATACCTGGAATGTATGTATATTTTGTACATTAGTAGTAGTATCATCTTTTTTTTATTAGTAGTAGTAGTATTTTATATATTTTTTTAGTTTTTGATAGCGATGAACTGTTCTTTCTTTTTCTTGGAGAGTTCACTGCATCCATCATGAAATTTTGATATCCAGAATGCTTGGTAGTCATTCTGATCTCCAATAATGACTTTGGAATAGATGTAATGAAGTGGAATAACTCATTTAGATTTCATCTTGTCAACATCATTATTAATTTAGAACACCCATTTTTGAAGATTAAAAGTAGCTCTTTACGATCTATGTTGGCAAACAAAAGAACTGAGTAGAACAGTGGGGCTGGATTTCCAGTCTGCTGCCACCCTTTCATGCCACTCCTGTCACATAAAGGATCTGGAAGCCTAACAAGATCAGCCCACAAGTATTTCTACTGGCATAAAAATAACACAGGGATAGCACACTGTCTCTTGTCAGCCCTTGGGTAGGAATGATGGCTGATGTCAACCATGTATGGCAGTGATGGGGACACTGCAGCCCCTCATCATGGTTTTTCTAATATATATCAGGCACCAAAGATAATTTAGTGGTCACTGCAATGCATCAAATAGACCATAGCTCAGCTGTATTTATGAAGCTAGGCCTAAATTATGTGGTAAGCCTTTATTTAAAATTTCAGAACAGTTTGTAGAGTTAATTTAAACTGTTAAAGACTACCATAGCATTTAAACTGCTTGGATGATGATACAAGGCAATGCAGGAATGCGCCTGCGTGCTCTGATTTTTAGTGCATTTGTCCTTTACTGCACTCAGACATGCCTGAAATGTTATAAAACTGCTTTTTTTTAAAAAAAAAAAAAAAAAAGTGAAAAACAGAACCAGAACTCTTCAAGCTTGCTTTTCTACTGTACACTGGCAGGAAAAGATTGTGAGGTAATGGCTATTTATCCAAACAAATCAGACACAGGAAGCCTTGTCTGTGCATCCCTTGCACACTTAAAATTCTCTGCAGTAGTTACCCAGGAGGGATAATGTCTGATTACCTTGTTTTATGGTTCAGCCATATTTTGGCCCAGTATTCCTGCAGAAAAATTTCATAGAGATGCTTTATGAAAGCATGGAAAGTAAGAAGAGGATGTATAAATATATAGAACATAAAATGTTAAAGTTTGACAGATTTTCTATGTGTATTCAGTGCAAGTTTAAAACAAGACCCTTGGTCCTATGGACTTCATTTGCAATCAGAGATCTGAATGACAATAGGTGCAAGACCTAGCATGAAACTCTGTTAGAATTATGATTCTTCTGAAACAAGGTGGGGTTAAGGAAGGCAGAAATCTTCATGAGAATCTAGCATATTCTCTTTATGATGCCAAATCCCATATAAATGCAGGAATGCGAGGAACCCAGATACAAAAATGTTTTTCCTACATTTATGTCATTCACTTTGCTGCAGAGGTTTAGCAAAACTTTCAGAACTTTCTCTCTTTTCAGATCTGGAAGTAAGGATTAGTTACAACTTTTGCTATCAAACCTGACACATAAAATTATGGAACAATAAAAATTCTCTCTGAAACTCCCTGAGCCATCTTTAAATTTTGCATTAAAGTTTGCTGATTTGGAGCAATTAGATGAGGTGGATTCCTTACATTGCTAAGCACTTTTTGTTCATAAGCACATGTTCAATCCACAACATCAAGGAACTTCTTCTGATATTTTAGGGCAAAATTAAAAATCTGAGATATCATATAACAGTTCAAGTGCATATACAACTTTACTTCTTTTTTTAATTATTTTTTAAGCAAGGATAGCTAAGCATTTCTTCTCTATGTAACAACCATAGCAAATAAAAAATTAGATAATATTTTTGAGTGGCTTGGGTCATTAGATTACTGTTCTCCCCAAAGGACAATACTAAATTATGAAAAGAGAATATCAAGCAGGTTATTCATAAAACAAAAAAAAAAAAATTTGCACTGAACGTCCTTCAAGCACCCACTCAAGGGACAAATAAACAAGACCATCTACTTAACATTTAGTGATCTAAGAAAGCCAAGTTGAGTCATACTCAACTTGAAATTAGTTGAGGATACTTTGGGGATAGTTTCTTGAGAGGAGGTTACCTAAACCGTGAAGACTTTCATATCGCTTTTTCCAGTACCTAATCTGCAATATGTCTTGAAAAGAGTAAAGAATATGAAATTTTCTTAGAAAATAATCACTGGGAAAAATGGGTAAGAAATGAAAAGAAGTGAGACACTTGTAAATGGGGAACATAAGATCATTGCAGAAACATTACTCTCCAGTCATCAAAAGGGTGGTGTCCTTGTCTTTTTCTGTTTCTATATTCTATAGATGTCTTCAAAGTTTACAGCTCTATAAAAGTGATTCATTTGTTGAAATGTGGACATCTATCTGAGCTATTTATCTGCTTTTTATCCAGGAAGTGGCACTTCTGGGGTACAATCCGTCTTATCATAACGTAGATGTCTTCACAAAGATCAGATGAATCCTGCTCATTTCCCCCCCACACCCCTTGACAATAAAGGAAAGCTGGGTAACCAGCTCACACAAATATCCATGGTGTGGACATCTAAAGTGACCTAAGATGACTCAGTCCTGGTTAACCAGCGCAATTAAATCCCTGTGGACTTTACTTCCCTGTTAAAACCACTATTATCCCTGAATGAATGATGTGCAGCAGAGAGGATGGGATGGGACCTGTGCAGCTCTTTGGGGCACTTGACAAGTATTAGCTCTGGAAAGATCATGACATAGGGGGAACACTTCCAATGTCTTTGTCTGCTTGCACCAGGGATTTCAAGAGTGTACCCAGTTCCTTATAGCTCACTATTTCAGAGGCTTATGAAGTGCAAGATGAGCACCTGGTCTTCAGCAGTAATAAAGGCTTCAGGCTGTGTCAGAGGCCATGGAACATGACAACTGCCGAGCTGCTGAAAATACTTCAGAACATCTTCTTTGCAGTCCCCTTTAAAAGGAAAATAGATTTTAGGGGTGGGGGAGGAATTATAGCTCTCCACAAATCTTGAGTAAATGGACTTTGAATATTCATCCTTGGAAGTGAGTGGGAGAGACGAGGAAAGAGAAGTGAAGGAAATTCCCTCTGTTTTGCAGAGGCAGATGGAGGAGAAACAGGACATCTGTTCCTGCAGTAGGCTGCAATAATGGCCACTTCCCTGGAATAGACTGTCAGGAAGGTTTCTGACCTATATGTGCCATGTCCTTTTATCTCCTGCTATTTACATGACCCAGTAATAGCAGAGCATAGGAAGCTGCTGTGATATAGTCAGCTGTCTACATACCTGCTTCAGGGACTCCCCTCTCCCACTGCTCAGGCATCCCACCCAGCCCTGTCCACTCAGCTCCATCGGATCGGCAGAAGAATTTTGCCTTAATAATACCATCCCATTCCCTCAGGAAGTACACTTCAAAGTTACATACTTCACTAGAAATACAACATGAAGGTCTTCACCTGGTGTAAATCAGCAGGATGCTGTTAAGAGGTATTTTATCCTAGGAGAAGCAGCTGTCTGCGATTTTATTTATTTATTTATTTATTTTTTAATGAAGCTGCTGTCCTAGTTCAGTGACCCTTAGACCCCCTGGCAGCTCCGGTGCCTTTTAGCTAGCAGAAGCAAATTTAGTGATGGACTGTGTGTGCATGCGCACAAAATCCCCATTGCTGGTTGTTGTGCAGGTTTGCACCAATCTAGTCACCACGGCTCATGGAGGGTGTATAGGAGCTGTATGGGAAGTATATAAAGATGTACTGCACAGTAGCCCTCAGTGATTGAACTATGCTCATACAAACTTGGAAAAAAAAGTCCTTCTTTGAAGAATAGAAACGAATTGGCTGATATGTAAGCACCAGGGAAGATGCGGGTAGCAGTGTGTATCTCCAGTGAAGTCCCTCACTGTGCAGGGAGACCCGCTGATTATGGGACTACAAAGGGAACAAGTTATTCCTTGATGTGAATGAAAGTTTTAGAATTCGAACCTAACAGAATACCCTGAGTGTCCTTAGATTTCCTTTTCCCAGTTTTTGAACTTGCATAAAAGTGGAAGACATAGATCACCACAATATACACTGCACAGATACTCTTGCAACAAATAACTAAAGCATAATCTTTCAGAGCTGAAGACAGTCTTCATTTCATTTAATGTTTCTCTCTACAATTCAATACCTTCTATGACTTGAAGATGCATTTGATTGTTGACTGATACAGATATACCTATATTTTTTTCCTTTAATTTATAAAAGCAATATTTTCACTTCTGGGAAAAAAAGTTTGTTAAATACCATTCTACCTTCTGACAAATCTTTTTTTTTTCCTACTGACAGTTGACTGACAGAGTACATATTTCATTCCAGATTACAGTGTCCTGTTTCTGTAAGAAAATAAACTGGTGTTTGATCACCAGCTAGCCAGCATTCTTGCTGCAGGTTTTGAAGTCACACTTAGACTTTATACTAATTCTACTATCAAAAAACAATTATGAAGCAATTCACCAATGCAAACCCTGAACTCAGCCCAATTTGTGAACATGTGGGAGATGCTAATCTTTTTTTTTTTTTTTTTAAATTAAAAATCCATACGGACAAGAAACAAGTTAAACATGAGATTGATTTTATATGTTCTTTTCTGGCTCAGTTCTGATGGCAATGCTCTGAGCATGCCAAGCAATGCTGGTTTAACATGATTTACATAGTTGTTCTTACTGAATTTTTCTTCTAAAATCCAACTCATTCTGTCATTGGTAGAATGAAATACCGAAAATATAGATCAGTGCAGCTGTTGAGATAAGGATATATATATTTAAAATTATTAAAATAAACTATAATTTAATTCAGCAGGCTAACAGACGGTAAAGGCTAAGTCCTATTTGCCTTACTTATGCAAGTTACTACATTGCAATGAGATTAGTCACCTAACATAAGTAGGAGTTGGTTCTGTAATAAATCTGCAAACACACACAAAAATTTCAGTTAATACTGAAATACCATTTTTAGCTTGCTCTAATTGTGCTTCTTTATCATTACAGGGGTCTTCTAATAGTGACGGTTTTAACCTTGTCTCTCTTGCTGTTTGAGAAGAAGTCAGAATGTCTTTTTTCAGAGCTTAATATTCTCATCAGTTTTACTTGAATCTAGACTAAAATAATAATAATAAATTTGAGGAGAGCTGGTTAAAGAAAGCATTGCACTGAATCTGGATGGCTCCCAGCTATCTTAATTGAACTGAGGGAAAGTTTCCAAATACACCTTCTGTGTTGGCTGGCTGCCTTCAAAGTTCTCTAAAGCTAGGGGAAAAAAAAGAAAAGAAAAAAAAGTTCTTCCTCTCCAAATTAAAACACATACTGTAAAGCAAACAAACAAACAAAAAACCTACTAAAATCTGTTGTATGAAGTTAGATCAGAAATAGTATAAACCAGCTTACTTCACTACAAGCTGGCATCATAATTAAGCTGTATTATATGTCTGTTTTGGTGTTGGACTAGATAGCAATGTTCTAGTTGTTGTTGTTGCGTAATTTTTCATAGGGTTAAAACAGATATTTTAAAGCAAAAAATCTTGTTCTTGTCAGTAAAATCAGTAAAGGTATTGGAACAATTTCCTAGTGATGTGGAAAGTCAGTCTGCAAGATCTGGCCCCAAGCTAGAAGCGACGCCGTGGATACCTGGAAGCAATTTAAGAGAGACAGCTGGTGGCATCAGAAGGATCGACTGGAGCTTGTATTATTTTACCATCCAGAGAGAAGATCAAATGGAAATGTGACACTCTGTCGAGCCACATCGTCGCTTCAAAATATTACCCCGCAGTCTGCTGTGGCCACAGCTCTGCTCTGCCTGGTGTCCCAGCACCAGCTTGAGGGTGATGCCATAAGTAATGGCTATTAGTAAAACTGTGCCCATTCTGGAATTGCCAGCTGCTGTCACTTCTAGCAATGGGATGGGGTTTTTGCATCCCTAAATTACTGGGGAATTCCCCCTGGTGACACGGAGGGCCTGTGGGAGAGGCAAAATGAAGGAAATGGTGGCAGAGCCCCACAGAGAACATGTTCCAGGGAGCACAGCAGTGGTGTGCGCCACCATGCTCGCCACTTCTGGGCACCTCCACCAGCCCAGCTGGGTGAATTTTCATAGTAAGTGAGCCTGAGAAGAGGAAGGCAGCACAAACAGTATGTATTTAAACCAAAGGGGCATTACTGATTATTATCTATACCTGATGTTTCAATCCGTTTGTAACAGCAGGCTGACTTACCTCCCATATACATAATTCAATATTTTTTTTCCATATAAATGACAAGTTCATGGGAACTGCTATTTGCCATTGAGTGTACAAGTCAGCTAAAAATAATAGTATACATAGGACTTAGTATGCAGAGACCAGTACTAAAAGAATGTTAATGCTTTAAAAGAGCTATTCAACCTCTTAAAAATTAGAGAGCGCCAGAATTAGTAGCGTGACATGCATGCAGCCCAGGTGTGAGTGAAGTGAGCGATGCCATACCTAATGACACAGTCACGTCTTTTTTCCACTGCACTCCTGCCTCACTTCATCTGGAGGATGGGCAGTCCTCACTCAGCAGCAAGCTAATCAAATATTCCAAGTTCAGTAGGCTCAAGGCTTACTTACACGTTATTAGCACAATTATTCAAATTCTCTATTGAATTATTAATCTCCTCATGGGATTTACTATGATGATATCTTTGCAATATTATCACTGTTTATCCACATCGATTAATATATATCTACAGCTCTTTTTTGAGGTTACTATTCCCTCAATTTTATGGATGGGGACCTGAGACAGGGAGACCTGAAGAGCAGATGTTAAACCCAGAATTATCAAGTATTGCCTAAATATCAGTGCCCAATTTTAGAAGCTTAGAGCCTGATGTGTGTGTGTGTGGTTTGTTTTTCCTTTTCACATGTTCACATTACAGCTAGTAATTTTAAGTGCAGCTGTGCATGCTCGGTCCTATTCTAAATTAAGACCCAGATGTCTTCCATTGGGCCATAAGAAAATGAAAAATGACAGAGGTAGGGATAGACTCAGTCTCTCCAGGGCAGCACTCAGTCGCCGGCGGTCCCCTCCCTCATTCAGTGCACATTGTGTAACTTCTGGAGTAAAGCAGGAGTCACACTGACAATAGCTCGCCTGGTTACATGATGCTGAAACATGCTTTAATTACATGACTGCATATGATTTTTTTCCACAGTTATTTCCAGTTGATCAGTGCACAGAAAGTATGATCTTCATAAAAATAGCGTAATACATGTAAACTTTCATTCTAGCATTTCCCAACAATCGAGAGCCTGGCTTTGCAGTCTCTTCTACTTTATGCTGCCCAAGCCTACTCTATTATGTCAGTGCACTAAGACCTTGGGGGCACCTCTATGCACAATATTGAAATTATTTCTTCATAAAATGTGTAATCTTCTTCCTTTATTAAATTTTTAAAAGATATGCTCTGGATAGGAACAGTCTTCTGGTGAAAACCCAAGGCAAGGAAGTTGGAAATTTAGTTCCAGAATCAGTTCTGCCATAGACTTTCTTAGTGACCTTGGGCACTCCCTATCCTTTCTGTCATTCCTTTTCATCATCTCAAGTTTGGGACTAGTACAAGGTCTGCTTCAGGGCACTTTTGTGAATCTCAACTCATTAAGCTTGGTAGAGCATCAGATTCTCAGGTGGAATGTGATATGAAAGTATGAAGCATTATGCAATAGCATGTTGCAGTAGAAGTGTGAAACAAAGTGATGTTATGAGATACAAATTATAGTATAATTTTATTAAGCGATAAGTCTTTATAAATTCTTTGCCTGCTATACTGCATACCTTTATTAATATCTTTATTTCTCCTTAACCTGGCCATGACAATGAAGTATCAAAGCTCTGATGGCTAATGTCCAGCATCACTTCCAGGCTTTAGAATTGTATTTATCCAGAATACTGAGAAACTGCGTACAGCTTGCCATTGACTGGGATGAGTCTGAGTCAAAATAACATTTTTCTGTACTTTTATGTATTTAACATCCTGCTTCTTGCAAATTCTTTACCTTTTCCATTTCATTCTATAGCCTTAGCTTCATCAGCCTCATAGGAGCTTTGCATACAGGATCATGACCCCGTATATCCTATATCCAGTTTTTCTGCGGAACTGTAACTTGTTGATAAATATAGCTATGTGATGGCCACCCTTGTAAGGACATTTGACTGGCTGGCTTTTGTAAGGGCATTTGGCTGGCTTTCTAAGTATATTTAAGCAGCATGGAATACCAATAAAGAATATTTAAACAGGAATGAGAACAAGATAAATGGAGCATTTCAGAATTGTTGTCCTCAGGGACGGTTTGCGAGTGTTTCTAATGAGGCTCTGCATGAGATGCATGGCTGCAGGATATGCAATACTCCCTGTCATCTGCAACTAACCTCTGCCACCCCTGGTCTGCAGAGGACAAGGACTGACCATATGGTAAATAATGATTGGGTTGTCATACACAGTGACCTGAAATATTTTGTTAACTGCACCAAAATGTATTTTAATACAGCCGTAGTCTTACACATCTGAGAACAAAGTATTGAAACTCTGTCTAAACAAGGGAGATGTGTTCAGGAAAGGAAGAAAAGACCATGGCAGACAAGCAACTAAACATGAGAAGCCAGCACTGCATGTGGTATGCTCGGATGGGGTTGTAACAAGTGTGGGAACAGAATGCTGTAGGTGGAGCTGGTGAGATGAATATTTAAATACAACCCAGAGTCTTTTGTAAACACTTTTAAATTATATTGGAGAATGAAAAAAAAAAAATGCAGGCAAAAGACACAGAAACAAAATAATTTCTAGCAAAAGGCCAGAAATTGTCATCATTATTTGGAATAGTGGAAGAGTTTTTAAAAGAGATTTAATTACAGTGAATCAGCTTCTTCCTGAACAAACATGATAGTTAGGATAAGTCTCTTTAATGTGAAAAGGAAAACTATAACAAAAAATCAGTGTCTGGAATTTCAAACTGGACAAGCTTAATAAGATAAAATGTAGGATTTTTTAGTGGGATTGTAACAGACCATGGGAACATATCACCACCAAGGACAGTGGTGGATTTTCTGCCCCTTTGGATTCACAGCTTGGATGCCATCTGGAGGATAGGCAGTAGTCCAACACAACATCAATATCAACAATATACAGGACTATCTAATGATCCCTTTTGGCCTGATACTCAAGGAACTGAAGTTCAGGGGAGTTCTGCCATTGACTTCAATAAAGACAGGATTTCATCTTCTGTTCCCAAGGCTTTAATAATGAAAAAGGTATTAATTACGTCTGCTCAAATGAATGGAGGCAGAGTGATGTGCAATACCGTGGAGTAAAGCTGCCAAAAGGAAGCAGAAATGAAGTAAATTGAAAACATTTTTCCTTTTAATATATTTTCTGCATTCCAGCTGCATAGTGAATTGCAGCTGAAGCACATCTGTGTGGTCAGTTCTAATAATAGACCACTGCTGGGATGTAACCCTGGGTACAGCATGAACCAGGGCTGCATCACAGGCTTTGCAAAGCAGAGGATGAGAGGGGAGATCCTAGTGATCCAGATTTCACTGAAGAAATGGATGCAATTTTGGTAATTGAAGGCAAACAAAGTTGTCAGAGATGGGGCAAATTGAAGGTCATCTGCGTTCTCAGTGAAGGGAAGCAGGATTAACAGCAGTGGATAATTCTGGGTTTCGGAGATGACTGTGTCTCTGTCAATGAGCCAAGTGAAAAGATAGATTCTTCTGCTTCAGCGGGGTTGTCTATTGCTTCAACTTCAGAAATTGGCTTATTTGTAAAGCTGCATTTAAATGTCTTGCCAGAAGTGAAGCTGCTGGCTATGTGCTAGTTTCTTTTAATAAAGACATGTTCAAATGTACAAATCTGCAAATGTTTTTCCTTTCTATCTCTGCAGTATACCCTGTACACAAAAGGCTGATCAGCTATTTAACTTCTTTCATGTTTAAGAAGAGTTTGAACGTTTGCTATAATAACTGACATTCTGGGTTTAAAGGTCAAGTAGAGCAAATCCTCTGATAAGACTACAGTTATTGAAAGCATACTTTTAATTTTCCTGTTTTCATTTAGATTTGCATTTTGAGGCATCTTATCATGAAATGCAAGCAGTCCAGCTAAGGTACAAACATGATGCAATAGAATATCCTAAGTGAACCTGCACCCACAGGCAAAACCACAAATGTACAATTGATTAGAAAGTCCATGAAGTAAAGTATCCTCCAAAGGGATTTTAACATCAAATATTTAAAATATCTTTGATAGAAAATAAGTACAATAAATCCATTAGAATAACAAAACAGTAATGATCGATTTTATATTTCAGCTATTTGAAAATACCAGTTCCTCCTGTGAGCATAGAGAGAAAAAAAAGTCATGAATGAGTGGCTTCCAGATTAGTCAATCCTTCCTGGCACATGCCATTCTTGTTCAGAAAATCTTTTAAATTCCAAACTGAATTTTTAACAACCTGATTCTGGAACAGAACTTATGTGAATGTCCCTCTGTCTTAATCATCTAAACACAGAACTTGGTTCCATTGGTCTTTCTAGGGAGACAGGAGACATTAGGAGATGGTCTACGGCATCTAAGTTTGTCTTCTCTTCAGGGAGGACCTATGCAAGGGTCTGTCTAATTCAGCTGAGCAGAGACAGAGTTTAGGAAGACTAGGCAGCCGGCCATATGAAAACCCCTCCTTCCTCTTCTTATAGTTCTCTTGTGTGAAAAAGGCAAAAATGAGGGTAGACTACATTAAAAGCAATACCGTGAAAGTGCTAAGGACATTACATCATTGTACAATCTACTGAGTCTCCACTAGAGCTACAGATCCCAGATTGGATACCCTTGTTCAAAAGACAAATTAGAAACTCTTTTTGACTGTTTCTGCCATAATTTATGATCTAAAGGATTCACTTGGTCTCAATGTCTCTTCATCTCCTTATCCAAAAACGAAGAAGATTTTCCATCCCGTTGAAATAAATGCACTTGTCAGCACGAACTATTAGAACCGTGTCATCTGGAGAAGACTAAAACCATCGTTTCAGAGTGTGAGTTGATGAGAATGACTGTGATGTTTATTACCTTTAAAGTAATTGCAATTGTAAAGTTTAAAACATTATTTCTTTGCTATCTACTGATCAGCTTGATTTTCCAAAGCCAGATGCTTCTTCATCATTTTTATACACCATTCCTAAGGCAAAGACAATGCCAGTTCCCCCATACCAGTACAGTCATATGCACTACTGAAGTTCATTGCTCCTTTTTTCCTTTTTTTTTCCTTCTTTTTTCTTTCTTTTTTTTTTTTTTTCTTTTTGTCAGGCAGGAGGAAAATGATAGCATATCAGAAAGATCTCAGTCCAGCCTTCTGCCTCCAGCTTAAATTGGAAAATAAGAGGATACTTGAGTAAAAGTTCTCTTCAGAAATTGCTATGATGATTAGAATAATAGGGGATAGTTTTACTACTACTGACAAAATTCAGACACTCTTGACAGTGCCATATTCAAGCCTATTTCCTGTACTTTCAATATTGGAAAAGAAATCAAAACTCTGTATAAGTACTGCTGTAAAGTTTCATTTACTCACTTTGAGAAGAAAAGGTCACAGTGCTACAATATTTCTGTCAATTGACAGCTTAATCACACTAAACCCTCTCTTCCACTGATCTTCTTGCTCCCACTTTTAGTATATTCACAGTTGGCTTTATTTCCTGTTCAATATTCTTTAAAATTTTGTATGCCAAGGTTACTCGTCTGTCCCCCCCCCTTTTTTTTTCTCCCCAACTCCATATATCCCTTTCTGTTATATATATCTCTTAGACAGCTTAGATAATTAGCATTGGTCCATTACATTTGGTTCCAACGGATGCTGGAATTCTTGGTGGTAATATCTCTTGAATTCTTGGTAGCCATATCTCTTTCTAGTTATTATTATTTTCTAAAATAATAATAAAAAAGAAGCAATTTATGGCCAACTGGTGAAGTAAACATCACAAATAGAGAGTGTCTTTCAAATTCTGAGCCTTCAAAATCCTGATTGATAAAATTCTGTCTCTTATATAGCCTCCAGTAACATTATTATCAATGTAGGACAGTTGATCCTAGTCAAAGCATGGGAATGTACCTCCCATCCCCTTTCTCTGGCTCACAGAGACACATATGTACGCACAACTTCATCACTCAAGTATTGCACAGGAAATCTCCCTGAAGTTGTCAGGAGATGCACTGCATGAGTAAACATAAGATGGCTGGAACTAGAGGTATGGATATGTGGGCAATTTAATAGTCACTTGGCTATTCAAATACCCACTTATCTTTCTTCTTTTAAATTTAAACCCCACATCCTAAACTGACTAATTGGAACTGCAGCCACTAATTATGCCAGTAGAAATTATTGGTGCAATATTATGAGTAATTGGAGGAAATTCTGAGGTCTGTTTTATACAGAGACCATGCCAGATGGTCTCATGTTGTCAGTAGCTCTGAAAAGACAACAGTACAGTCAGTGGGATTCAATTCCAGGTCAGCACACCTGAATTTAAGCGTCTACCATTGCCCATGTGCTGGCTTCTAGAGCCATTTGAACGTCTCTTGGATGTCCCGGTGGGCCGCCAGCTCCTGCTGCAGAAGGACCTGGGTCTCCTGCGGGTCCTGAGGTGGATGAGTTGGATACAAGAGGTAATCATGGATGGCACAAAGTGCCTGCAAGTGGGCACTGTGTCCCACTCCTGCTCTCTCTCAGTGGTAGTGGGAGTTTGGATGCTTGGCCCGTATGTAGGCCTAGGCACAGAGGTATCTAAGTGCAGGTGTTTACATCCTTCCCCACAGGTCATCTAGGAGAGACTCATTTCAAGAGGCTGTTTATGCTTACCCAGAACTGATCCTTGTGCCCGAAGTTTCTTCAGGGATACTTCGGGAGGCCTCACAGCCACACACAAACCCAGAGACAAACAGTGGGACTGAGCTGAAAGGGAGGAGAGAGGAGACACGGACTTCTGCCTGGGGACGGGGAGGCCTTCCAGGCAGCGACAGGTTCATGTTCCTGCCCTTGCTGATGCCACTGGCTGCCTTCTCCACCGGAGCTGCTGCTGCGATGGATTCAGCGCTGAGATCGCTTGGAAACACAGACACACTGAACAAGGCTGCCAGGGCCTCTGCTTAGCTGCTCAATAGTTTTGAAGTCTGAGAGACAGTTTTGTGAAGGCAGAGGCACAGGCAGAGCGCATCCCTCTGAACCAACAGGATGATTTCTGGCAGTGGCACTGACTGGTGCCTGTCCTTGAGGATTCAAGGAAGGTAGAAATGGGAATGACATAGCAACTGATGTCTGTAATTAAAATATCATTCGTGTAGAAAAACAAATGGTGTATTTTCACCCTTCGCACTGTTTCCTTTTCTTTAGTAAAATTTTCTGATTCCATACCTCAAATTAATATACTGTGCTTTGGCTACAAAGACCAATCTGAAAAATATTTAGTAAATTCAGAAAATACTAGTAGCCTCTAAGACCTTGTTAGTGGTGTTCAACAGCTACCAAAAAAGTGATGGATGATTATCTGCATATATTTTTATATTATATCCACTTCTATATTGTATATCAGTGTAGTTGCTGATCTTATTAAAACAGATCTGTATGCTTGCCTTCCTCAGATGATCCCAGGATATGTGAACGAGTTTCAGTATCTGGCCGTAGATGGCACCAAACAACCGCGAGCAGAGCTTCTCGCTGCTGGAGCAGCCCGGCTGAGGCTGCTGGCTTGCTGCTGAGCCCAGGGGCAGCTCCAGCAAACAGGTCCGTCTGCCACGAGGGGATAGAAAGGTCACAAACCCTTCCGAGACAAGATTCTGCATATCCCCCCCCCCCCCCCCCCCATATCAGGTAACCTTTCTGAGATTCACAACTATTTTTTTCTTAACTCACTCCAAATCAATCATTGTTAATTAATTGTTAAGTGGACAGAAGTGAGGGGATGGGATCTCTTGAGAAGGGGCGATGGGTCCGGCGGTGGTGTAGGCAGTAGTTTTGGAGACTTCTGCCATTGCTTGTTATCAGCATAACAGGGAGGCTAGAAGACAGGCGACATGGACCACACATTGAGACATCAGGGCCCTTCTCACTTCGTGACCTCACACTTCACACTATTACCTGTTGCGTTGTCCAGTTAATGTTGTTGTTAAGCTCATTGGTGTCCCCAACACTTCTAGCCAGGTTCTCCCCTGACCCACTGGTGCCCCGCAACCGTGTGCACATCAGTGCACACCCATTGCCCAAACCTGGCCATTAAACTGTATCTCTGTGGTGATCCTCCCGCACTTTTCAGGGTACCCTTCTTCAAATCCTTAGTTCACCTGCAGGTACAGTTCTGTTATTCCCTCATCCCTCTTTTTCCTTTCCTCCCCCTCAGCTATATGGCTACCTTGAAACTCCCTTCACGGCACCTGTCTTATACAGTTTAGCTAACACTTGTTCCTTCTGGAGGGCTTATTAAATGCTCTGCAGAAGTCCAGTCAGGTCTCTCTTCTCTCTGAAACAGGTCATTTATTTTGAAAACAGGAAACCGAGACTAAGGTGAAATAGCAACCTGTTGTACCAACACTGTAGGTTCATTTCTGGTTCTTAGAGATGGGAATTTGTCCCCAGTCATACCTTCTGTGTTTTGATTCAGGTCTACAACTCTTTGCAAACTTAAATTCACATATTGAAGTGAAGTTTCTTGTATCCTCAGTTAAAAACAAGGGTTGGAAAGTTTGCATGTTGGCCATGTCTGAGAGGGCACTTCTTTACTGTGAGAGTGACAGAGCACGGGGACGTGTTGCTCAGAGAGGTTGTGGAGTCTTCTCTGGAGATACCCAAACCCCGCCTGCGCAACGTGCTCTAGGTGACCCTGCTCGGCGGGGGGGTTGGACTAGGTGACATTCTGAGGTCCCTTTCCACCTTGGCCATTCTGTGACTCTGTGATTCTGCCCTGTCTCTGACGTGCAGTATTTCATCTGAGAGGACTCCTTTCCTTTCATTACATTTCCATTTCATTTTACTTGATGAATATTGACTGAGTGAATGATTGTTTCTGGGACTAAGAAAGGGAAAGTACTACATGGATATAGGAACAGGATGGGCAAATTTATTTTACAAACAGAAATTCAGATCCTTAAGACCTTATTCATCACAGATCTTTCATTAAACATGGACTATAAGCTCCAGAAATAAAAGATTGTTTTGTGTATTCTGTAGCACACTTTAGCTATGAAATCAATAGTAATTCTACTGGGGCTTTTGCCTCAGGTTGAACACAAATTGCAGAACTAGAACATAAAAATGACTCAATCAGCTCAACCTAATAATTCAGTAGGATCTTCATCATATGAAAAAGCAGATGTACAGGGGAAACATAAATTATTATTTATTTACACCTGCAGCTTCAAGGAATCTGTCTCACTGTTCTGGTTCATGTTCTGCTTATATTCAGCTCATCTTAACACTGCAGTAAAATGCACTTTGAGAAGTTTTGTCTAGTTAAATAAATCAGGTTTAATATCTCTTGTTGGTTAGACATTTCCTATCCTTGACGTCAGTTTCCTTTGACCAGGTGGTGGTGGCAGCAAAGCTAATGTAGTCTCAAGCCTTCTGACTAACACTAGTATCCATTTAAGCAGGTTTATAAATTATATGTTAAGATAGATAAACTGATATTCAAGGTCAGATATCGCAGCTTCTTCTCTCACTTTGCACAAAGTAAGATGTTCTGGGTATCCTTCTTCTAGTGTATTTGCTAGTGGTCATACATGGCTACTGCAAAATGTCCAAATACCAGCAGTATTCCATGCTCACAATATTTCTGTAATTCATATTAATATATTTTCTTCCTTAAAGTACATTTCTCCATTACAGACCAACAGAGATAAATGTTGCTTGTCAGCTAACTACAGGAAAACAGAAAGGAGAGCTGGGATAAGTGGACTGGCCACTATGCTTACACAAGTCTGCTGGAATTAAACAGACATTTACATTCCTTCTTTCTGTTTGTTTCATAATATAACAGCAATTTTATTTTATAGCTCTTTCTGAACTTCATCTGTCCTTCCATTTGTTTTAGCCATTCAGTCTTCTGTTTGTTTGGTTTTGGTTTGCTTTTCTGCATTACCAATGACCCCCTCTGAATTAATTTCATACAAACAAGGCAGAACATTTTCATCTTCCATTTGGAATTTATTTTCTATCATCACCTTTACAGAAGTTAAACTCAAAGCAGAGCAACAGATAAATTCTTCTGCCTTCCTGCAGATCCCAGGACACCAAATATCAAACTAATGCCTTTTAGACAAGATGAATGTTACCAGTTTTCCAAAACGTATCACCACTGGGGATGGGCTCATATGACCACATGCATAGGCAGGTAGGAAGTTCCCAAGGTCCTCAGCATGTCTGAGTATGTGGAAAATGAAGTGTTGCCCATGGGGTACTAGAGGGATTTGGAGCATGTGCTGTTGGTGGTGTGAAGGGTGTTATTTTTTTTGCTGACCTTGAAGCCTTGAAGCATGAGATTTGATTATAATCATTGTCCCGTTGCAGAGCTGCATAATTTATAAGCATTAAGAGCACAACAGCAAGTTTCCTTTTCTGTATAGAAGCCTTCCAGTGGATGTGTGGGGTGTGCTCCTGATTTCAAACATGCATGCACACACAGGCACATGCACCTTGAGTTTTCTCTACTGTACCCACAGGTGAGATATAGATAACTCACCTGAATTCACATGAACAGCCTCTGTTACTTTCCCGGGTAAAGTGTTTAATCATCCTGTTCTCTTTCTGTAAGAAGAAAGATTAATTTTATCTAAGCTCAGTTCGTAATTTCTGGACAACATTTTGCTCCTATTTACAAGGATGAAACCACCCCAGTAGTTAAACAGCTTCTCCATGTGAGGTTATCAAGCCACCTCCCAGCTTCCTCTGCCTATAGGATTTTTCCTAACCTCAGGATGATTTCTGGGTCTCTTCTCAAGGATTATGCAGTGTGGAATCTCTCTCAGACATAGTGCTGGTGGGGCAGGTTTGCTTCTGCACTCTCAGGACACCTTCACCCCAGGGTGCATGACAATCACTTCTCTTGGTTGCAGCTGCTGAAGTGGTCAAGCACCGTGATTTCTCTCCTCCTCCTTGCTTCCCTTTTCCATCTCCTTCTCCTTGGATTTGTTCACTTCCAGCATACTGGAAATGTACAGAAATAGACCTTTTTTTCTTTTTTTTTTTTTTTCTCCAGTGACTGGATCTTCCATTTGTAAATGTTAGAACAAATCCTTTGTTTGTCACATATATATATTCCCCTCATTTTAATATTACTAATGAATACATTGAAATATTTCAATGTGATTACAGGATCTCTTTGTATATTGCCTTCCAAATCCTTGGTGTGAGATCTCCAGGCCCATACATTTGAAAATGTTTAAATTTAGTAGATAACATTTTACATTCTCTCATTTTACTTTTATTTAAAAAAAAAAAAAAAAGCTTCTATGACAGCTGAAAACTTATTTCTGTTGTTTGTTTATTTGTTTGTTTCTTTCTCTTTTTTATGAACACAGAGTGAGCAGAGAGCTTGTGCTTTCATATCTCCTAAGTCTATGGAGAAAATCTGAGCCTCACATGAGAGAAGGCTTTCACACAGAGGCTCCCTATGACTGTGTCAATGTTAGGGGCTGTCTACTGCACTGCGCACCCATGAGTGCCTGCCACATTTACTGACACACCCAAATGCTCATTGCTATTTCATCTTCATCTTCCCCTTGTGAAGGATCCGTAAATCAAATTCCCTTTCATCCCCTACATGATATGCAGCTTTTTGATCTGCATCCTGATCAGCTACAATGTGATTCACTAGATGATTTTCTAAGCTCTGAGAGCCGCAGAGAAAGCAGCTCGTCTGTTTTTAATACTCTAACCACTGTTTAACGACACACTGTGCCTTTACTCCCCCCCTGCTCTGCAGCTTTTCTCTCCCCAACACTTACTTCTGATCTTCAGGGTGTATTTAAGCCCTACAGAATTTAGAAGATTGCAAAGCATTTACTGCGTATCTGAGCAGTAATTGCATTACCAGTCTTGTTTTCTCTCCACAGCTATTACTTATGATACCTATATCAGGCTGTCCCCTAGAGAGCCTAATTGGTATTGATGTTATTAATGGCTGTGGTTCAGGAACTCTGCCTCTCTGTTGCAGCAGGGCATTTTGCTCTCAGATTGCACCAAATACTAATTATCATTTTTACTGTATTGAATTTTAAATTGCATAAATGGGAGAGGATTATTTAAATCAGTTTGCCTTCGGTGTGGTAGCAGATTTCCTACAGCTAGCTTACATCCACTGCTGGAGTGGATTTAGGGGAGAAATCATCCATGTACAGTGAGCATAGCCATGGCAGCCCTGAGCAGGAGGCTGCAGCTCCTGCATCACTCAGTGCTCTCCAGTGCTTTCCGCACGAGCTACAACCCCCTTCAGTTTTTTCGCAGTTGTCACATTGAACAAGGAGAGACAGGATTTTTTTTTCTCTCAAGTATTATTGCTGATTAAAAAGCCCAGCAGAAAGCTGGCTGTTTCAGGAAGCTTCCCTTAACCCGCAGAAAAACATTCACAATATTATGTGGATGGGCTGGGGATTGGAGGGGAGGGCTGGGGAAATGCCAAGTACGCCAGTTGGGGTGTACATGGCTCGCACAGGAGCTGCTGCTGCAGCACCTCTGTGAGGATTCCCTTTAGTAAAAAAGCCCGCCATCCATCTGTCCTGCTGCACAAGACATGGACAGAATAGCCCAGACACACACTGGAAGGTACTCTCCAGGCTGGACTTCTCAATAGCCTGTGAAACAAGATGGAAAGGGCTGCTGGAGGCTGCCTGGGTGTTGTTCCACAAAGCACACAAGTGGAGGAGACAAGGGGCTGGCTGGCTCCTGAGTGTGCTCCTCTTCTCTCGTGGCTTCATTTCCATAGGGAGCTTCTGGCTGCATAGAAACAAAGCCAGGATGGAGAATTGGAGGTTTTGGTGCAGTTTCCCTTGCTTTCTGCCAAGCTTACTGGATGGAGATGGCTGTTTGGTATTTCTGAAAATCAGCCTGGAACCCCAGCCAAGGCAACAGTTCTGACAGTGTTAAAATTCATCATTTGGTCATTAAGACAAGAGGTTTCTTCTAGCCTGATTCTATTTCTGCTTGGTTTAAGTGTTTGGTTATGTACTGTGTATGTGAACCAAAGCAACAGCTACTTTAGCTGAAACATTAAAATAAATTCTAAAAGATTTCCATTGTCAGTTGGTTTTCTAAAAAAACATCTGATGCTTTAACCAAATTGTCCACAATAGCCAAGCAGGCAGAAAAAAATCACGTCCAGCCAAGAGAAAGGCATACACTCACATATACTAATCATATGTACTAGTACTTATATGCTCACAGACACTGAAATCTACTACTTAGATATTATTTTGGACTTAAATTACCTGGCAGCATCTTTTTAGCTTAATGTACTTTTGTGTGAGCTTACCTCATTTTTACTATTTTGGAGCAACCGTATATAATCTCTCCATCCTTTTAAGTGATCTCACATTCTGAAGTAAGTTATATAATACTAATGGGAAATATTAAACATGAACCCCTCCCATTTTTATAATTAATAGCAGCTGAAGAGCAACATAATCATAAACATATAAGTAAAGGTGAGTTCCTAAAGGAACCAAGTCAGCCCTTCGGGGAACTGCCAGAGCTGGGAAGCCTCACCCACACTGGATCCTTGCACAGGCTGAGAGCAGTTCCTGGTCCTCCATTCCCAGTTCTCCTTTCAGCTGAGCAGCTGTTCTGTTAAAGTATCAAAGAGACATTGGATTGAAACAAGTAAATATCACCACTGAGCCTTTTAGATCTCTCTGCTTTTTATATATGATAATTACAGGTTCCCTAGACAAGCAGGGATTCAATAGATGCAACATTAACACAAGCCACCCATGTGTTCATTGTGCAATAAAACTGTTAGCGTACATTTGGGAAACTACTGCTTGTATTATGAAGCAAATCTGTGAATGCACTTGCTTTGTGTGAGAGCTCCTCTGCTCCTCCTTCCGTGAGCCACAGAGGGGACAATGAAAGTATCAAATGAAACACCTTGCAGTCTGAGGAGAGAAGGGGCATTTCCCTGGCTTCTGGTAAGAAACGCAATTAGCTTTCCAAACCATCACTTCCTTCCTTCTGGGGGTAGCATGGAGAAAGCAGATGTTTACAGTGATCAAGTGGGGTCACGAAGGAAGGTGAGCGTCAGGGAGGTTTTGTCGCCAGATCCCATCAACTGTGCAATGGGAAACCCACAGCCTGTGCCGCGCTGCACCTGAAACGGCAAGAATCCCCTCAAACGCCTGGCCTGGAGGGTTAGTGCTGTCTGAAATCAAAGGCAGCTGCTTTCAGTGAGCTGATCTGAGCATGGGAAAAATGATATCTTCTTGATGATGCTTCCCCAGGGGATAACCACGCGGGAATTATAGCTGTAATGTGGTAGAGTTTATTTAAAGGACAGTGCTTTACTTAAAGAATGTGAGACCATAACTCAGGAGTTAGTCTTCACTGGTGGTTGGTTCTGAACTAATGATTTGATTGCAGTAAGTTTTTTAAAAAAAAATGTTAATCTCTAAGGTGTCTAAGCTAGTAAAGCAGGAAAAGAGAATAAGCATTAAAGTACAGAGCATGCTAAACTGAATTATACCTAAAATGCTTTTTTAATCAAGGGCCCACTGTACATAAATCTATGCTAGAACAGGCTGCATAGATATTTCTGTGGCTTTCTGCATGACTGAAAAGTTAAAGAGATGGCTCCTGACTTGTAACATCACAGAACTTCAGCTTTTGTTGTCTTACATGCTCCAGTAGCCCTGTGAGTCCAGGTTTCCATTGAAGTTAACTAAAGGAGATTTAATCACAGGTCTAAGACCTACATTCTTTTCTTCCACCTTAGACTCAGTTAGGTTTTGATTTTTCAGAATCCTTATTTCTTCTACTTTGTATCATGATATATACAACACATAAAGTTGTACTTGCACAGCCAGCAAGCCAGAAGCCTGGTGCTTTGATGATTGTGACAAACACAAGATGATTAAACACCCCAGAAAAAAATGCCTGTCAGGGACCCCCAAAATCAAATTTCTCCGGATGTTGTTTTATTTTGTGCTGTAAAATCTAGCTGAGAGAAAACAGGGTCTTTGTTTCTTAAGACTTTGTTTCCTTCCACTATTTCTTTCCTCTACTGAACCACAGATTGTAATCCTGTTTGTCATCACAAGTTGTCGTGGGAATTATGATATGATGCCGTTCTCACTGATGGAAAAACTCGTTTTGACTTAGGAACACAGGCAACCACATTGTGTAATCTTTTTCCTCAGTTTATATGATATAGAGTCAGCCCTAAGGTATCAAATGGGATATAGTAAAACATTCAGTTCTCAACTACAGAAAAGAATTAGAAAACACAATGTTCTAGACATAAGAAATATAATCTCAAATTGATCTGCTTCTGTCAGAGATTTTTGAGAAGTGTCAGCATCCCTTACTTACTGAAAGATACTTTATTCACCAGGCTCAGAGTGTTTGAATGTCTTAAGCAAGGCTCTTCAGACTTCAGACAAAACTAGAGATTACTAAAGAAAATTTGGTCCCTGGCTTTCTGCTTCCTGAATAAAGATTGTGCAAACCATCCCTCAGGATGTGATGGAGCAAGAGAGGTGCTGGCACTATTCATCCTAGCATGGTTCGTGGAATTCAGGGGGACCTTCTGGAAACTGAATGCCCAGGACTAGCCTTGTTATAATTTGCTCTCTTGTCAGGGTGTTATTGTGGTTTTGATATCCTTTTATCCTGAAGAAGTCTTGATTGTATTCAATCCCAGCCACTGTTCCCTTCCACTGCACTTTTGTCCAGTCAATATTAGCACAGGCAGTGAAATTTGGCTTGTGAGAAATAAAAAATCCAATTAAAAAATGGGAAAGAAAGAAATCAAGGCATCAGTAACTATGGATTTTTTCTTATAAACACAGAACATCTGTATCACAAAGGAGAGGTTTTATGAGAAAAAAATATACATGGTATCATCAGGTGCAACACAATGATCTGCAGATTTTCTACTGTGTTTTTATGCACCTGGAGCAATGAATGTACTTTCAATCTATTTTTATTTTACTTTATGGAAATATACAACCTAAGAATAATATTATATAAAGTCTCCATGGGTTATGAGAACACATGAAGCTCATCCTCTATAAGATCCCTCACCTTGAGTCTTTCACCAATGTTGCTTGGCAAAAAGACAGGCAGCCTCCGTACCTGCAAGCAATCATACCTGAAACTCTGTTCTTTCCTTGCCTACTTTTGTGCATTCTGCTGGATGAAGGTACAGCCAGCTCTGCTCAGTGAATTGCAGAGGTTATCAAAATACGCTGTAAACCTCTTGAGGTTTACAGTGAAGAATAGAAAATGAAAGATTTCATACTAACTGTAGAGATAATGAGGGAAGAGAGTCAGACAGCACGCACCGCTTCTTTTCTATACTGATCTCTGGAGAAAAGGTGGGTTATTCTGTTACTGGAGAAATGCCATGAGTCGGAGTTTAAAATTGGAACTCAGAAATTGTGTAGAAATAAACTGATTATAAGGAAGGTGAATGAGCAGGAGAATAAGGTAGAGTCAGCTCTGAGAGCCACTTCATCAGTGACATGGTTGGCAAGGGAAGTTCTCAAGGAGGAAAAAAGAAGACAGCAAATGCTCCAGTAGAAAGAAGTCTTTTAGGCAAATAAAAAAAAAAAAAAGACTAATTTTTGAGCTACAAAGTAGGTTCTAACCAAACTGGTGGACGAAGACCTTGGGAACAGCATGTCTTTCCTCCTCTCAGGACAATCACACCAGTGGACATAAATTACTCTCACACATTTAATAGCAACCTCCTGACATGGACAACAGAGGAGGTTTTGGTGGATACCCAGTTTTGGGGTCCTCTTTCTGCCAGTCCAGCACCTCAGCTTCCTCTCTGGTCGCTCATCCCTGCAGGTGTTTTTCCACGTGTCCCCCTCCGTACACCTTTTTCCCCATCTGATGTAGCGGATCCTGCTCAGAGGGTTTGGACTCCTACCGTCCTCTTGTGACCTGTCTGCCTCTGCAGATTCAGGAGATACTCTCCTCTATCTTATGGCCAGTGAATCTGGAAATGCTTTCCTGGCCACCAGAAAGCTTGTCCTTGGAATAGCTGAAAGCCTTCCTCCCTCCCCCATCAGGATGGCCTGTTGCCTCCTGATTAGGTCATTTTCTGGGCAGATTGAAGGCATAAATTTCAGTTGCTCCAGCCCCTTTAATAACAGTTAAATAGATTTATCCTGGGCCGGAGCTCAGCTGGGATCTCCCAGATGATTTATAAGAATCACTAACCCCTTTTGGATGGTAAATAAGGCAGATAAAAGGGACGAGTCCCAAGGCAAGTCTATCATCTACCTCACCTAATCCCCAAAGTTAGCTCTTCAAATATAGAGGATTGTTTTTCTGCTCAGCTTAAGATACACAACAACTCTATGGACATGAATAGGAAGTTCCTGTGCACATTACATCCACAGCAGTCCTGACTGTAATATAATTTTGACTTTCGAGAAGGCAAGTCAGACATGCAAATGTAAAAGGAAATGATTCTGACGATAACGATAAGGACAACCAACTAACAAAGGCGTGCTTGGTGTTTAGCTCATGTTCCCTAAGACAATGGCCTGACAATAAAAGGGAACAAAAGTGATGGATAAGAGTAGGACTTTGAGAGGAAACAAAATATAGCTGCAAACAAAGAAAGTGAAATAATAGTGAACCTTTAAACCAGGCAGCACTTTCCTGAAGAACTTATGTGACACAAAATTCACATAGACCAAAAAGTTTGGTTGTTGAATATATGGGTACTTGTAAACAAGACATAGTTTGGAGTCAATGAAAGGATAAGGACTAAATGGACTTGACTAAAAGGAATATGAATTGGGTCAATTGAGCCTTGAGCACACATAAAACTTCAAAGACTTATTTAAATAATATTCTTATCCTGTATTTCAAAGGAAAAATAATCTTGGATGCAAACATTCCCCTATTTTCAGGTTTTGCCACACAAAATTTGCCTTTTAACATTGGGACAAAACAAGACAAATATAAAAGCTCAACAACTGGATCTGTTTTCTTTGCATCCAGTTTGAATGGAATAGAAGTAATAAAGAGTATGTAGTTTATAGAAATATGTAGTTTACCAAATTTTGTAGTATTTACTGAAGGGGATCCTACAGTGAAAGAATCTTGGTGGTGCAGATAAATATAACAGGTTTTACCATTCCTTTCAGAAATATAGGCAATAGGAGGCACAACTGTATTTTTTTCAAAGGTACTGGAAACCACAAACATCTCTCTTCTTCCCCAGCCTTTCTCCGTTAGTAAGCTGAGTAAAGAGATAAGATAAGAGTAAAGGTAAGTTAAAATTACTGAACTTGTGATGAATCGTTGGGCCAGAGTGCAACGCACATATCCCCACAATGCTCCAAAGCTGCCTTTCCCAAAACCCATTGGGAAGCATCACAGACCATGCCCCAGGACCTCAGCCATGGCGCCACTGATGACCCATCACTCTGCCACTTCTTTTCTCCCAAATCCTCCTCCTGGGACTGAGTTTAAGAATGAAGGGCTGCAATGCTGCTGCTCTCTGAGCATACCCTGAGAATGCCCTCCTCCCCTGAGGCCTGGTGGCTCCAAACATATGCCATCGCATGGCACTTCCACCATATCGGTTATGGAGATGCAATCAGCTCTGCAGAGAGAGACCTGGGGGTCCTGGTGGGCAGCAGGCTGACCATGAGCCAGCAATGTGCCCTTGTGGACAAGAAGGCCAACGGTGTCCTGGGCTGCATTTGGAAGAGTGTTGCCAGCAGGCCAAGGGAGGTGATCCTGCCCCTCTGCTCAGCCCTGGTGAGGCCACACCTGGAGCCTTGTGTCCAGTGCTGGGCTCCCCAGTACCAGAGGGACACGGAGCTACTGGAGTGAGTCCAGAGGAGGGCTACGAAGATGATGAGAGGGCTGGAGCACCTGTCGTACGGGGACAGGCTGAGAGAGCTGGGCCTGTTTAGCCTGGAAAAGAGAAGACCGAGGGGAGACCTCACCAATGTGTATAAATATCTGAGGGGAGGGTGTCGAGAGAATGGAGCCGGTCTCTTTTCAGTTGTGTCCAGCGACAGGATGAGAGGCAGCGGGCACAAACTGAAGCACAGCAGGTTCTGGAAGAATATGAGGGGGCACTTCTTTACTGCGAGGGTGATAGAGCACTGGGACAGGCTGCCCAGAGAAGTGGTGGAGTCTCCTTCTCTGGAGATATTCAAACCCCACCTGGATGCCACCCTGCACAACGTGCTTCAGGTGATCCAGCTCGGCAGAGGGGGTGGAGTAGAGGTTATTCAGAGGTCCCTTCCAGCCTCGGCCATTCTGTGACTCTGTGCTCATATGGGCATCTGAAATTTCTGGGAAACACTGGTGTGCCACTGCTGGCCCTTACTGATCCACGTACAAACCCGTGCATAACCACACACATGCCTATGCACAAGTGCCTTTATAAAGCTGTATAAAATGCAGATGCAAACTTGGACAAAACTAACTCTGACCCCTATGGACTGTGTAGGGTGAGGCTGTTGAAATCTTAAAAAAAATATGATCTAGCCCATGTCACTGGGGAATACCTGCAGATTTAAATTCTAGCTACTATGATCTTTGATGGAGGCAAGGATCAGGGATTTTGCAGTCTATTATTTTTATTTATTTTTTTATTCTAGGAGGACCAGTTAGAAGCTTCTTAGCAAAGGTTTCCCCACTCATCACCACATTTTCTCAAATAAATCATTCCATGTATCCACACAAAAGACTCCACTTGTACAATGCGGAACAGCAGAGTAAAATTATTTTCCCAGGTGAGAAGTGTGATTAACACTTGTTAGAAAACCTTTCAGGACCATTTGCAGAAATGGCTTAAGTTGTGTTTTTTGTATTAGCGCTCTGAACTATTCCCAGGCTGAGACCAGATCTCTGTGTTTGCTCAGGCATGAGGGGAAGTGTTAATGTTTACTGAGCCAGAATGCTGTTGCTTAAGGAGCTTAATTAAGTTTATCGTTCCTGGCTTATGGTGCCTCAAGACAAGTCACAGAACGCACTGAGCCACCAGAAAGAGGCAGATAAGCACAGCATCGTTTTCCGTGTTTTCTGAGTAAGGACTGCAAAGAGAGGAGACGTTGGTCAGAAAATAACAATGATGCTGGTAATGTTTTTCTTACCAAATTCTCACTGGAACAGAAGAATGTGAAAGTGGAAATAATTGAACTGTGCCCTGGAAGGCATATATTTCATCTGAGTTAAAGATGTTTGTCATCGTTGCAATAATCAGACTGAGTTGCTGCGCTTCGTGCAATAAAGAAATACTTGGTATTCGTGTTTATTCTCCATTTACAAATGAAAGCCCCTGGGATACGATAACTGAGCTGGAGCTGTTCATCTTGAATTCAACACTTGGAATCCAGCCCAGACCGCAATAATCAAAGGTTATTACCTGATAGGCATGGCTGGAGAAAATAACCACCCAATTTTCCCTTCAGCTACTCTGTGTCTTTGGTTAGGACATAGGAACCTCTACTGCAAGCAGGACAGGCGCCTGGCCAGCCCACCTGCAGGCTCCAGCCCTGGGAAAACACCAATTCTTACCCTGACTTCCTAAGTCAGACAGGATAGCCAAGTGATCATATTTAATACTCTCTGACATATCTGTCTTATCTGTGTCTGAACCTTTTTAAAACCTCTCTGTGCTTTTGGTCTCTACTGCACCCTGTGGCAGTGTTTCTCAGTTCAATTACATATTGTATAGAAAAGCATCTTCCATTCATTTTAAGACTGCTACGTGGCAATTTTATATGATGGCTCTAGATATCACATTATGAGAAATAGTTGTTTACTATCTCTGTATCATTAACAATTTACAGATATCTAATACACTTCTTTAATTTTATTTGCACTTCATTATTTTATTTTTTTCCTAAGCTGGAGAGTCCTGTAATGTTTACTGTCTTTACCCAGATGGCGTTTCCAGTCTCTTATCCTAATTGCTGCCTTCCTGTACCTTCTCTAGCTATACTGTATTTTCTTTTTGTGACAATGGAGCAATATTCCATGCAACAATCAACACAGTTTCACCATAGGCTCATAAGGTGACAGCAATGACAGCTTTTGTTTCTGTTTGATTTCTGCACTTTAATGAGTTGTAGATACCTTAATCACCTTGTACATTGGTGAAGTGTCACTTCCACCTGTGCAAGACATATTTACTCCCTCAAATATAAAATATTTACCTTTATTTTATTTTTACAGCTCCTGCCATTTGCTTTTGACTCATTCAGCTTAGGACTGGCTTCCTTCTTCAACTTAGATTTTGCCTTTAATCTGTGGTTGTTTTGCAGCGGTTGTCACCACCCCATCAAGACTCCAGCAGTACAGCCCTGATCATCAGGTGGCTGTATCATGCCTGACGTGGCTCCCTGAGGAGGTAAGTGTTTTGTCTGAGCTCATGCTCATGAGCTCCTCATCACAGGGAGTGACAGGCACTTACAGAGGGTGGCTCACTCCACCTCTCTGGTGCTCTGCCTTGGGATGGGGTGGAGGCTCCTCTAGATATGCCTGCCTGACCTCCAAGAGCAGGACAACTCATTTGTGCCTGCCATTCCCAAATTTCAAACAAATTTATTTTATGGCACATTTTTGTTCTTATCAATTTAAAACTTAGTGCTGACTCCTCCTCTCAATCTTCTCTGTTATTCAGATATATTTGCACTCTGGTATTACAGTATCCCACTGAATATCTTCCAGCAAGTTTCTCAGATGCCTCTTATTTCAAACATTTAAAGTTAAATGTGCTAGTTCACTCATCTCAGTTCTTTGACTCCTGGCATTGACACAGAGCACTTTTATATGGAAACTTGATCTAAGCCATTCTCATATGCCCAATTTTATGTGGAATGTTTGCACCTGTCTCTGTTGATTCCTATCTGGTTTTTGTCATTTTCTCTCACACGTGCAGAGTGTTTCTGCTTTTACCTCGTAGATGATGAGTCACTCCAACTTGTATGCTCTCTGGCACCTGTCATCTTTTCCTCAATCCTCCATTTAAAATCTCCTCTATGGTCTTCTTTTAACCTTAAGTGCTGGCAGACTCATTCCACTCCACATTTCAAGTTGTGGTTTTCATCTATTCTCTGTCTGCCTTTATCCTGTTTACTGGAATACTGGTCTATGAAAACAAAGACTCTTAAACACAATACTCAAGATGTTCAGGGAAAAAGAAGTCTTAACTGATAAAGATGAATGTGTATAATATCCTCATGGGAAACTTAACCATAAAAGTCCAGCTCAGGAAGAGAACAGAGACACATGGTGAATCTGTCCGTCTCACTGAGACCGTGTGAGTTCAGTTAGGAAGAACTGCAAAAACAGCTCGTGCATAATTTATGGAAAATAGAGATACGTGATTTTAAACAAAAATTCAAGTATTTCACAGCCTGTTCACAGACCTATTACAAAAATAAGGAAACATGCACTCTTGTGCACAGAGGTGAGTCTTTTTAAGTAAATGATTTATTGAAAACTCTATTCTCGGCTCCCATGTTCAGCGAGGCATGCTATTGAGCTGAGCTAATTTCTCCTGTCACACGTGCATCCTGTCTGATGAAACCATTCCCCCAACTGTCGCAGTGGTTTGCACAGGCAGCACAGAAGCCAAGGACTGCGAGAGCCGCAGGAAGAAACCCCATGTCCTCCTCCTCCAGGGAGTTCTCCCAGAAATCTTGTGCTACCTCTGCTTTCCATCCTTGCTATTCCTCCAAATTTCTCTCACTTTGAGAGGAAATGCCATCTTTATATAAAGCCCATGAAAATCACAATGCTGCTTCTCCTGCCACGTACCTCTCCACCACCAGCCATGATCCAAGCCTGCCACAAGCACCTAGAGGTGTGCTGGAGGGGGTGAGGCTGGTGCCATTTTGTGAACTGTCCTGGTGCTGGGATAGATCAGAGCGGCTGCTTTTGCAGAATATTCTCAGTGTTCCCTCTCCCGTTTCACTATGCTATGGACACCCTGGATGCAAGGAACTGTGAAACCTTGTCAAGCCAATACTTCCCAGGGACATTGCTTCCCCCAAAGTACCTCTGAAATTCTCCAGGAGATTGAAGATGTTAGTGTTGATGTGAGATGTAGAGTGAGAGCAAGGAACTGAAAACTGTGTGGAACTTCCTATACGTGTATCCAGAAACCTCTGGGTATTTTACACTTAAGTGTTTATTATAATTATAGCACTAGAATATCTTTACCTGCCACAGACTCTGCCCTGCACCTGCTCTCCCGCCATGGGAAAAGAACAATGAGGGAGAACAGAGACAGCAGTAGGAATGGAAAGAGAAACCAACTCCTCAGAAAAAGCTCCATCAGTTTTCTTTGAATAAATTATTTCTTGGCCTCAGTGTGGGGATAAACAAGCACGGGTCCTCTGCTGTTTCTTTGCTTTTGGATATAAACAGTATCGTGAAGTGCATCTCAGCTCTTCAGCTCTTTGAAGAAGTTCAGTGAAAGGATGGGTCCTCAGAAGCTGGTGTTTTCTTTTTGCCTGGCTGCACAGGCAGAGATCTTGCAGTGTCAACATGCACTTTCTTTCCCCCTCACTCATGGGAATGTGTTTATTGATGGTGGGGCAACAGCTGGGAGCTGACGTGACTCCCCTGGAGCTCAAAAGTAAAAAGACTGCAGGTTTCAGAGGGAGCTAGGGCAGGCTTTAATATAGCATTTCCTTTTGAGCCCATTGAATCCCCTATAGATTGCCAGCTTGGTGCCAATCAGCACAAGATTTTTTTTCTGATAAGAGCAGAAAATGCACCAGGAAAAGAAGCCGCCACCTACTCTGCAGTTATTACATAGCCCTAGTTTTCAGTCATAGCTAACATAGCTCAAAATTCAAAACAAAAGACTTTGCTAGGTGCTTGACAACATATATAACAGAACAAGTAAGAGTTGCTTTAACAGACAATTCACTTAATATTTGCACAAATTAGCCCAGCATTTTCTATTCATGTCCTTTCAATCCTCTTTAAGTAAATCAGTGAATAAATAAAAATGATTTCAAATATACACGCATAAATGTATTTAAAATACTTGTTTCAGACAAACATCTGTTCAATTGGTATGCATTTCAAACAATATTCTAGTTTGGAGTATTCGCCTAACGCTAATGTCATGTGCAGTATGAGTGATCTCTTGCAGTGGTGAGATAATGAATACACGAGGTAATCATTTCCATGATGAAATTTGCATTTCATCTGGAAAACATTCTGAACACTCTCTGCGTTTAAAATTTTTCTTCTTAACAGTAGCACCATTTAAATATATGTCTATAATATATGTAAGTACCTAAGTTTTTTACAAACATACACATATATATACATCAGATATCTGACAGAGTTTCTATTTTGTATGTGTCACTTTCTGACTAGCTCATATTCATTCAGGTAGAAGTGTTTTTAAAATATATTTCCTATATATATATATACACGTGTACACATGTATGTATATATGCTCTGTGAAGCTAAGAAAAAATGACTGGTGAGACTACAATGTGTAGTATAGCCATGAAGTATTTCAACAAGAAGGAAAGAAAAAAAAATAGAGCTTGATCCAAACTGTTATTTTGGGTAAAGAGCTAGGTTAAGAAGACGGACAATAGGTGAAAGTAATGGAAAAAATTCAGACTCTTTTTTTTTTTTTTTTCCTTAAGCTGCAGTAATGCCTGGAGGCCAGAGAGATACTTGGCTGACTAAGAAAATGATAATTGTTGAGAGACTTGTCTTCCAAAGAGCAAAGCCACCTTGGTAACTTGGCAAGTGGGATCCGTGGAATTCTTAAAGCATATTAATGAAAAAAGTCTGACAGGAGAAAATTTAAAAGGTGAGACAAGAAAATTTAGAATAATATGATATCACACTGATTTGCAATTCTGTGTTTTGTATTATGAACACAAGAATGTATAAGAACACAATGTGTGATAATGAGACTGTGGCTACAGTTCAGAGAGGAAAGAAATCAGTAAAACACTGAGCACAGGAAACTGATAAAAACACGTAACATGCAACTTTAAAAACTCTTCGATAATGATCTTCAAGTTCTTTAAAAATGACAAGTTTATGCCTATCAGAGAAAGTTTGCTGTCATCTACTTTGCAGTAACCAGAATATATGTGTTCATATCAAGGTCAAACACTGCACCTCATAGTTTATAACTGGGTATAAAATACAATTAATATTTGGATATATTTTATAGCGAATATTTTAGTATCTTGAATATTAAAGTCAGAGCATATAAATACATGCTCAGAAGCTTCTGAGAGAAATTAAAAAGGGGAGGATCTTATGCAAAATCTCCAGATGGAATAAAGCAGAGACACATCTGTTTCACACTCTCAAGCAATCATATGCCAAAACAACATTATTAAGACTCCAACAGCAAGCACCAGAAAAATGCCGGAGTTATGGTTGTCTGCATGACTTAAATTTGGTTCATGTGTGTACATGCTTTATGGCAGTCTCAATGGCATCAACACACTCTGTTTTCCACAAGTCCCTTCCCTCTCTGTGCCCAGAATAGGGGATGACAAGTCGTTGAATTGCTATTCAATATATTGTTTGCTCTCTGTACAGTCTGCACACTCAGACTTTTTTCTCACACAGCAAAAATTTACAGACAGGATTTCAAAATGCTGCTCTGATGAATTTCCCTAAGAGTTTTCTGCAGTGCCAATAACAGTAGTAGTTGTATGAATTAATGAACAGATTTCACAGAGCCTTTAGGGACAGTGAGTGAATTACTAGTGGTGCCATTTTATAAACAGGCAACTAAGGACACACAGTGCTGTTAAAAAGGCTCTTTAAACCTGGCTGGCCAGTTTGAGATAGCTGTGATCTCATTTTTACATAGCTTTGCATAGTACTGCATTTCAGGCATGATTCTCATACATTTCAGCTGCGGTTGTTAGCCTCACACCCACTGTGTCCAAGCTATTTAGGACACACAAATTACACGAGAGACTTTGCACTTACAGACCCTGGGGGTCCTGTACTTAAACATTTCTACGAATCATCCTGCAGACTCTCATATCAGACACAAAAATAGAGAAACGTATCATTGTGATTGATATTACCTATCTTGAGGCACCTAAAAGCTCTTTTCAAGCTCAGCTAGTCATTGCCAAGCTAAAGTAATCACTTTTTAGAATCAGTAGAGAGACACAGATTGTGCCAGAGAGCTAGTCAGCTTGCCTGCCCTGTACATTTCAGACATCCTAGACACCTTATCTCAGGATGCAGTGCATTGTCCTCTGAATGTTCCTATTTAACTCTGAAGGCAGCCTGAATTCACCATCTTAGACTTGAATGACTAGCCTTTAAACACTGAGATTAGATGAGATATAATTCACATGTGAACCTCTCAGAAATTTTTTTTTCTTCAAAAGTTTCAGGATTTTTGAGTGATTGATTTTGCATCAGATAGTGCTATACTAGCACCTAGGCAGGAAAACTTCAGGTTTACGATGCAGGCTCTTGCTACTTTAGTACCTTAGTGGTATGGGCTTGCAGTCTCCCTAGTAGCTGATGAGACCTTGCCAGCAGGTTTCACAGGCTTGGCCAGGGTAGGGATTCCCGGGGTCCATCCCAGGCTTTGGGAGGTTGTGCACTATGCCTGCAACTCCTGTACCTAATTTTTCCAAATTTGACTCCTCTCTTCCTTCCCCTCAAATGTATTATTTTAGTAATTTCCCTTCCCAGTTTCAGCTCTTCATCTCACTTCTTACTAACCAGTCTGAGAATCCACCCTCCAGACTTTTCTCCAGACCACGTCTGGGACCAAGACAACCAGATCCAATGTCCACTGGGAAGAGCCTATCCCATTCCCTTTGACTGTCTTCTCAGTCTTTTCCCCATCTCTGGTCACTTCCAGCTCTTCCTATCCTCAGCCTTCTTATTCTAATAGTTCCATTTCTCTCTCCTAGTTTCTATTCCCACCTGTCCTTCACACCAGAACCTGTTCCTGTCTGCCATCACCATGTCACTTTTTTCCAGACCAAGTGATCCTTCCCATGCTCAGTGCTTTCTTTTGCCTGCTCCTGTCCCAACCATTCTTTCTTTGCTTCTGCATCCTCACTTCTCTGACCTGTCCTACCCCTGCCCTCCCTTTCTCCACTGCCCATTTGGAACCTGGACCACTCTACTTGCTCAAACTCAACCCATCTACCCACACCCTCAAGCTATTCTTCCCCATATCCACTGGAGCCGATTCCTCCAAGACATCTCCTCAGGATTTAAGCTCTTTGATCAGCCAGCTGCAATGTCCCTCCTGAGCTCAAGCCCTGGTTCCGGATGATCTCTGGACTCATCTCACAAAGGTCCCCTCCTCTCCTCATCTCTCTCCACACCCTGCCTGGTTCCCGTGCCAGCACCCTGGGTGCACCAACAGGCTCTGCAAGGTAGATTTGTGAGCACTGTTTTTGTGATTAGTCCCTGCTGGAGGGAGAGCCGTGGGCCGGCCAGCATGGAGGGAGTTGCTGTGACACTGTGAGGCTGGGAGTGTCATGAGGGAGAGAAGTGAGCTTTAGAAGCCCAGAAGCTCTTTCCAAAACCTGTCTGAACTGGCTCCCCTGTTTAGTAATGATACAGTGAGGGAGGCCATGACATGGGAAGCACTGTAGGAAGAGTCAGGCAGTAAGCAGGGCCACAATTACTGGAATGGCTGCATTCCCCTGTGAGGTGGAAAGTCTACCATGAAACCCATGGGTGTGAGCTGCCACAGCCGGACAGGTGTAGAGGGCATCTCAGCGAGCCCCTGAGGCTCTGGGTGTTAGCACAGGTCTAACAGCCTGGGATGTAACCAGCTACATCTGCCCACACTCTGGGCCACCAGTCTGCCCAGCTGACCAGGTGCTGTGTCCTCCAGCTTCCCCACATCTGGCTGTGGGTGCATTGGCTGGGGACTGGTGTCTGCGGTGGTCTCCAAGTTGCTCTCTCCAGTACAGATACACATCTTTTTCTTGCAAAACGGAATGAAGAAAACAGAGGCCGCAGACCCTGGTGCTGCAAACAGGGTCCTGCCGCCCAGTCTCACTACCCCTTCGTCTCCCAGCCTCAGTCTTCCACTGGGTTAATTAAAACTCCCTGCCACCTCCACTTAACATCAATTCTAGTCCCAGTTCCCAATGCCCCACAAACACCAGCCTTAACCTTACTTCCCAGTTCCTGTCTGTCACTGAAGCACTTGCCCACTTCTTCCCTTCCTCCTCCTCCTCCTCTTCCTGCCACCTCCTCTTGCTGCAGCCTGGGGGTTTGGGTTATACAAAGGAAGTACAGGAGAACAGAAGAAAAGAAAGCATCTCTCAGTTTGGATAACTCACTTTAAGATGTACCCCAGCCTCTAACAGCATAAATATTATGTTGCGAGGAGAGACCTGGTCTGTTCTGGATGGAATGCACCCAAGGCATGTTTAATTCTTCAAGGAATTTAGTGATTAAATTCTTCAAAATCTTTTAGTGAGCAACTCAAACTATAATTTTTATAGGCCTGGAACTTGGCCAGATTTGAGTAGATTTTCAGAGGAAATCCAAAAGGCAAATACCTGATGCAATGGCAAACTTCACAGTCCAAAACCGGCTGCTGTCAGTGTTTAATTAACGAGCCCCAGAAAAGTTCTTATCATCGTGAAGCAGAATGCACCAAGCATTGGATTTTTCACCCACTAATAGGGAACGTGAGCTGGGTTTAGAGTGTTGTGAGACAGGTCATTTTTGCCCTACTGATGATGTGTTGTTGCACTATTAATGTTTCTATCATTTATTTCCCCCTCATTCTTGGAAATGGCTCAGTGATTTGGCCTGTCTTATTTTGATTGCAGTTTTCCCCAAAACTAAACCTGAATAAACCTAGCACAGAAAAATGTAGTCAAAATGAAATCT
The DNA here is from genome assembly GCF_964211835.1 of Anser anser. Lineage (NCBI taxonomy): Eukaryota > Metazoa > Chordata > Aves > Anseriformes > Anatidae > Anser > Anser anser. Next base: position 38,217,290 of record NC_139722.1, read on the forward strand.
GAAAAGCTATAAGCGATGGAAAATGTGATTTTTAAGGGAGCCAGCAGGCAGTCTTAAGAGTAAGCGATACCAATATTTACTCCTTGGTACCTCTGCCATTTATGTGCACCTTAACTAGGACAGGCAGGCTACTACAAGCCTGCACAATGAGCTCTGTATTCCCTGTGTTCGGTGTTACCACTTTGGATTGCTGAGATGTGAGCATGCAATTAAGAAATACTGAAATTCTGCCGTGATGGGATCTGCAGCCTCACGACAGCAGTAGCCAGAAGCCACCCTTCTTTGTGGGGAGGGACACAGAGGAACCGCAGGGCTGGGGCTCTCTGTCAGGACTTATCTCTGGGCACCTGTGTAAAGGCTCTGTCATCCACGCAGTGCAGCACAAGATTCTGTGTGTACTCCTCAGGGCTGGTTTGCCTTTCTCAGGTGCTTATTTGTCTAAGGTATGGCTGTTTCATTCATTCCTTGCTACTGGAGGTTAAATGCTGAATTATCTATACCCCAAGTTTAGAGACATGCATCCTGTTTGAGGGTTGATGCTGTGCTGATGTCTTAGCGATACAGAGGAAATTGAAAAACAACTGCTCCGTTTCCATGACTATCTTTCTAGCTAGGGAGGCAATAAATCTGAAGAAACGCTTAATTGAATGGTACACTGTCATAGGAGAGATGACACTGCTAGAGACTGTGTTACCAGCCAGAGGAGTCAGATCAGGACATTCCAATGATTATCTAATTTCTTCTTCTTTTCTGTCAATAGCTGTTGGGCTAGAGCGGCTTCATTACATTTGGCTGCCTCTCACTTTTTTTTAGAGGTGAGAGGATAAATCCTGCCAGTGCCACACTGCAGCACTGGGAGCTCCAACTGCAGTGAGCACCGTGACATTGTGCTGCGTTATGCCGAGCGAGCCAGACACTTCTGCTGAGCCCCAGCATTAATGATGTATCAGTGTTTCACTAACTCCCATTCTATTAAAAGAAATGGCAAGATTGGTGTTCGGCACTGATGTCTCTGTTTCTTATCTGCATGGAATTTAAAGTGCCCATAACTCGACAGCAAATGATATTCTTACTTTAAAAAAGATCCCTGTACCCAGTGGCTGATCCCATTACACATTCCTAGCCCCTTAATACATTGCTTTCCCATACGGATACATTATCCTTTACCATTTGCCAGCATGGGCCTGGGAGTGGAGTGTAAGGGGGGAGGCAAATGAGGAAACCGAACCTGCTGTGTGGGGTCACACCTTGCCACATGCACGTATGTGGAGGGGCCTCAAGCAGGCGTGCATGTGCCGCACATCCACACAAACACAAACGTGTTTATTTTTTCCCAGCAGATACCATTGACCACCCTAGCACTCTCATGTGTGCACACTCTCACACGAAATCATACCCAGTGAGACAGAGGAAGGGGAAGAATCATTTTCTTCATAAAATTAAATAAAAGCATTTAATACTATTACGCTGCAGTCAAAATCCAGAGAGATGGGGAAAAGAGGGATGGACATCTCCATGAAAGAATATGTCTCTTTATTAGCTAAGCAATATTTTTATAACCATCGATAATGTGAATAGGCTGATACACTGGTTAATATATATATATATATATTTAGAAGAAGAAATTTGAACTTCTATGTATCTTATTTCTTAGGACCTAATTTGGATCTCATACTATTTACTGAAAAAGATTCCACTTTGTGGAAGTGTCGAACCAAGCCCACCTCCTTCAGGTACGTCAGCAAAATCAAAAATATTGATCAAACTCAAATAATGGTGAGGACAGAGTGGCTGGTAAAACCATCTCTGCTGTTATTTGTTCTTTATAAACTGATGCTTTACTTTCAAATTATAGTAGAAAAAAAATATATAATTTCACAACTAAAAAATGCTTGATGCATTATAAGATACTGCTGCAAAATTTCTAGTAAAGCAATCATAACAGATATACATCTACCTAAGTTATGCACGTAAATATCTGATGTAAACGTTGTATTTACCAGCAATAATAATAATAATAACAATAATAGCTCAATTTATCAGCTAATAGGCCAAATGTAAATAAATGGCATACACATGTATGGTAGATCTCTGTATGCAAATAGTAAGCATAGACTTAATTTTCAAAACTTAGTCCTAAAGTTTTGTCAAAATTGGAAATATTGAAATGAAGCTAGGTTATCAAACACTCAAGATCAAATGTTGACTGTTAACCTCAGTCCAGTCTCAGTAAGAGAAGGTTTGACCTTATCTTTCTCCCTAAAGAAAGTTCTGACCAGATCAGACACATTTTCTCTCTATATAAACTCGTGTCATACATGCCCATGTTTTACTAATAAGATCTATCACTGCTTTCAGAGAGGTTAACATGAAGCCAGCTGAGTGTTCTCTGTCCAGATATTCCCATGTCCAAGTGTGATTAGCACCGTCTTGTCAAATTTAGCTCTAAGCCATTTGTGAACACCTTCTTTGTTTGTAGTAGCACACTCAAACCTGCACAGCCCTCTGTGTTTGCTCTTCTGTGTATCCTATTAACAGTGCATTACATTTCAAGATGTCATACTGCGGAAAGCCACAAAAGCACTTTTAATCAATTTAAAGCAAACCAAGGTAATTACTTTTGTTCTGGATACATACTGCTTGGTTTACGTTCTGAGAAAACGAAATCATGTTTTTAGGTCTACTGCTGTAAATCCAGAATGATCATGCAAGAGTTATTTTTATCACATTTGCAATTGTTCAATTGTAATTACACAATAAGTCATATAATAATTAGACTTTGGCTAAATAAAATTGAACCCTGTAAGTTTTCAGGTATGATCTGCTTGGAAAGTGACAAGTGGAAATAATTAAAAAAAAAAAAAATATTCATGGCCTTGAGAGATATTTTCAAAAAGCTGTGAACTGATGGGATACACAAATATTTTTATTATTGCATAAGAGAGTAAATAAAAGCATACAACACCTTTTTTCAGTTTTGATTCCATTCTGATATTTACAACATAATGTATTGGATCCTGACTCCTGACTCCTGACTACATTACTAAAGGCGGTTTAGTTACACATGTGCAACCAAGAAAAACCTTCAGCTCAGCAATTACACTTCTTTAAAAAGAAAGGAGAACACAGTTTTAATTAGAAGAAGCAAGAATGCGTGAGGAGACTGACTCTATCAGACTTCATGTTGAATTCAGAACTGCTATTAAATGTAAAAAATTATGTATATATTCAAGCGTGTTTGTTACTCCCATTTGACCAACTCCTTGTTTGGTTACTGTAGCTCCTGCAAACAATGGTTTCTGCACAATTAAAGTGCAGCTCAGATCGTAGTTTACAAATGCATTGTTACTTTTGCTCTGCGCACAAGCTGAAGAAGAAACAACAAACATGACAAAAAATTAAATCAATTTTTATCCTTGTTTTAACATTTTTAGTCTATACTTCAAGGTCTGTTGGAATATGGCATAATATTGGGTTCTTTCTTTCCATGGTGTCAATGATAGTAAGTCATTATTGCAAAGACAGACATTTGTATTTCTGTCAATAAACAGGACTGCATTACTAAACTGTAGGGCCAAGAAGAGTCATATAGTGTGAAAATATGCAGAGGGAACAACAGCTGCTAGTCATTATTTTCCCCTTATCCTTTCAACACCTCTGTGTCAGTTTGTTTTTTAATGGGTAAATCACACTTTCTTCATAGGACATTTTCTCATTTTGGGCAGATACTAAAGAGAATTCTGAAACAATTAAGGGCCATTGGCCAAAGACAATTTTTTTTTGTTGCTTTTACTGCACACGTTGATACCCACTTTTATGCTTTATCAAACAAATAATGCTGATGTTGAGTTCTATTATTCTATTCTTGCTGCTAATATGGCGGATGAGTGGATGTTTCTGCTTTTCTTCTTTAGACAACAAACCGTGCCTCTATTCCTTCTTTTCTTGTACAGCCTGTGTTTTATTTCTCGAAAGAGAAATACCAACTACAGAAATTATTGCTCTCACTTCATCTAGGCAAAAGAAGAATCTGCCACCAGACAGCTTTGAAACATCTGTTTTACACTTCACATCTTCTGACAAAGTTTCACAGCAGCCATTTGGATACAGAAAAAAATTAGATACAATCTTGCTTATGATGAACTTACTGCACTAGCTACTTCCCTCTAGTCTCTGCTTCTCCTAACTGTAGGATGAATATTTACAAGCAGTTTGAGCCTTTTGTTCACTCTTATTTTAGTTAATCTTACTTTAGGCCACGGTGAAAACGAGGTGGGAAAAAATGCAGACATCTACAAACGTAACAGTGCAGTAAAATTATTCAGGAAATCTTATTCTTTTAAGCATTTGGCTTAACCCTAAGGTTCTAATAAGTTGGACTTTTCACTGTGAACTACATTTTCCTTTAATTACTTCTAAAGTTATAATCAGTATGAACTTTTCCACGTGGTCAAATAGTATAAACCTCCGAAACGACAGAATACACTCGCTGCTCAAGGTGGAACGGACCACAGCATGCACAAGTTTAAAAGCCTGCACTGTTGCATGTATTTCTTTAATAGCAAGAGGCTGCTTTTCTTCAGAAAGACAATTCAGCCTACATCTGTTTTAGACTTAAAGACCTGAAAACATGCTATTGCCATATTTAATTAATGACTACATTTCCCACAAAACTTCTAATGTGCAGCGTTTTTACACAGGTACTGCTAATGCCATTTAGTGAGGTGGATTGTGCTGAAGACACCGTGGAGAAGGCACAAGTCACCTTCTATCTGTGGCTATCCTTAGGCAGCGCTAAGGTGGACACACTCCTTATGGCTAAGCTGAAAAAGGTACAATATTATTCCACGGGGTACAGTGCCTCAGACTGTAGCGTGAGTCTTTTAGTGGGCGATAAATTAACGGGGTTTGAAGCTCTCCTTCAGAACTAGGGCAGCTCCATCCCTCCAACCTGCCTGGCTTCCCCAGGGCTGGTACTACTGCTATTTACTAGCTCTTATATATGATCACTACTGTTGCTCACACGCATCAGTGACTGCAATCTTGTAAAGAGAAGAAAAAAAAAGGGGGGGGGAGGGGGTGTGAAATAAAAAAGAGAAATAACAACGAGTTCCCTCGGTACTGGGAACACGGTACGAGTTTGGCATAAAACCTCGTGCATGTAGCAAGAGCATCTGATGCTGGCAGCCGTATAAAGCGCATATGAAAAAGAATAAAAGAAGGCACGTTTCCTCGGTAAAAATACCCTATAAAAAGCCGCTGTGCTAGCTAAGGATGCTACCTCAGGGGGGACATGCCACGGGGAGTATCGGGAGGTGGCGGGGTAGGAAGCAAGGACCCCTGCAAGTGGCGTTTTCTCCAGCACCCCGGGGTGAAATTCCTCCGTGTCCGAGCACGGGGGACCCTTGGGGATAAAGGATCAGGGTTTTAAGGCCAAGGGGCTGCCCTGGAGGCGGCGGGGCCGGGGCGATAACGCCCGGCGCCCCCTCGCCTCGCCCCTCCCGCCGCCCCCCGTTCCCACAGGGGCTCCCCCCGAGGCCGGGCAGCGGCCATGTGTCCTCTGGAGTGTGATTAACACCCTGTCGCCAAACCTCCCCCCCCTCGGGGCCATTTGGGGCATGCACGCGTCCGCGCTCCGCGTTTACACGGCGGCGCCTTTTTGTGGATGGCGCTGGCAGACGAGCCGGGGGAGGTGGGCTCCGCCGCCGCGGGGTATAAAAGCAGCCCCGGGCAGGGTGAGGAGTGGCGAGGCGGTGACAGGAGCTGTGTGGCGGAGCATGGAGGTCGGCGGGGTGCGCTGCGGTTGCCCCCGGGGCTTCTCGTCCCTCTCTTCCCCTTCGTCCCCCCCGCGCTGCTGCTGCTGCCGCCGCCGCCGCCGCCGCCGCCATCACAGCGGCCCGGCCCTCACGGCCCTGCCCTCGCCCCGCAGCCCCGCGCCCTTCTGGAGGCCCTGGCTGCCCGGCCCCGCTGTGGTGAGTGGGGCGGCTCGGCTCGGCTCTGCGGGGAGCCCTGCCGTGCTGCCGGGAGCCGGGGTGGGGTGGCGGGGGCGCCGGGCCGGCCGCGGGGGTGACCTCTGCTCTCTCGTCCCCAGCCTCGCAGCCCCTGCGGGCTGGCGCAAGGCTCCCGCAAGCTGGCGCAGTACGCGCACCCCGTCAGGTAAGTGCCTGCGGACGGGCTGGCAGGGCGCTTCTCCCACCCTTTTTGTTTGTTTTTTTTATCCATGGGTAGGCGTTAAGGTAGCTTCTGGGTGATTGGGGCTCTTCTCAGTGCTCTTCTGGCCGGCAGGCCCTTGTACAGGTTGCCAGCGCTTGTGGGTTTGCTTGAGCTTTAAGCTGTCAGCGTGCTTCTGTGGTGTGGGGCTTAGTCGCACTGTAAGCTGTCAGGGTTTTGGGAGCTGTTCTGTTGGCTGAAGCACCCTGCTACTCAGTTTTGTGCCCAGGGTTACAAAAGGTTGTGTGAGGGACAGTCCCTAGGCTGTCTTGGTGTGCCTGTATCCTCCCAGTGCAGGTGTGGGAGCGAGCGGCAGGAGGAGAGGGTATGAACCAAGCCAGCACTGCCAAGAGAAAAGCTCGTGTAACTGGTGCTTTAATGGTGACAGTAATGATGGTATCTGCACTGTCAGTCTGAGAAAAATGAGTAAAACTTTCAGCTGAATCTGTATTCAGAAGCACTAGTGGTTGTTGCAAGGTGCTTTGTGTTATTGCACAGGTAGTTCTTCCAGGTAAGATGCAGCTTTCTCCCAAATCTCGGCTCTCATCTGTCAAATACCGAAGCACAGGCTATTTAAGCAGTTATGCTGGCTGATTTCTGACACGGCTCCTGTGCGTGAGTGAATGCTGCAGGGAGCCCTGGGAGTGAGATGGTACAAAGCAAGTGTGCTTTGTGCTGCAGAGGAAGCTATGTTCTGTTAAACTGCAAGCTAGAAAGCATTTTTGTATTTGCTAGAAAACCCTCTACTTCTCATCCTTAATGTAGTTCTATTTTGAACAGTCTGTAGTCAGCATTTAATTATGTTGCATTGTGCAGTCTTTGAGCTCTGGGGACTTCCATTGTCTATTTCTTGCAGTTACTCCAAATAGTAAGCAAGAGGATGTTAGTTGAACAGCAGCATATATAAGCTGGAATAATATCACTAGCTGATAGCCCTTATAACATTTTATTGTCAGCACTTTTTATGCTAATTTCTGGATACAGCATGGACTACTTTAAAGTCTAGACCCAGGTGGCACTTTCTATAAGAAGTCAGTGGATAATTCTACTTGGACAAATAAGACTCTGTGGGGAAATATCAAGGCCTGATCCTCTTAGACTTAGCATTCTTTTCACCTCGAGACTTGTTTCAGACCATTGTAAACAACATCCAAGATTGACCATTACTAATAAAACTACTAATTTAATCCAAATATTTGGGGGATCCTGTTTGACACCCATTATATTCCCTAGCAATTGTTCCGGTGAGGGCAGTGCTATTTGGATTAGATCCCCATGAATACTGTTAATGAGGGACTGGAGTGGTAAGTTTCAGATGTGGATCCTGGGCTTCAGAATAGTTTTGCTGCAATACTAGTGCTTTAAGGGCATTTTTCTTTCTTCAGATCAAAATACACAATCAAGAAAACATTTTTCTACTTAAATGTAGAGATTAGTTTCATGACCAAGCATGTGAGGGGAAAACTCTGTAGCAAAGCTTGTCTGTTAACAGAACTTCACTGCTGTCTCTTGTCTGTCAGCCTCCAAGTAGAACATAATAACAATAAGCAAATTGACCTGTATGCTTGTTTCAGACTATTTTGGCCCAAATCGAGGTGCTATGATTACTTATATCAGGAAGCTGAAGCACTTCTGAAAAACTTTCCAGTTCAAGCTACAATTTCCTTTTATGAAGACTCGGACAGTGAAGATGATGAAGATGACCTGGAACAAGACTCAAGAACAGAATCAGACTGCTGACTGCTTGAAAGACCAACCAAGGATACTTCTAAAATTTAATTTAAGCTTAATATAAAAATGTATTATAGTATTTTTAAAGATAATTTATTTGTATGTAAGTTATTCTTAATAAAATTGGAATGTTTTGTAACTTTATCTGACCCTCTTTCTTTTGTCTTAGTCCATTCCTGCTTCTAGGCTGGGAGGGTATTGATTAGTATTTTTTTTTTTGTTTGAGGTCCAGTATTTTGTAGACTATGAACTTGGACATCAATATTATGAGTGGAGAACTGTGGCTTCTTTTTAAGTGCTCTGGTCTTGTAGCTTCCTCAGAACTTGAGGAAACAAGGAAGGCTTTGCTCTGTGCCCCATGTGGAAGCTTGTCAAGGAATCGTATTGGATTAAGTATTCTAATGCTGTGTTGTTATGAAGGATTTTCTAACATGGAAAGGAACAGTATAGCTGCTTTTGAGATTCAGAGGAGGTTCCAAATCCTATTTGTTATGGTTATTCACTTTAGTCTTTATTTTTATGAAGGGGTTTGTCTTAAGTCATTCTTGTTCTCTCATTTAAGCTGTATTGTTACTAAATTGGGTTTATATGGCAAGAGTGGTAGCAGGAGGGCTGTAGGTGTGGCCTCTGTGAGCAGAGCCCAGTAGTTGCCCCATGTCAGAGCAGAGCCAGCTCCGTAAGGGACCTGCCTCTGGCCAGAGCCAAGCCAGGGAGTGATGCTCGGTGGGTCTCAGGGAGAGCAGATTGAAGGAAGGGGAAGACACTGTTGTGTGACAGCAGCTGGGAGAGAGGAGTGAGAAGCAGCCCTGCAGACCCCAGGTCAGTGCAGCAGGAGGGCAGGAGGTGCTCCAGGCAGGCAGCAGCAGTTCCCCTGCGGCCTGTGGAGAGGCCCCCGGTGGAGCAGGCTGTCCCCCTGCAGCCCACGGGTCCCACACGGAGCAGATCTCCACGCTGCAGCCCGTGGAGGAGCCCCCGGTGGAGCAGGTGGATGTGGCCTGCAGGAGGCTGCGGCCCATGGAGAGCCCCCGCAGGAGCAGGCCCCGGGCCGGAGCTGCAGCCCGTGGAGAGGAGCCCACGCAGGAGCAGGGGGTCTGGGGGGAGCTGCCGCCCGTGGGGGACCCGTGCTGGAGCAGTTTGCTCCTGGGGGATGGACCCCGTGGCACGGAGCCGTGTGGGAGCAGTTGTTGAGGAGCTGCCACAACCCCAGCCCCTCACCCCAAACGCCCGCACCCCGCCGCAGGCACCGAGCCCGCCCCGTCCCGCTCACACCGCCCCGGCCCGGCCCTGCGCCTGCGCCCTGCCGCGGCTCCCCCCGCCCGCCGGGGCTCGCGGGGCCGGGCAGGATGCTGAACGTGCCGCCGGGGGCCTTCCCGGCGCCCAGCTCCCAGCAGCGGGTGGCCGCGGGAGGCCGAGCCAAGGTAGGGAGCGGGGAGCAGGGAGTAGGGAGCGGGCTCGGGCGCGGCCGGGGCCTCCCCCCGGCGGCACGGCTCGGCCCCGGGGCTGCGGGCCCAGCGCCGGGCCGGGCCGCGGGGCTGCGAGCTGCCGCCCCGGCGGCCTCCCCTGCCGGTCGGGTCCCCGCTGAGGTTCAGCCCGGCAGGGCTCGTCCTGCCGCCCCGCCTCGGGCTGCCCCGAGCCCTAAAGGAGGAAGGAGAGGTGGTGACAGCGGCCCCGGCTCAGCTGCGTAGCTGGAAAATGCCTCCTGCTTCTCCTTTTAAAGGCTGCCGGTGGTAAAACCCTTCCTGTGCAGCCTTTCCAGGTCACAGCCATTTTCCTCTCTTGAGGAGACAGGGCCTTTTCAGCTCGGAGTTACTGTGTGTAACTGCTGGTTATGTTTCTGAGGGCACTTGGTCTCTGTGGGCCTCGCTTGGAAAGCCAGCTCGATAAGTTTGGGACCCAAACTGTTAGACCCGCGCAGCACTGCGTGACTCATGCCCGTGCTCTCTTTACTCTTCTCATTTCTGATCTTCCTGCAGTTTTGTAAGACCACAATTCTTTGTCCTTGTTCTCCGCTGTTAGTGTTTGGAGCAAAGGGGTGCCCATTCTCTGATTCTGCTGGAAAGGAAGGTGATAGAAATCCTTAAGGTCTTGTTCTGCCTCTGTCCCTGGTAAGCCAGTAGATCTCTCCCCTACCTTTCTCTGGGTGAGACTTCCAGTTGCTGTAGGGCTTGCAGTTAGTCTTCTTAAGTGCAGTGGAGGTGAACTTTCCAACCTTTTCCTACCTAGCCATGATTTTCAAATGTCCCTTCTTTGTAGCTCATAGGTTTCCAGAACATAACCCAAAAGACACTGTTAAAACATCTTACCGCCGCAGGAAGACTGGGTACCTGAAGTTTGCTTTGGGAAGAGTTGTCTAAACATTTGATGTTTGAGAATTCCCTTGCTTGGGTTATGAGATAGGAAGCTTCCTTAAGCAGCCTTACTGCTGTGTAGGGCTCCAAAATGTCAGTAAAGGTTATGGGTTGTGTTGTTTCTTGTTTTTCCCATCTTCCTTGGGAGCTTAGAAAAGTGTGTTGAATGGCTTTTTCTTCCTTGAGAGCTTAATAATATTGGTGTATTTGTTATTTTTCAGGTACCTCTAAAACCAGGAAGGAGCCTTATGGATTGGATTCGATTAACTAAAAGCGGGAAGGACTTGACAGGTTTAAAGGGGAGGCTAATTGAAGTGACTGAAGATGAGCTTGCCAAACACGACAAAAAGGAGGACTGCTGGATATGTATAAGAGGTTGGTTGCTCTGATGGTGCTTCTGCATTTTTTGTTTAACCTCTCTGCTGTACTTATAACTAAAGGGCAAACAAGCAACAAAACAAGGTGATGCCTCAGGCAACAAGGGTTCATCAAGAATAAGATGCTGACTTGTACTTACAGTCTTCAGTCCTGGAGTGTTAATTATCCTTAACAGCTGAAGATTTTTGCTTTAAAGCATCTAGAGACATAAAAATATATTTAAAAGATGTTTAGATCTGTAGGATGGTCTTGGAGAAATAAGTGTGTGTAGGCCCATGTACTACTTCAGAACAATTTTAGAAAGGTGAGTGACAATTGCTATACAGAGCAATTGTTGCTTGTATCTGGCATAGCAAATATCTGTGGTAATTGACTCATGCTATTTGTTATTACTTTTATGAAATTTTTAGCTCAAAAGTTGGAATTACTACATGGTGTACAATGACAATGTGCTAAAGGTGGTTTGGAGCAATAGCGCTGGCTAGAAGAGTATTTTGTGTACTGAAGATGAAGTTCCTAGTTGTCTTTAGAGAAAGTAGGAAAATACTTGATCTACAGTTTAATCATTTAGAGGCTAAAATACATTAATATTGCTTTAAATTTGCTATGAGATAACACTTCTATGAAAATAGATTAAGAAGATCAGAATGGCTAATGTGACCGCCTCTAGGAAGTGTTTCATGTTACTGCTAACTTCTTTGATCTGATAAGAAATTTAACATAACGTCATCTCTGAACTCCAGCAAAGTTAAGCTAAGAAGTTCTTTACAAAGGTGACTCTTGTTGTTGGGTCAAAAAGGGGGGTGAGAGTGAAAGTACGAGTAAAATGTCCTTCAGTGCTAGCTTTTGAGCAAAATAATAGCATTGTTAATGCTCCATGTACTGCTTTTGCACATAATAGCAAAACTATAGTGGGAGGAGAGCTAAAGAAAGCCTCTTTACTGTAGAGGTTTGTTTGTATCCTTTTCAAAAAAACACACATTTACTAATGAGGGCAGAATCACCACTTAAAAATGCCTCAGTTTTGTTTTTAATCTCTTACTCTCCCTAGATTGCATCTCTGAGGCTTCTTTTTACAAGAACTCCATTACACTGCTTCTGTATCTGTCTCTAATTTTTCACATCTCCCCCTTTTTGTTGTTCTGGAGCTACTAAAGAAGATAAAAGCAGCATAACTGAGAATCCTGATAGACTACCTGTAGATCTGATATGAGGACAAGTAGTAAAATAACACCATTGTGGAAAAGCTAAATGAAGTCTTTGCATTGATGTAGTTAAGCTGTGCTTCTCTAGGAAAGAGCAGAAATTGAGAGGAACGTGAAGAAGAAAATCAGGAGCTAACTGTTCAAAAACCAGTAGGCTGTTCATCAGACAGCTGTCATATAGGGTGCAAGTATATATAATGGGATGGCAGGGGGCTTAAAAAAAGTGTGAAGGGTATACAAATGAGACTTCTTTTGCTTGTGCAAGTCAGATGGTAAATTGAACGTTTGTCTAATATTCAGGAGTTCCTAACTGTTTGGATTTTCCGTAGTGTGTTTTCTTGTGTGCAGTAGTCAATGCTGCACACAAGATGGCACAGTGGATACATCCATCAGAAGATCGGGTCTGTAAAATGCAAAAGTCCTTTCTTTGTCCAGGAGGGGTCTTGCAAACTAGGAGTGTCCCAAGTATGTGTCTCCCCCAACCCAGTGCTGAATGCCTACCTCTTTCTCTGAAGTAATGTACTTTTTTTTTTTTTTAATGTGTTACAGACTTATTACGTAAACACTGGTACAGTTCCACTTCTGGTAGCTTCCTGTTTTGATAATGTTGTATTTCTTGAAATATTCTGCTGGGTAGACCTGCGATAGTCCTGCAAGAGCAGCAATGTGTCTGGAGTTAAATCTGTAGTTAAATGTTTATAGCAGCATTTTCCAAGCTCTAATTACTCTGGTTGCATAGCAACACTAATTAGACTTCATTATTTCAGACCTATGAAGCGTTTTTTTTATCTCACGAGAATTACTAAGTGTAGTACTTGCTTAGAAAGAATGCTGAGTCCTCTTATTGGGGCAGATTTGTTACAAGTGTTATCAGCCTTTAATAAGCATAGAGTATGTTTAGTTTTTTATGTTGCTGAATCTGTACAATGGAAAGTTTGCTGCTGATGGTAGCAGTTTTTCTTTGGAGAAGACAGCTTCTTCCCATAGGCATTTTATTCCATAGGTGATGGGTAGCAGGGAAACCACTGTGACAGCACATCAGTGGTAATTTAATTGGAAGGGATAGCAAAAACAATTCTGTGCACTAACTGGCTCAAATTGGCCTCTGGCTCTCGTACCCATTAACTAGACTGTAACACCTTCAGGTGTTTGTTTTGTTCAACTCTTAAATGTGCACGTTTTTGCTAGATGTTCACTGGGATAAGAGGAACGGCGCTGTAGAATTGACACCTCTGTTTAATAAGATATGTCTTGGGCACTATTAGATTGTCTAACTTCTGTTTCTGGTTTTGGAAAGCCGTGCTGTTTGTTCTGAAGATGTCTGTTGCTTGACATTACACTGTGTAATATACACAAACCTTTCCACTGGTTTTGGAGCTGGGAGAGTAGTTGCAGTGGTTGTGGAAATGTTACTCATGTTTTTTTATATTCCGTTTTTTGCAGGACTTGTATATAATGTCACACCGTACATGGAGTATCATCCTGGTGGCGAGGATGAACTAATGAAAGCAGCAGGAACTGATGGTACAGATCTTTTTGATCAGGTGAGAACAACTGGCAGCGAATGGCACTTGCTCACTAAAAGGTATATTGAAAAAATGCATGTTTTCTGATTATTTTAGAGCATTCCAGTGGAAATGGTGATTTAAACCTTTTGAAGTCTAAGGGAAGGTAGCAGGTTACTGTTTGGAATTCCACTTACCTGTGCTGAAAGAGGCATGTAATTTAAATTTTGTATCAAAAAACAAAAATGAAAATGTCCCTTTATGCTGTTGAGATTATGCTTCAATTTGACCATTTTATTAAATTTATTTTTTAGCAGAAATAGCAATTAAACTTGCAACAACTTGAGATACTACTTCCTTAATAAATTGCTGCATTCGCTAACTGCTGTCAGTTGAGAAGCATTTTCTTCTCAGATAACTTTTTTTTGACAAATACGTGCAGTATTCTTTTGTCTGCTAACTTGGTTACTGCGTTATCAGCAAACAAAGTACTAAGAAAAAGTGTTGGGGCTGCTCTTAACTGATTGTGAACAAATCACAAAATGACAGTTGGTCTCTTCTTTGTTCCCCATTTCTTTAAATGTTTTGAAAAGGCTGAAAAGAAAAGGTCTGCAAAATGGGTGTCTTTTCTGTAAGGAATTGCTTGCAGATCTTGTGTTGTAAAAGATGATTCATTGAGTTGGTATTTTTTAGAAACAAACATTATGCTAAAAACCTTGGCTCACAATTTTTTCCTGAGGAAGTGGGAAAGAGCAGAAAGGAAATTTCCTCTGTTTCTGAGAGGAAATTGTTAGAGCTTTATATTTCTTGCATCACTGTATGTTATGCCTTTACTTAGAAAATGTGCTTAGCAATGAATGTAAATAAAGGAAAGATGAGATGATATTTTTAACTTTGTTATCTTCGGTTAATCCTTTCACAAATGAAGTCTTGGATTTGGGCATAATTCTCTGTTGGTCACAGAGCTGCTCTGGTTTACAGAAATTTGTATTTTTCTCTCATGCAAGTACATACAGTATGAAATTGTGGCCTGAAATTCTGTAGCTGGAGCACTGTCAAGTATCGTACGGTAATACTCAGAAACAGGAATCTTGGCAGCAGAAATATTACCAGAAACCCATCAAATTGTTACCAAGTTCAGATACATACTTGTACATTTTTGTTAGTTTGTTTTGTCATGAGAGTGGAAAACAGTGGTCAGATCTTTAAAACAACCAGTTCACCTCTTCATTTCTGGGTCATGTCTTTCCTGTTCTAGAGACACTTCTGTTGTTATCTCCTCTGCTTTAGCATTCTGTGTCTGTCGGATGCTGATTTATTTAAGACTTTGGTTGGTTGCTAGTGTTAAATATCTGAAAAATGTAACTGTCATTCAAATTATTCACTTCTTTACATTATCTGTGTAAAAGGCAACTACAAGTTGTGAACTACCTTATCTTGTCTGCTTAGCTTGTCAAGTTTAAAGTTTTTGTTTTTAAATCTTTATGTACCATTTAAATTTGTCATGCTGCACTCCATTTCCTTTTCTCTTCTTGCGGTGTTGTCCTGAATGCCGTATCAGAACTGGCTTTTCTGCCATCCATTTTCTATGGAAGTTCTTCAGTTCTGGTCTGTAAAGCTACTGCTTTTTCTTCCCTTTGACTTCCTAAAATAGATTATTTCCCAATAATTCAGGGGTTGTCAGACAGAAACAGAAATACACCAACTTCATAGGAGGTGTTGATGTGTCTAAATTACTATGATCTATCTTTGGTTCCCTCATCAGCCTCTTTCCCCATGTTTGTGTCTAAACAAGGCTAGTTTCCTTTGTGGTAAGGACAAGTTCTGTTAATTATATAGCACGCATCATAAAAACACACTTCTGAAATCTTTCTTGTAGCTCAAGGTTGTGATGTTCAGATACTGCAAAACATAACCTGAATAAATTAAACTACTGTCACATTCAGAGTCCTTTTTTTTTGTTTGTTTTTAAGTACACGTTATCTGTAGTAGCGGTGAAAAATAAGTACTGAAAATTTGAGAAATTGTTGTCTGGGTAAATAACAGAAAACAAAATAAAACCCTACCAAATGAATGATGTTAGCCACTGTACAAAAATGGTCGTTGTATTTTAGTGCATAGAGCAAGCAACGTAGTAAGAATTACAAATGTTGTGAAAACCAATTTTGTTAATATAGGTTCATCGTTGGGTCAATTATGAATCGATGCTGAAGGAATGTCTTGTTGGGAGAATGGCTTTCAAGCCTATTGCTGCTCCAAAAGGTGAGGGGTTTTAGAATGAAATAATTTCTAATATGCTTCATTCCAAAGCTGTGAATAAAAGTTGTGAGAAATCCTGAATTGTCGTATTTACAAGGGTAGTCTGTATTCTGACATAGAGATGAAGGCTGTTGCATGTATTCAGTCTTTTGATACTATGTGCCTGAAGATGAAACTATTTTATAAATGAAGACTTTTATACGTAATGTACTGCTAATTTTTGTCTATTGTTCTAAGTCTTCAGAAAACAGACGTGTGTGTGTGTATATATATATGTGTGTGTGTATATATGTTTTTTTTTTTCTCCCAAGGATTGCTCTTTCTTCTTCAGGTCCTGGGGGGGGCAAACTCTTACATGAAGCCCTCTGATGTGATTTAGAACATCTTGAAATAAAAGTCAGTATTTTCATTCTGGTGATTTCAGCACCAGACACAGATCTCAAAAGTTGCGTATGAATTGAGATATGTGAATACAGTTTATGGACAGTTATCCTTTCCAGAACACTTTACTGAGTCTGCTAGAGTTCGAATTTACTTAGAGAAAAGAATTGCTGATACAACAGACTCTTCTGAGCCAAGACAGCAAGAGATGCAGCATATTGTCCTAAAATGCTGGTGGTGGTTTCGAAAGACTCCAGTGTTTGTTTTGGTTTGTAGGTTGCAGTGAAAAATCACAGTATCTTGAAACCAGACACTGAATGGAGGCCATTAACAGATCTGCTCTGAAAGCATGACAGAATTACTGTTTACAACTGTTTTTCTCAGATTCTGTGGCATGCTGTAGTTCACAAATTCAGCCATCTTTTTCAGCTCTTCAACTTCTGACAAGGGGCATGATGCACTTGCTCAGCACACAGATCACTTTGCCAAGCAGTTAGGTTGAGTTTGGCTGTTTGTGAAGGGTGGAAGAGGATTTTACATCTGTGTTGCTAGGTAGCTAATGCCATTGTAGAGTTTTTAAGCTGAGTGCTGCAATGTATGGAGAAACCTTGACAGTGTAACAGCTTCATAGAGTTGAGGTGTTACGGGGAAGTTACTGCCATTTTGTCAGCTGAGCTAGAAATTTAAAAATAAACCTGACTTTTACTGATCTCCTTAGTCTGACTTTTCTGCAACTGGAGGGAATTTTTGTGACAGCAAGTCAGTAAAGAAATAAACATATCTTTGTTCCTGCCAGCTATGACAGTCCATTTTCTTCTGTTTACTTTTTCTCTGCTTTCTTCTCTAGTAGGACTGCTTTATACACTTTGCTGTAGTAAAACTTGCAAGTTAAAGGTTACCAGCTGTATGGAAGTGGTTTGGTTGCCTGTCTCTCTTTTGGCCTTTTAAGGCTTGAAATGTTTTATTCTATTAATGAAGAATACAACTGATTAGCCTGTATTTGCTGAAATTCTTCCTAGCAAAATTCTCAACGTGCGCTGTGATTTGTGGTGGGTTCTGTATCCTCATTTAAGTGGTAAATTATCGAAAGCATGATTGACCAGCTTCACTATCAGACAGTGATACTTCTTATCTTGTGTCCTTCCAGAAAACTGTATTTGGCAAAGTTTGGATCTGAAAATAGAAGAACAAAACACAGTTAAGGTGCATGTCTTTGCATATAGGATTAAATGAGTCCATATGTATGGAGGGATGAGAGGACTTCAAATAACAGCCTAATTTGCTTTTTCTTCATGGCAGAGGGTGAGCTTGTGGCATTAGGGCAATCGTATGATAAGAGTAAGTCAGATGTAGGTTTGTTGGGGCATTGCTGGAAGATTTATGATTGTTCAGCTTAGTTTTGTTTCCTATGTTCTGGATTTTCTTTGGAAGATAGTACAGTTATGTATTCACTGAAATTTTTAAGGAAGCTGAAGCTTATTCTTGCGTACACAACTAGCAGGAGATTCTGAAGTGCCCCTTCTTTAATGTTACAGGGCAGTGGAGCTGTGCACTGAAATGTGTAGTGTTTGTACTTGCTGAGAAGGCCTGGGCAGTAACTAGAGTATGCATGCAAGTATGCATGCATGCATATCAGGCATGCAAGAGATTTATTATTTCAGTTATCTCCCTTCTCCTTTTATCTTCCGCAACAAAGGACAATAATTCCTTTATCTTCTTCATCTATTCCTCTTCCTCACAGCTTTAAGCTTTCCACCATTATTTTGCTTGCCTTTCCTTCAGAGTACTTGGCTGTAAACATCAGCACAGACATTGCTTTTGTACCTTTTACTATTGCTGATGTTTCTCACAGATATACGTAAGTATGTGTCTGTATGTAACTTCACTGGTACCATAACTTGGGAGTTGGAATGAATGTGTTTGTTTGTATTGAGTCAAGGAGATGAGACTGGGAGCTATAGTATGATCCAAGGAAGAGAGAGGTAGGGCTGTGTCTTGGAAATGCCTCTAAAAATTATCCTCAAATCTGCAAATGCCTGTTTCAGTGCAGTGTATTAAAATATAGTGAAATTAGAGAATACTTTTGAACTCAAACAATACACTTTAATCACAAATGAGATTTTGTGACTGACTTGCCTATCCTGGCAGAAAGCTTGAAGTGGTATATAGCAGAATATACAAAGAAATACAGCCTAAAACAAAGGCTTTGGGTGAACTGGCCCGTTCATCCCGTGGAGTGTTTTCACCTCACAGTGGCACAACATGAAAGACCCTGATAAGGGCAATTCTTGATCAACTCTGAAGTCCTTTTGCAATACTGTATGCTTGGCAGATTGTTCCAGGAACCTTTTATTTATTGCTGTTGTACTGGCATTTTCCCTCTAATACTGGCTGCTGTGATGGAGAGCAGTGGGAGGGGTTCAGAAACCCATAGTAAGGGGAGAAACATTCATCTTTTTTTTTTTTTTTTAACCTTCATGAAAGGGAGCAGGAAGAACAAATTGGATTCTTGCACTTCCCCAAACCTGTCTCTTAATAAAGGCAAATATAAAAGGGGTCTTTATACTGGGGAATTTTGAGATATGCATACAGAGAAGGCAGAAGTGGCTTGGGTACATCCAGAGGACAAGAAGAAAGATATGTGGCCAAGAGATACTATGCCTTTGCCCTTGAGATGAGAACCATGTAGATGAATTGGCACTATGTATTCATCTACTTGGTCTTTATCTGCTTTTTTTTCCTTCTAGTATTTATGTTTTTTTGTTGTTTGGAGGTCCTTGCAGCATACTGTGGGCATAATGAAAAGTTCAGATGATAACTTGTCAAATAAAGCTGCTTGACAGAATGAGCTTAAAGGAAGATTTTCCTTTTCCTGGGTTTCTGCCAAAGATTGGATTTAGATAGTTGTAGGTCAGATTCAGTGTCTACGAGACAAGTGTCTTTCAAAGTCTGACAGACTTAGCGAGCTTCTTGGCTATCAAGCTTATAATTGCACAAGATAATCTGTGCTGTTTGTTTTGAAGAGCCAAAGAAGTTCTTATGTTTCCTACCCTTTAGTACTGTGCAACTTTTGTCATTTTAAACTTTTTTTTTTTAATTACACATAATATTTTGGAATGGTAATCAGTGCTGCGTTTAATTCTGCTGACTTGATATCTG
Source organism: Anser anser (assembly GCF_964211835.1). NCBI lineage: Eukaryota > Metazoa > Chordata > Aves > Anseriformes > Anatidae > Anser > Anser anser. Next base: position 38,236,466 of record NC_139722.1, read on the forward strand.
AAGCATCCTGGTCAATCTTTTAATGTTTTGGAAGATTTATTTGGAGAGCCTTACTTTGGCTTATTTTTTTAGTATGATGTGTGCAAATACTGTGCTGCAACTTCTTACTGTTGTGCTCCTTTTTCTTAATGCTTGTAGACATTTCTTCTATCCTGTCTGAAGAGAAGAAACAGGTTAATGGTAAGTATTCACCTGGGGCAAGGTGGGGAGTGAATCTTAAACTTACCTGAGTATTGTTTAATGCATGATGCTTATCCAGGCTTCTCTGTGTCTTTACATTTGAATCTGATGTTGAGGCCGTAGTGATCTTTGGGAATTATGGAAGGCAAAATCCTAATCAGGCATTGCAAATTCAGTGAATAAAAGTGTTAGAAGATGGCTGTGCAGTAGTATAGAAAAGTAGTATAGAAAAGGGAGGTAGAAGATGGACGAGCTTTCTACTTGAGAAGGTAAGTCAGAAATAACTGTGTGCTATTGAAATGTGCCACTGCAAAACTGCCAGGCTTTTTAATCCTCAGTATCAGAAATGCTAGGTGGCCCTGCAGCTGGAGTAGCAGAGATGTGACAAAATCTTGGGTAACACACAGAATTAAATTTGTCACTGGAAAACTAATTGAAATGGAGGTGTATTAGTTGAGCACAGCGTGACTGAACTACTTGAGGTGTAACTGTGGGAATGACTGGGCTGTTAATTGATGTAGCTCCGAGAGGAGCAAATGAAGTCCTGTGATACATGAGGAGGATGACAGTAGTCCTTGCAGAGATAGGGAAGTATTCAGGCTTTGCACAAGCTTTCACCGAGCCCTCCGTGATCACTGGGGGTCGCTTTGGTTGCTAGTGATTGAGAACTGTTTGTTTGATTTTGATCTTTTTAGGGAAAAGTTATGGAGCGATTAGTCATCTTGGTATAAGAGGCTGCTTAAAATAATACAGCTTATGAAGTCCAATCAGATGAGGTGTGGTGGGGGAGTGTTGGTGGAGGAAATAAGATGAATACCCGTGAAGGGAAGTAATACACTTTGTGCTGAAGGCTGACCTTTTAGCATGAAAGTGTATAAATTGGTCATGGAAAAGTCTAGGCTGAATCTTAGGAAAATGAGCCTGGAACAGTCAAATTTTGGAATGGCAGGAGGAGCAGAAACCGATACGACTGGAGATAGAGCCAGAGAAGCTCTCATGGTGGCGTGCCCGCAAGTCCAGGCATGGTTAGAGGAAACGTATTCACTGATGCTTTGTCAGATGAATTTGAATCTTGTTTTCTTGTGTTCTCATGCTGTCTTTCTTGCTGTCCTCTTGTGTTCTGTGAACGTTGTATTTGACTTTTAATAAAAGGCAGTTTACTTCTCAGTATGCACAAGCTTGAGCTACACAATAATGCCTACAAGTAAATATATGCCGTATAAAAGTAAGCAAGACTGATTTTATCTGTTCCTGTTTTGCTATATAGCCTTGTAGGATGTTAAGCTAAACTTTGTGACAGGGTTTTCTGCCTGACTTCTGGAACGAACAAGTTGGAACGTGTCAATCTTGCTTTGAAGGGCAGGGAGAATTAGAAAACAAATTTTGCTTTATTTTATCAGAATTATATCAATTGGCAGCGGTTAGTAGTCATTAAATACACCATAAGTATTTTGATTCAAGTAGAAGACTAACTGTAGCATCTATTTCAGTGTTCATCTCCTTGGTTATGTTTGTTCATGAAATCCTTACTTTTTGTGCTTGTCTAGCTGTCTGGAGCTTTCCTATGTTTCTTTCATGTTCACAGTAGATGCAGATAAAGAATAATAAGCAGTACTCCTTCTTTCTTCCTGTCTTGCTTCCCCTTGTGCTCCCAGAAATAACTTTTGTCTAGATTATGTGACTTGTCAAGAGATGTAGGAAATTATTCTGATTGTGTTTTCCAGTGAAACTGCCTGATTTTGAAATTGCCTGATACTGATGCTTGCTTCTTGTATTCAGTTTACCTGTTTGGCAAGACTTTTTCCAAAGTAGGAAAGGTCAGTTCCTGGGGTTTTTGCCCTGACTTTGACTGTCGTGGACATACTTATTTTACCTTCTAAGAGGTTTGTTGTATTCAGTTGCTGTGTCTCAGCGTAAACTTAAGCTCTTGTAAACTTAAGCTCTTGTAAACTTAAATCAAACTGAGACTAGAAATAAGCAGCGCTGTCTGACATGTGGAAAGAGGAGCCTACATGGGCACCAATTTTTTATTTTTTTAAATTTTTTTAGGAAGTTCTGGGCACTAGTGAAGACATTTATGTTGTATTGATCTAAAATAAATAAATGATTATTGTGTAGTATGCTCAGATCAATCAAATATATCCTTGATTTTTGTGAACATCAATTCTGTATAATGTAAGGGACAATGAAAGCTGAAGCTTCCAGAATATATTACTCATGGTAACAGTCTCAAAGGTGGATGTGCTCCTGGACATCTCTTCATGTATGAGTTTCAAACAAAAGACACCAACATTTCAAAACACTGCCATTCCCAAGGCATACTTGAAAACTTTCTATTTGTTTGAAAGCAAGTTAGCATCAAGCACATACTTTAAAAATGATCTTCCCAAACTTGCACCTTCAAGCTAAACTGAATTTATTTTGTACCCAAACTATTAAGATGAAAATTTCTGTAATATTAATGGTAAAATAAATGACTTTGGCAGTTCTGCCATCTGAAAACAAGCTGGTGTTTGAGTATAAATGCATCAGAACTTGAAAATACATATGGCATAGAAGAGGGTGATGGGAGGAGAGTTTGAGTTAGCGCTTCAAGTACAGAAACCTAAATCTCATGGTTCAACCAGCTGGAATTCTTTACTGTAAGTAATATATTCATTCCTATTTTTTTTAATAATATTTGGAGTTTATAAATATGGATTGGGCTTGTTCTGGGCCTTCAAAGAACAAAGAAAACAATAGATAGGGAAAGTTTTCACCGAATTCTAAAGTAATTTAGGCTAGAACAAACATCTGGAGCTAGTTTGGTACACTCCCCTTGCTCATGACAGGGTGAACTTTGATGCTAGATCAGTGTGCTCATGAGCAGCCCCATGATCATGGGAAGGGAAGAGGTCTGTGGTGGTGTTTTGTTTGTTTTGTTTTTCAATAATATAAACAGAATTTTCCTTGATGCTACTTGTCTGTTGCTTTCTGCTGTTTCCCTCTGTGAAGAGTCTGGCTGTCTTTTCTTTACTTCTTCCTCCCCACCCCCTTTTCTTTAGGTAGTTGAAGATCGCACTGAAACTTGTCCCTTAGCCATTTCTTCTGCAGGCTGAAAAAGCCCAGTTCCCTCAGCCTCCTCTCATGTATTTTGTGCTCCAACTGCTGACCATCTCCGTGGCCCTTCCCTGGACTCGCTTGTGCATAGTAATGGCTGCCCTGCACTGGGGAGCCAAAACTGGACACAGTACTTCAGATGTGGTCCCACAATTGCTGAACAGAGAGGAAGAATCGCTTTCCTCAAGCTGATTGCTATGCTTTTGCTGAGGATACAATTGGCTTTCATTGCCAAAAGGGTGTAGTGTCTGTCCTGGCTTCTGCTGTCTGTTAGGTCCCCAGGATGTTTTCTGCAAAGCTGCTTTCTATCCAGTCAGGCACCCAGCCCGTTTTGTTATATAAGATTATTTTGTCCCAGGTGCAAAACTCTGCATTTGCTTTTGAGCTTCATGCAGCTTCTGGCAGCCTATTTCAGGGTCCCTTTGAATTGTAGCCATGACCTTTAGTGTTTCAACTGCTTTCACTGATTTGTTATCATCTACATAATTCCTGACAGTGGGACAGGGCGTGTGCTTCATGCTGCTAATCAGGATGTTGAACAGCCCTGGCATACCCTAGGGAATGCCAGCTGTAATTAGCCAGCAGTTGGACTTCGTATTGTTGACAGCACCTTTTGTAACTGGCTGCCCTGCTAATGCTCTGTCTAGATCTTAGTCCACCTAGCAAACTCTCCAGTGTGGCTACAAGGAGAACCTGAGAGAGACTGTCAGTAGCCTTCCTATCTGATCTCTGTGGGATTTTGCCAGCAAGTTCACTCAACAAGCTGAAGTTTGCTCTCATGAGGTGCGGAGGTGCTTGCTTCTCTCGGTATCTTAAACACCTTCATTTCCTATTTGCTGTCAGCCTTTGGATTCACGTCCAGTTCTTCGTTATTTATGACCACTGTGATCAGTGGGGTCTTAATTGGGTCTTTGATCACCTGAATTATTCTCTTTTTATTACAATGTGATTTCTTGTTTTCACTTACAACCTTACAGTATTTCAGAATAGTTCAAAATTAACTTGGTTTGTGAGAATGTCCTGTCTTATTCTGGCTGTTTGTATATTTCTGTTGCCCCGCAAAAGCATACAGGAGTGTGTATGAATTTCTCTTAATTATTTCTCATAAATTTCTCTTATCCATAGAGACCAGTATAAGCATATAGTATATGTCTCTGTTGTGGTTTAACACCACTAGGTACTCAGGCACTGTACAGCCACTCTCTTGCTCCCCCTCCTCAAAGGAACAGGGGTAGAAAATACAATTGAAAATGGCCCGAGGGTTGAGATAAGGACAAGGAAATTGCAAATCAATTATTCTCATGGGCAAAACAGGCACAGTGTAGAGAAGATAAATTTCATTTATTGACAGTTGGTAATAGTAGAGAGGTATGAGACCTAAGAGCAAACTAAAAACACCTTCTCTCCATCCACCTTCTTGCACCCCTTCCCCCGAAAAGTGCAGGGGAACGGGGGCTGTGGTCAGTCCCTGATGCTTCATCCTCTCCACAGGATGCCGTCCTTCCTGAACTGTGGGGGCTGCCCACATGCTGCAGCTCTTCAACAACTGCTCCCACACGGCTCCGTACCACGGGGTCCATCCCCCAGGAGCAAACTGCTCCAGCACGGGTCCCCCACGGGCGGCAGCTCCCCCCAGACCCCCTGCTCCTGCGTGGGCTCCTCTCCACGGGCTGCAGCTCCGGCCCGGGGCCTGCTCCTGCGGGGGCTCTCCATGGGCCGCAGCCTCCTCCAGGCCACATCCACCTGCTCCACCGGGGGCTCCTCCACGGGCTGCAGCGTGGAGATCTGCTCCGTGTGGGACCCGTGGGCTGCAGGGGGACAGCCTGCTCCACCAGGGGCCTCTCCACAGGCCGCAGGGGAACTGCTGCTGCCTGCCTGGAGCACCTCCTGCCCTCCTGCTGCACTGACCTGGGGGGCTGCAGAGTTGGTTCTCACTCCTCACTCTCTCCCAGCTGTTGTTACACAGCAGTTTTTTTTTTCCCCTTCCTTCAGTCTGTTCTCCCAGAGGCCCACCCAGCGTCACTCCCTGGCTCAGCTCTGGCCAGCAGCGGGTCCCTTTTGGAGCTGGCTGGAGCTGGCTCTGATCTGATATGGGCCAGCTGCTGGGCTCTGCTCACAGAGGCCATCCCTTCAACCAAGACCTTGCTATTTTAGTCCAATATAGTCCCTGAAAAAGACTTAGCCTTTGAGAAGGCTTTTATCATGAGATGATTGGTTTTCTTTTGCAGTGATCTGACTGTTCTGTCATTTAGCTTCCTTGGCAGCTGCAGATGGTGTGTCCATAGGGGTAATTAGAAAAAGAATAAGTAGTTCCAGCCTGTATTAATTGTTTTGGGTTAATTCCCCATCTGGACGGTTTATAGTTCTGGCAGATTGGGTTAGACCAGAATGGTCCTCTTTGTTTTATCTACATCCCACATAGCAAAGCCATATAATTCTTGTGTTTAAACTTGTAGTCTAACTACAAAACTTAATTGGCCTATAAAAGATAATTCATGTGTGAATTCTCATTTTCTTAGATCGTTATTTTATTCGTAGCCTTTTTAATTTTCCCAGGTCTGCCTTTGAATGTACTTGAAGCCAGTTCCAGCTGTCCAGCACTTACCAACTGTTACCTTAGACTTCTGCCTAACCATTGTCCAGTGAAATTGCTGCTATCTGTGGTGTTACAAATCATATTATATTCAAGCCTGTGCAGCATCTTCTATCTGATTTTATTTAGCTTCCTTGTATTGAAATTGATGAAAGATTGCAACTGCTTTAACCTGTTACCTGTGCTCAAATTGTTGCCAGATATGTTGTTTCCATTTAGTTAGATTAGTCCAATTGACTTTTGCGAAGGCTGACCAACTATTGTATCCAAGCAAAGGCTTTTTTCAGGTTTCCATGTTGTTTAATAATTAAAGCAAGTAGCTGAATTCTGTGAAAATCCTTAGCAAAGCACAAAGTAGAGCAATGTAGGCTGAACAAATAGTTCTGTTAAATTTATTCAGATAATGTTTTTTTCTGCTTTGCTATCACAAAGTATAAAAGCACAAGCTAATACCGAATGAAATGGAGACCAACTCACAAGTACCAGGAAGCCTGCATGCACAGGTTCTGTCGTATATGGAACTCAATTTCTGAAAAGGAACTTCATGTTCTAGGAGCCTACTCTCCAGGAGCGAGTGCTGAATAATAGCAAAATTTTAAGAAGTGCACGAGTACTTCCAGCAGTCCTGTGGAAAGAAAATAACATATATTGAGAAGGGGTATTTTGCATATGAAATACTTATTTTTATATATAAATATACATATCTTGTTATGGTTTTTATTAAATGAGTGTCACAGCACATGTTTTAATGACTGTCTGCCCTTTGTAGGTATGGTTTCTGAGAAGAATGTGCCAGGTGCTTCTGCTAGAGATTTAACTCCAAGGTAAGCTTTTATTTTTCATTCTTTTACACATTCTATTTAATAACTCTATGCAGTTCTTAGTAAATGAAGGCAACTTTTTACATGTTTAGATCTCAGTGTTTTGGCTAAAGGAGTATGCATCATAACTTTCCTACTTATAAGAGGATGGTAGAGGTTCAGGTTTAAACAACTTGCCAGAGGTCATACTGACCTTACAAGCAGATCATAACGCATGTTTCTTGGCTTGGTCTGCTGGTTTCTAACACTTTTACTGCCCTGCATTGCATATAAATGTACGGTTTATTTTCACTGGCTCCTCAGCCTTACTGCTTGAGAAAACTCCTGGGAAGTGATTCCAGCTGGGCTGATTACTTTTTTGACTTATTTGTCTGTGAAAGTATGAGTTGGCGTGCCTTGGAAAAGTGCCTCATTTCAGGCTGGAATGCTTTAAGATGTAATAGTGCTATCCAGGTTTCTGCAATTTGCAAATGTAAAACAAAGCAGACCCTAAAAAACCACTGTGATATGTCTGCTGTTGTCACTGAGGTATCATTCTACTCCATTATTCCTTGAGCCCTCAAGGTTCAGTTTCTGACTTTGAATCAAAATCTCCTGTGAATGGGTAATCTCTGGACTAGTTACGTGCAACCATCCCTTCTTTATGGGTCCAAGAGGTTCAAACAGTTGGCAGAAGTAGTTAGGTAATGGGGAAGGGAGAAGACAGTAGTAATGTAGATGGGAGGGGTTACCTTGTGGTGATAGAGTTGACTTGGACTGGGATTGCAGCTTCATGATGCTGGAGACAGGTCAGAACTGTAGGTGTCACACAGTGGAGAGCCAGGAGTAAGATAGTCAGATGGATAGACCCCACGAAAACGGGAAGAGAAAGGAAAAGCTTTTCTGGGTTTGGGTGGGCAAGTTACTGTGACAAAGAGATGTTGGAAACCCTGGCAAGTTTAAGGCAATGCAAGCAATCAGAAAGAATGCCCTTCAACTGCTTACCTTACCCTTTATTAATTGCAATGTTTGAGTTGCTTGGGAACATGGGAATGTAAAACCTTGATTTGGGGAGGTGAAGGGAATTGTGATTTTCTGATATGCGCGTGGAATCCATAACTCTTGGAACCCACTCTGGCAATTTAGTAATTTCATTTGGAGCCAAGGACTTTGACCATCTTTCTAGGAAGATTCATTTGTTGCAGAGGATGCATATGCTTTTTAAGTAAAGCCACTGTCACGTAACTTTAACTACAATGTGCTGACTATCAGGATGGGTAATTAGACTGCTTTTATTTTAATTGTCTTTTCAAAATTATTGGCTCTGGGATTACTTCTTGAAAACATAGTACATAATGTAATTGGCTGGTAACTTTGTGAAAGAAACTCTACTTGAAAACTGCTGGTTAAGCGTTTTGGTGTGCTGAAAAAAAAAGTATAATTTTCTTTCTTTCCTGTATATTTTGTTTTACAGTTATGACTGGTTCCAAACAGATGGTTTGATCACTATTGTCATATATACTAAGCAGAAGGTAAATGTATTTTATGAAAGAGATGATTACAAGATCCAGTTGTGATCCAGCTTGAATTCTGGGAGAATTTAATTAAAATGCTCCTTTTCCTTCCCTATGAAAGGATATGAATGCAGAGTTGGTGATAGTTGACTGTCAAGACAAAAGATTAAGGGGAGAGTTCATCCTGGCTGACCACTCGTATCTTATAGAACTTGGTAGGTACAGTATCTTTGCAGTTGAAAATAATGAATTTTCCTTCTGCTTTATTGAAACCTTCTCATCAGACCATATGTGTTTTATATATACACCAATTAACGTTTTATTCCCGTTTTATTGGAGATGATTACTTAAAAGTAGCCTAATGTCAAGGAATTACATTATTGACTAGCATTTTCATGTTTAGTATGTATGTAATTTTTTAAATCCCGTTTCTTATTTGATGTCCTAAGCCATATAGAATAAAATGTAGTAAGAAATTGGTGTAAAAGTTGTTCAGGATTTTCTGCAAGTGTATATTGTTGATGGTTTTTAAAATGCCCTTCATCAACAAGGACAAGAGGAACGATTTAGATGAACGTAGATTGTTAGTTTCACAGGAGTCACTGTGTTTTTTATTAAAGGAAGAAAAATGATGCTGTTCTTAATGTTAAGTATTAGCTTGCAGAAGTCACTGAGCCTAATATGAAGCAAGAATGAAATGTCAGGGCCAGATAAAGATGCATAGGGTTCTAGGCTCATTCTTCACTAAGTGCTTCTAGCTTTAAGCTGTATGTGTATGAGGACTAGAAGGTAATGTTTTTGCTTTAAAATAGTTTGTTTTTCTTTATTTCAGACTTGGATCATGCGGTTCGAGAAGACTTAGATGGTAAGTTGTCTCTTGCAACTCTTCCGTATCTCTTCTAACATCAGAATATAGAACTTGAGTTTATTTTTCTGACTTATCAGATACTTCGCGGTTTTTCTTACCATCAGCTTCTGACACTGTCAACCAAATTAATCCATTAAATTAAATTCTTTTTTTCGTTTTGGCATTGGGGTCTGTAAAAGTAATATGTTGATGGTTTTCTGATCCTTCTAAGTATCACTAAATGCTAAAATAATTAATTTTTTTCAGCTGCGTATTTGTAAACCATTCTTAAAGTGGGATTTTCTTAAGCTAATTTGTTCGTTCAGATGGTCTTTAAAAGAAAGGAGTAAGTAAATAATGGCAGTTTAATATTTTCAGTAAATAAGGATTCTGAATTCATGAGCATTATTTCTGACCAGATGGGCTGTGAGTATTGTCACAATGTATTTAGTAAATATGGTCTATTTATTATGCATGTTAAGCTAGTAATGTTTTAAAGTGCATTTAAAACATTACACAGAAATATCTGGAAGTGCATTTAATTTAGTATTATAATTTAATGCATTAATTCTCTGTGTCTTGAGAAATGACTAATTCTTCTAGAGTTTAATTATAATAGAGGAATGAAATTTTGTTGCACAAAATGTAAGTAAAAGTAACAGTATGAAACAATTTTCTTTTGTAGTGAATATTGCTGAAAAAGTTGGCAAGGTAGAGATTATCTTAAAGAAAAAGGATAATGTTCATTGGAAAGTTCTGGGACGGCCCTTGGAGAGTCATAATACGTTTATCAAACGCACAGACAGAGGTAAACAGTTTCATGGCCATGTTACCTGTGCTTTTAAGAATTCTGGGGGCAAGTTAGGCATACTTGGTTTCTCCCAGGATTTTTCTTTTCTGTAGTCATACTTCATTTCTTTCAAGAATGTTTTCTGGTCTTGTTGAAAGCTGTTCAGGTATTCTTCTTGAACAGATTCAGGATAGAAGCCTCTTTTTATGTTTTTCCCTCGGTTTGATTTGCTTGTTTTGTCCCACAGTAGAATTGGAGATCTTTCAGGTTTGCTGAAAGACTGGGAGAACCTAACAGGGGAATGTGAAAACTGCTTGAGAGTTGTTGACATCTTATGGCTATCTGTGTGCGTAATATCCCTTCTTCTATATGAAAACCTCATTAGACCCTGAGAAGATGGTGCACAGCCTTGTGTCAATCAATGTAGTAGTAACTGTAGCAAAAGAACAAAAAACCTTGCTTCCAACTGTTACTACAGATGCATTTTCAATGCTGTAATGTTGTTCCAGCAGCTTGCATCTTTGTACCTTGCCCTGTGCTTAAATGAGGCACTTAAAGCCAGCTCTGAATAAGCTACTGTGTTTGTATGAATACATTTTGTGGTAACAGAATAGTATGAACATGAAGCAGCATTCAAGTGCATTACCGTGATCACTGTGATTTTTTTTTATTACAGCTAAATTAGGAATTTCTACACAATTACATTATATAATATAAAGGTGTTCCTGATGTTATTGCAACTTCCCCTGTTTCTCAAAAGCTCTGTTGGCCCTCTGCCTACTTATGCTCAAAAACTGACTTTTTGCCTTTAGTCTGCCTTATGTGTAAGAGCAAAGCCGTACACTTTAAGAGCTAATTAAATGTTGATCACCGTGTTGTATACCTCTTACTGTCTCTTAGTTAAGGTAATTAGGCCTTTAAAGTTGAGAGATTACTGTAGTCCAAAAAAAGGAAGACTGTATAAAAGCACACCTCTTAGGTACACTTAGGTTGTGCAGATTGTAGTTTAGCTTATGAGTGTTTCAGAAACTGTTGAGTCCACTTTAACGTTAGAATTTTCAATGTTCAAAAGAAAAAAAAAAAAGGAATATACCAGAAGGTTTACAGAAACAGAATGTTCAGTCTTAAGTACTTTTCTTTTATTCCATCTCTGCACTTTCAGCTCAGCCATAATAATTAAGACTAAACAATGCAAACAGGAGCCTTCAACATCTACATGTTTGCATAACTTCTGTGTGTATAATTTCGTCTTACGTAGCCCCTCCCAGTTAGTGCTTATAATTGTGTCCCCTTGTCTCTAAATTGTCAGGGTTTCAGTTTTGATTCCACTTCCATGGGAGCAAAATAGTGTTAAATGTAGAGAAATACCTCTTATACTGAGAGCATAGAAATAGTAATTAACAACTCTAGATTTTCTTTTTCCTGTCTTTACTGGATGTGAAATTTTAGTTTTGTATACAAAACTACTTTTTCTGAAGTATAGAAACTATCCTGGAAATAAAATAGTCTAGACTTCCAGCCTGGTAAGTAATTCTGACCTCAGAAGTGAAGTAATGCATTTTTATATGTGGAGTTAAACAGGTCTTTGAAGAGAAGTTTGGATTTTCTTTAATAGACTGCAGAAACTGTTAGTACAAAGTGTGTTGCAGGTACAGAGGTTTTCCTTAATGCTACTACAGTGTAGTGTGGTTTATTTTGCATTCTGGGATAGTAATATTACCAGGGTTAAACACATGCAGTTTGACTATTTACCTATGCCCACGCCAGGAGCACTTTTAACACAGAACGTTACGTCAAGTAGTATTGTGAACCATAGAATGGCTTGGGTTGGAAGGGACCTTAAAGACCATCTCATTCCAACCCCCTGCCATGAGCCACCCACTAGATCAGGTTGCCCAGAATCTTGTCCAACCTGGCCTTGAACACCTCCAGGGATGGGGCATCCACAGCTTCTCTGGGCAACCCGTTCCAGTGCCTCACCACCCTCTGAGTGAAGAATTTCCTCCTAAACCCTGCAGTAAGATAACATAAATGTGTATGCTGCTGACTAGAGTCCAATTTACTATATATTCATAGCCTCTTAAGCTACTCCAGTGCATAGCTGTGAGATAGCTGAGAAAGGTCTGCAAGGACTATATAAAAGGGCAGAGGAAGGATGTACTGGTTTTGTAAACAGCTGTACTTACATGATGTATCACTTGCTGTATAAAAAACAAATAAGCATTAAAAAAAAAACAGTCAGTGCCATAAGTGAAGTAACTTGCTCTTATTCTATTGAGAGGAGTTCCTCAAATTTTGTCATGGCTGAGGAGAGCAGGTGGAACAACTGCTGTGAGGTATATAGTGACTTGTGTGGCATGTCTGTACTGAACTCTGCAGACTGGTGCCTCTTCTAGGCAAGCAGGCAGGCTAGAGCAACAGAAGCAGCACTGGTGTTGAAGTAGGGCCTTGAGATCTGCTTTGCTTCCAAGACCTGAGCTGTCTAGTTAAAGCTATTTTATAGCTTTATATCTGGCATTTTTGTTCTGCAGTATGTGTGTGGCAGCACAGATGCATTGCCTTAAATATTCTGTTTTTCTTTTCACTCAGGTTTACATATTTTCTACTACTTTCCCTCAGCATGCCCTTTTACTTCCCTTGAGTATGAGAGTCTTGCTTGAAGACAATATAACTGATAATGTATAAATTCTTCCACTGCTTAAAAACATCTGAAAATCTGGGAGCAAATTGAAAAGTAGTTATATAAATTTATTCTACATGTGGGTTTTTTTCTATTTTATTCAGCTTGTGTAGGTTCGTAGTTCTTTTGATAAGTTGCTGATGTTCTAATAAAATTAGTAATTTTAGTCAGAGTATTTCCACACTTCCAGTTGTGTTAATAGAACTCATGTCGTGTGTGTGGATCAAGGTGCTCTAGTTATTGATTCCAGCAGAGGAAGATCTTCATCACAGAGTGACATCTCTAACCTGATGCCGTGATCTTTAAGAGAACAGAATGGATTATTCTTTTGTAAACATGTCCATGGAAACAAAATCTTATTGAAGGACTCCAGTTGAGCAAATACTGGTACTGAATTATTTCTTTCGTCCTTTTGACTTGCTTAGGAGTGAATGGTCCAACCTCTGCAATGCAGCTTTATGGCCATACACAAAAAAAACTAATTCTGAAAACTAAAGTGTTTAGGATTTTGCTGGAAAAGTTTAATGCTGTCAATAAACAGTATGATTAATTTTAAGATAGAATTAGAGAAGACCTGATGCTGTGACACTGACACTCAATGTTTGCACAATCCTGGAAAGCTTGATGAAGCCAAACATCCTACTTTGAAAACTAGAAATTGCTGCTAAGCACTTTCATCATGCTACAGAATTGTGAGAGCAGTGCCTTTTGCTTATGTATAATAGCAAATCCTGTGTCTTTGGCATCTGCCAGTAACTTGGCTTCATGTGTAGCTGAAAGCAACTGTTCTCCAGCTTGCTATCAGATGCTGGTGTTGCGAAAGGCTTTTCCACATTGCCAACTGTTTTTGCTTGTGACTCCAAATTTTATTGGGACCACTAATTTCATTTAATACAGTAAAGAGGACAACCTAAACAAGGAGTTTGCTCAGTCCTAGAAAGGTCTGAATGTTCAAAAGTCAGATCAAGTGATTTAGAACAGAAGTTCTGTATGGAAAATTAAAAAGGGGGAGGTAAAGGTTAGTTTGTTATGTGTAGAAAAGGCTGGAATTCATCAGATCAGAAAGGTCAAGAAATGGTGAATCAGTTGATGAATCAGTTTTTTAATCTCTCTCTCTCCATCTCCTTACAAATATCTGGTACAATATTAACTGATGAGTACTGTGGGATATACTGCCAACCACCCATATCCTTTCAGATAATTCTTAAGTCTGAAGAATTGACAGCAATCTGAGTTTACATTATGCTAAAGTGTGCTCTACTATATATTATTTGTGTACTGTAAAAGACATGGTATACAAATATACAAAATGTATACTTAGCAATCTTAGTATATATTGTTTTTCAGAAGAATGATAGAAGAACAAATTACAACAAACGTTTTATAAAATTTCTTTTATAGCTAGAGAGCTGCTGCTGTTTTGCTATACATCAAGATTGATATAAAATTGTATTATTGCCTTTCGTTTTTCAAGGCAATTCTTTTGGTACATCTGAAATGTTTGCTCGTTGAAAATAAGCAAGTTTTTAGGATGTTAGATGAAAGATGACGAGTAAATATTAATGTAAAAAGGTCTATGTCTTGTCAGAGGCTTTACATCATGTCTCTGCAAGCATTTATGGTGTATAACTCACTAGTAGATAGTTGAATAGCTTAAAACAAGGGTAAACAGAAAAGCACCATGGTCACCTACTGTGACAATAGTGGTATGTAATGAATATGATACTAATTTAGTCCATGCACAAACTTCATGCACAACTGAGGTTTAGTAATATGGATGTGTATTTCCAGGCATAACTATGCATATTTACAGACCTATTTAGGCAGTGTGGTACTATCAGCATGCTAATAGTTTTAGGTTAGAGCTAAAATACTGCGGTACTGAAACAAGGGTTTAGCTGAAAAATGTTCTTCGTCAGGTAGAAGTGGAAAAATGACTTCTGGTCATCCTCAGTTTACATCCCCAGTTTTGTATCCAGATTTCTTCAATATGCTTTAATTTGCCTTATGTGGCAATTATTATTCCTGCGGATATTTTAGGAAAGCCAGGACACTTGTCCCCAAATAGTCAAATGCTAACCTATTATGGCAATGGCACAGGCCTATGTCAGTTAACTGAGTATTGCAGTTAAGGAATATCTTGCTGTATTTGCCTTCACAAACAGCTGTATCGACAGAAGTTTGTACTTTACATATGACCTTGTAGTTGGTTTAAGTAAGCATGTGAACGTATAACTGGAGTTCATCGTTTCTACGTAGCTAAAGGGCAACAAATCCTGTCCAAAATACTGATGATGCTAAAGTGTGCTTTGCCTATATAGGCATGTATGTTAGTTTTATCTTATGTCAAGTGCAAGTATTTAAGCATTGGTATTGTGTACCTAAAAGAAAAAAAAAAAAAAAGGTGCAAAGCTCTTAGCTAATGAATGCTTCTAGGCTGTTAAACTTGTATATCTAAAGGTAAAGAGATTCCACATGAATGTGGACACTTGCATTTTCAAACTATTGTCAATAATTAAGTTTCTGCTGTAACTTGTTTTGCGTTTTGAGCAACATGGTAGAAATTCCTGTGGATGTTCTGAATTTGTAAGGTGCTCCGATATCCTGTGGCACTAATGATATGGTTACTGTAAGCGGACCGAGCTAGGGTAGTAGCTGATGAAACCATGCTGAAGGATACTCTTTAGTCAATATACGCCATCTTTCCACAAGAACTGTAAAGATACTTCCCTATAGGTAGCCATATCAGAAATATTGGCTGTGTTAACAGCAGTGAAGCTGCAACAGTGCAGGGTAGTCAGCGATTCTGTGAATAAATACCCAAGGTGCTGGGTGGGTTTAGGTAGTCTGCTAGTGAAGACTATGGTGCTGTGCCTCACTTCCTTTTCATTTGCATCACCCAAGCTGTTTTTAATCTGCATATGTGTATTCGTGCTGAATTGTTACGGTGAATTAAGTGCAGATACAATGTGGTACAAGTGGTTCTGCTTTCTGCTAGTAGCTGGTGTTTTTTCTACTTCTTAGTCAATGCTAACTAGTTACATGCAGATTCGGTCTGCAAAGTGCCTAACATGAAGCACCTATAGGTGATTCCTGAGCTAGATTCCTGAACTAGAAAAGTTATTTAGAAAAGGTAATGATACAAGAAGCTACAAGATACAAGATCTATTTGTAGTCTTTTTATAACAGTATATAGTGAAATACATGGCTTTTTCTCTCTCATTAAAAGATGTGTAAGAATAGAAGGACACAGGTTGAGGCTTAAGTAACAAGTAAAACCATGTTTTTAGGACTGTTCTACAGGAAATGCAAGCTGGTTTCTAAGACAGAAGTTACCCACGACACCAAGCTCTTCAGCTTAATGTTGCCTAAGAGCACCCATCTCCAGGTTCCCACTGGACAACATGTTTACCTCAAACAAATCATTGCAGGTAAGAAAAATTCAAAATGTGACCTGGATATATTAACATAAATCTCTATTTTGAGTCTATATTGTTTGCATTAAATTTGCTGGATATAGAATACTTTTTGTATTCTTCAGCTACATTTTTGTCTTTCGTTTAGGGACAGAAGTAGTAAAACCATACACACCTATATTGCCTTCTTTAACGCTGGATTTTAAGCAACCATCTTGCCATGATGGTGCACATATATATTTAATGATCAAAATTTATTCCTGTGGACTGTTCACGCAGGCACTTGACCACCTACAAATTGGTGAGTATATGGTTTGGGGGGTTTTGTGTTTTGTTTTGCAGCAATTGCTTTATCTGTTCAGTTTCACTGTCTGGGTATTGTGATGTTCTTATTGTTTACCTCCTTTTAAACTGGGGCATACTTATAACTCTTTCTAAGACTTATTCTCCATGCCCCAAACGTACAGGCTTATCCTCAGTGTAACTAGGAACTGTCCATTACATAACATTCTCTGGACTGATCTTCTAAATATGTTCATTTTGTATTTGAGTAGATATACTCTTAGAAAGTCTTATTGTATTTTTAATTAAAGAAAACTAGTTCTGTTTTATTAGACTTAAGATATACTTCCTTTTCTATTTCAGATATAAGGAAGATTTTTAACAATGACTTCACAAATGTTTATGTACTAGTATAATGTAGAATCCATCAAAACAAGACATTTTAATTGAACATCTGTTCCTTTAACAAAAATAATCAGTATTTGCTATGTATAATACTTTTCTGTAAAGAACACGAATGCTACAAAGATGGAGTATAAAGGAACCTTTTAAAAATCAGAATGCTAGTTAGCTTGTTCATCTCATTAAGATTTACCATTCTGTTTTGACTATACAGGGGACTATATTTCTGTCAGCAATCCTGAAGGTAACTTCAAGAAGTCACAGGTTCAAACTTCAGAAGACCTCTTTTTGCTGGCAGCAGGCACAGGCTTCACACCAATGGTTAAACTGCTGAATTTTGCTCTGACTGAAGTTAGTTGTCTCCGGTATGTACATATCTTATGATTTAGCACCAAGCTACTGTAATTTATAAGAAGAATGAGATGAAATGTGAGAGGCAAATCTTAGTATTAATAAAACAATTAAAAAAAGAAAAAGCATGAAAGCATTTTTCTTTGGTTTATGCCAAAAGCTGGAATGCTTTAGGGAATACTCTGTCAGAGTCTTCGGGAACTTGCACATTTGGTTATTGGCTACTGTCAACAAAAGGGGTTGATTTGCATTTTGGATTTTAGTTATGATATAAATGAGTTCATCAAGTAGAAAATCTGATTTCTTTTTTAAAACTAGTTTTACATTTGAGTGCTTTCTAATGTTGAAAGTTGCGATGTAGGTATTGTTTTCTAATTGAGAAATTATGGTTGTTTAGTTATGGCTTCTGTTTAACCTTTTATAATACCTTACATACATTTATATTGTTTTCACCTGTTAAGCAATAGTAACATATTTTTTACTGGAATAGTTCCAGTTGTCACAAAAGAGCAATTTATGTAAGCATGGGTTTAAGCTTATTCAAATGCATAAAAATGTGAGTATTGGAGATATGTTCTGTATGCTGCTCATAAAATCTCCAAAAGGAAACAATACTTCTTGCTGAAGTGAACTTGTTGTTTTGGCCACTTACGTCCTTCAGAACCCCAGAACTAGTACTTCTGCTTGACATGATTGTCCATGTGTATGCTGAATGTACTTATGTGTGGCCTTGCCTGGCAAATCCTATTCTTTGCTGTATGTGGAGAGAACGTACTCATGTCTTCTTCAAGTGTGTGTTGCCGAAAGTACATTTCTACAATATCATTCCTTTCATTGGTTTAGGCAAATCTTGCTACAATTTCACTGCATCAGTCAAACTTTTTATTGTGTTTAGTTGTAGTTGTTTTCTTTTTGATATCAGTTCTCAAAATCATTTCTTTTTAATTTATGGTTTTGTTGCTTTGGAAACCTGCCCCTTTAAAGTCTTCTATATGTATCTTTCTTCAGGTATTGCTCCATCTGTTTTCATTCAGGCATGTTTTTGATTGTTTTCTTTGTTTGTCACTCTTTGTTTTCTTTGAGGGCCAGGAGAGTAACTATTAAACCTACCATTGCTGAGGCTTCAAACTTGGAGAACAACTGCTAGCTGGCTGTTTCTTTTGCATGTCTGTCTCCTGTCTAATGCCACTGAGGAAATTTCTTCTTCTCATCCTTTGTGCTCAAACCAAAAAAAGACACCAGAGCATAAATTTACTATCTACTTCATTAACTGAAGCATAAGTTGAGACACAGATCCCTTTCTGTGCCTGAAGTCGTCCTTGAGTTGTGACTTAAGTCCGTTGGCTTCAAGAGATGACTCTTTCAGGAAGTCTAGAGATACAACAAAGTAAATACAGCCAACAGCTGGAGAGACCTGAACTGCTCTAGTGCTTGAAGCCTCTGACAAGTGGTCACAGAAATCTTTGAAATAAGAAACATTGCCATAAGAAGGTTGCAAAACTGGAGCAGTAATACATGCAACTGAGCATCCACGTGATCAGTTAACTCAAGACTTGGTTGCATCGTTTCTAATCTTCCTCTAGGCTCCATTGTGGTGAACAAATGGACCCAGTGCTTCACTCAGAAATTACCAGCCTTTTTTGAATCACAGCTTTGGAAGCCCTACTGCATTTTTAACCTCTCCCACAAGATCAGCACACTGATCCTTCCATATTCAGTAACAGTTATGTGTTCTTCCTCTGTTACCTATCGGTGTCTCTTACCCACTTGAGAATTGCTAGACTTTTCAAGACTTGGAGCAACTGGTTGAAGACTGTCCCTCTGTGGGCAGGAATCTCTTTGGAACCAGGCTGTTGGATAACTCTTCGAATATTTTCAGACTACACAGAGGTTTTGGGTTAGTTACTAACTTCTAAAAAAGACCAAGGTGTACATGAAGTGGTAGTCCAGTATTTTTAAGTATCTTCACTGCGTAACCATAGAGATACTGAGGCAGACTGCCTCTTCTTTTAGTAGTATCTCTGCTCAAGTTTTCTCACCCTTTATTTTACCATTTAGTTACTACAGACCACTTGATTATGTTTTACAAATGTAACTGTATATACTGTCTTTCTCCTGTTTTCAGCAGGAAACTGCCTAATTTCATTTGGCTTGAACTTTCAGTGTAGACATACATCTAGGTAATGGACAAATTTTGAGTAGTTATGGCATTTGTTTTACTGTTTGTAATTTTGAGATTTCCTCAGCTTTTCAAATCCCTAGGTACAGTTCTCAGTCCCATTCTCAGTAAATAGCAAACTGTGCTATGGTTTGATGTGAGACAGACACTAGCACTCTTTATTAGAGTTCAACCATTTCTGCAGCATCTATGAGGAAAATCTTTTTTCTTGAGAGGAGAAAAATGCGTTAAGCTAAAAATAACCTGGGAAAAGTAGGAGCCTAAATTAAAAATACTCAGATTTTGATCCGTTAGCATAGTTATATTTTTTTTGAGATCTGACCATGCTGGCATCTTGAATTTGGATTTTGATTACATTCAAGCAGACCCACAAGCAATTCTCATGTGTGAATAAATGCAGAGTATACAAGAGATTCTTGCTTGTGTTGGGTGTGGTCTCTTGTAAAAAAATGAGCAACATGAATTCTAAAAGAATGCATTGTCATGTGTGTCTTTATTTAAACTGTAATGTAAACCAAAATGTGACAGTGAGTGTAAAAAGTCCTAACTGAGGAGAGTATGCCATAGCTCAGCTTTAAAAGGAAATGCAAAGAATTACTTGTAGGGGCATGTTTTGAAAGAGATGAGCTGTGTTTGCATTGCTTTTAGCAATGTTTTGCCTCCAGCGTCATGCTTTGCAGATTTTCTTAATAGATTACATTTTTGTCGATGTGAACTGTTGTAGTTTGGGAGATTACAAAAATGGAAAATATGCCTGACCTTTAATTTTCTTTAAAGCTGTTGCAGGGGACAGTTTTACAGACTTGCTACTGTTTTCCTGTGTCTTTGAATTCAGACTCTCGTAATAGATATTAATTTGTAATACAGGGTTTTATTCAATATAAACAGAGGATGTTTTGGCTCATTATGTCTTTATGAAGCACATTTTGAAAGAGTATAAAGGGTTTAAATTGGAGGCCAGTCTTCTTAGTAAAACTAAAAAGGATTACATGTACTGCAATAATCTGTTTATAGAAAAGAATCTAAAAGCATACTTTATTCTTGTATTGCTATTGTCCAGTAATTACACGTAATCCTCTTTTGTGAGGACAGAGAGTATGTGCTGTTTGCATACACGGCTCTTCCAAAGCATGGTTTATTGTCAGTAGCAAATGATATGGGGCTGCCTGGCTTTGTGAAATAAATTAATCACCTGACACAATGCTTGGGAAATACTACAGAGTGAATTTGGATTTTGTTTTTTTAACTTATTGAGTGGAAAACTAGTATGTGAAGTAAATATAACATGAAAGCAAAACCAAGGACAGAAAAAACAGTAGTAAAAGATGCAAATCTTGACGTTTTGTCCATAACCAGAATAAACATGGTAGGTAACGTGTGTGAAAGACTTCTACAGCACAGACAGTGCTCATATCTACTCTGTCATTGAAGGATGACCAGAAGTGCTTATTTTAACTCTTCAGCATGATTTCTTGGGTACTCAGTACTAGCAGTTAGTTCAGGCTGCAGCAGCATATGTTTTCTTACTAGTCAAAGTAAATGAGTTTTTTCTTCTTGTCTTGGAGGCTCGTTAGGTGTTAGAATCTCTTGATCCAGTACAAGCATAAAGCTTTGTGTTTCTGACTGCTCTAGGCATATGTTTTCTGGTATTATTTTTGCTGTTTACCCACTTTTTTTTTTTTTTAGAAAATGTTGCAAAAGTATCTTGTGTGTGTATATATATATTTATATATGTATTTGTTATGTATGCACCTCATGTACATTAATATATATAAACAAAGTAAACATAATTTGCATCAAAAATTATCTTACCATGAAAAGTAACAATTGCCCTACCTTTGGATTGTGTAAGCTAGAACACAAATTGCAGAGAAGGTTGAGGAAGGATCTGGATAATGACTTAATGGTCACTTTATGACTTAATGGGCGCTTCAGCTGCAGAAGCAGTTTCTGTCTAGTTCTAGGCCAGTGGTAACTGAACCTCTGAGGTAGTACTGCTAACGGTGATGAACCTGCAGCTTTCCTACATAGTGTTTTTTGTTACTATCTTGCATCATTGGATTTCCATTCTTACTGCTTAGCCTACGTCTCCCTATTATTTTTTAAGTCTGTTATTGTCTACAATAAATGTGAAAAGCAATTTATTATTTCCCTGTCTGCAATATCTTTCTGTGTATGAAGCCATAATGATCTTTGTTCATCTTGTTTTTTCTCTTAAAGGCCAAATTGTATTTGGCTGAAGTATTCATTTTAAAGAATATCTATGCAGGTTTTTTTCCTATTTAAGATGACACTTCTTGAAATTCCACTTCTCTATAAGATGGGGTACATAATATAAAAAGGGTGTACAGAGTTCATAAACCGGCTATTAATTGCAGTAGTAGTGCTCAAATAATATCAAGAGACCATTAAATAAAACCTGACAAATAAGTATATTGTATTCTCAGTCATGCCTTAGTAACTTTAAGAGATTTTATTTTTCTTAGAACAGCAGTTCTTGAAGTAGAGATTGCAATCACAGGGTTGTGGCATTTAGAAGAGAGGTCACAAATCCAACAGCTTTCAGGTACAGCAAGAAATTTCTTATAGTGGGTTAGAAGCAAAAAGATTTGAGAATTGAAGAATTACATTGTCATTGTAAAAGTCTTCTGTATAATCCAGTAACTTCTGATTCTTTAACAAGTGTTTTAAATACAGAAACAATTTGTGCTTAAATTTTATTTATTTCTTTTTAAGGACAGTGAAGTTGATCTTCTTCAACAAAAAGGAAGATGACATACTTTGGAGAAACCAACTAGAGGAATTAGCTCTTAAAGATAAAAGGTATTTACAACTCTTGTATCATCCCAATGTATAGGGGAACAAACCTTGGGGCATGTAGTAACTGTACAGCTCTGGCACAAGGATAGATCCTGCTTCTGGAAACTTTTAGCTAGAATTTAATGAGACATAGGGATTGGAAGGAGATTTGGTTATATGTGCCACAGATATCAGCAGGGTATGTCATTGCCTTCTGGGAAGCAAAGAGTTTGTTTGATATGACAGTGTTTAATAGATGTTTATTGAAGATGGAGTGTTAGACGAGATGTTAGCTAAGACTAGCTGAGAAGCATTTAGAAGGTGAAGAAAATTAGCCTTAGTGATAGAAAATAGAGATATGCAAAGGGAGGGATGGAAACAATAGACAAGGATAGTCTACCATTGGAAGATTATTTTCAATTTAGTGAGGTGTCTTGAAAAGTCTCTTTGGTGTCACTTGGTTGCAAAAATACCGATATAGAAATTCCAAGTTCAAATTAGGCCCTACTTTCATTGTTACTTGCTGTTACTTTTTTCTGTTACAAAGTAATTATGGGTTAAAATGCACTAGTGCATAGGTAATATTCATTTACCAGGCTGTAGTTCTGTCAGGAGATGTAGGAATATATATGAGGTTGCCTTTTAATTTCAGTACCCTTGCTTTTATGACTAGCTAAATTATCAATGCCTAGATATTAGGTGAAAGAAGTATGTTTTGTTTGTGCTTGCTTAATTCTTAGTTGAGATTGTATGAACAAGCTAATTTGCATTGTTACTTCCTAGCATTGATGTGAAAAATCAGTATTATTTCAAACATAGTGATGTCTGGCACCTTCAAAGCTTCATAGTCTAGACACTGCAAATTTACAGCAAAATCCTTTTCTCCCTTTCAATAGGAGCCTTAGATACACAAGTGCTTGTTTTTCACTCAATAACTACTCTTAGTGGATTTTTGAAGCCAGTTAGAGTATTTTCTCGTTAATGAAATTGTGCAGACATTTTCACAAGTTTGGCTAAACATTCTTATTTCCCTGTTGATGTATTGAGCTACACCAACATTTGTATAAGTAAATAATGGAAAAACAAAATCTGTGCTTTAGTATCTTGAATGGTACCAGTTATTTTTTATTTATTTAAAGGTGGAATACACAACTAAAATTTTAAACATTTGAGGATTGCATTTAAGAATTAATTATCGAATATTGGAGGTGATTTGATTGACCTAGTTGGTAGGAACAACTAAATGTCTGTGAGAACTGATAGTGCGCAGTGAGAGTATAGCACAAGAAAGCAGACCTAGAAAACATCAGTGTCTCACTAATATCTTGTATAGCAGATTTCCAATCAAAGGTGATGTTTCTGAAGTATTCTTCTGCTTTCCAGGTTTGAGGTTCAATTTATTCTTTCAGAACCAAGGAAGGACTGGGGCGGTAAACAGGGGAAGATTTCTTTATCCCTTCTCTCTGAGTGTGTGAAAAGAAGCAGAAAAGACTCCAAAGTGCTTATCTGTATCTGTGGTCCAACACCTTTTACAGAACAGGGAGTAGAGTGAGTATTTTAGATGATGAATTAGAGAACAATGATTTTTTTTTTAATTTGATCACCTAACCAACCAGAATGTTTCTGACTTGGAAGTCTTTCAAAAATGGCTTGCTGGTGTTAGGTTAAAAAATTGAGTTACTAAAATTCAAAGCTGCTCTTCTATCACAAGCAGTTTTCTTCATTTTTATTAATGCATTTATTTACATCTGTACTCAATACTTTCATTATATGCCATATATTTAAGGATAAAGGGCTCTCTAACTTTTTCTTGCCCATTTTCAAAATATTGAACCAATATTGATGTCACAGCATTACTGAAGTCAAATTTGTGGATTTAATGGAGGGTGGAGTTGTCCAATAATCGTTATCTTTTGAGAAATCTGAGATACTTAATTGTTCATGTCTGAATAAAGGCAAGATAGTGCTAGATAGCTGCAGTGCTTCATCACTGTCTGTGGTGTGTTTTGGGTTCCAAATACTGTTCTTACAAATTTACTTTCTGACTTTCAGATACCTGAGGGATCTTGGATACTCCCAAGAAGAGATGCACGCTTTTACTGCATAAAACCATATGAGGATATCAATGTCTGTTTGTACAATACAATCTTATTTATTTACCTTCATGAATTTAAATAAGTGAGAAGCAATTTTGTAAAGACTTGAAATTTCACTCTTGGTACCAAACTGTTTCTTGGAGGAAATACATCTTTGACAAAAAATTTTATACTGTGTTTTATCTTGTCTTTGTAAATATTTTTGCTAATACTTTAGTCATCCAGGATGTTAATTTATTGTAGAGGGAAGCAGAAGTGTATAGTATACATTATGTAGGGTATTTCATGTTGTTTGTCTGTGAATATTCTTAAATTTATTGCAAGCACTGATTTTAGGTTTTAACCTGAAAAGCTTATTATTTCTTACTGTAAAAAGGCTGCAGAGCAATACTGTCCAAATTTTAAAATTGCACTGTAACGCAGGTAACCAGTTATTCAAAAATGTTCGTTTTCCTCTGAAATCTCTATTTGACTTGCAGGTGATCCAATTATGTTTTCTGGCTTTGTAAACAAAGAATAAAAGTAACTTTGGTAAAACAAAAAATTATCTCAGATAATAATAAAAAAAAATTTACATTACAAAATGTATTTTTGTAAATTTTCTTTATTTTCAGTTTATAATGTGACACAGAAGGATTTCCAGAGGCTTAGGACACCAACTGAGAACTCATTGCAGAGGCATAATCTTGGTCTGCCATGAAGTTTTCTGTGTGGCTACATTGATATTATTCATCACTTATCTTGAGCTGTTCTGAGGGTAAAAACATGATAGCCTGTGGCCTGCAGACACCATGGTAAGGACCGTGGAAGTACCTAAAAATAATTTGACAGGTTACAGTATTATTAAACATAATGTAATAAAAGAAACCCGTAGATTCTAATACCACTATTGAAAGTACGTCATGAGCCTGTAATTTGCTGTCAAATAACAGCTTGGACAAAAAAAGTAGTAAAACAGCTACCACCATTCTAGATGTGTCAGTAACATCTGTACACATTCATTCACTATTTCTGTTTGCATCCTCCTTTTATGTGTTGAATGGGTGTTTATTCCTAAGAAAGCAGACTTGTGATTGTGGGATCTATAATTTGGCTTTCATGGGAAATATCTTAATAATGCCTTTTTGAAAGGTTAAATTGCTATCTGACAGTGACTGACTATCCTAAACTGAGCTATCATCTCTTTAGTGCCCTCTCATGTGTTAGACTTGAAGTTAGAAAAGGATATGGCTGTCAGTCATTGCCCATGGGTCACAGCGTATTTCAGTAGTAGAGTCATTGTTTTGTCATCTAGAAGGATCTAAAAGTTTTCAGTTACAGTTTTGCAGTTGTGGAGATTTGTATTACAAAGCCCAGGTGCTCTGAACAGGTTTCTTTTCCTCTGAGCAGAAACATCAGTGTTACATTGGAAAAACAAAATGCTTATAACATTAAATTTTATAGTTTTTTTTTTTCTTCTGTCACAGATGCAAGATTAGTGTGGTGACTTCAAAAATTACATTTTGGTGTTAATGACTAAAGTTTACATCTTCCATAGCATACTGAGGATTCCTAATTTCCCATCGCTCAAGATCTGATGGGATCGCTGTGCTAAAGGAAGCTTTTCTGTTACCTGTGTAAAAGGACTTCATTAATTCCCTCCCTGTTGGGCTTTCTGGTTGTAACAGGTTACTTTGCCAAAAAGATGCCTTTTCTGCTCTCACTGTCTGCATCCACGTTAATCCAAAAGGGCAAAATATTTTGAATAAGTAGCTGCCGTGACTTGGTGCTTCAGTGATTTTTATCCTTTGACTTAGGACCTAGGCTGTATTCAGGCTATGACTTCCCAAAGGCTTTGTGCAGTCCATCTAGTGTTCACAGACGTGGAACTACTTCAGAACAGGTCTAGAAGCTTGGGAAGTCTGCAGTTACTGTATGTGGTTTCTGAAAGCTTGTTTCCAGTCTGGTGTACTACTGGGAATTGCTGTTTACAGTTGCCTCTTGAAGGAAGTCGTGCTCTTGGAGACTTCAGGGCTGTCAGAAAGGATGAGGAAGTAGACTCTGAAGAGGTCACTGCTAGAATATGGAAGTTTCTAAAGAGGCTTTGGGAACATGCAGGTCCCAGTGTTACTAGTACTAGTAACTAGTGCCCTAGTACAGTGCGTGATAGGAAGCTGTCTAGAACTGGTTTCTTTGCAAGCGTAAAGTATACTTGTTGCTGAGGGCTGTTGCACACCTCTAGCAGCTGTATGAGAAGAAATGAGCTATCATGTCTTTACCCTTGGCTTATAGGATCTGAATGCTGCAGTAATAATTAAGCAGGAAAAGGAACCAAATGGGTAGCTGCCCTTGCATATCCAACAAGTGGTTGAGTGCAGAAGTACTATGCTGTGGTGGTTCTTCCAGATCATGGGGCTGGAGTAAACTTCCCGGATCTTGGGCTGCTTCTGTCCACATGAAAAAGACCAGTCTAATTCTAGGGCTTGTTGAGAGTGTATTTTTCCTGGAAATATCGTTCATCAAAGCTGAGTAATATTGAGATGCTGATGTTACTAATGAGGAGCAAAAAAATATTGTGACGTCCTTGGAGGTTTCAATATGCAAACTTGTTACCTTGGAAAACATTTGAACAGTTGCCTTCAGTAGTTAGTTTATAGTTCATTCATTGGCAGTCACTATCAAGCACCAAATTCAGAAGTGTTTCTGTTCGTGGTAAGAATGGAATATCAAAAGCTGGTCTAGTGAAGGGGAGAGGCTGGAGATTCCTGCGTGAGGTCATCCATGAATAAATATCAAATTACCAGTTTTACTGTTTGGACAAATGCACTGTGGGGATCGCATTCCACTGCAGAAGAGAAAAAAGCTGATGATCCTACAAGGTGTGACATGTTGAACATCAAATAGTGAGAGTGTTTCTGCTTTCTTTTGGGATGAATGAATAGACCTGTCAAATGACTTGTTTTAAGTAATACGAAACTAGTATTCTTATGCAAAGTTTCATACTTTGGCATTTCAATTGTTGCAAGTTACAGTCACTGAATTATTGTGGGTAACTTAATTTATTCTCATCTGTTTGAAGTGTTGTTTTTTGTTTTTCAAACATCTACACTACAGTTGTGTTATAGTGGCATCTAGTTCTCAAAAAGCACCTGAAGTGCCATCTTGCAACTTCAGATGGTTGTGTTCTGTGGCTGATTGTTACAGAGGAAGAGATCAATACTTTGATATTTTCTGTAAGCTTAAAAAAAATATATTATCAAAGCACATAAAATAAATACAGTATTTGTAACTGATATTTCCTTAGTTGGATCATCACCTTATGACATAATTTTAAGAATTTGTGCATCTCTGGGACTGCAACAGGTTTATTTCCTGAAAGGTGGATTTTTTTTTGGTATGTCCAACACTGATATGACTTTCAGTCCTTTTGCATGATTTAAATGACTTGCCATGACATAGAATGGACTTTAAGCTTTCAGTTGGTTAAATTGACTTTTACAGTAAGTTTGTGCTCAGCAAAATGATAACACTACCCAGTTTCTATTGAAGCTGACCTGCAGATTCAGAATTACTGGATGGGAAAAGGAGAGAGGGAAGAGGCTCTCGTGTGCTGTGCAGAGATTGATGAGAAGAGCTCCATTTTCCTAGGAAACAAGACTAGAAATGGAAGGTGACATCAGAAAAGTATTATCCTATACTGTTTTTATATCAATGACCTGGTTAATGTCAGAGAAACAGCCTCTGAAATCAGTGTTGCTCAGTGCCATCTCTGGATGGTAGTTCACCAAGAAACAAACCTGTTTTAGTTTACCAAAAGGAACTTTGAAACGTTTATCAAAAGGCAGGGACTTAATCTCTATGTTGTCAGTCTCAAACAAGGAACTTCTGTGGAAAATCTTTTATGGGGAAAAAGGGACCTCTGCAGTCTCTCAGCTCTTTGTTTGGAACATGTTCTTGGATAGACTTCATGTAATTCTTGTTGCATGTACAGGTGTAAATATGTTTTTCCTAATTAGAATAGTAGCTTGAAGAAATAAATACTCTAGTGTAATATATTAATAATAATAATCTGCCAAGAGACTATTCTTAAAATACTTGTTCATCTGCACATGAAAAATAAAATAGTTAATATTATACAATATAGAATCATAGAATGGTTTGTGTTGGAAGAAACCTTAAAGATCAACTAATTCCAACAGCCCTGCAATGGGCAGGGACACCTCCCCCTAGAAGGTATGTAAGAAGGTGTGTAAGAAGTTTACATCATATTTTGTTGTTGAAGATATTCCAATTGAAATTCCAATTATACATTTTAATCCATTAATACTAGTGTTTCATAGTTAGTTGCTGTTTACCGTTGATAGTGAAAAGGAATGACAAACTGTAACGATAATTTGTTTGTGAGTTGTATTTTAAAAACTCAGCTGCTTGGCTTTTGTTGCATGTAGTACATGTGAGGAAGACCATTGTTTAGTTTTTATAGGAAAACCTGATTTGCACATAAATCAGTTCTAGTTCTGGAATACTTCCATATTCTAAGGCTGATTAAAGCAGGTTCAGAAGAACCAATATGAAGTGGCATAGTTGATTATTTCTGTGGTGCTGCTCGAAGAAATGTTTGTATGTTCATTAGGAGAGAAGTGTTTATAAAAAAAAAAAATCTTTTAAAAAACACCTAGTAAAATATAAGGGATATGAAGAATGCAATCATTCAGTAGGTCTTCATTAACAACAACAAAAAAGCACATTCTGCACAAACACAATGTTTTGCTTATTTCAGAGCATCGGTAGTTCCTACTGTTCTGGAGGAGGTTCTGGTAAGGCAGAAAAATTTGCTCTGTGTTCTCCTCTCATGCATTTTTTTCTGAGCAAAATTGATTTTTTTTGGAGGAGCCACAGAAGCCTCCATGTAAGTATACCTTTTGTCATAATAACCCTTAGCTGCTTTTCTTGAAAAATTCCTGCATTATAAAATTGTGCAGCAATTGCCTTATTTTAAGATAGACACACATTTTATATTTTGTATCAGTGACCTTTTAACATCAGTGGCTCACATTACAAGATGTTAAAATGAACAGTTTTTTCTAAATTAAACAGTTTGTCCTGCACTAGAAGGCATGTTACCAGTATCCTGGAAATATATCTGCCCTTTACATCAGAATACTATATTCTGGTTTTGTAGTTTTTAAAAAACAACAACAAAATAATAATTTGTGGAACGTACAGGCATAAAGGCTGCACACTAAATCAGAATTTGAATGGGAATTTTCAGAAACTTTTCTTTACGAACCCACTACTTCATAAAATAGTGCTGTAGAAGAATGCAATTTTCTACTCTCGTGCTTTTCTTGTAGGTGGGTCTGTAATGTGTGGTCCTTTGAGCTGGGTGGTTTGCAAAAAGGAGAGCAATCTGCAAATGTTTCAGTTTCACCTACAGTCTTCATTGCTCTGATCTTGTCAAGGATAATATCCCTACTGTGATGGTAGCCCTTCTAGGAGGGCCTCATCAAGAGGGCGTCTTTAAGCATGGCAATCTGAATTTCCAATTAGGAAAATAACTATTTAAACATCTTTTTGCAACAATTGAAATCCAGATTACAACCTAGCATACAGTTTAGAGCAGTCATAATCTATTATCTTTACTGGAGTTAAGTGGAAGGACATTCATTTGCAAGTGGACTTCCCGGTCAGATAAGCAGAGTTGCTTGTTTCACCCAAGGTGGGCACTCAAGACTTCAGGCACTGTAAGGATTTTTAAGATGTAATTTAGGAAGAATCGTCATACTTCTAAAATCTTCTGATTTCCTTTGTAGTTCTGAATAGAGCTCACATTACTCACAATGTGTTTTGCACAGAGTAGCTTAGCAACACTTGGCAATTTGACATTATCTCAGCTTTCTAATCTAGGCATGATATAGTGCTGAAAGTGGCTGAAGTTTTACTTTTGTCGTTCAAATACCTGAAGAGGTTGTTGCAGATTATAAATTTTATAACTTTCTGAAGTGATGAACATTGGTCTGAATGTCTAAAATCAAGATTAATTTGTCTTAACAAATGAAAATGTTTTTTTCTTTTTCTTTTTGTGAGGTAGAGATGCTCATGGTCTGCCTGTTCGTATCTAGGTAGCATCACAGCCTTACGTGGCTGTTAAAATGGAGCTGCCTAAGTCTGGTTTGCTGCTGTAATCAAACTTCTTTATTGCTGGTTATATGATCCAACAGGCACGTTCCTGCAACTGTCCCCCTTTACTGTGCGAGCTCATGTTTATTAAGCATATTGCCAAGTGGCTTCTGTGACTTTTAGAAAAGATGCTGGAGAACTAAAGCACTTGTCTTCAGGTGAATGTTTCAAGCACTGCTCTTGACTAGGATTTTGCCAATACCTTGGATGGGAGAGCCCGTCATGCAGTCTATACTCCTGGGGGCTTTCAAGACCTGGCTGCATACAGCTCTGAGCAGCCTGGGCTGATCTCAGTTGATGCTGCTATTAGCAGCAGGTTGGACAGAGACTGCCTCAGGTTGCTTCACACCTAAACCAATCTTTAATTCTGTGAATGTTTCCAGAACCTTACTTTTTCCTTGGTAACAATTCCCGTTAATCTGTATTTCACTTTCATGCAGATTCTGTTGTTAAAGATTATAGTAACCTGCCCATCATGTTTTGAATGAAAAGCTAATAGAAAGTGAAGTATTCTTCAGTGATGCCTTTTTTTTTTTTTTTTTTAATTCACCATGTATGCATTTTTCTCTATGTTGAAAGTCATAGAATGTAGGTCCTGGCTATGAATACATGAAAATGGCAAAACACTGCTGAAAGGGTTTATAAAAGGAAATCCAAGTAGACTAGAACTGTGTGATTAGAGATTACAGAGGAAAGCTACAGAGCCAATAGTAAACATAATATAGCTGGAAAGAAATGTCTTACTTTGCATGAAACTGTATGCATGTATTCCAAATAAGGGGGGAAAAGTCACGTTAGTGACGGCACAGGAATCAACAGTTTTCCTCTGATAAAGCAGTGAAGGGTAAATTGTCTGCATATATAATGAGTAGGTCAAACCAAAGATGATCATTAGCAGGAACCCATGGCAATTAGCTACAACAGCTGAACTGCCCCTGTTTAGTCAAGCGGCTGAGCTGGGTGCTGTGGAAACGGGAGGTGCTGTCCCCTGTGCCTTCTCCTGGAAAATGTGGTATGCTGCTCTGCACCTTCAGGAGGTCATTTGTCTCCTCAAATACATGCTTTTTCATCTGTTTCTCGAGCTAGGTAAGTCCTCCGTCAGTTTGAGTTAATGCAACTTGCCAGGAGGAGTGAGCTGAATACTAGGGCTGATGCAAAGGAAAAGCTGGGATTGCTCAGATGCTCCTGGACAGTGGCATCTCGGCCCACAGTAATGCTTGCATGTGGCATCAGATCTCCTGACCGGGACAGTCAGTCGCCGACTGGGTGGTGACAGGAGCCTGCATTGCAGTGAGCTTTGCAGTCCTGGTGTCTGCTGGACCAGGTGAGACCCTGGAAAGTGGCTCTGCTCCGTTCTGGTAGTCCAGCTGGCCCCCGGTGCTGTGTGAATGCTCTACAACATGCACAGTGCATTGCTACCGAATATTTTCCATACATACAAAACACCTCCTATATATTCTGCCTATGCAGAAAATACTATTCCTTGGTCTTATGTCACTGTTCCTGCAGGAAGAATTTCTATTAGCCATTGACAAAATCTTACCTATGTACAATTCGATCACTTCTGTAGCAGGGTCCACCCTGGATGTTAACACCTTTAAGAGCACAAATTGGATGAAATACAGTGGGAGCCGCTTGGGAGAATTTCAAAACCTGTCCCAAATTCCCAGCTGCTGAGCTGCTATGGCAATTAGTTAATTGTGAAGGTTCAATTACAGAGTCCTAGCATGCTGGGCGTGCACCTAGGTACGGCCCTGCTGTGCCACAACTCTTAACTAAAAGTGAACTTGATTTTCATGCTTACAACTCAGAACTGAAGCTTTGTAGCTCTTGCCACCCTATGCTCACATTGAACCTTTTATCTTGCAAGCTGATTTTTAGGCAAGATGCCCAGCTCATCTGAGGCCTTTCCAGCCACAGGTTCTGCAGTCAAATTCTGGCTGATCCAGCATGAGCCCAGGCAGTTTAATAGGCAGCAAGAAAAGTAGCAGCAGGAAGACAAAAGCAACACATGTTCTGCCTCTTATTTGTGCTCCAGTTGATGAAAGTTGTGTGTGACGTGTTCTGCAGTTAGATGAATATCCATGTTTTACACACAAAGCAATCACCTTGGCTCATATAAGCATTAAGTTGGAACAATTCTTTTTTTTTTTTTTTTTTAGGTTGTTATTGAAAGTACCATAGCTGGTTTTTGTCCAGGTTAGGTATTTTCCCATTCTTTTATTCCTACACATTACAATATGTTAAATATTTACATGGAAAATTGGGGGTGGCAGAAAAAAAAAATCATTAAAAAATTACATCCCGTATGGTTCAGAGGTTTTGGCTGTGTATTTTAAGAATTACCACAGGGCAAGATTTAGCTTGAAACTGAGATGCCTAAACGGAGGCGTCTGCAGTTGAGCAAAGTTTCTGAACTGCCTCTGAAGCAAGTGGAGCTTAAATCAATACAGTCTCTGCATTTCAGAGCAGTAGCTGTTGAGTTTGAGATCGGAGGCCCCAGTGCCACTTGGGATGCTGTGTGGTGCCCCAGCTCTGCATACAGGACTGACAAATACCTCGCAGGGCAGCTGGAAGGCCTCCACCCTGCCGGGGTGGTTGCTGGAGGCCAGAGTGTATTTCAGGTGCCTGCAAAGGTACTGAGCATCATCTGTGCTGTGCAGGGATCATCTTCAGAATCAGCTGGGTTGCTCCGTGGATGCTGGTGGGATTGTAGACACCCAAATGTTGGTGGCTTATTCTGGAGCTGCCTCAGTGTCAAACAGTTGCGCTGCCAGCCTAAGCATTAATCTAATACATGATGCTTTTGCTGGAGGAGTGGAAGCTTTGTGATCTTTTTTTTTTTTTCTTTTTTCTTCAGGTCATGCTTGTCAGACAATGTTTTCTACACATCTGAAGCACAGTTGGCTGCCTCAGAACTCTTTTATTTTCCTCTACATGTGTATAAAAGCCCTTCTGTATGGGAATGCAGTTACCAGAGATTGATCGGTATAGTAATGCAGTGATGCAGGATTTGTGAATAACTGGATTGCTAATCTGAGCTACTCATGTTTCTGAGATAACCAACCCTTAATTCCATAGTTTTTAGGCTAACATGAGCAGTCCTGGGTTGTGGGTCCTGTGTTGTGGGTTGGCTTTTGGGGGTTTGGTTTGGTTTGGTTTTGCTCTTAGTTTGAATAGGATTAAGCATTAGTGAGGGAGGGATGTGGCAGCCCCGTTCTGTTTGAGACGAGATGAACTACCAGCTTCCCCACCGTATTTTGTTATCATTGACAGAAAAATTTTTCAAAAATATCCATAAGCTGTTGCCGAACCTGCAAACAATTGGATGTACGGCCATCCTCCTTGTGTGGAAATGAAATTTCCAACATCATCAAAACTCCTGTCTTATTATTTAGGTCTTTGATCACTAGTAATGTAAAATAAAAATATCTGATTAGAAGTGTGTGAACTGAAGCAGAGATGTTTGCTAGTGCAGTTGTAGTCTGGATGCATCTCCTTGGAGTTTTTTCTCTGGTTTTCCTTTTATTAGCAGAATTTCATGTTTTAAGCTGAAGTTTCAAGGCAGGCCTGGATGCTTTGTTCCTATGGAAACAGATTACTGTCTCCAAACAAATCGGGCATGCTGGGTTGCTGTGGAAACACGGGTAAGAATTTCTGTTAGGTGCAGAAAAGTGCCGAGCTGGCGCGGCTGGGAAGTTGACACCTTGCATCTGATGGGAGCCAGTGCCAGATGCCCCAGAAGGGAGTGAAGAGTTCCCTGGGACACAGATTTTAAGGGTATTCACCCTTAAAATGGACAAATATTCCTCCAAGCCCCAGCTTCATATCCTTATGCTTTTAACCATGAAGAGCACATGTCTGTCCTCTTTTGTAACTAACTTCTCAGTAGATCTCTTGATTCTGTTATTGATGATTGGGCTTGTAGAAGTTAAAGAGGATATTTTATTTTGATTTATTTTTATTTCATTTTTTTGAAGTCAACTTGTAACTGTTTCTAACTGAAATATGTGCTGGCAATCCTATCCGTATCTGCAGGGAGAAAACCAGGTCCTTTTGGAGGTGCTTTCTCCTCCCTGAAGTAAAGAACCCATATAAAATGCGCTGAGAGTCATAGTGAATTTAAAAGCAAGTAAAATTAGAAGATTGACTCGGTTGTGGGAAAATACAGAGAGATGTATATGTATATATACACCTGGGAGAAAAGGCAAGGAGGAGGGAGGGGAATGACAGTCTAGATTGTAGCAGAGGAATAGCTGCATGCTGTGCAAAGTGACTGGACTCTTAGTCATGCAAGAGAAGCTTTTGGTAATGTATATTTAAAACCAGGTACATTTTTGTGAGCACAGCATGATGAAAGCATTTTCCTCATAGAGTCAGAAGAAATGCCTGCCTCGTTCCTTCTAAAGAGGCAAGAAAGTTGCTAAGCTGACTGCACGGCTCACGGCTGGCAGAAGGAAGGGAGCAGTCCTGCTTCCCCTGCTTTTAACTCTGTTCATCGTGACTTGCAGGGCAGTACGCGAGAACACAGAGTGCAACTTCAAGCATCAGCTCCAAGAAAGATGAACCGGAGACGGAACGCTTTAGAAAGGAGTCATCTGCTTCAGTTCAAGTTGTGATAATTACACCCCGAATGGTGACCGCTGCGAGGAAAAGCCAAGACAGGGCTGCTCAGATGCATGCTCCAAGTTGGCAACGAGGGATATAAGAGTAACTGCTGTAAATGTAAAATGTTGGGGAGATGAAAAGGAAAAAAAGCCTTTATACTGAACACTTCATGCAATTTTTTAATGATGTAAATAATTAAAGGACTCCACAGATGCCCTTAGATCACTGGTAGGACAGAATGATACTTAAAGTGTAACTGTGCTTTACGTTTTTGGGTCAAGATTTCTAAAAATTAGGAACCTGAAGGTAGATGCCTGAGTATGGAGGGCATAAAAGCTAACTCTATGAGGCACAAGGAGCAGCTGTGCCCATCTCAGTGCCCACCAGCTTGAATAATTGCCATTTGTGCCTAAAGGAACAGCTATGTCCTACATCTATAGCAGGCTGAACTACTTGACAGAAGTGCAGCTAATGCCTGTGGTATCTCAGACTGTTTGGAGGAGAGGGGTTTGCTCCTAAATGCCACAACCTCCAGCAGTTTTATGTAAGGTGGTCTTTCCCTACCCACCACCTTTGGCTCTTCAGCAAGATGAATGAGTAAAAGCAGAATAGATCCTATAAGGTACCACGTTAAAGTAGAAAATTTCAAAAAAAAAAAAAGTTTTAAAATAACATTTTAAATCCATCTACAATCCTACAACAAATACGTCTATTAATAGGATGTCTCCAGTACACTTGCTAAATGAACAGCGTTCTTTTTCTGTGCAGACAGTCCTAGGAAATTATTTTCCTGTAGAGAATATTGAATACTGAAGTCCTGAATAATAGATTTCCTGGGTAGTAGGACTTATATGCAGAAATTCCTCTACATATTTTGAAACCAGTGAAACAAGCTTAATAATTTAGTATCTTCCCTGTTGTTCTTTTCACAAGCTGTAGAAACCTTGCCATGAGTGCTTCAGAGTTTACATGTTAAAAACAGTATTTGGCAAACTAGTGCTGTGTCCTCTTCTTCAGTAACAGCCAGGGATTTTGTCAGCCGTCCCAGTCTTGCATTCTGGAAACCATGCAGCTTTGTGGGGGTTGCTTTGGCTCTGTTCAAGCTCTCAGTGTGAGGGATGCTGGTGCTATGGCAGTGGTACCTACCCGCCTTTGGTCTTGGTGAATACAATAAAGATGGACCCTGCCAAATGTTTGCACCTCCTCTCGTGTTTACTGAAAGGTGGTCAGTAGTGGAAGAAAACGTCAAACATCTGCACTCTTCCAGCAAACCATGTCTTGTTAAGATTTAAAAAAAAAAAAAAAGAGGCAAACAAAACAGCAACAAAAAACAACAACCCTTTGTTGCATGTTGAGAAGATAAGAATGGGGTGTCTTCTCTGTATAAGGAAGACATTTGGCAATCTCTATCTTGATAACACCTTGTACTGAAAATAAAACATCTTGGTAAGCACTTAAATCTATGTAGCATTCTCTCAGTTAAATAAGAAAAATATTGTAATAAAATGTCAGTGTGTATCTATGGCTACAGAGGAGTTTTCTCAGTACTATGTTGTTTCTTTCAAAAATGACTTAGGCTTTCATAACTAATGAAGATTTGATAGCAAAACTTGCAAGAGACCAAATTTTTATGTAGTCTCATTGTTATTATGAATAGTTCAGATTAACTGCAAGGAATTGAGTGTGTCCCCTTTCCCTTTTCATTCTTTGTTGGAAGTGAATAAAGCCCATGAATCCTGTGCATAACTGCTTGTTTTTCAATTAGAAAATCTAATTTTGTTCATTCTTCAAGTCGGATGAAAAAAAGTGATTTTTTTATACTGCTAGGTAAGGACTATTAAAAATAACTGAACTGCTTGAAATACTCAAATTTCCATCAGTTATTAAGCTTTTGATGAATACTGACTACTACAAAGCCCTGTTGAGATCCATCGGCCCATCAGCTCGCATTGAGAGAACTTAAGATGAACTCTGCTTTGACAGTCCAACACGTCCTCCACCAAAACTGGGCAGCAGATTTAATGCTCCTGGTTTTGTCTGTGCTGCGTCACAGTCGTTGGCTTCCTGGTGTCACTGAGCTGCAGTTTTTACGCTGGAAGCCATAATCTGAGGCAGCGGGGCAGGTTTGATCATACTAAAACAGGTTGATCTATTAGAAAGCCAAACAGCGTGTCAGGGCATGGCAGTGAGGTGTCCTGATCTGACAGACTGTACAAACCAGAGTTTTTTGGTTTTAAGGTGTCTTAAGGCACCTTAAGAGAGAACATAGCTGGAACGTGCCAGGAATGGTTTGTTTGCCACCCAGAACAACGCGTATTTTAGATACTTCTTGCTGGGAATAAAGTCAAAAGAAGCGTGTTGTGCTCAGTTGAACAGGACACTGCCAAGACCAGAGTATGTCTCAGGTGGGCAGACTCCTACAGAAAGAGGCACATAGTGCAATTTTTGTCTGTATTCTGGGCATAGTTGTATTGCTAATGACATGCAGTGTTCTTGGCAGTCCAAGCAGCTTCCTAAGTAAAAGCATGTTTGCTTTTGTTTTCTCTTCCATGTAGGCTGGTATTGCGGTGGTGTGTGCAAATAAATTTTATTTACTCAAGGGAGTATGCATGAAAGGTAAATTCAGAAGTTTTATTCTTCTAAGCTGTGTACAGTGAAACCCACAGAGTGAAATTTTAATCAATAACTAATGATTGTATACGTATTTGAGTGTAGTGCAATCTCCTCTTGGAAAAGCCATTAAGAGCTAATCTAATTCTAAGCACGGCAGCAATACTTGTGAATTGTGCACAGGGACATGAGCACAACCTGAACACTACAAGAAAGGGCTGACAGAACTAGACCCAGAAAAGAAGGGCTATCTGGGAGTATCTCTTAACATGTGCTGCTTGATAGGTGAGCATGGCTCATGAAGAATAAACCCATCACTCAGGCACAGGGGTTTCTCCTTTACAATTGTGTGCTTGAGGTTTGGAAGTGTTTTCAGAAAGGGTTTATCCTGACCAAATAAGAATGCAACCTATGTTTCTTGTGCCTCAGCAGATGCTTTGGTTTCAGACTTTTGGAAGAACAAACTGAGTGATAACTGCCTTAGCCTACTTCTATGTCCACTAGTCATCCATCCCTTCAAAACTGAAAAGGATGCTCCTGACTGTAAGGTTCAGTGAGAGAACTCTTCTTTCTAACCCGGGTTTGTGTGAGGCAAGACAGTGAAAATGGTTGTAGCAACACAGGCAACTAGAGTGTCGACTCCTAGGCACTGGTGAAAACTACTTCTGGCTGGCCCTGTGCTAGTGTCTGTCCTAGTACTTGTGACACTGCTCAGTCTGAAAATGCTACTCCTATGGGGTAAGAAACCTATTAGCCACTAGTGAGTAGGGCATCATTCTTAAATGCTTCATCCTTCAGTCTCTTCTGCTTGTGTAGCAGCAGGGTTGGAATATCCTGTTTCTCAAAGCATTTGTGACCACTGAGCTGTAGAGCAGCAGTGACTAGCCCATGAGCTTAAGGCAGTGCAAGTAGGGCTTCTGTCC
The DNA here is from genome assembly GCF_964211835.1 of Anser anser. Lineage (NCBI taxonomy): Eukaryota > Metazoa > Chordata > Aves > Anseriformes > Anatidae > Anser > Anser anser. The sequence continues at coordinate 38,274,794 of NC_139722.1, forward strand.
TGGGACTGTGCTGGCATAGACACGGAGAACTAAATTCAGGTGAAGTATCATGGCTGTGACTCTCAGGGTACATGGTGTTCCCTCATGTAGTGCCTTTTGAGAGGGCTCAGTTTCGTGTGCATCTATAGCATTATCAGCTAGCTCATTTCCTGCTGAGCACACTGATCTTGGTGAATCCTTTTTGAAGAAACACTATCGACTGTATGTCTGTGCTGGCACTGAATGTACTTAGCAGGCTGGCTGGTAGTTAAAACTAGCCCGATACAACAAAGAGAGCTGCAGTGCACTTACCTGAAGTTGACTAAGGCTCTTCAGTATCTGTCTGAAAACAGAAATCAGAACCTCGGAGCATTTCTTGGAAAAAATGCCAAGCTTGATAACCAGAGAAAAGAGCTGAAATGAATGCAAATGTTTTGACCAGTGGGTGTTATTTCGCTGACATGTTCACAAGGATGTTTAAAGATATGAATGTGATGCCCTAAGAAGTGCTTTTAAAATAAAATGATTAATAAATGATTAATAAATTGGCATGTAATCCTGTAATGTGCCTGCACAGATCCAGGGGTGATGCCAAGGTGATAAATGTTAGCTCTTTCTTTTCTCCTTCAGCTTCTATAATCCTGAGGTCAGGCCCTGAATGCACATTCTCTTGCTGTCATCTGGGCCTGCAAAGGACTGTTTTGATGAACCTAAGCAATAAATGCATGTCTTCTTCCTCCCCTTTTGCCATTGGGGAAAAAGATTTTTGGCATGAAAGAATTTAATCAAATTACTAATTTGTTTGAAATCTTCCTTGTTTCTTCTTTAAGAGTGGCATTTTTTTCAAGTCTAGGTTGTTCTTGAAGACAAACATTAGAACTGTTTTCACAGACAAGGTAGTTTTTATTAAAAATAATCTGTTCTGTATTGCAGAAGTATAATTACCACAGATGCTCTTTGAAAGGTATAATTTAAGTCCTTTTTCTCATGGAAGAAAAGGAAGAAATGATTAAAAGCATTCCCATTACCTAGGAAGCACAGACTTCTTAAAATGAATTCAGCTCTTTGGTGGCAAGTGAATTCTCTCACCCCAAGGAGCATTTCCAAGCATACACACAACCATCTGCATGAACCCCAGGGAGCAGTGGGTGTGGGACCTTTGTTTCAGCTTTGGTGCAGGTAGGTGCAAGAATCTGAGCTGTATATACAGTACCTGCAGAAAGCAGTTTCTATGTATATCGTCTTCTAAAACGAAGTCTCTGCTATTGCACTGAGATCATATTAAACTATGTTCAGCTGGAGAAGAGACAGTAAGCAACCTAGAGCCACAGCCAGTGGTAAGGCATGCTTGGGCTGAGAGGTGAAAGATTTCTTCCTGTAGTATGGTTCTACTTTACCTTTACATCTATTCTTCAACATTCTGTTTTATACTGGCTGTCAAGAAGCTCTGATCTATTAAAAGGCCCGGAAGTTTAAGGTGTGTATCTTGTACAACGTGTCCACCTACAGTTGTTCCTTTTCTCATTTAATAGCCTCCGTGCCTCTGCAAGAGGCTAGATTCCAAATGTCTTCCTTCTGAGGTACAGTCATACCTCCCAGAAAGCTGTATTATATTTATTCCCACTGCTCTACATGACTCTGTTTTGTTACTCTCTCTCAGTAAGGTACTTAACAGATCAAATGTGTCAAGACTCTGCTTATTGTTGCTCTTTGCTTCCATAACCTACTGTCACAGCTTTATCACTGATACTATGCACCTCTTCTCACTGTCTGATAGTAGGTTTTATTCCTTAGGTGTGCAAGACACTTTCTGAAACATCTGGTAAATAAAACTGCTTGGCTGGAATTGCTATTATTGCTGTTCAGGAAACACCAGCTTGATATTTATATTTAAATCGCTATCATCTGCTGTGCAGTGTGTGATACTCCTGTAAATCAAACTGTGGTAGGTTGCCACTGAAGAGATCTGCAGGAAGTTTTCCTTTTAGCTGTCCTCTTTCAAGATGAGATATTTTTTCCAAAGTGATCATTTCCTGTAGTGCAGACTATTGAAATTGTGTTTATAAAGTCTTGCCAAACTGGAGCCAAATGTTCTTGAATACTGTTCCCCAAAGAGCCTTCAGTGATGAGGTGACCCTTAGTTTGGGGTAGATATGCAGCTGTCAGCGTTTTCCTGGGACTTACTGCTATCAATTTTGATTTCTATGTTCCCTTCCCATTTGTAATTGAAACAACCTTCTCCAGACTGAAAAGGGTCACAGCAAAGGAGTCTGGACAAAGCAGACACAGCAAAGGAGTCTGGACAAAGAGATGGGGTGATGGCAAGGAAAGGCTGAAATAGTGAAAATGTGCTGAGCACCAGGACACACACACAACCTTTTCATCAGGTTATTTTGACTTTAAGACTTTTCTGATCTATTATAAATTGTATGCTGTAGTTATTTCTAAAAACTAACACAAATCTGCCATTGCTATATGTTAGTCAGTACTCAGACACTTGGGTTACACCAGTATCCATCAACCTGGCTGATAAATAACCATATTCACCAAGCAGATGAGTGGACGACAGCTATTTGTTGTTAAATTAGACAGAATATCTTTGTGTATGAGTCTAGTAGCTGAAAAGCCCAGAGTGTAAACTTTAAGTATCTGTGAGTTAAACTTGGCATCAGTAGGTAGGCAAAAAGGATGCTCTTGCTGTTAACAAAGCAATAATTTAACAGAACTGCAGCTTCTTTTTGCTTACATCTCAACTTAAGATTTTTTTTTTCCCTCACACTGGGAGGGGAAAACTGTAAGCTGTACAACATTCCCTGTTCCTTTATGAGTGTTATAATATCCCTAACAGCAAGGGGAAAAGCCAACCAACCAAACCAAAAAATCCCACCTCATCCAGAAGTAAATTTAATACTACTCTTCCCTTCTGGGTAAGAAAAATTATAAGGAAAGTTTGAACTGAAACACTTCATCTGTTGCATAGCAATGTAGTCTGCTTGCTATCACATGGTTTGTAAGCCTGAATTTTTTACTCAGATTCTAATTAAGAGTGCCCCAAAACTGGGACTATGCCCATAGTTAAGCAATGTAGGAAAGGGAATTTCCCCACACCCATGCATCTGTTTTTTTTTTCAGTAGATTGCCATTGTTGCTCTGCCTTCAAAGTAAATCACCAAGGAATGGAAAGGTATTCCATCTTCAGAGGTAGCTGGGGTGACAGAAAGGTGAGAGGCATGATTCATCTTCCTTAACTATTCAGAAACCAATTCCAGGGTGTTCAGGTAATCATGGCTTAGAGTCAAAGGACAACGGATGGGAAATGGTGCCTGCGGATCATGTTTCACCCAATTGCAGACAGACACATCTCCACTAGGCACTAAATCCCACGTTTCCCTCCCCTTTCCCTGCAGAGGAAACCACTTCTCATAGTTCTCAAGACACCTGTATTCAGTAAGGTGTATTGGGTTTGCATGGCAGGGTTTTGGTAGCAGGGGGGCTGCAGAGGTGGCCTGCGTGAGAAGCACCCAGCAACTGCCCCATGTCAGAGCAGAGCCAGCTCCAGCTGGCTCCAAATGGGACCCACCGCTGGCCAGAGCTGAGCCATGGAGTGACACTGGATGGGCCTCTGGGAGAGCAGAAGGTAAAACACTGATGTGTGACAGCAGCTGGGAAAAAGAAGTGAGAAAATGGGAGAGAAGCAGCCCTGCAGCCCCCCAGGTCACTGCAGCAGGAGGGCAGGAGGTGCTCCAGGCAGGCAGCAGCAGTTCCCCTGCGGCCTGTGGAGAGGCCCCTGGTGGAGCAGGCTGTCCCCCTGCAGCCCACGGGTCCCACACGGAGCAGATCTCCACGCTGCAGCCTGTGGAGGAGCCCCCGCTGGAGCAGGTGGATGTGGCCTGGAGGAGGCTGCGGCCCATGGAGAGCCCCCGCAGGAGCAGGCCCCGGGCCGGAGCTGCAGCCCGTGGAGAGGAGCCCACGCAGGAGCAGGGGGTCTGGGGGGAGCTGCCGCCCGCGGGGGACCCGTGCTGGAGCAGTTTGCTCCTGGGGGATGGACCCCGTGGTACGGAGCCGTGTGGGAGCAGTTCTTGGAGAGCTGCTGCCTGTGGGCAGCCCCCGCAGGCTCAGTTCGGGCAGGACGGCATCCCGTGGGAGGGACCCCGCGTGGAGCAGGGGCAGAGAGGGACCGTGAGGGAGCAGCAGGGATGAAGCATCAGGGACTGACCGCAGCCCCCATTCCCCATTGCCCTGTGCCGCTTGGCGTGAGGAGGTGGAAGAGGGTTGATGGGAGGAAAGTGTTTTTTGTTTTTAGTTTCTCACTTCTCTAACTTGTTAGTAGTAGGTAATAAATTATATTAATCTTCCTATGCTGAGTCTGTTTTGCCTGTGATGATTACTGCTGAGTGATTTCGCTGTCCTTATCTCAACCCTTGAGCTCCCAGTCCAAGGGGATATTTTGTCCCCTTTTCCCTTTGAGGAGGGGGAGTGAGAGAGTGGTTGTGGTGGAGCTCAGCTCCCCAGCTGGGTAAAACCACCACGCAAGGATACAGCCAGTTATATAATCCACTAAAATTCTCTTGCACTGAGACCTGATTTGAACTTATTCCCATTTTCCCTGCATCTTTTGAGATACGTATATATATATTTGGGATAAGTCTTTTCAAATCTTGCGTTTGGTATCAGAAAAGAATCAAATGTAGTGGCTGAACTGGCATACTGAAAGTTGGGGGAGTGTTTGTACAAAGCCTGTTTCTTGGCTGAGAATCTTATCAGCCATCCTATGATGACTCTTCAGTTTTCCTATCCAGTTTAGCATACCGAAAGGTTTCCAACACTAATGGATGACACTGGGAAAATTTATGGAATGAAAACAATTCATATGCAAAATACTGGACAATAGCCAGGAAAGATGGAGAAAAGATTGTTGAAGCTGGGAAGTACAATGTGTACTAAGCATCAAATAATAGGAGAGTGAAGAGAGCAAGTGAGTCAGACAATAAACAAGTGATAGGTGGAGCCCTAAATAAATTTAATCAGACAGTAAAAACCATAACAAATTTGGAAGAAGATAGAAAAAGGATGAAAGGAAAATGCCAAGAGGCTGGAAATGAAATAGAAAGAGGAAAATTGATGGATTAAAATTGCCTTAATTTAAAAATGAAACCATAGGGGGAAAATTTATCATTGGACTTGGGAAAAAAGATAGAGATCTCACTCTCCTCCCTCATTCAGCATGCAATTTGGGCAAGTCATCTTCAAAGCACAGAAGAAAATGATTTGTAGTTACAGTCTGTAAAGTTATTTGAGCCTGATATTAAGCCTCGCTGTGGAGCTCTCCCACTGAGGCGCAGATTTGAAGTGCTTTGCCCAAGTAGTCCATGGCTAAGCCAGAAACCAAAAACAGACAGTACTTGAAAACGTTCTTTCCTGCATGACTCTGACCTACATGTTGGCATCCCTAGACTGGTCATCCCAAAGCAGCTAGCACTTGAAGACCAGGGCTTTGAGAGTCACTGTTCACGGCTGTGGTTAGAACCCAAACCTCTGCATATGCGGCCATGCCTGTTTATTTTCATGAGCTCCATGATTTTTATTGAAGACAGATGCTTTGTACCATCTTTGTACTGGTAAGATCCAATCCTATATGAGTTATTGGCAGGTTTTATGATTTGCTACACTATTTATACATGCTAGGGATTAGTATACCATCAGATGTTGCAGAGAATATTGACAGGTATGTGTGGAATGAGTTACCTCTGTGACAGTAAAATGTTGCAGCCATGCTGGTATGGCTCTGTGTTAGGAATAATGAGCCACATAAGAGACAAGGCTAATGAATCAGCTTCAATGCCACACAGACACAACTTTGGGGATAGAAACTAGTGCTGTGTGTACTTACCAGATCAGGTTTTGCTAGCTGAAATATGCTTATTATGAACAATGTAAGCATAGTGGTGGAGAGCTTGTAACTTGGGATCAACATTGTTAGCTTCTGTTTTCTTTCTAGTTGTTTCACTTACCTGGCATGTACAGCCAGTGCTTCAGAAACTCACACAGCTTGATTTGAAGTGGAAGCTGCCATTTCAATCCAGTAATGTTGGCAGTGAAATTTCAAGTCAGCATTTTACAGATTAGCCAAAGTTTTCGTAGTGCAGAGACTCTTAAGTGAGCTTGAAGCGATGCTTCAGACTTGGGGTGTAAATGTCTGTGACCACAGGTTTGAGGTAGTTAGGCTTCCTCAACATCAGGCTTGGCTTGCAGCAAAGGCAGCTATATCATAGTTTAGATGAGAGAGAAAGAAAGGATAGTCTATCTGCCCTTAAAAAAATCTGGGAGGTGTTCTTAGCCATGGGATTGTGCTGGTATCTTCAGTTTTCTGCTCTCCCAGCATATCATGCTTTTGTGCCCGTGTTACTTCTGTAAAGATGGTAAGAAAATTAAGTTTAAATATTGTATTTCTATATTGGACTTGCTTTTCCTCCTGGAAAGTCAGAAAAATACTTGATACCAAATTAAACTAATCCTTGACAGGATACATCTATCATCAATTTATTTTCTCACTGCTAATGATGGAAGGCTTAATCATACTCACAAGGTAAGATTTAGGTAGAGACTTTCTAGTACAGTTTCATACTTCTCCTTTGTGATTTATAGCTGGGGTGTCTGTCTGTCTTTCCCTGAACACAAAATGCGACTATATTTTTCAACTTTGGCCTTCTCATTCTCTATTTGGGCATCATGCTATAACTTTTCCCCTGCCCCATTTAATCTCTGTGTACTTCAGGACAGGGTCTGCCCCATTGTTTGGACTCGTAGTATGTTCACACAATGAAACTTCAAAATCTGGAACTACTGCCAAGGCTTATGTTAAAAACAAAACAAATAAACAAACAGAAAACCAAACAACAACAACACAAAAAAGGAACAGAAGTTCTTCAACTTTTTTTTTGGAGTTCCTTGGCTTTCTCTTCTTGGATGTCAAGCTTTTTCCTGAACGTTGTATTCTACAAGCTCAGAGGACATCCACCACTTTCGATTATCGTCATAACAGACTTATTAAAAAGGTAATTACTTATTACCTTTTTACATATGCCAGGAACTTGAGTTGTAAGAATGACTTAGGGCTGTTAACAGTTTTGTTTTCAATTCCTCTCGTGTAATTCAAAAACTATTCTTCCTGAAGATAAGCAAAAGGGAGAAGAAGCTAATAATAAGGTCTTGCTGGTGAGAAGCACCTCAACATTAATCGTGTCTCTCACAAGGAGACTTCAGGCGTATCATTTCCACCCACACTAATCATAAAACCAGCACTGTGAATTGTTTCACAATTGTATCCCTGTCAAGTTGATGCCAATTTAGGACAATAATGTCTTTTTAAGTACTAAAACCTGATTTTCTTTTGATTAATAGGGTGTATGGTATGATTCCATAAAGCTTCCTGTTATTTATATTATTGGAACAGTTTGAACTTCACTCCCTTCTTGCAGACCAACCCAGCATGAGAATTAGCATATCACGCCTATTGTCACAGGAGGGCTTTTAAATATTTAACAGTTTAAACATATCTGGTATTCACATTTTAGCTTAGTTTTCTAAACCGTACATTTGACCATAGTATGTTCCTGTGGTGGTGGTGGTTTTTGTTTTACTCTTTCTTGGGAAGGGTTATGGATGTGTTTGTCTGGAATACACAGAGGGCTGAATTGTTCTTGAACCTTGCGGCATCCCTCTCTGTCCATTCTCTTCTGCTCCATTAAGTTCCAGTTTAGAACAAGTGGCCAGTGAGCACTGCAGAAACACTACTGACTTGGAAACACAAAGGTGTTGCTTTTATTAGCTCCGGCAAAGTCAGTGGACTGACCAAAATGAGCTTTCTTTCCCTACCAAAGAAAGGTCTTGGATAGACACAAAATCTTTTTATTGAATACTGACTTTTAAATTCTGTACTTGCAGAATCTCTAAGCAAAAAGATACTTTAACTGAAATAAGGCTTCATGCTACCTGTTGCACAGCAACGTTTTCAATGCTGCAGGGCAGAACTTTCCCATACATCATATTTGTACGGTTGCATGATCCCAGTGCCAAATCCTCAGTGGAGAAAGGCCTGCAGGTTAGCACATTCAGCATTTCCAATTTAGAAACAAGCCCTCTATGATGGGAGCAGCCTTTTTTGAAGGAGCAAGAATGAATACTTATCACTTAGTTACTGGTAAAATGTTCTGACTTTCTGCCCTTCTACTGGCCAGCAGTTTTCCTACATTGATCATACCTATTCTTCATGCTCTCCATCTGCTGAAATTGTTTGGCCTCTGGGGTACTCTGGTTCTCATCATGCAGAAGATAAAACAGTGTGGTCTTCTCTCTGGCATGGTAAGCAGCTTAAAAACACTTTGCTGAAATCAAAAGTCAGATTTGAAGCTGGCCGAAAGTTTGAGTTTTCAAATGAAAGGTACTTGGCTATTCAAATAGCACTTACTTAAGTATTAAAAGCTATTTCTGAGAACCATCGTAGTCCAAACTGAAAGATTATTTCTTTGAAGAGACATGACTCACAAGGATTAAAGGCTAAAAAAAGTATCGTTGTGGAAGTATATCTGAAGTTCTATCAAAGAAAACTTCTTCAAAGCTGAAGGTGGCTAAAAGCCAAAATGTTACATTCAGAATTCAGTGTGCTGTGGTATTATACCAACTGGGGATTTATTTATTTATTTATTTATTTATTAAAAAAAACCAGCAAACCTGTTAAAAAGCAACATTTTCATTGGAGGTTAAATGAGATATGAGTTCTAAAGTTATGTTTGGTACTTTAAGTGTCTAAAACAAATGGAAACCCTTAACATTTTAGGAGTCCCTATGAATCACCTGGAGGTAGGGAGGCGATTTCTTCCCCTCAAGGATCTTTTCTTTCACTAGAGATGGTGATTCACTTCTGAATGCATCATTTTCCATGCACCTGCCAGTGGAGTTCTAGATGACAATTGCACAGGTATTATAAACAGGGTCTGTTTTTGCAGTATAGCTGTATTTAAATAAAGCTGTATTTAAGGGACTCCCCCAAAATGTGATGCATTTCCTTCTTACATTAATGTTGTCTTTACAATGACTGTTTTGTACTGGTTATGTTGGCCAGTTGCTGTTTTTATAGAAGTGGTTGTGTTTGTGTATGAAATTTAAAGGGACCAAATTGCTACTGTGCAATCAGTACAGAACAATATTTTCATCTTGTCAATATTTTCACAAAGAAGTGCTCCCTTCACCTCTTTCATGACCTTCAAGTTATCTACCTTAACCAAATGAGTCTGGCGAGTGTAGTTCATAACTCTACTGAACGCTGAAAACCACTGACTCAAAAGAACATTGGTTTTGTGGTATATACTGTTTCTGCCTACCTCCCACCCCTGTCTTATCCCTTATAGATCTACCAGAGAGTAAATACTATATATATGTATATATATTTTTTTTTTTTTTAGAACTACTAACCTTGCAACCTTATCTCTTTGTAGTATCCATCTCTACTTCACAGGTATCAGTCACCTTTTCTTCCAAACCATTTAACTGATTAACATCAATCAAGGTAAAATCTCATTCAGCTTGTAGTTAGATTTGATGTAGCTTCTATCTATTTCAGACCAGAAGAAATGCTCTGTGCACGTTAGGTTGCCTGTTCTGATTATATCTGCTTATCTAACAAAAGAAATTCTCACGCAGCTTAAGATGCCTCACAGAAAGTATTGTAATAATTTTGTATGGTGAACTGTGTAGTAGTTAAATGATGCTATTTCTCAGGAGGCACAGCCCTGGTTAGTAAAGATCCTCTGTACAGCGGTGATCATGTTATTGTGAATCTTCTATGAGCAAACATGTTTCTGGCAGAGAGTGATATATGCTGTAGGTTATGTATTTTCCACTACTAAGGAGAAGCCAAAAGGAATAGCCAACAGGTAATACTACAGATTCTGGGCTTGACTGAAGCTTTACAACCTACTCTAAGTAAGGAGCAATCAGAATATGACAGCTTTTTAATAAGACCAACAAATGAATGACTGAACATCATCTCTGCAATGTCTGAGAGTGAAGAATTATTTTCATCTCCTGTCTTTGCAGTGATCCACATGTCTGAGCGCATTCCCATTTATCCTCTCAGAAGAGAATGCACCACTTTCAGGCCTGCTTGAACTATGACTTCAGTTCAAAGAGGCAGAACATGGACTGAACAGGGAATTGGGTGAAGTAAAGACTATCTGTGTTAATACCTGCAAGGCATTCGAGTATTAATACGCTAGGCAGCTCTTCCCATCAAAGTGAAGAATATATATGAAGGGAGAACAGAGAGGTGCAGAAAGAACTGCACTTGGATGTGTGGTGATGCCTCCAGTGGAAAGATTTCCTTTCCTCCAGCTTCACCACAGTCAGTTCCTTACAGACAACTTCAGGGACACTTGAATTTCAGTGGCAGGGTCTGTGAGCACTTGTGAGCCTGAGCAGATATCCAAAGGGAGAATTGAAGTTAGGGTCCCTGGTTCCTTTTCAGTATGGAGTTCCCAGAAAGATACAACTGCCTCAAATTCAACTACACTGGTCCTCTGCACAGCACAGCAGATTCAGTGCAGTCAGAGTAAATTATATCTATGTTTATCTGTTTCTTAGTCTGTAAAATAAACAATACATAACCTGGAAGAGCTATTGCTTAGGGCAGTTAGTCATACTTGTGATTTCTAGCAGTTGCTGTGGCATATCAAGTATAGGGGATGAACATGACGTTCTGATAAGCTTTGAACTACATGCTGTAGCTTATCAAATTTCAGTGACATGGAGCACATTTCTGTGTTGTTACTTAGAGATGCTGTGCTATGCAAGTGCTGCAGAGTATTTTGCTAAAAATGATAGAATCGTAATCTGTAGAATAAACTAGGATATAATGCCTGTGATTTACGAATAGTTTTGCTGGAATAAAGATGCCTCATAACTAACATGCTTAGAATACAGTACCCAGAATTTCTTAGAGCGAAGTCTTCTTGTCCCTCCCCTCCTTGTTTTGCATAGAATAACAAACTGCAAATCTTTTGAGTGTTTTGTTTTGTTTTGTTGTTGTTTTTTTAACTCTGCAACTCTGTTCCTTTGGGAAACAGGAACTGTGCTGGGAACAAGGGAAGGTGCTCCATAAATTAGGGTGAAACATGCCAGATGTAAAGATTTTATTCTGTGATCAACACACCAAGGAAGAGCAATGCTGTGCTAACACATTAGCAAGAGGACAAGATGAGAAAATCTAGGCTAGGTAGCTTGCCACAGCTGTGCAAAAGACCATAAAGGCTGTCACAAGATTAATCTGGTACCAAATTAAAGGACAGACTCTAAGTATTGGAAGCAATTTATTCTTTTCAGAATTTAAAATTGACTGAGAGGTAACTGCAAGTGTTGGAGGCGGGACAACTGTTCAAGAATTTGATTACGGATATTTACTGGCTGACAAAGAGAGCTGTACATTTTAACCACTGACAGGAAAAAAAAAAAAAAAAGGCATTAGTTTATTCCAAACTTAAATATCACAATGTATTTTTAAGGGAATTAGGGCATGTCTAACAACTGTAAAGAATTTTTAGAATTAGATTATAAGTTTGGTGAATAAAAATAACTGCAAGTTACATGTAGCATCTACACTGTGTTCAGGTAAGAAAATTACTCACGTTAAAAAGCCAATAAGCATTTAGATGGGGTCTGAGCTGGTTCAGATTTTAAACAGCTACGGGTGGTAAACTGGCATAGGCATGATCTTTCTTGATTTATTTATTTTTTAATTATTAAATGGTAATTCAGAACATTCAGGCTTTTGAGAGAGGAACACAGAATGAAGGTCACACAAAGAAAAAAGGACTATATGCTAGAAATTTGTCATTTTGAATAAATTTTATAGGGCAAAACTATCAGTAAAGGACATAACTGATGTTATGAAAGAACTTTATCAGCTCTATGCCTTCCTTAAATGGGAAATACTCAGGATCAGCTGATACTTGACATTTAACTTTTATGTCGCTGATGATAGAATAATGCTTAAATTCTGATCTACCTATAATAGGAGGGAAATTTACTTTACCAAAAGAAAACATCACTAACAGATGCAATGTTCAAGACAATGAAACTTATCCAAAGAATGTTAATTGTAAATACACAACTGTAATAGAATATACCATGAAATTTATTAATTTATTTATTCTAACAGAGGAATGGTACTAAGAGCTTCAAACTCAAACTGGAAGGGAGACAGCGTTTTCAGTAACAGGTGAGCAGAAGGGTGCTGACGTGGTACAATGGAAGAAGTGAATTCTCCTAATGCTACTGTGGACACGAAGTGTATCTCAGAAAGCTATTCCACTTGCATAGTACAAGGCTTCCCAATAGTTTCCTGCAACCTCAACTTAATACTAATTTCATTAAAAAAAATCACTTAAGAAAGTGGTATATTTTTTTAAAAGATACAAATATAGTTCATTACTCAACCGCTTTTCTATTGTTACATTTATCTGTAGATTTACATCTAATTTCTACTAATGTGAATGAAATCAAACATGCATGGGTGGCTTATGTTAAAACTTCAATCTATTCCTGAATGTTTAAGTTTTACCTTTTACTTTAGTTATATGTTGTAAGGTGGATAAAATGTGTTTTCCCCTATAATACCATTTATTTTAAAACATGACAGTTTGTGGAGCTCAGCATTGTTTGAGAGAAAAATCAAAATTATTTTTTAGTGACATTGAATGCTGAATTTGTTAGTACATTTAGCCATCAACAGCACTGGAAAGCTCACTAGGGCAGCCTTTTTACAGATCTGCAACTTTGAGAAGTGTGAGAATGTAGTACAGAAAAATGGTAAATATGTTCAAAGTTTGTTTCTTTATAACATTTTTACTAAGGTACAAGTGCAACCCAACAACTTTATTCTTGCAACATAGTTCTACTTGTCTTAAGTGGTATAGGCAAGTCCCTCTGTTGCCTTCCATTTAAACCACCTGAGATATGTAAGAACTGCAAGGTTCTTAACTCTGTAATAATATTCCTTTTCAAAACTGTATTTTTTTTGGGATGTGTGAGAGTGTGGTCTATTATGACTGAGCTACAGTGAAGAGGTTTTTTTGTTTGCAGTTGCTTTGATTTGGCTGCTAAAACCCAGGCAGCTACTGCCTACATGAATTTAAAGATCTGGCAAGTAAGAAGTACAGGTAGAATGACTCTCTGCAGAATTTGTGCTTTAATTGTAAATGTAGTCTCTAGCTGTGTTTCACTAAATTCTGGGCTGACACCACAGCTGCTGAGCCAGAAGAGAGCAGATGCTGCAGATGAAGCTCCATCCTCATTCTGGTCAGCTGCAATGCGAATGCACGCTGCTCACCACTTCCCTCAGCTGAATTCCTTTGCCTTTTGCAAGTTCCCACCACTGGCTCTGTAAGCAGGAAGACACACTAACGATTTGGACGAAGAGACAGAATGAAATGACAGGAGCAATGGGGAAAAGATCCTTTAAAAAAAAATAATAAATAATTAAATATCTTTATCTTCACTGGGAGTTTGTGCACCTGCAGAGATCCACAGCTTATCTGGAAAGAGCACTACATAATCACCAATTCTGCATTTTCACCAATAAGTGTTAGAAACTGACATTAAGAGTCTTGAGAAAATACAATTCTGATTCACTAGTCTAGCTGTGATTTGGTTTTGTTTGGTCTCTGCTGCATACGGTATCAAAGACAGCTCTAATCTTTCCTTAAAGGACGAAAGCACAGGAGATGAGGTGGAAGCTACACGAGGTTTCCTTCTTTAAGAGGGAATTTGAGCACTAAATTTTATTTAAACCTAAGAAATACAAACAAAAAGTTTGAGTCACGCTGCCTTTTCAACATCAATGGAATTAGTAGGAGAAGGCAGGTTCCTGACTTTCCATTTTGTTTATTCAGTTTTCTGATTATGATGATACATAAGCATCAGTTTAATACTTTTGAGATGAAGATGACAACATTGAGAGCTTTTATGACTGTTTATAGAAAGAGACAGCCCTGTCCGAGGGCTGAAGAGAGACAGATGAAATAGAGTGGTTTCACTGATGCCCTTACTTGCACATGACCTGTATTCAAGTGGAAGAAGACAAATGGACGTGAACCATATGGCAAAGGTGATGCTAAAGGGTAAACATAACACTTGAGGGCGGGTAGCACAGCAGGCCAATGGCTTTGTTGGATCGGTGTGTGAGGCAGCTCAAGGACACTGCCCAATTGCCCTGACGATGAATAAAAGCCACAAAGATGGAGAAGGAACTGGAGCACCTGTTGTATGAGGAGAGGCTGAGGCTGCTTAGCCTGGAGAAGACTCAGAGTCTTCTCACCCATGTGTATAAACACCTGGTAGAGGAATTAAGGAGCTAATTCTCCTCAGTGGTATCTACTGACAAGGTCTTCAAAAGATGTCTAGATGTAGAGCTTATTGATACGGTTTAGTGGAGGACTTGTTAGTGTTAGGTCAGAGGTTGGACTAGGTGATCTTGGAGGTCTCTTCCAACATAGATGATTCTGTGATTCTGTGACATGAGGGAAAGGGCACAAACTGAAAGGGAGGACTTCCATTAAGCAGAAGAAAAATTCTTGCAGTGAGGGTGGTCAAAGACCAGAACAGCTTCCACAGAGAACCTATGGATCCTTCACCCACGGAGGTACTGAAACCACAGCGTATGTCCTGAGCAACGTGCTCTAGCCGAGGACTAGCCAGCCTCCAGGAGCCCTACGACTCTGTCATTCCCCATGCTCCGATAACTGCAAGCAGCTGAGCGCAGCATCGATTTCACACTGATTTCTCAGAGGTCTCTCCAGCCCCACGCTCCCCCCCTTGGGCTAACGGCAAATGGCCGCCGCCCCCTCAGCGCCCGCCGAGGCCGTTGCCCGCGGCCGCCCACGCGCCGCCGGAGCCTCCCCGGCGGCAGCAGCAGCAGCAGCAGCAGCAGCAGCAGCAGTAACACCAGCACCACCAGGCGCCGCCGCTCCCGCCCGCGCCGCCCATTGGCCCGGGCGGCGGCGTCACGTGCCGGTGGCTGTGCCATGCTGCTGCTGATTCATTGGCTGTGCCGGCGCGGGGCTCCGCTCGGCGGGCGGGGCGGTGCCCGGCCAGGTGAGGGCGGTGGCGGTGGCGGCTGCGGGCGGGGGACGGAGCTGTGAGGGGGCGGGCTGGGTGCTTGCGGGGCTTCTGTGGGCTGTTAATAAACAGGGGGGCTGCGGGGCTTGTTGAGGTGCTGGGGAGGTGTTGCCCGCAAGAGGGGCTTGCGTCTTGCCTCGGTATTTAATTGGAGGGTTCCTTCTGGTGCTCCGGAGCACACGTCTTCCAGAGCAACCCAGCCAGCCCTTAAACCCCTGCTGTGGCTCGTCTAGAAGGCGTTAAAACTTTTTATTCCCTCCCCGGGGTTGTATGTTTGGCTCTGCCCTGACTGCAGTGCATTCGAGCGAACTTTAAAATCCAACCTAAAAACCTTTGCAAGGGGAAAAAAAAAAAAAAGGCAGAATAAATTTGTTGTTGTTGTTCTTTTTTTGTCCAGGTGGCGTGTGGCTCTCTGCCGTGGATGGCTTTACCCATTCTCAGCCTTGCCCTCCTCCTTTCCCAGGGGAGCCTGGTGCTTTCTTCCACCATCCCGCAGTGGTCCCTCTGGTGAGCAGCGGCTGTTGGCGGTGGCAGGACCAGGTCCCTGTCCTCAGCTGCCTGCCCTTCCCTTTGCTGGAGCTCATCCCCTCCGAGACCAGCTGGCAGAGCTTCCCTCCGTTCCCCCATGGTTGCCTTGCTCGTCCTGACGTGTCCGCATTGGTAGGTGCTTGCAATGCCGGGTGGTGACTGGGTGCGTGGGTACACACCGACAGTTTGCCAGTGCTCCTGTGTTGGGCAGGGCTTGTACAGGGATGGGACAGCAGTGGCGATGCTGGCTTATGCTGCCCCAGCAAGGCAGGGCTTGGCTGGGCAGGGCTTGGCTGGGCAGGGCTTGTTTGGCACAACATTAGGGCGCTTCTGTTGCCAGTTGTGTTCTCCAACCTGCCGCTCTGTTTCAGAGCCGTTGCCTCTGTTGTTTTCTGGTTTTCCTCCTTTGAGCTCCTCAGAGATGCAGATTTATGTAACCGGTGTGGAAATAAATAGATGTTTTGGCTTCCGCTCTCAGATAATCAGGTAATTGTCTCAAATGCTGCTTGTTTTTCTGGTCCCCTTGTGATTTCCTATTCAGGTTCTTAATCAGAGAGTTAAGGTAAATTCTTGCCACAGGAGTAAATACCTGGCAAGATGCCAGTCAGATGGTAACTCCCCGTTGACTGAGGGCAGTCTGGCTCCCTTCTTGCCTAAAATAATGAAACATTCTGGCCGCATCAATCATGAGAAAAAATGTTTAAAGTCAAGCTATTGCCAGAGAATTAATTTTCTGAAGAAATAAAATCCAGAGTGTTAAGAGCTGTCAAAATTGTTTATTGCTGTGCTTATTCTTTCACTGTTTGCGTACACATTGTGGTGGAAGAGGTTATAAGGTGAAGCTCAGATGATGCTCTTGCAGCTTGTTAAACAGTTTAAATCAAATTTCCAATCTTTAAGCCAATAGTGTGAGCAAAATTTTAGTACCTGTGAAGCGTTATTCTGCGTGCTCACTCCAATGGGCCTCGGTTGTGCTGTTGTTAATACTGTTTCCTTGGTCCCTTGTTGCCTGTTTATTGCCTCGTGTAGCACAGAGACATGGTAGGGATTAAGGATGAGAGTGTTCAGATGTGTGTTTATGAGTAGTGTATTGCTGGGAAGAAATTTGAAATAAATTGTTTGCTTCTTCCACGGCAGTAGAGACAAGAACTAAATCTAAAGGCAGGAGAAAAAAAAATCAGTTCTGTTTTGGAAAAGTCCCAAACCAGTTTGCCTTTTAGTAAAGATCTATTTCAGTAGCTATTCAAAGTTTTTGCTGAACTGATTGTATTGTAAGTGACTTGCAAAAGTTCAGAAAACATCTGTGCAGTGTGGAAATTTTCAGGAAAAGCTGTATTTTTTATTTTGTTCCTGAGAAAACATAATATACAGCTGACTCTTCAAACTGAAAAGCTCAAGCATTGCTTCGCATCTGAAAGATTATGACTTTACAGACCCTGTGGGTGTGATCTTAACCTGTAGACGTTTTTCCACCTCAGCACGGCCAAGCCACAGCTGTGAGATATCCAAGAGTGGATGCAACTCTGAGCGAGTGGTTTATCATACCTGTTTTGTTTGGCTCTGCCAGTTTATCTTCTGCTGCCTTGAAGGCAGACAGGAGCTGTGCAAGGGAAATGTGTTTCTGTGGACAGAATTGCTGAGCAGTGAAGTGCATGGCTGTGCTTCACACCCGATGGGTGCTGTGTGAAGGTCAGGGGCTCATCTTGTTACAGAGGAGGGGAGGTGGCCTCAGTTTCCACTCTGCTTTTCAGCTGCGGTATCCTGGCTTTTTCACTGCTGGAAAGCTGACAGAGAGCTGTGAAATGAAGGGTGAGCACAATTCTCTGTTTCCTCAGATATGCAGCCCTACAGGCAGCAGTGCTGCATCTCGGCAAAGGGGCCGAGTCCCTTAATTAGCGCCGAGTTCCCTGATGCAGTGATGCGAGAACAGTTCCTTCTTTAAGCCTCACCCCTGCTATGAACAGTCAGCGTAGATGTGGTTGTTTGAAATTCTCCCTGATGCCCCTGTTCTTGGATTCAGTTGCTCTTTTGGCCATACTCAGCATCAAGTTTGCAGTTTCCTTGAGATTTGCAAACTAGCCTGTTAGAGTAAATCTGTAGTCTAGTAACCCTATGAATAGAGTTATATGCATTGACAGAAATTCTCTTCACAGAGATTTTTTTTCCTATCAAATATAATATCATCTTTGGGTTATAAAAAATAAAACACTTGTTCTAGCCCTGCTACTGAAGTTGCCTTCTTATCATCATTTATTATTATCAGTTCTTACGTAATAACACATAGAGAAGGCATTTTAAAAACAACTCTTGTAGCTAGCTCCTTGCAGTTGACCTGGGGTGGGCTGATCAGTAAGAGTATGGAAAGGGGGGAATCTTTCCTTTCTCTCTGCTCAGAATAAGGCATTGGATTAACAGGTTTCAGGGTTAGCAAGGAATCCAGAAGATCTCCATTTCAGCACTGAGCTTTTTGTGGCAACGGAGCTAGTAAAAAATATCTAGTAAAGAGCAAAAGCTACCCTTTTTATTTTTTTCCTTTTAAAGCTGCTCAGAGATGAGAACCTGTTCTTCAAATATGTTTTTCTCTATTTGTTTCCTCTTTGCTTAGGAGGAGGTTTGGCCTTGTTTTCTCCAATGACTACATCAACTGTCAAATTGTGTTTTTTGTAGAGACATATTATTTGAGTGGAAGTGTGTGTGCTCATAATACTCCTTTTGGACGTTTGGGATGCTGAAATCTGATCTGTTTTCAGGATTCAAAGTTGAGCTCTGATTGATTGTGTAATTCTGTCGTAGCTGCAGAGAACAAATGGAATTATGGCTAATATCTCTCTATTGTTTGTAGTTAATACTGTCTTAGGGCTGTATATTCTGCCTGTAATTTTAAAGGCTTTTGATACTGGAGTTGAACTAAGCTTGTTGCTTCAGTATGTGGTTTGGGAGCAAGTTCCAGTAGCTCTGTACTAACTGACAGTTCCCTGTCCCTTTATTGTCAGCTCAGGTTTGAAACTTTTTCAGAATAGAAGGAATATATAGCTTTTGTGATGTCCCATTAGGTATAATTCAGCTTTCTTCCCAGACAAGACTTAAAAGCGAGCATACGTAGTGTTTCTTTGTCTTTTTTCAAACCCATGTAGTTGTCTGTGAACTCATAGCACAATGTGATTTCATATTAGTTTCTGCCAAGCTTCAGGTGGCCCCGACTGAGTTGAACTACTAAGCAGGCATTAATGTTTGCATGTATGATTGACGTCTTAGGAGAGTACTTGGCAAACTGTTTTCATCTTTTATTTGTTAATTTTGACTTTAAATTCATGAAGTCATTTCTTTTAAACTAGGCACAAACAGTAGCCATACAATTAGCATGCAAATTGTACATAATGGTGTGGAGACCTTCTACACTGCAGCAGAACAGCATAAGACATTAAGTGCTAGTTCGTGGAAAATAAGACGTTTTCGTGAGAATTCATATGCATGTTGGATAAGCAGGTGCTGGAGTCTAGTTTACATTTGCAAGGATATTAAAATGTATGTTATGTGATGTGTAATACATGCAGCAATACATGCAGCACAGCTGCCTGTGATTTTTCATTTCTTGTCCTTAGTTCCCCTAGACTAATTTAGTGTTTTTCCGTACCATTGTTATAAAGCCCTTTTGTGATGAATCTGAATTTATTCTTGCTGTTGTAGTGCAATAGCTCATGCAGATGATGCTGTTCTGAGTTGTTAATATGGGTACTTTCTCTTCTTTCCAAGAAGAGTCCCAGGTGCTATGTACTCAAAGTTAGCGTGTATGATTGATTTTAATTGTACAGTCAGTTTTCAATTATCATGCTATTTTTCCTGCTAAATTTTGCTTTTGTATTGCTTGCTTTCCTCTCTTATTGCAGGTGAGAAGATTGGGTATACCCTGTAGAAGACCTCAAACTGGATCTCAAACCCCGTACATCTAGGATCTTGAGAACTGGAAAGAAGCAAGGACCATTTGGCCAAGTGTGTGCTGCAGACTCCTTTCTCATCAGTACTCAGAAGTGGCACAGCTTGTTTGAAGCAATAGCTGTGTGGTACGGTTGTAGAAAGATGAGATCTCTATTATGTTTTAGCTCCTGCAGTGCAGAGTAAACAGATTTGTGCTTGCTTTCCTCATTCAATTCTTGCTCTGTGACTTTGCCTTGGGATGGAGCAAAAAGCAATGCAGTGGTGTGATGGCTGCTTCCCTTGCCCCCAGCAAGCAGAATATTGTTGGTAGTATGGGGACTGAGGGGGCACAGGAACAGCCTGAGTTGGCTGCTTTCTTGTAGCCAGCACTTCTGGTTTAATTGTACTGCCTAGACAATGGAGCTGATGCATTGGGATGCAGTGCTAAGCTTTCTCAGATTTATCAGTTTGAAATGCTACTGATTTCTGTTCCTGCATGGATTATGGGATCTTCACCATTTGCAAGGGACCAACAATTTGTTTAGTCTATGAAGTCTGTAAAGTGTTCGATCTCTACAGAAGTAAGCAGAATGGAAAAGTGGAAAATTAATGTGGTTTTTGATTGAAAACTTACCTCCTTGCTTGTGTCTACCATATTGGTAGTTTATCTTGCTCCAGAAATGAACACTACTTTGACCAGTCCGCATGGATTTACTCTTCTGCATGCAGGTCGGAGTTGGAGGTGGCTGTTGCAGGTGACATCTAAGACCAGTTCCAGATGCACACAAAAACGGATTTGCCTTTGTGGCCCCAGTGGCAGTGTGAACCACAAAGCTGTGCTTCAGATATGGCGTGTGCCCAGCTTTGCCCTTAGAGCGACTGGGTGTCAGTTTGAAAGGTAAGTGGCTGTGCAGAGCAAATGTGCTGATAAACACTCTGGATGTTCAAATAGTCGAACCTTAGTGGTGTCTGCACCCCATTGCTGCAATTCAGAGATGTGGATTTTGTGCAGACTCAGCGCTGCAGAGTCAAACTACCTTGCACGGGTACCACTGGCAAGCAGCTGTGACCTTACAGACTTTCACAAAGTTTATGAACGTGTTCTCATGAAGGTATAACTCAATTCCAGGAGTCGCAGCTGAGTCTCCATGGGGAGTGTCTTGCTGCCTGTTGGCAACCTTTAGGCTTCAGAGACACCAAGCCAGTGCTCCAGAAGAAAGCCGTGAGGGCTTGTCCTTTTTAGTTGACAGGTGACTAACCTGCCTGGACCTCCTGGTTGGTAGCACTGAGCACAGCCCTGCTGTGGGTTTTCTTGAATGAGCAAAATAAAACTTTTACTGCTCATTTACTTGTTTCTGAAAGAAAAAGAGCCAGTGTGAGCCGTATACATCAGAGTCAACAGATAGGCATGTAGAATAGAAGGTTTGTTTTAATGTGTTTCAGGCCAAGGTTTTAGAGACATTTGGACAGACAAAGCTTACAAGTGAGGTGCACGCTAGGTTGGGACAATGCTTATGCTTAGCTCTACTGGGTCATTTAAAGGCATGCTTTATGTCCTGCAAAACCTGAGTAACAGATTAGGCAGGGAGCTGGGGGGCCAAAGTTCCAGTAAGCACCTGTGCCTCTGATAGTGGCTGATCCACACCTGAAGTAAGTGTAGAAATGCCTGTAGCCAGTGGTGATATGCTGGAATTTAGAGTTTGAACCTACAGCTAAACCAGGACAAATTCTTTTGTGACTCTTCTCCTCGTAGGTCATAAGTAGACACTAGTGACTAGGCTGCGGGGAGGGATCTGCATGACACCCAGTTAACAGCGTGGATCTGAAAGAGGGGAGGGTCAGGCTGGCTGTTAGGAAAAGGTTCTTCACCGAGAGCATGGTTGGGCACTGGGACAGGGTCCCCAGGGCAGTGGTCACAGCCCTGAGCCTGTGGACAATGCTCTCAGAAATGGCTTTATTTATTTTTTTAAATTTTTTTATGTGGTCCTGTGCGGAACTGGGAGTTGGACTCAATGATCCTTGTGGGTTCCTTCCAACTCAGGATATTCTATGATTCTATCTCCTTGCATTTGAGGTAGATGAAGAAACATTTTTTTGGACTGTTCATATATCCTACTCGGAAGTTTTCTGCCTGTGGATTTATAATTATGCTAAAAGAGAGGCGATGACAATGAATGCTGAAGCCGTATGAGAAATACCTAAATAAGAGACTCCTCTAGAGGGCTGCAAAAGAGAAAAGCAGGCTTAGACAGGAACGTGCTGATAAAATCTGACAGGAGATGCATCATCAAGAAAGCACTGAGGAGAAGGGAAAAAGATGATGGGAACCCTCAGGGGTCAGTCACAAAAATGAAATGCAGAAGCTTGTAGGAGACAGCTGATAGAGCTGTGCTGGGAGCAAACTAGGACAAGAATCATAGTTTTTCCTCTGTGCCATTTGCTTTTTCCAGAAGGCAGCAGTTACCTTAGTTGATTTTAGAAAACATGAAAAACTCTGCCTAAAGCTTAATTAGACATTCTCTCTTATTCCAGGAAATAAGGAAAGTTTTCAAGTCACTGAGAAAGCAAAGGAGGAACTTTAACACAAGCACTTGAAATTACTTAACCTTTTTCTGTCATGTTCCTCCAGACCCTTAAGGAAGTAGAGGATGGGAAACATCCTGAGCTGTGAACTGGATTGTACATTGCAGCCACTAAAGCATATTTTTCCTCACCTTCTGTGCTTTAGGCTGTTTAGTCTAGTTGGGAGCTTTGTGAGTGGCTGAAGAAAGGTGAGGGTAACGAAGCACCTGATCCTTCCTCAAGCAAGTGTCCTCCCCTCTAACCTCCC
Source organism: Anser anser (assembly GCF_964211835.1). NCBI lineage: Eukaryota > Metazoa > Chordata > Aves > Anseriformes > Anatidae > Anser > Anser anser. Next base: position 38,297,214 of record NC_139722.1, read on the forward strand.
CACATGGGTGAATGGCTAATCCTGAAAATTAAGCTGGTTGGAGTTTGAAAAATAGATCAGTTTCTTGTTTTAAATGGTTTATCACTTTTTGCAGAAAGATAACTTTGATTTTTTTATGAACTTGAAAGGCTGCTCATACTTCTGGGGTGAATTTGTTTCTCACTTTGCCTGATTTCCTGGTCTTTATGCGTGGCCATCCTAGCATTTGAGCAATGCCTGTTACTTGCATATGGTCTTATTGAATCTAACAGAAGACTGAAGTTTCAGCTAATTTGAGTGACATGGGTACTTAGGGTCCTTTTTTTTTCCCCCAAGAAGTTTTACCTGGATTTGATTTTGTACTCTTAAGAAGTTTCAATGTCCACAGAACAGCTAATTGCAATAGTTTTACAAACCACATGAAGTCTTCACCCTGCTGGGTTTGAATTGAATGCAAAATTACCCAAGCTCAATTTACTTTTTGAAAAGCACTGAACAGTTTCTTATGGAATGCTGTTTTGTAATAAACCTCGGGGTAGATGTTCTGATTCCAGTTGCTGCAGCAGATGTTTTGCGCAGAGATGTGTTCTCTTTTGGTGTGTGTAGAATCGTCTAATACTGAAAAATTATTCTGCAAAATGCAAATCCCTGGTGCAGTGTTGGAATGACAGAATATCTATCAGGCTAACTTTAATAATCAGTAATGCTGCCCTACAGGTCTTGTTGATCTGTGGGGAAAATCACTCCTGTCTTATTTTCCTTCTGCAGTGGCATATTGAAACTCTTTTAGCACAGAAAAATATAGGTTGGAAGGGACCTCTGGTGGTCATCTGGTCTAACCTCTTGCTCAAAACATGTTCAGCTAGATCAGGTAAGTCTTTTTTGTCCTATCTAACTGAAATTTTCTGCGTCTCAACTTGTGTCTGTTGCCTATTGTCCTGTTGTTGTCCACCTCTGAGAAGGGTCTGGCTCAGTTTTCTCTATGCCGTCTTGTAACTTAGACCTCAGAGCCATCTGCAGTCACCTCTGGGCCTTCTCTTCTGCAGGCTGAACAAACCCAGTTCCCTCAGCCTCTCGCGAGGACACCAAACCCAGATGTGGTACCGCAGATACCATCTCACCAGCACTGAATAGAGAAGAAATGCTTCTCCTGATGTGCTAGCTACGCTCTTGTTAATTCAGGCTACTAAATGGTTGGCTTTCTTTACCACAGGGGCATGCTGGGGACTCGTGTTCAGCTTGTTGTTGGGGGGACCCGCAGGTCCTTTCCTGCAGAGCTGCTCCCCAGCAGTCAGCTGGGTTCCCATCACTTGATTTCTTCAGCTTGTCTGGGTCCTGAATAGCAGTCTGCCTTCCAGTCTTTGGACTGTCCCCCCCCATTAATCTGTGAACTTGCTGCCAGTGCACTCTGTCTCATCATCCAGATCTTTAAGAAAGATTTAAAACAGTATTAGCCCAGCATCAGTACCTAAAGGGACTGGTAACCACTGGTAACGAGCTGCCTGCTGGACTTCGAGTGATGTAACCCTTTGAGCCTGGCATTCTAGCTAGTTCTGTGCCCAGGTTTTCATGGCAGCAGTCATCCTAAGCTGCTGAGGTCTTTGGTATTTACTATTTTTTTTCAGCTATGAAAGCTATGTTCTGAGGAGCCTGGTTTTGATGCTTTTTATACTTACAAGCATCTCTGTGGAGGTGAGCGTAGCTTCTCTCTATCCATTAAAGAGAAGCTGTGCTGGCTGGTGGTTGGCCAGCGAAGACTGAGGAAAGGGAGAGAGGGCTTGTGATGGCCTTGCCTGATGGGCAGTGATACTGGATTTAATGGTGTGAGCATCTTTGTAAGCATGAGCGGTTCATCTTGGGAACAGTGGCAAGAGAGAATCCTGTAAGTAAGAAAAGGTGCTGGGTGAAATCAAAAGATGTGTTAGAAAAATGTATTCTGTACTAACACGTTTTGTATCCACAGGGTCATATTTATTGTAGTGCAAGATGTCTGCCCTGAGGTTGATTTCTAACAGAACCTCCCAGCAGGCCTTGTCTAACTCTGATTACACCTGGGAGTACGAGTACTATGAGTACGGACCGGTGTCGTTTGAAGGCCTGAAGGCTCATAAATGTAAGTTCAGTACAGACATATTTTATTTCAGCTGAGCTTCCCCATCTTATTCACTGCTCCTCACTTGTAACTGATTATTGTACAAAAATCTCTCTGAACCTTCTGATTTCTCAACAATTAGTTATTAGCCTCTTTATTGGATTATTATAATTGTTTCTTCTTCTGTCTTTTTGTTGACTGCTTTCCTTTTATATAGGAGCACCATGGGTTTCCTGAGTCTAGTAGGAATTTCTCAGTACTAAAGAATAGCAGACTACTAAGAACTGTTTGTAACAGCAAGTGCAGCCCCTGCTGCTTCTGGTGCCTACTTGCTGCAATCCATGTTCTGTTCTTGTTCCCAGTAATGTGAAAAGGACATTGGTGGGCAGCCTTACTGCTTTTGTTTTTCCTTTATAAAAAATAAGTATAAAGCTTTCAAGAGACTTGAAAGAAGAATTTTCTTATTCTGAAGAAACTATTATCATTAGAATTTTCTGCCTAGAATGCTTGTGTTAATTTAGCATTGTACTAGTGCTGGAGCTGTTTAATTACAGTACAAGTAGAAAGTGGAGGATAGAGATCAGAGAGATGAAAATTATTAGTAGGAACCAAGAGGAAATTTAGCTAGGACAAGCTAGTGAAACCAGGCCGATATTTATTTTACAATAAACTTGGTGACAATAACTTGGACTTCTAGAAAATTTATGTGGGGGGGAGGGGGGGAAGGTGAAGTTTTTTTTTTTTTTTAAAAAAAAAAAAGGAACCAACTAACTCAAAACTCTGGGATGTGTCTTGCAAGCACTTTGCTAAAGAGAAGCAAACCATCTTGTCCCACTGTTTCTCACTGTGCAAATGTTTGAGCGCTAGTCTTTGAAGTAGCGGGGCAGGGTCCCCACCATCCAGTACTGGGGTGCTGGTCCAGGGTGGGATCCATGCTTCCTGCCTCTTTAAATGTGGTGGGGATTCAGACTGGGAAGGAGGAGTGCTTGCCGTGGCTATCAGTAGCTCGGAAAGGTTGATCTGCCTTGCTTCTGCACAGTCGGGAGGCTTTGGGGAGGCACTGGGAGATTCAGAAGAACTCACAGAAGTTCTTACAACTTCTAAAAGACAAGAGCTAGACCAGAAGCTACTGTTTGGCCTGAATTATACTTCACCTTTAATTTTTTATAGAAGTCTGCTGATTATTCTCTGTTTTTACAAATGTTAGGTACTTGAAAAATGTAGGTTAGTTTTTATCATGTTTCCGATTTATATTCCTTCCCTCCACTTAATCAGAGACCAAACCTGATTACAGAGATCACTGATTACAGAGATGAGCTGCCATGTGTGTACTCACCATCTTCTTAGCTCTGTGTGTCAGTGTGATGGGAGAACAAATATAAATGATACTTACCTCTGAACTGCTGGAGGTTTAGTGGCAAAACGAATCTCGGATTGCCATTGAGCTGCTTGCCGTGCTGGGTATGGCAGCTCGGCTTTGCTGTCTGGCTGTGCTGTTCGTAGAGCAGGAGGGCTCTGGACAACACTTGTTAGAGAATGGGACAGAAGAAACATCACCTTTTCAGGTGGAGCTTGATATCTTTGTGAAAGAGAGGGGCTAATAGCAGTATTGAATCAGTTGCTTAGGAAGTCCCTTCTGTTTTTGTGTTTCTTTCCACTTTTTTTTAACTGATAGATTGGAGTGGCCTCTGTTTACCTTGGTGTTACTGCATTCTCAACAGGTTGATTTTAATCTAGTAAAGGTGTGTGAGTAAATGAACAGTCTATCTTTGTTGCGTATGCAATGATATTTCAATAAATTCCTTGTTCTAGGTAATTCTGGCTGAGTTGGGCCTGTTGAGTATTGTGGAAGCAACGTGGTCAGACACTTAGTCTCACTGAAATCTGGACGTGTGAGAGGAGATTATGTTAGGGCTACATTGTCATGGAGACTTTAAATACTGACAAGTCCTCACTTTTTTATTTGCTGGCTCTTTCTTCTTTTTTTTTAGCCACATAAGAAATCTTAAATCTAATTTTTCTTTTTTTTTTTGCACAGCTGCATTCAGACTGATATTCGGCTTTTGCTAACAAAGAATTTTAAATTTCTGTAGAGGCAAGCATCATAAATGGTGAGGTTGGGGCTTTGTGGACGTATTCCCACTTGGAAATACTCCATCTTCCTCAACCGTGCTATTCTAAGATTTTTGCAGTAAAGGTAGAATCAAAATCAGTGATAAAAGAACCAATGTGAAAGCAATGAGGCTCTGCTTTGGTGATCTGGTTTACAGCGTAAAGTTAAAATGGTGCTCTGGGCTTATCTGCATGTTGTACAGGGAGCTGTAATGAAAGCAAAGGAATAAATGGCTTGAACTGTTGATGGGGAGGTGTGTGCTGCAAGGAGAAAATGTCTGTGGTGCCACTCCATGTGGAAAACACCTGCTTGTCTGGTTGGAGCACTGAAAATCAGAAGTGGCTGAGAAGGGCCCTTCTTATTACTCTGCACTGAGAACAGGAAGGACCTTTATGGTACAACAGTCCTTGAATGCTGGTAGATGTGTGAAGGTAAATTCCACCAAAGTCCAGAAATGAGTCCACAGGAAAAGAAGCCAGTCCAACTGGAGAGGGCATCTATGTCTGTAACTTACGTTAAAAACTTAGGGGTGGACTCCAGTTCAGGTGATGCAGGCTGGCAGTGGCACACTGCCAGCTGTAAAACATCACTGTCCCCTCTTAAACTTAGAGGTGTGTGATTTCTTTGACTTTTTGATATACCAAGTTTTTTCACCCAACGTGAGAAAGCACTGTGGTGAACCGTAAGCTAAGATGAATTCTGCAAGAGAAAGTTGGAGGCTTCTTTGGGATTAATGCTGACTTAGTTACAGGCAAATGGAGGTTCCTACTAATTCAGCGTACATAAAAAGCAATTCAGAAGCCTGCTTTCTGAAAGCAGAGAAAAAGTTATGTAAAGTGATTTGTAGAGAGAAAAGCTGACAAAACAATCTAATACACAGAGAACATATTAATAAAATCATAATTAAAAAAGGGGTTGGTGAGAAGAAGGGCTGTTTAAATTCCAAATGACCTTTCAAATATGAAAAAAATCTGTTTCAAAAGCTGAAAGCACATTCTGCCTGAGCAGAAGTGAAGGCAGAAACTGGAAATCAGAAAATCCAGAAATGTAGGCATCAGATGTTTTATAAATTAAAACTTTATAAAGTAAATAGACAAAGATAACCAGGAGTTATCTGTGACTGATAGAGATGCAAACAATTTTTTGTGCGTTTGGAACAGAAGAAGCCTTGGTAACATCAGAGAGGTAAAGTAGGTAGGAGTGATCAGAGGATTATGAATTTGTGTTAGGAAGGCTGATACTAAAAGTTAGAAAGGTGATGGGATGCTTTCCTAATCTTTTTGGAACTTGGCTGGTATTATAAATGTAGTCTTAGCATTTATTTTGAATACGAGTAGTTTGACGTGTCATTTATTTTGAATAAATGTTTAGAAATTAATAGGTTTGGATAATTCTCACTTAGTGAGACCTACATGAAATACTGAAGAGATTTCTGGCCTGCTGCTTTAATTTTAAAGAAACCCAAAGAACGTTATTGGTACAGCAGAGCGTTAGAAGTGTCAACAGCCACAGCGAAGCAAGCAAGATGTAGCTTTATGCTCAGTAAGCGCAGGAGTTCTCTTCCAGGGGGCAAAACACCAAACAAACCCTGAGGAAGGCTTGCTAATCATGAATTATGGGAGCACACAGTGCCAGCAGATGTGATTTTTGTGGGAAGTAGTGATTTGTCAATTAAGAAAAATCAAGATTATCTGATTCATTTTTTCAACTTGATCAATATGATCTATGTATGTGTTTCTAAGGCATCCTATTTGATCGTATTTTGTTCTGCTTACCAATGCAATTGGTTAAGTAGTAAATTGCTTAATGGGAATATTTCTTTTCAGATCAAATTTGCAGGTACTGCAAAGCCTAATAAGATGATAAATAACCATGAACTATCTTGTATTAATAAGGTGAAATGCACGATGGATCTTGAAACACCGAGTACAGGCTATACATACAGAATGATTCTGAAAATAACTTAGGGCTCACAACGCACAGAATTGCAGAAATAAACTCTCACCAGTATGCTTGAAGCTAGAAGAAATACTCCAGACTTTGGAAAGAGTACAGTGTCAGTATGGGGTGATTTTCCCCCCCCCCCCCCCCCATTTTCTACTCATCACGAAGACCTATACTTGAGCTACCTCCAGTTACTTTAAAGGATGTTGAGGAGAGATGGAAAAAAACTTGCAGTGAGAGACTTGAAACTTAACCTCCTTAGTTTACCAGAAAATGGGATTAAGGAGTGACTTGATTATGATGGAGTATTTTTACAGGGAGAAAATGTCGAGTTGCAGCAGGCATTTTTTCTACGCACAGAAAGAGCAAATGGTTTCAATTGATTTCTAGTTTCCAGATCTGCCTTTTATGTGGAAGATGCTTCACAGTGGGAGTGTGATTAATCACTGGGGCCAAGTACCAGGCAGGAGGGCCGGTTCCTTGTTTTCTGGTGTCTTTAGTCAGTCCTGTAGGGGACTGAGTGTTCGAGGTACTGGTAAACGTTCGGTGCTCTGCCTGCTGCACGGGCTCAGACAGCTCGTCGAGGAGCTCTACGTTCACTGGGGATTGTTGAGGTTCAGTGGTGGCTGTGTGATGAGAGCTTGTCCTGCCTGAGACTTTCCTCTGGCTTGTCTATATGTTAATTTATTAAACTTTTACAGTGCACGCTTTGACTATTTGCATAAACTAAAAATAACCAACTGAAAGGACAGGTGAAAAACCACCTGTAGACTGCAGGTCCCAGACCAAGTCATGTTTTGTCTTGGTGCTCTGTAACTCTGGGCTGTGGTTACCAATTGATTGCTTGGAACTGTTTGCCCCACTTGTACCACTGAAAGACAGCTAAATCTTCCTAAGCCTGTTGTGCCAAAGAGATCTGTCAAAACCTGGAACCCCAGTGGTGTCAGGCAGAAATCATTCAAAAATAGCAGGAGTTCTGTGCTATATAGGGACAGAGGTTTTTGCAGAAAATCAAACAATCCTGTTATCCGAGTTCTGGTATTGAATTGTTTCCAAAGCAGTGCTTGGACGTGGGCCAGGCATAACAAAGGGAGCTGCTTTTAGTTTAATAGCAGAGAATTCAGTCCCTTCCTGTTTTCAGCATGTTTCTGGTTTGTCTGGATGTGAGTAAAATTTGGGCTAGAAACGAGAGGTTCAGTGTCAGCTTTCCATTCAAAAATAAAAATAAATCTTATTCTTCCCATTTTGCCAATCAGGAATAAGATGCCAAGTTTTTGGGGATCCGTAGTCCCATACTGTGTGTGGAAGGGAACTTCCTGCAAGTGCAGGTAAAATACTGATCGTATTGTTTTCTCTTTTTCACCAGACTCTATTGTGATTGGATTTTGGGTTGGTCTTGCAGTCTTTGTCATCTTCATGTTCTTTGTCCTGACTCTGCTGACGAAGACTGGAGCGCCACATCAAGAGTGAGTCCAAAAACTGGAATAACAAGTGCAGCCTCGGTGTCCCATGTGGTGCCCTGCAGCCCACGAACGACCAGTGGCAGTGCTGATGTTGCACTGGCTCAGCACTTTTTTTTTGTACTCCATTCTTAGGAAAGGCTGTTGCGTGCCTTTAAAATATTTCTTTTGTTCTAAGCGTTTGAAAAAGACGCGAGTATTGACAGGGTAGATACAAATTAAATACAATGCAGATACTGACTTAAGAATGTTGAAGTCTGAAGGGTTTTGCATGTTTGTATTCAAGTCCAAAACGTAGATGTCAGTAATACTTGCAAGATCTTTCCTTAACCCTGTAGTTCACCGAGACTCCAAGCATCTTAGTTTCTGCTGAAAAATTGCAGTAGATGGGGAAGTCCCGATCAGCTCCTTACTTCTTTGCACTAGCGTCCTTTTAGTCACAAACGGAGCCTTTCTCCACCTCCTTCTGGTTGATCTGTATATGCAGACCATGCCTTGGCTTAAGCATTTATCTGCAATTCTGATACTTAAAGCAGTTGTGCAGCACGCAGGCTATCAGTGTCCCTCTGAGAAAGCCTGAGCCCACATCTCCTCCTAGGTTTGCTTGTCATCAAGAAGAAATCAAGGCTCTCCGGAGGGTGAGAAGGCTCGCAGGCAGGTAGCAGTGATGAGAAGCTGATTGTGAAAGGCAGTTGTCTGCCGTTATCGCTTCCTGACGCAGCCGGCCTGTCTCTGCCTCCTGAGGGCCCTGTGCTGGTTACTCGTATGAAGGCTGCCTCTGACGGTTTGTAATAGCTTATCTCTAGAGGCAGGCGCGTGTTAGGGAGGACCTGCGGGTACGGTGAGCTCCTGGTTCTGCTCCTGCATTTTTGCTCCTGTGAGAAGGAAGCAGGCAGAAGAATTCAGCTTCCCGCAACTGACTTGATTTCATAGCTGGGATTTTTGCCTCCCTTCTGTATTGTCAAAACAAACAAAAAAGCCATGCTCTGCTCCCAAATGTATTTAAAGGCTTTGTAAATACTGGTGTGCTGTCTCTTTTCCTTGGGGATCTTTTTTTTTTCTTTGCTTAACATCCAAGTCTTTACATATGTGGGGGATGAAGTGATGGTGTGTCAAGTACACGACAATGAGAATTTTACGTGGATATTTGTCAAAATGTTTGTGCGCTTGTAAAAGTGTACATTGAAGTAGCAGAGGGCTGCTTAATATATCTCAATGTGTTTCTGCTTTCTTCATCAATATTCTTGGAACAGGCTGTCTAGAGAGTTTGTGAAACCTCCGACTTTGGTCAACTTCTGTGTCCAAATAAGACGTCAAGGAACCTGACCTGAATTCACAGTTGGTCTTACCTTGATCAGGGCATTGGACTAGGGACCTCCAGGGGTCCCGTCCATCCTAAATCTTAATATATTTTTTCTTCAGTTGTTGAACACAGCCTAGACATTTCTTTTCTGTACTTACTTTAAAATTCCTTGGCAGCTTTGAGAGCTGTGTGCTTGAATATTTGTCCACTTATTTCATATGCTGAGTTGGTGCCTTTAACAAATCTAAGCTTTTTTTTTGACGTCTGATAACTTACTGTGTACAGTACTGGAAAAAGACCATCCAGAAATACACTAAGGGCAGCGAATACTATTGATTTATCTTTTTTGCTGCATATATATAAAAACTGGAGAACGTAAATACCTACTTGCAAAAACAGTGTAGACTGTGGATTTATTTTGCCTGCATTTTGTCTTTACAGCTCACTGGATTCTTCATGACTCATAGTTTCATTAGTGGGCTGTCTTGCAGCTGTCCTTTAGAAATAGATGTTAATGGGATCCCTAGGTCTTGGGAGAAAGCCATCCTGGTTGATGGACGTGTCTCTGACTTCAGGAAGTCATTCTGGCTGTTCTTTAAAGTACCATTAATGTGAGAGAGAAGTGTAACTGGGTTCAGATGGATGGATCCAAAGTAGAATGCTCTGATTTTTCTAGTAATATGCTTTTCTTGGCTCAATATAAAGGGGTATGATAGCATGTTCTTTTTAAAACTGTACAAAATGTTCAGGTTTGGGTACATCCTCAGCCCAAGAGAAGGAGATTCAGGACACGGATGAGGAGGCAGAAATGTAATTAGTAACGGAAATGATACCTGTTGCACTTTTCTTTTGTTCACTTGTATTAGTAGGTGTAGAACATTAGCTTGTCCAAAAAGAGATTGATCTATTTTCTGTATTTCTGCCTGAAATTTTCTGAAATTTCTGCCTTACGATTACAAGGCTTCATGTAGGTATTGAGGCAGGCTGTACAATTAGTTGCAGTAAAGGTGAAATGACTTTTTTTGTTTCCCAAGAAAAGAATTGGTTTGGGGCAAGGATTCTTGGGGGGGAATCCACTCAGAAATACTGATTCACTGAACCAAAAACACCTATAGATGTTTTTGTACATTTGCTGAAAAACGTAGGGAAGATTCTCAGGTTCAGGGCAGTGTTTCTAGATTGGTACTAAGGAGCTGCTTAGATCCCACAAGGTCCCTTCAGGCTGCCCAACCCTGCTTGTTTTGGAGGATTGGCTATTTATTCCTTTCCATGGTGCTGGGAGAAGTGTTGCTTAAGCTACAGAGGAATCTGAAGTGACAGTCCCAAGTCAGTAGAAGGGTATACTACAAACTGTACCCTGACGGTACACTTGAGTTCGTTGGGCAGAGGCCGGAGCTCAGTGCTGCAACCAGAACCCAGCATCACAGGCCAGAAAATTCCCAGAAGGGAGCTTAGTTCTCCTGCATTAGTTCACTGGTGACTGCTTGTTTGAGTGGTTTTCCTGAAGTGTGATGCTCGAGGTGTCTGGTGTTCACCATCCCGCTCTTAATGGCAGCTTCTGGGACTCGGAATCCTCTTGGCCCAAATACTGCAATAGAAGTAGGTTGTTCTCTGCCACGGCTCTCCAAATACAGAACTGGGATTTCTGAAACTGCTTCTCTTGTTTTATCAGTCTTCTGGAAAGATGTACACTGAGGTATACTTGGATACTGTAGTGGGCAAGACTATAAAAGTTTTTAGTCTAGTTTAAAAGTCTTCCCCAAAATACAGCAAGATAGTGTTGGTGAATTTCAGAATCTGACAGTATGACTGTATACTACTAGATCATGTGCTCCCTGTTCAGCACAGGATCATTCTCTATAATAAGTCCTCAAAAACTTGGCCGTTGTAAAATTTCTCTGCATCTTCTATTCCTCCATTTAGAGCAGGTTGCTGTTGCCAGTCCTGGGTGCCCTTCTGTGCAGGAAGCCTTTGCTACTTCATACCTGGCTGTGTTATAAAGGACTTTCTGCACCTATAAGCTAACTTTGCTTCTCGAGTGGATACATTTTAAAACTTTCTTCCTAGGCTTACAATGTTTATTCTTAATGTGCTTGCTAGCTCTACTCTGTGCCACAAAACCATAGAAGAACTCCTTTTCTGCAAAACCATATATGCAGCTCAGTGGTGCTTTCAGTTGCATTACAAATATGTTAATGTCAGTTACCTGTTCTGAAGGTTACTGTGGCATTATTCCAGTCTGTTTCAATCGATGATCCTTGCGGGTCCCTTCTGACCCACGATATCTGGTGACTGGGTGCCTCCTGCTGTGCATCCAGTAGATTATTATTTAGCTAATCCTGTGTCCTGCATCAGTTTAAACATTAAGCTGCTTCTGCGTGCTTCACTTTGAAATGCAGAATGAGCCAATATTGTTTTGACAAACTAGAGGACTGGTTTGATTTGAAGGCCAGCGTAACTGACTTTGTTAGGCTCTAATTCTTGTGTAATGTCATAAAAGTAAACTAGCACTTGGAAAGCGGGGATTTCTAGGATTAACTCTTGTCTGGGTTGAGCTTTTCTTACCTTCAGCTGTTTGTGGCTCGTGCACAAATCTGTGTAGACTGGAGTTGTTCTGAGCTAACACTTACAGAAAACTCCAAGAGAAATGTCAAGATGTCTTTCCTTCCTGGACTATGTTTCTGACTCTTTAAGCCTTCCAGTCTTTATAGTAATCTGTTTAAATTTGGAAGTCTGAATGACATTGACCAAGGTCAGTGCAAAAGATGGTTTGATGTCTGGACAACCAACCACCCCATCACTCCTTTAGTGACAGCAGAGTTACCTAATGTCTCTCAAAGGTTTTCACTATTAAAGATTTTTCTCAAAGCATTCTATGGAACTTTTTTTCTTGAACTTGCTACTGCTTGTTAGCTACCTAAGAGGAAATTCTGTAGGCTCATTCAGTGAGCTGAGCTGGTTATTAAAGTATACTGCTTGCTAGAAGTGCCATTAAAGAGTACGGGTATTGATAACTTACTCCCATGGAAAATTACCACTACAAATCAAGACTTAAAATAGCTTCAGCAGAAAATAAATAGTGCTGGCTTTTTAAGTCCCTTGTAGATAAGCTGTAGGGTTTCCTTTCTTCCTGATCGTAATGGCTGCTGAAACTTGATTTGATGGTAAGAATACCAATAATTCTACTTTCATGCTCTCACTTTTTTTTGTCTTTTCTCTAGCAATACAGAACCTTCTGAAAAAAGATTCCGGATGAATAGCTTTGTGGCAGATTTTGGAAGACCGTTAGAGTCTGAGAGAGTCTTTTCTCGTCAAATAGCTGAAGAATCCCGATCACTTTTCCATTTCTGCATTAATGAAGTGGAACACTTAGACAAAGCAAAACCAAGTCAGAAAGGTCCAGGTCTGGAAAGTAATATCCGCTTCCAGGAAGTTCCCAGGAGCAGTGGAACGTTTGAGGAGGACCTGAGTTGTCTTACAAAATTTAATATTCCGAACTTTGTGAACACTGAGCAGAACTCTTCACTAGGTGAGGATGATCTCCTTATCTCAGAGCCACCTATCATTTTAGAAAGCAAATCAGTCATGCAATCTTCTCATCGGATCCTTGACTGAAAATTTTTACTTTAAGGTAAAAAAAAAAAAAAATAATCCTGATGTTGTCCAGTTGGAAGCCTTCTGGTTGTTTTGGGAGAAGGTATTTCAGACCCTCTTTTTTTTTTCTTTAATTTGTATGTAAGAATGGCTGTGCTGACAGAACAGTTTAGATGAGAAGTAAAACATTGAATGCCTTATTCCAATGCCTTCTGTCATCTAAGCCTTTTGTCCAGTATTGGGTTTGCTCCCTGTTGTTTTTGTTTGGTTTTTGTTCAGTTTGGTTTTAAATAACTGTTTATGTCCAGCTTCTGAAGATATCATGACTTGTGGGGACTGTGAAGGCCAGAGCCTGGCTTTGGGAGGTGTATGAGAACTCCTCCGCCAAGAGAAGTGTGAACTCAAACTACAGCTGAAGCAAGGAGTAAGCAGGCAGCTGCTGGGGAGATTCTGCAGCTTCTGCTGCTCCCCAAAAGGACGTCTGAAACAGCAGCACGATGGATACCTGCGTGGCATTAATTTGTACTTCTAATGCCTAAATGCTTTTAGGTGCAGGTGAGACCCGGTTTACAAGCTTCCAGAGGGAATACCTTGTATATTAAATAGTTCAGTTACTGTGTTTACAAACTGCTACCACCACCTGCTGCCTGGTAAAAGCAAATTGGTGCCTGTAGTTACGGTACTTCAGAGTGACATTCTGTCAGGTGCACGGTGATGCCCTGGAATTAGTATCCAACACGCATTAATTTGATTTTTGTTGTTGACGTGAACTGCCAGTTGGGTAACGCAGAATTCAGTAGCTAGATCACAGGAAATTAGATGAAAAATAGTCTTCTTTTGCCAACAGAGTTAACATACCACCACTACTTGTATGTAATTCATGCTTTGCTTATCAGCTGAACCTTCCTATGCTTTTTGGCTCTAGAAACTGCATTTTTTTGACCAGATAGCTAGTGAAGGGCTAGGAGGCTTTGGGGGACCAGCTCCAGAAGCATAGCTGAGCTGTACTTGCTACATCTGTCTGTACTCGGTTGGGATGGTGTTGCAACTGCAGCTATTTCCCAGGTAAGGGATTGTTAAGAAAACAAATAGGTGTAATTTCAATCTTTGTTTCTTTTTTAGAGAAGAAATAAGGTTCTGAACCTTAGCCATTTTTACTGTCAGCTTTCTTGAAGAGATGGTTAGCTAGAGGCTCAATGGTTTTAGAGCAAGCACTTGGAGGGCAGAAGAACCGGGTTTGCTGGATTTGGAGTAACAGTGCTTTGCAGGAAGCTCTTAATGTGTATCAAACTAGGGGGCTCAAGATCCCAGCCTAACTGGATTCTTTTTTCTTTTGAAAGTAATCTACTTTGTATACAACATGGTTTTGTCCAAGTGAAAATGTAGCAGTGGCCTGCTGATACACTCTTCTGAGATGCAAATTCTGATGAATTCATTCTTTCCTTTCAAATGACAGCTAGGGGAAAAAAGCAATGAATGGGTTGTGCATTTAAAGAATATAGGTAGTGGGGGAAGCCTCTTTTTTTCCATCTCCCTTGCCTTTATTACAAACCACTGACACCTACGCTTCCTGATTTCAAATGTAATTTCTTGCATTGTTTCTTTGCACGTTAAGTAGGGGTTAAAAGCATGGGCTATTTAAAACTGGCAGATTATCGGTGAAAATACTTCCCAAGAAAAGCCTGAAGCGAAGTCTGTATTAAATGAGCACAGCTGCACAGATTGCAACAGAGGTGTCTTGTATCTTACAGTGCAGAAAAGGCCTCCTTTCGCTGTAAGTACTTAACCATGAGTACAGAGGCTGTAGCTTTTGTGGGCTTCCATTTCTTTTTTTCTTCCCAGATTAGTTCCTGTCCCTTTCCTTAGCATTGGTACTGCATATGTCCCCAAAGCACCAGAGCACTGGAAGTGTCTCTGTCCTGTCAATATATCTATTGACAAATAGACAAAAATCTATACAGCTGTCTCACACAGCTGTTCTTAAATGTGTTCTCCAATGAAGTCAGAAAGTTTGCAGAGTATAGTTCTTTCAATCCCAAATGTTTTAAAATGCAGTTTTGGAATAGACCAAAACTTTCATTGTAGCCTGTATATGTGTAAACGTGCCTTGCCAAAATCACCTTAGCTAGGGCAATCAACTGTCTTTCTCTGCAGAAAAACCCTAGGTGGTTCCAGAGTGTAATTCTTCTTCGCTCAACTGTTCAAGGTGAGTGGAAAAGGGCTGTGCTCTGAATGTGGTAGCTGCTTCCTGCTGAGGGAGCTCAAGCATCTCACCTGTCTAATGGATGAGCTTTTGTCTGAACTCAAGCTCAAATGTGATAGAATAGTGGTCTTGCTAGCAAACTCTGCTGCTTCTAAATGTGGCTTTTATAACCTTTTTCCGGAGGAGTGAGCTGCTTGCAGTGAAATTTGTCTTTTCTTCCCCCCTTTGCCAATCTTGAAAACAAATTGCTGCTTAAAGCAATTTTTTTGCACAGGGAAAACCTGTGCAAAAGAAATTACCCATCTCTTTTGCTATTGGGAAATGAAGCTTATTTTGAAAGCTGGGTATCAGTCATGCAGGCTGGGCTCTAGAAAAAGAAAAGATTGCTATTCACTGTGGTCTAAGCTTTTCTTCCCCCACCTTAAATCCTCAAGCCCTTTTTTTGGAGCATAATTGCTGCTTTTGGGGAGAAGGGAAAAGTGTTCATGTATATGGAAGATGGTGACACTTAATGCCTTGATGAAAGGCATTTAATAAAATGACCGAGGGTTAATACCAGCTGGACATGCTACACATTTGAATTGCATTCTTAGTGTCCTTTTGAAGCATGTGTTAATCCTGTAAGAGTAATTAAACATTCAGATCCTGCTTCTGTTCTACTTCTTCATCGTACCTCCTTTCTGTTTTTACAATGTCCTTCAAGGTCCTTTTTACAGGTAAACAACCTGGCAGTCTGCACTCTGCACAGCTCTGATGTGACTTGAGAAGCACTGTGGCAACCATGCACTCTGATTCAGGCTTGTGCTCTGCTTGTGCATTAGAACAGTCAAAAACAAATACAAACTTTGTGGTCTTCAAAAGCAATTATTTTAAATCTGTTCTTATTTTCTTTTTCCTTCTTAAGAACTAATAGACATGATTTTTTCTCATGAGAAAAGGGACTGGTATAATAATCAGCTTTGTATGGTATATTTTTTTTAAGAAAAGCGCATTCTTCCCCAGAAAGCCAGCATCAGGCAAAGTAAATGAAAAGTGTTTTGACCAGGGTAATTGTTCGAAAGGAATACTTGGAACTTAATGGTGTTCCCATCTTCATGTCTGAAAATGGAATTATTGAAAGCTTTCTAACCGCTTGGGCTGTCCATTTTATAGCCTATTCTCAAAATTTACTGTAAGTACAGCACCTGTGGTAGATTTAACTTCACGGGGAAAATTGTGTATGTTTGTTTGCTTAAGTATGCATTGTATTGTGTAACAACTCTTACTAGGGCAAGTTACGTATTCCAGTTTTCAAAGGTGAATATTTGTTTTTGTGTATAAACAAGTTTGATTTTTTTAAGGGTACCTAACTAAAAGTGAAATCAGGAGACATCTGCTGACAGAGAAAAGAAAGGGAAAAGTAAAACCATGAATTGTGTCTACTGAAACCTAATGATGTACTGTCTATGAGGCTAAAAGGCAAAGTAAGTGATGTGAATGGTATTCTATTTAACATTTATACATCTGAGCTGCAGCTCCTGAATTCTTTAATACTGACATTTTTGTCATTCTGTGAGGAAAAGAACCCCATACAACCCTTCACAAGCCCGTGGCAAAGGAGGTATTAAACTGTGCTCTTCTTCTACTCAATCCTGTCCTTCTGGCAATGACAGATGATAAAGCCAGGTCACCTGGAGCCATGGTGATCTCACCTGAAGTCATGCTATAGCCTCAGGTACTGACAGGCAAGGACAGCACAGAGCCTTTCACCATGCATTATTCCAGCAAGAGTTGGAGGCCTGTGCTTTCTGATTTTTTTGGACAATAGGAATATAGTTAACAGTATGTAAAGCTAAACATTACAATTCACACTGGACAGACAACTGTTCAAAGAGTCCAGGCACAACTGGAGTAAAGCAAAATTTGAATATTTAGTGGTAATAGGAGTCTGGTTTTCATTCTTTTTCCAGAATAGGTTAAAGATGAGAGAGGGGCAGAGTTGAAAATGTATTATGTACTATCAAATAAAGTCTTTATCCATGACAATAACCTATTTAATTTGTTACATGAGTAATTTTGGTGTGTTTCAGAGAATGTGAAAGAGAACAGTGCTTGTGTGTCTGCCACCTCTGCTATGACTCTTCTGCACATGCTGTTCTCCTTTATCAAAGCAGCTGTCTTATCTATAATCCAGGTCACTGAGTCACCAAAGCCTGCTTGATTTCCTCATGGTAAATGCCTTACAAATTAAAAAACAAGCTTCAGTGAATGCACAACTACATAAACACCTATGAGAACATAGTATAAATCATATTCTGTCTTACAGTAAAGGTAAAAATGGAAAGAGAACTTACTGTTTGAACTGAATTTCACATTATAAGAGAGACACCAGCACTTGCTGAGAATTGAATATAAGAATTTTAAAAGGTACATGAACGAACTGCACAAACACTTGACAACCTGGAGATTATACTTCTGAGAAATTATTGGAAGCAACAATTTGGAAGGGTGAGTTTCCAGCAACTAGAAATGTTTCCCTAGACCTACCTCTCCTAGCCCCTGCCTTAGCCATACCTACCTCCAGTACTCTGCCTCTTTGGGAACCCAAGAATTGCTATGATTTGAAAATCTCACTTCAGTTTACACTTTATTTGCTGTACATGTAACACTATTAAGGGCTGAGTTAAAATTATTTCACTTTTACCTATTTGCAAAACGGTCCCAAATCAAGGAAAGGCAGCATATTTATATATACAGCTGATATTTTATATATAAATAGTGCTGTATTTACACATCTTATGAATATAGGCCAATACTTCATTATTTGGGGAAAAAACTCATACTGAAAAAAGCTTAGTATACTAACTACGGTTGTTTTATATTCATCCTTGACTTTTTTTAAATATATACGTACACACATTTTAGATTTGTGTGTACTCAAAAATCTTGCACTGTTAATTGTGACTTGTAAATAGCTGCCTGTGCCTATACGGTGCAAGTGGTACTATTTTGTGCTTTATGCATTGTCACATGCTTGTATAAGCCAAACTGCATGCTTACCACTGGTCCCTAATGAAGTGTGACATATAAATACATACAGGTCTGAACAATTTCACTTTTGATTTGAAGCTTAGCTTCATAAGGTAAAATCAATGACACAAAATACAGTGTAGAATGAATGCAATTACAGGAGAGGACCTCAGGTGTACATTCTAGCTTTTAGCTTGTCTTTGCTCTAAATAAGTATCATTGATTGAGCTAGAGCCTTAGATTAGGTCCTGTGTAATTCTTAAGGAGTTTCAGTACTCACATTATCAAACTAGTAATTTACTGATTTTATTGTTCAAAACCCCATTCTTCCAGCCACTAAATATCTACCTTCAATTTTCTTTACTGTATTTTCATTTTCTTCTACTTTTTCTACCCTCTTATCAAGATAGAGTTTTGTTGTTTTTTTCAGACAATAACTGTAACAGCTGTTCTTTTCCTCCCTTCCCCGTTTCCTGCTGGAGCAGGAGAGCCCGTGTTACACACTAGTGATACGGCAGGAAGGCCTCCTACATTAGCCCCTATTTTACAGGCAGTAAGTACACTTAGGTGTGTGCACACCAGCAGGATAGAAGGTGTGGTGGTATCTCTAACATTCACCTTCTTACCTGCTATGTTGTCTACCACTTCAGCAGAATGGCAATGGAAAATGACTACTCTGCTGCAACACTTCAAGCATTTAAGAACTTGAAAGGGATCTTAAAGAAACTGGAAAGTTTTATAAGTTAGAGGGGGAGAAGCAAAACTGTAGAAGAAAATTCCATGGATGAAAACTATTGGTAACACTATACACTAAAAATACAGGCATTAAGAATATTCAGGAATGTTCTATAGCATCTGAAAAGGTCGCATGGAATTTTTCAATAGAATAACCTCAAAGTTCCTCATATTATAAAAAAATAATGCATGAACTTTATTACTAACAAAATATGACATACACTTTGCAGTGTAGCTTAATTCAAAGCTCTCCCTTTGAAGCAGCAAGATTTCAGAAAAGATCCATGTAATTCAATGCACGAGCATTACATCACTGATTTCCCATAACATTTCCTATATGTAACTGAACATTGTAAGTTGATTACACAAGCAGCATTTTATCTGATCATGTCTTCCAACAGTTCTCTGTTACGCTGAATCCGCTGGAATTAGGTGCTGGAATAACAACGCCTTGTTTCTGCAGTTCTCGTAAAACATCTAAAATTGAATCCAATTCCACTCGAAATTTCTCCAGTTCTTGATTCTTCCGCTGTGCAAGTTTTCTCCACTTCTCAGCTTCATGGGTTTGCCTTGCTTCAGTAATATGTTGTGTTAGTTGTGTTGCCTGCAAATCACAAGCAAGTCAGCATTGGGATTTTCTAGTCAAATATTCAGTCACCACTGCTCCTTTGCAAAAATATACCACTTCATTTTATTTGATGCTCAGTCTCAAAGCCCAGTGCTGATGTTAAGTGGGAACAAGTTGTTCCAAGCATTACAAAAAATTGTTCTCATGGCAATATAATGCCTTTAGATAT
Source organism: Anser anser (assembly GCF_964211835.1). Lineage (NCBI taxonomy): Eukaryota > Metazoa > Chordata > Aves > Anseriformes > Anatidae > Anser > Anser anser. The sequence goes on from NC_139722.1 coordinate 38,316,443, forward strand.
TTGCACTGATGACAGAAGGGTAGAAGCCATCACTGACTAATGAGCCTCAGGAGAATTTGACTTAGCCTCTCCAAAGCAGCAATTAAAAGTTTGAATACATTAGACAAAATTGATCACATAACATAGAGCCCTTTGTAATCAAAATGAGCTTTTTGAATTGCCATTTAAATGTGTTAATTAAAGAACACTGCAGCAGAAACAAACAAAATCTGAATTACATATTCTGTGCTACTGCTGTGCTTTTAAAAGCCACCAGTTGTATGAATTACCAGAAAATATCAGTGACTAAGTCTGAAGCTGTTGCAGATACAAGGTTGAATTAATTTTCACATGAATCCATGGCATGATCCTATTGAATTACCCAACAAAGTGTCACAGGAAATCAGAAACTACCCACCACTATTAAACTCTAATAGATTCTTAAATCTCTATCACTTAAAGGCCATTTGTAGTTTGATACTAAGGACAACCTGTTACTGCATTGTTCAGCAATTAGTTTTTCCATACATTGTTCAGTTCAGGTTTGTTATCATTTGTTCTGAGGCCTGTTTGGTTCCCCCACTGCATGTGATTAAGGGTACAAAACTAGAGCAAATAAAACCTAAAGCTTCATGCATAGCAAGGCTAATAACAGCAGAAAAGATGAAATTACCTAGTAGTAGTTGTATTACATAGTATCATTTCTGTGTTTCTGTTGTTGTTTTTTAAATAATACATTAAAAAAAGTAAACAGTATGGATCGTAAGGATTTCAGAAGGGATGGATCACAGACTAGACAGCAGATGGTATTTTACAGAAATGGTAGGAAGTTATCACAGTATACAAAAGCAAATGAATAGTGTAAAAAAAGTAACTGCATTACAGTTGCCTTAGTAGGACAGAATGCAAACAAAAAGTCATCAGGGGTCGTAGAGTTTGTTCTTGATCTACAGGCTTGTTTTATGCACAGTTCTTTTTTGGAATTAAAGATCTGTTGTAGAAATGTGTGAGAAAAAAAATCTTCTACCATGAACAATTCTGTACGTAACTGGGAATTCCTTGAGATCTGGTTCAAAACTGTAGAACAAACTCCACAAGCTATGAACTGCTACAGTTTTGATTGTCTTCTAATCCAACTGGCCTTTGACTTCATGTAATTAAGTAAAACCAAAGTTAAAACAATAATGAAAGACACTCAAACATTGAAATGATGGAAGTGTTGAGAAATTTACATGGACTAGAAAACAGTCTCCAGCTGATAGCAGCTCCCCCCAGATAGAGAGATCAGGTTGGAGGCTATGACATAAAATTGAAAAACAAAACAACAAAAAGCATAACTGTTTTGCCCATGCAGGTGATACGAGTGTCAGACACAAGGAACTGTGTCAAAAGATCTAACTGTCAAACAAACATTAGACAATTACCCAGAATTTTTAATGCGTAAATGATAAAGGTTTTTTTGTTGTTGTTGTTTAGGGTTGTAAATGTAAAGAACAGCTGCAGGATGTTTCTCTACTTTTATATGCAGCTTTCCTGAAGGGGACTTCTAGGACTAGAAAGTAAAATTAAGAGTTTAGTTGAGGAATGTATCACAGCTTAATAAACTAAATTACAAACTCTTGTCACATTTTCAATGGCCAGCTTTCATGGTGTAATTGAAGAAAAGAATTGCTGACTATCACCACATTAATTGCATCGGCAGACCAAACCACGGCTGTATCAAAAAATAGTTGCCCCCATCTCCAATATGGGGTATATGAGCCCGTGCACATACCATAAAGTTACAGTTCAAACAATAAATTGCCCTCGAGCAGTAAATGCAGAATATGCTGTGGTGTACCTTTTGAAGTTCTTGCTCCCTTTCTGCATGTCTGGTCTCTATATGCTTGATTTTCTTTTCCAGACACAAGAAATGCTTCATTTCGGGACTCTGGCTCTCCTTTGCCTCTCTCAGTTCTTCCAACAATTTTGCCACCTAAAATTTCAGATAATTGATGAAGATTTTATACAGTATTTAACACTGTGATAACAACAGATGCCTTTCAAAGTGTATTTGTGTTGTTTAATGACTCTATTCAAAAGCTGTAGAAGGGAAGACTTAAAAGAGAAATATCTCCTTTATTTGAAAGCTTAAACAGGGGCTCAGGGACTTTATCTTTCATTTGTATGAAGTGGCCTAAAGATAAGAAAGTCTAGTCCTTTTTTGATAAATCCAATCCTGTTTGTAATGAGTCATGATTATTCACAGTCAATTTTTATACTTCTAAACATACTAAAAAATTACTAGATAATATGATTAAAACTTTCTCACACTCTCTTCTCCTCATACACACTGGATAAAGATCAAATATAAAATGCATCAGTGAAACTCATTTCTAAGGAATAAATTAAGAAAAAACATGCTGCTAACGCACACGATCAAACCCCTTTGGTCTAATAACCGGCAGGTCAAATCAGCTCAGCCGATGACTTGCAATTGATTTTCCAAAGCCTCCAGAAATTTAGGTATGTTTTCTTATAAAGCTCTATTGCTTTATTCTTATTCTTTTCCTATTTCAACTTGATATTTTTTCTTTTAACATACTAAGGTTTTTTGTTCACTTTCTTAATGTGTATGAGTAAACTAAAGTGAAAGCGTTATACAGTCTTTTATCATAACCCTTAGGTCCCCTTATCCAATATCTGAGCACTAACCCTCTTCAAAAAATAAATAAATTGCATTCTCAGATATAATTGGTGTAGGAGATACTGTTAAAGATACTGTTTCTAAGGCTCATTTTACTATATATTAATTGAGGTATTTCATTACAAGGATGAAAAAGAAAACAATTTTGTAATGTACCCTGAATCCAAATTTAAATATACCTCTTTTTGTAGGAGTTCCTCTCGCATTTGTGAAACTAGAAGGGCTTCCTGATGTCTCTGGTGTTCGCTGATTTGTTCTTGGAGATGTTTTATTAATATCTACAAAAAAAAAAAGATCAAGTATCGTTATCACTAACAAATTCTCATGACAACATATGAAAACCTATACAGGAAAAATACACCAGAAATATAATCACAGCGTTGTAGTACTGCAGTTACAAGCAATGCATATATTAAAAACTACTGTTGACTCTAAAATTACCTGAACTGTTACACAGCACACATGTACATATACAGTATGCAAAAACAAGTTTCATTCTTCAGTTTACTTCCCTCAGTTAAAAAAAATATTGAGAGAGAATCTGAATCCATTAATGCTTCCTACCTTCATACCGTAGGCATTTTCTCCCTAAATCTTATTGCACAAATATAATTGGAGACCTAGATCCTCTTGGACAACACTCACCCCAATATCGGCTTCACAGCATAAGTGACCCAGAAGGTGCCTGGAGAGCATCAGTGACAACTTCCTGACCCGGGTGAGAGAGGACCTAATTAGAAGAAATCCTCTGCTGGGCATCAAACTCACAAACAAGGAAGGACTCACTGGGGATGCGAAGGCCAAATACAACCTTGGCCGCAAGGGCCACGAGATGGTGGAATTCAGGATCCACCAGGGAATGGCAAAAAGCAAGGTAACAATCCTGGACTTCACGAGAGCGGGCCTTGGCCTCTGAAGGGATGTTTTCGGATGAGTCTAAAGGATTGGGCCCTGTAGGGAAGGGGGGCCCAAGAAAACTGGTTGATAGCCAAGGATCCTCCTCCAAGCTTGAGGATAGTCCACCCCAACAAGCAGCAAGTCAAATACCAGCAGGTCTGCATGGACAAACAAGTAGCTCCTTGCCTAACTCAATGCAAAAAGGAAGCATACAGGAGGTGGAAGCAGGGACTGGTAACTTTGGAGGAATATGGAGACACTATCCAAATATGCAGAGATGTGAATAAGGAAGCCTAAGCCCACTTGGAATTGAAACTGGTGGGACTAACAAAGGCAAAGAGCTTCGGTAAGTATGTAAGTGGCAAACAGAAGGCTAGGGAATATGTGGTCCTGCTGCTGAGTGGGTCAGGCACCCTAGTGATACAGAACAGGAAAAGGCTGAGGTACTGAGTGACTTCCTTGCCTTTGTCTTTCCTAGCTAGACTAGCCTCCGGGAATGCAAGGCTCCAGAGACTAGGGGGCAAGTCTGGAGCAAGGAAGATGTACGCTTGGTGGAAGAGGATCAGGTTAGAGAATAATTACGCAAACTGGACATACAGAAACCCATGGACCCTGATGGGGTGCTACCGTGAGTGCTGAGTGCAAGCGTCACTTCTTCCTTTAAAAGAACAAGACGGAAGACCCAGGGAACTACAGGCCAGTTGGCCTCACAACTTGATCCCTGGGGAGGTGACAGAGCAACTAATCCTGTAAACCATTTGCAAGCACATGAAAAACAAGAAAGTGATTGCTAGTAGTGAGCATGGACTCAAAAATGGGAAGCCATGCTTGACCAACCCGATAATGCTCTATGATGAAACAACTAGCTTGAGGGGAGAACTGTGGATATTGTCTACCTTGACTTCAGTATGGCTTTCAACACTGTCTCCTACAAGACTGTCATAGAAAAGCTGATGAAGTAAGGGCTGGATGAGCAGACAGCTAGGGAGATTGAAAACTGACTGAATGGCTAGGCCCAGAGGGCAGTAATTAGTGCAGTGAAGACTAGTTGGAGACCGGTAACTAAGGTGTACCCCTGGGATAAATAGTGGGTCCAGTCCTGCTCAACATCTTCATCAGTGACCTGGATGGTGGAACAGAGTGTATTGTCCACCGGTTTTCTGATGGGATATAGAACTGGGAGTGGCTGATGGCTACGCTGTCATTGAGTGACCTGGACAGGCTGGAGAAATGGGCCAAGAGGACCCTCCATGAAGGGACTTACGCAGTCCTGTCTACAGGAGAGGAACAACCCCAAGCACCAGTACATGTTGGGGGCCGGTCAGCTGGAAAGCAGCTTTGCAAAAAATGATCTGGGGGTCCTGGTAGACACCAAGTTAAATAAAATACTAATGGTGTCCTGGAGGGCATTAGAAGGAGTGTTGCCAACAGGTCAATGGAGGTGATCCTTTCCCCTCTGCTCAGCAGTGGTAAAGCCACACCTGGAATGCTGTATCCAGCTGTGGGCTCCCCAGTGCAAGAGACCTGGACAGATTGGAGAGAGTCCTGCAAAGGGCAACTAAAGATGATGAAGGGACTGCAGCATCTCTGTAATAAGGAAAGGCTGAGAGCTGAGACTGTTCAGCCTGGAGAAGAGGAGGCTCAGGGCATCTTATCAATGTACATAAACACCTGAAGGGAAGGTGTGCAGAAGAGACAGCCAGGCTCTGGCACAGCAGTGCACAGTGGCAGGACAAGAAGCAGGGGCCACAACCTCAAAGACAGGAGGTTCCCTTTAAGTGTCAAGAAAGGCTTCTTTAGTGTGCAGGTGACTGAGCACTGGCACAGGATGCTCAGAGAGGTGGTGGAATCTCCATCCTTGGAGATCTTCAAAAGTCACCTGGACATGGCCCTGGGCAACCTGCCCTGGGTGTCCCTGCTTGAGCAGGTGGTTGGACCAGATGACTTCCAGAAGTCCCTTCCAGCCTCACCCATTGTGATTCTGTGAATACAGTGGCACAGGCCCATTTCTGAAACAATACATCCTACTTAAAAGGAAAATAAAAGTTACAGATACCTGTTGAAATTATTTGTTTCTAGATTGCTATGTGTAATGAATGTATCTACTGTATCTTACCTCTTGTGTTGAAATTCTGCTGTTAAGTTCAGCTACTTTGGAAGCAGAATGCTCCTTTGCGTACTGACAAAGGATGTTCTCTACTTCTCTCTGATGGGAAGCTTTCAGAGATGCAATGTATTCTGCTGTGTCTTCCTGTATCCTGGGCAAGAGAAGAACAAAACATGTAGTAAAGCAGCTAGACAGTTCTTCAAAAATGCAGTGAATTTTCTCATTTGAACACAAAATACGAAAAAAATGTTAAAGGTAGCACATCTTAGATATTTCATAATACTTTGCAAGAGGCACCACCACCAGTACTTCCACCACTTTGGAGAGATGAGAGGGTGGGAAACCTACAATGTTGGCTATGTGTTTCGTTTAACTAGAGGCAGCTAGAATACTGAAAACACAGCCAATCACCTTTTTAGGCTCCTCTTATAAAAATCAAGGGAGAGAAAATAGATGCTGTTAAATCACAATTTAGCTGTGCTATTTCAGGTATTCATTTTAGAATAAAATGGGTTGCTACCTAAACGTGCTTATTTCCTCTACCTTGAGGTATGAAGGGAGCTAAGGGAAACTATGTGAAGTGTAAAGTTTCTACTGTTGGCCAAGTGACTCCCACTGAAAGCATGCCTCAGTTTGAAGCAAAGTACCAAAATATGTACCAAACATTAATACTATGCAACACAAAGCATTTATGATACAATGATTTATACTGAGATCTTTTGTACTCAGAACCATGACAAACTGTAGTACTGAAAAAGGATTGAGATAGGTTTTCCTGCAGGAATAATTGTGTCTGTACACTGCTGTGAAAAATCAAACAGCAAAAATGAAATTTACAGAGAATGATGGTCAAGTATAACCTGGCTTCACACGTGGCTGACGTGTCATTTTGATCCTGCATCACGCATCATTAACAAGGTTTTTAAAGGAACATGTTGAGCATTTACCTTCGTATATTATTTTCAGAATAAGCCAGCGTTGCTTGAGACTTCACCCTCTGCTGGTTCATTTCTAGAGACAATTTTTCTAGCTCCTCTTTCAACTGTGCATTTTCTTGCAGAACTTCCGAGATATTAGGATCAGAAAAGGTATGAGGTTGGTATATTCTGTCATCATGAAAAATGCCCAGAAAGGGTTCACTGTTGCTGGAATTCCTTTTATCTGTTGCTAAGGTATTCTTTTTCAAGATCTCTTGAGAATTTTCCTTATTATCAGTTTTATTTCTCAAATTATTATCAGACAACATCATCATCCTTTCTTTTTGAAGTTTCTCTACAGTCTTTGTAAGGTCTCTTATTTCTTTATTTTTTGTGACCAGTTCTTGATTTAGTTTTAACAGTCTGTCTTTTGTGTTACCTTCTTTCATTTGAGAATCTGTTAATTTTAAGTCTTTGTTATCCTTTTTACTTCTGAGTTTTAATTCGGAATTTTGACTCTTGAGGTTTTCAATTTCTGTCTCGAGGTTTTTAACGGTGATCTGATGGCTCTTCTTCAGATTCTGAAGCTCCTCTTCAAGTTTGGTAGAATTGGCTTTATCAACATTCGGTTTTGGCAATTCACTCATGAATTTGTAGGCAAGCAGCTGCTCAAGCTCTGCAAGTCTTTGCTCATACTGTATCTGGAGCAGGGGTGGGAGAAGGTGTGGGGGGGAGTAGTTTCTTTAACTGTACATTTATGAATACCTCTTTCTATTACTCTTTAAAGTTCTTGCGTGTCTGACGCAAGATTTTTAAGACAGGATACACAGTTACTAACAACACTACTCAAACAGTTCAGAAATTAATGAAAAAATGTGAAGCAAAGCTAAGTCTGATGTAGAACAGAATTACTCAAGACATTTACGACAAATTCATCTACTCACAGTGAACAGAGTTGCTATTGGAAAGAAAATTAAATGGACAAGAAACCATTTTTCATGGAATTTTGTTCTGTTCAGGTGTAAACAACTTGGACAAATAATATCATAATATGTCAAGAAATTTTTATTTTTGTTAAAATCTACCATTGTTTGCCATGCTTGCAAACATAATTTTTAAGATGTGAAGTACAATTTTCCTGCTAATTAAAAACCTGTGAAGCTTACCTTTCTGTGAAGTAAAATGCCAAATTTCGGTGTTTCGTAACACAAATCTTAAAGAGTTGCTATCATATAGATTTTGGACAGAACGTTTAGTGTTCCCTGCAGAAGGAAACCACAACCTGCTGTGCGTGCAGCAAGGAAGTAGGTAAGCAGCAGCTCTGACCCACAGGATGATATCCACATAGTTGTAAGAACTAAGTTATTATGCCCCAGGAACTTGTCCTCTCAGTTTTGATAGTACCCTAACAATTTTAAATGCTCTTTACATTTTAGATGCCCAAATTGCTGAAGTTCTAGCAATAAATTCTTTTAATATTTTTTTCACTGTGTTCTTGGCCTTCAGTTTTCACCACTGGTCTGTGGCAGACCCCAATAGCCTTATGACTGTTACTTGTGGAGCAGACTACTCAACAAGCATCCATCTTTTACCTTTATTTTTTGAAACTGTTGTTCCATGGCACGGAGACTTTTTTTAGCTTCATCATCTTTACCCTCAAGTTCTGTTTCTAACTTTTTTATTCTTCTCTCCAAAAAATCAATTGTGTTTGTTTTAGCTGAAAGATCGTTAGTTTTCTCAGCAGCAGCAGCAGCGAACATCAAAGCAGGCAAAGAATTTGGATACCTTCTTTTTAGAATGCCTTCCATTTCTCTGATCTACCAGAAGAAAATTAAGTCAGAAGTCAAAAAGAAGAAAGTTCTAGTGAAAAATGAACTGAAATAAGTGACAGAACATTGACAAACAAGATCCATTTAAGCTGTGATAAGAACGAGATGTGTTTTGAGAATTTTTGTTATGATTTTTTTTGCATTGTTTACATTTGTTACTGATGAGTCTTGCTTGTCTGTAAACATCTCTTAGTAACTGACTTCTTATACAACATCACAGATTTAAACAGAATAGATTTGGTCATCAGATGGTCTTACGTCAAATACCTTTTATTTATTTTCTTAGCACTTAAGTTGTATAAGGCTCTTAATGCCGTTCAAATAGTTACTTTTCTTTTGGATTTCCCATTCACAATTTCACGTTCAACTCTACTTTTCTAGCTGCTACAGAGAGATTTCATAACAGCATTGAAATTCTCTCAGTAACAGATTAAATGTCATTTTTTATTTCATTGCAAACTCCAAAATAAATTAAAACCTTGTGTGCAAGACTAATAAAAAGTTTTATTTATTTATTTTTTTTAAAACTATGGTAAGATGGTTTCTGCATTCTTTGCATTAGAATACTGCAGAGGCTCTTTCCTATTTTTCCTACATCCCTGCTTCTCCCCCAGCACAGCAAATTGAACGATTTTGGAGTGAAATGCTAACCAACCGCCGCCTCCAAAAACTGAGGAAGGTGCAGTTCTTCCTGACTTTTTCCTCAGTAGAAACATGGATTTTAAGTTCTCTATTTTCCCAGTTTTCATGGCTTTTGTAGGAACTCAATGGAATTTCAATGTCTTCTCTTGAAACAACTTGGTTAAAATATTAAGGATTTACTAAATTCAGAGGGAGTCTCAGAAAAGAAACAGGAAGCTTGCATGTGCTTTTGACCTCTTGCTCTTTTCCAAAAAAATCTGAACAGTAATTTAACATTAAAGGATTTTAAACGGGTTGTCGGTAAATGGCTTATTAGAACACAGTAGCAGGAGAGCCCTTTGTAACTAAATAATTGCAGCTTTTTGCGTTGAGTGTTCTACAGTATAAAAATTACTTTGTCACAGGGCTTCATTCAGTGCTTTACCCTTATGAAAGGGCTAGTAAGCCTTGTAAGTGACCTTATCTAAAATAAAGGTTAAGTGAAACACAGTTATATTATGGCATACTTGTCGCTCAAGGTCCTGAATTCTTTTAGCATCTGCTGCTCTGTCTTTCAAACGTTTCTTCTGTTGCACACACTGGTCTCCAGCTTCAGCTCTGAGCTTCTCAACCTATCCAATTTATGAGAAAAACTGAAATATACATTCAGAGAAGTTTTCCTGTAGTACAAAAGTAAGCATTTCAAATAAAAACAATCATAGAAATATTCTACAACTTAAGAACTGGTAATAGTTATTTCTACACTAATCGTTTCTTTATGTTTTTAAATTAAGTTACAGCTTCTTGAAGACAATTAAGATCCATGGGGCTAAAACTGAAACTAGGCACAGAAATCTAGAAGAAAACTTTCACTCGGGAACAATTCTTGACTGCAAACCAGTAAACTTGCTTCCTTTCCTCCCATTCTCCCAGTATGCAGGCTTGGTTAATATGAAATAATATAACGTACTACATTATAGTACATGAATTCAGGGTCAGTTTTTCTTAGCCAAGAAATTTGCAAGTCTTAAGTCACGTTACTTTTGTTTCCAGGAGTATCATTAGTGTGTCAAACACAAGCAAAAACAGTTTTAAGCAATATGCACTTGCAATTCTGACTGCATATGCAGTAATTCATATTTTGATTATAAAGATATCCACATTTGATTTAAAGGTTATGAAGGTTTCATGTGGTTTTTCTTCAAAAAGGTGGGAGCGTTATGAAGGACAAAGTTACATTATACGCATCAGTAGAAATCATTTTAAGTTTCAGCACTTTAAATAAAGTTAAATATTTATCACCTCTAGTTTTAGTTTCTCAATTTCTTCTCTTGCATCTTTAAGACGGGCTGCATCTTTATCTAGAAGATCCTGATTTTCTGCATACCATTGAAGTCTCCTTTTTAAATGAAGAATTTCCTGTTTGTATGATTCTTCCATAACTTTAAATTCGTAAGACTTCTCACCTACAAGAATAAAACACCATTATTATTGTTTTATTAGTAATTATGTGTTGAAGAATATGTAATTCAATGTATTTGAATGTGTTGGACAGTCAATACTATTCTTCTCAGCACATTTCATACATTTACTATTTTGACAATCCTGTCACTGCAGTAAAGTTTTAAAATCAGATGCAAATTAGGACTTTAAATGCAACAATTTTTTAAAAAAACAAACAAACCATATAATAATAATTATTTCATATATTGTAGTAGTCAATAGTTCACAGTTTGCTATAGAATGTATTGAAAACAGAATCCCAGTGGGATCTACTCTTCTACGCTACCTACTAGAATAAGGCAACATAGTCAATCTTTTCTTATGAACAGAGTTGTCATAAAAGTGGAATTGTATGATTTCCATGTCCACTGAGAGATAGGCAAGAAATCAAGCTTAATATGCAATAAAGAGTTTGGCTGGATACAATAAAAGGCTTTCTAATAGAATGCCAAAGGTACAGTTGTCTCTCCTTCGCTGTATACTTCTATTGCAAGTTTAGACAATATTAATCAAATGTATCCAGATCATTTCCAAAGTCATACTATATGGAGAAGCAAGTTTTAGTTGTATATTTGTGTAGTCATGCAAAGAATAAGCACAATTACTCAATAAAACGCAGGTGCTTTACCTGATGTAGATGCAATTTGGACTTTTGCTAAATCTCTCTCTTTCTTTGCTTGCCCCAAGTCTACCTCAAGAGCTTGTTTATCTTGTTTAAGACGTTTTATCTCTTCTTGTAATTTATTTTCTTCCTTCTGAGTTTTAGAGAAAATGGTAAGACACGAAAACTAAATACACATCAATATGAACATGTTTTTCACCATAAAATGATTAAATCACTACGGCTGTATTGAAACTAGAGGAGCCCTTAGAGTCTCTAGAGCTCAACGTCAGCTGTATCGGACCAGGAACAATTCCACTGGTTATGAAACTCTTTAGATCCAGCTTCCCTTATCATTGACTTAACCATTTTATAACAAAACAACAACAAAACAAAATTCCTTTTAGTTTCTGGCCTGATCATCAGAGCAAGTATGTACTATAACAGTCCCTCCTCTTGCAGTACGCAGAGCAACCAAAGCTCTTGGAAGCCTTTCATTTTAATGTGAAGTGTACAAAACATTCTCCCTCAAAAACAGAAGCATCTGGAGTACTAGAAGAGTGAGATGAGCAAATTATAACAGATCATTTTCTCTCCAACGTTCTTTTCTAAAACCTTCTTGGTAGAGAGCAGTGATAAACAGTACTCCGGATTTGTCTCAGGTGAAATCTACAGAAGTGTTGCTACTTTCTGCAACATCTCACACAAGGTATTTCAGGACTGTCAGTAAACACAAGCACCACACTTTCAGTCAATCTGTGTTTTAAGGGACTACTTGTGAGAGTGCGTTTATGAGAAAGGGATTACTTGTATATTACAAATGTATCAAACGAATTCTCAGAAGCATGGCAAATAATTAGCAGTGTAAAAGAGAAGCATGCTCAACTACCTTCTTCATTTATATTGTTAGCCTACAATATTGATTTTTTTCCCCCCCATGTGACAAACAGGCTTGGCATATACCTACCTGTGCTGCTCGAAGTTCTGAAATCAATTCCGTGAAACTTTGATTCCTGGGTGGTTCAGAATCCTGCACAATTCGTGACTGGATATTAATTTTTTCTATCTTTTCTCTAAAAAAAAAAAAAAAAAAAAGGCCAATTTTGCGATGTGATGACTTGGCATACTGAAAGCAAAACACAGAACCCTCCAAATGGTACTATAAAATGTCAATTCATGCAGGCTCAAAAAAAAAAAAAAAAAGCAACCACACAGTGCATCCTTATACCAAAAAAAATTTACCTGTATGGGGGAAATCTGCTACATGAGAGGAGGAAAGAAAACGTATTTTCATCAATGAAACTCATCTATGGGCCTCTCCCAGGCAAAGATTTATAGATTAGGAATATACACAGTTGACAGTTTTTTTTTTCCTCCTCGTTACTTACATAGGACATGAATCTTACAGGGCCTACAGTGCTGTGAATCTAATGTTTCCTCCACTACCAGGATCCCTTGTGGCTCCTGATCTACTGTCTATCTTACAACAATATCAAAACATATTCAGATTTGAGCAGAGCTGAAATACCAGAACAAGTGCAGTATATGTGTTAAACATTCTGATTTGAATAACAATATTTGAATTTTACAATTGAAATATTCCTCAAATGAAGCCTCTAGTCTTCCCATAGGTCTGCAAGATCAGCAAAAATACCAAGAATTAAATGCCCATAATCAGTATAAATCTAAATTTTCTCAAAAGAAAAAAAAAAAAAATCACAAATCCAAGAAACACCACAAAACATGCATCTGACAGACTTTGCAGTGATTCTTCATAAACAAAAATAATAAAGTCACCTGAGAAATCTAGAGACTTTAGGTCAGATGTTTAATTAAGCTTACCTTAGGGCTATTAACTCAGACATTAAACACTGATTTTCCTTAAACATTTGTTCTTCATTTTTTTTGTTTTGGATTTGCAGCTCTTTCATTTGTTTGTATAACTTCTCATTTTCCTAAGATGAAACAGACAAAGCTAATGTTAATTGATAAAGAATGTTCATAAATTACTGTTCTACCTAGTTCAAAAACAAGTTTCCCTCCTGAAACACTGAAACAGAAGCAAACAGCAAATGTTTATTACCAAATTTCCAAAAAGGCTATTTACTTTCATTATCTTTACGCTGAAGTCGTATCTAGTGACCTCTAAAATCTTGCCCAAGTATCTGCTCACTCTGGAGTACCAGTCCTCCTGGGTTAGCTCCTCTGCAAATCTATCCCAACTATATCCTGAAAGCACATACATGGATGAGTGATGATAGATCAAAGTTCAACCTGCCCATGCTCCAGCTCTGTAAACAAAACTAGTTACTGATTTGCCATACCTACAGCCACAATGGGATGACATTGCACGCAAAACATACTAAGAAATGCTGCTGAGCACCAGCTGGAAGCTGGTTAAACTAACTTATTTTACAGCTGCAAGTATTCAAAGGGATCATTAAGCTTGCTTCATCTATTTCTATGCTTGACTAAGTAATAAATCAGGCACACTTACAAGGTTTCCTTGTAATCAGCTGTTCATATTCTGTGAAAAACATCTTAAAACAGAATCTTACAGACTTCCAATATTACTTGTAAGTATACGTTTTCTACTACATTTGGGGCAAAAAGGTTAGTTCAAACTAGACATGTAGAAAACACTTAACGTGCAATTTATCTGTGCCCTTCACATCTAAATTTCATTCACTTTTTAGATAGAAAGGTAACTATTTTCAACAGAACAGTAGTAACCATTAAATAGTTTTCTTTCTGAAATTGGCCAGAACACAACATGATATGCTGTGTGGTATACCTGCTGATAACCTTGAATAATGACCTCTTGATCTTCAATTTCTTTTTGTATTTGTGACAATTTTTCTTCAGTGACAGGAACTGTTGCTGTATGATGGATCCACCTCTTTTCTTTAGTCAGCTCTTCCATGCTTCTCAACTTTCAGAAAGAAATAGAAATGATTTGATGCATATTTGTTAGTCATATGAAATCCTCTACAATGCTACACTTTATATTATACATAGGTTACTACACATTGAGATATAAAAGTAGATCAATGAGCCAATGCTATCATTGGAGTTTAACAGAAGCAATACAAAACAGCAACAAAGTATAAAAATTTTGGTAATTCTTAATTTTTATTATTTTTAATTATACCCTCCCTTTTCTATTCTTATTTACTTAGACTGGAAGTTATAGTGAAATAACCCTGCAAATATGCCTTATAGATAAAACACAACATTGAAATGTGCATCAAATAAACAAACAGTATCTCAACATATCATACTTTTCTGCTTTTTCAACAAGTGGTATCTATTACCCTTACCCATTTTTTAAACACATAAGACCAAGTTAAATCTTTGAAAAACAAACAAACAAAAATGCTGCAGAAATCTCAAAATAGCAAAATAAGTGAATTCAGGACAAGACAGTTTATAGAGAAAAAGATCATGTCCTATAGGTAATAAATGAAGCACTGGGTAAACATTTGAACACATACACTACTGCTTTGTATGTGTGGATTTTCTGCTCATTAACAACTCATCTAAAATAACATGCTTTCAGAATAACAACTTTCAGAAGTAATGTTTCTCATTTTCTATATTAGCAGGATACAAAGTGATAAAGTACCTTGCTCTGAAGAACATAGTTTTCCTGACCCCACTGAGAAAGCTCTTTTTCATGCTGTGTTTTCAACTCTTGTATCTTTGTCTCCATTTCTTTCTCCTTTTGTGAAACTGTGTTGGTTAGCTGTTGAATCAAATCACGAGCTCTGTTCAGGTCCTCCTCAGCAACTTGTGCTCGTCTTAGCAAATATAGTTCTCTCTCACAACTTTTGACAGGAGAAAATGGCAAATGCTAGTGAAGAGAGAAATTCAGGGAACCATTAAACTGAGTTGATTGTTTACAGAAAATTACTCTCATCAATTTTATTTAACTGGCTTATCTGGCTCTTGGAAACCACATAGGATACTTGAAGGGAAAATAAAACACCATTCTAGTATCAAAACATCCCGCAAATTTTTCCTTTAATGAGCTATTTTCTTATTTCCTAAAAATGCATGGGGAAAACAAAACAAAGAACAGCTAGAAACAAACACCTCTCATACGAGAGCCACTACACAGCCACTGTATTCCATTATACATTTTTTTGAAAAGCAATAATGATTTAGGCATTCAGTACATTTTCATACAATTTGTAAGGAAGAAGGAAAATCCAACATGGTACTGCAGGTTCAGTCATCTTAGAGGAGTCAAAACATACTATTAAATATTCAGTGTAACTCAGGTAGAAAAACAAATACAAGTACTGTTTAAGATCCTTAGCAGAACATTTTTAAGAAAGAAAACAAAATTATTTTAAACTATGCCCAATTCTACAGCATATTTTTAAAAGAAATTAATAAGCTTTAAAACTTGAAGTACCTTGAATTACTAAAGCAACCAAATTATCCAAGCAACTGAAAATCAGTATTATTCTTACAGATTTTAAAAGCAAAACCAAGCATTTGACTAAAAAGTTTTTATTCAATATCTTGTGAATATTATTAAAGTTTTGACAAAATAGGTTTGCAAACCAAGCTGTACATGCTATAATTAGGAGCATCATTAATTACTACTTACATGCTGATACTCTCTGCAAGAATCCACAACCTGGTGCCCAAGATTATGAACAGCTGATTGTCCAGACATAACTCTGTTAATAGCCTCCTTAGAAGCTGGTTCATTTGTTGCAGATCTTATTATCCTTGTAGCAAATAAGACTTCTTCATCAGGCAGAAAGGAAAACAGAACAAAATTAAAACTTAGAATTTAAAGTCCTTGAAAAAAAAAATCTATTCACGTGATCCAACCCTTAACAGGCAATTGAAGCATTCTACAACCTGTATTTTGAATTAAATATAGAAGCTTCAGAGCAATGAGACACTACAGAAAATGTAGCAGGCATCAGTTCTGTACTTAAGGTAAAAAACAAACAAACAATAAAACAAACCAACACATGATCAACTGGGATAAATAGCTGGATAATAAATCCTTTATGAAACAAGATTCACCTCAGTTCTCTGTTCGGGAAGGGACCAGTTATTTATGTATACAGAAATAAAACATATTGAAAGCTATGGTGAAGGTAAGACACAGTTATTTTCAAAATTTGGAGTGCAGGTAGCACACAAAGAGATGCAATATCTATTTATTGCATCAAGTAGCAACCTGACCACAAAGTAAAAACCAAGGAAGCTCCCCCTAGAAAGTAACTACCATACATGGAACTATGCACAACTTAGTCTTCTGGAAAACAAGTACTAACTACAACTGCCACTTCATTTCTGCCTTTAATGATTTAAACTAAGAGCTCTCCTTAGGAATATCATACCTAAAAACAAACAGGCAATTATCATTTTCCAAATTTAATACTTTTTCCATTTTTTGCACACTCTCCTCTCACAAAGGTGCTCCCTCAGCACTGATGATTAGGGAACTGTTTGCTTCAACGCCTTTCTCTTCTTAGCTACAGAGGCAGAATGCATTCTCTTGAAAGTAACTTCTGAATGCACCTGAAATTGCTGTGGGAGAATTGTTTAGACAGAGAGAGAAAAGCATGTTTGAGTGAGGCTAGTGTCCTCATTTTCTTAGGACTTGTCTCTCACTTCCATCACATCTGTCTGCCTGTACACTTGCACCATCTCCAGCTCTACAGCAATGCTGTAAGGAACAAGGTCTCTTAGTCTGACAGCTGTCACTGAAGCATCTCTTTAAGGCAGGCAACTTAATCTTCAACTGGTTTTCCCAACACTACTTGCAGGGTTTTCAAAAGCATTACATGGTAGAAGTGTGCTAAAACCTCGGCATCCAAAAAGTTATCTTCCCATGCCTCTGAGACTGCAAATGTGGCCTGGTGAAAGATGGCCAGCTGAATTATCTCAGAAAACCCTTCCAGCAAGAGGTCAGTCATCAAAAATAAATAAATAAAGTCCTCTACTTGCAGCTCAGCATTTACAGGACTACATAGGTATTGTTCATTCCTTAGTGCTACAACAGGAGACATGAACAGGAAAGAGGACATTCATTTATTTATTTTAGAGTGTTTTGTTTTCTAGAAAAACAAAGATGAAAAAAGAAGCTAAGAATATAAATTCAGTATCATGTGCAGAAGCTAGTCTATTAGCAAATCTTTGCATTTAGTGTAATTAAAAATGTAACGTATAGAGATTCATTTTTGAATAGCAGCTGTTTTGGACTTACTGGTGAACAATAGCTAAATCCTAAATATAGTAATATAGTGGTGATATATATACAGAAAAATATAGAAAAAAAATAATTACTTAATCACATTTAGCTTTGGATTCTTCTACACCATTTTGAAACGTTACTTTGGGGGGGGGGGGGGGGGCGGCGCGTGGAACCCAGGGGAGAAAGAGGATGTGAAGCATGAACAGCAAAGCTCTCTGGCTCTAAAAGGTAAAATTCAGACCTCTTAAGATAGAATTACCTTTTGATTTGGCTCTGTCTGAAGGACTTCTGGCTTTCACAGTGTTTTTCTTGAAAGTTTCTTTTGGCATTTTCCTTTCAGTAGCTGGAAAAGACTGTTTTGAGTGTGAAGTGGATTTCCCATACCCAGAACTTCTAACCACTCCTTGAGGACCATACGAAGACTTCTTTTTATGTAAAGGTGCTGCACTTCTGTTATTCTTGTACAACATTTGCTTAGTTGTCATTGACTCTGATCTTTCATTCTTCGTGGAATGCGACTGAAGAGCCTATGACAGAGCACACTTATTTAAAAACAGGATTTAGGGTTTAGTGTGATCTGAAGGCAACTTTTGCTACCAGAAAAACATAGAATCAGTTACCAGAATTACACAGCAATAAGACTACTGAGTGGGAGGGGAAGAAAAAAACAAGTGAATTAGTTTTAAGATTTAATTTTAGCCAAGTGAGTAGCATGACATACTGCAGAATTTATTATGCTTTCCTACTTCAGAAGTTTATATAAAACAAGTATTTGCACTGGTTCTGTTTCATTGTTCTGGGAAGTTTTATTATATTACAGGATCTTCAGTTTACCGAGACGTGTAGCTATCAGGTTGACTAAAGGCTAAATCACAGTGAACAAAGAAAACAAGCAAGGAATAGAAACAGAGGCAGGTAGAGAAACCTCCTAAACCTCATCATTAAAAACAGAGCCCTTGACTCTCAGGAACAGCAAATGGGAAAGATTAGCTTACTGGCCCTGTGTGAAGCCCACCAGAATGAATCAACTAAACAAATGGCAAATTAGGTGAAAGGAAGGATTCACATGGATTAGGTAGAAACAAGTGTGGGAAATAGAAAACAAGATTAGAGAAGCTGACTGGTTTGCTAGTCACCACGCTAGCCTGATTAAAAGCCCTACATCTGATCAGTCTAATCTATGCTCTTAATGAGCTGTATTTCTAACTATCCACTCTGTGGGTACACTCTCCATTCTGAGCCTTGTGTGTGTTCACACAGTCCCCTCAATGGGAATACATGCTCAGACTCACTGCTAGCTTGAGGTGGGGATACGGAACTGCAACAGCCTCGCATGTATTGGGCTAAGATTCTTCCTGTCCTGCCAGTCCCAAAGTCCACTGGATGTGGATATCTCTAACAATAGTAATCATAACATGAAGGTTTCGAGAAAAAACAGCAACAAGCTTAATTTCTAGACATCAGAGCATAATCAAATAACAGGCAGTCTAAAGACATATACATTTTGAATGTATTTTCACATAATAAAAATCTATTTGATACCACTTACCTGGTTAGTTTTGCGGCCTTGTGAAAGCAGACAGTCTTCTACCATCTTTTCATTTAGTACATCAGGCTGAACTTCACTGGTCTGAATTTCTTTTTCAGTCACCCTCTGAAGGTTACTTTTATTTGCACCCATCTGCAGAAAGATGCTCTCGTCTTTGTTAGATTTTTCAAGTAAGTTTGTCTCCCAAACTGTATTATTCTGGTGCTCTTTAAAGGGCAAGTGATTGACTAGTTCATTTCCTGTGCTGCCTGTCTGTTTCACAGGACTACAAGAAAAAGGAATAAATAATAAATAAATAATAAATTACTCACTATATAGTAAGATTTTTGCCCTTTGCCTTTCTGCGACTCTCAAAAAAGTGGGCCATTTTCTCTTTATATAACATCTGTAAAGACTGCTTGAACTTGAAAGAGTCACTAGGCTCTTTTTAAGAACAATCTTGCAGATTTAGTTATATATTAAAAAAAAGAATCTAGGCTGAAGATTCACTCTCACACTGTGAAACAAGAGACATTTCCCAGCAGTAACTGCTTTTGTGAAGGCACCAAACTGGGCTATAAGATGAACACCCGCAAGCATGCAGTCAGCGTTAATAAAACTACAAATGATAATTTCTGCAAAGTGTTAAGCTCCCCAAAATAATTTGTTAAGCAAAACCTATTTCTGATGGCTGTGCTTTCTTCTCTGCATAACAGTTGGAGTAGAACAAAAGCAGGTATGGAGCATAGGTTAGTAGGAATTACGAGAGTAATAAGCAGTGTAAGAAGATGTGATCTCTTTCCAGACTGTGGAGATCGGAGAACTAGGATAGGATGTGGGCTGAAAGCCATGGACAGGGGAGGGGAACGATGAGCAGAAGTCCCAAAAAGCAGAGATCCTATTTGTAGTAGTTGTCAGCACGAGGAAGGCTCATCCAAATGACGTGGCAAATGTTGCTGCTTAACACCTAAACAAAGTTTGGGCATCCTGGTCTAAAGCAACTAACTGTATAACCATTGTACAATTCACAGCAACATGCCATAATGCCAACGCAAAACGGTAAAATTTCAGTCTTAGTGAAAAATGTGAAAAAGACAGATGAGTCATTTGTAAGCTGTTTTTCACAAATAGTTAATGGACTTATTACAATTCTTAAAACACGTTCTGAAAAAAATACCTTTCAGGTTCCAAATCAAATCTTCTGGCATTATATGAGTCTCCTTTAATAGGTCTCATCAGTTCTTCCACAGTAGGTAGGTCTAATTAGCGCAAAGTAATAAAAATATTTTTAAAAGATTAGAAAATGTATTTGTAAAAAGGACAACATTTAAAAATGTTTCATAAATTGAATATTAAAGATATTACCAGTTCACTCACATGCTTGCACAATGCACACCTTCCTTTAAGGTATTTACCTGATTCAGTGGTTGACACATTTTTTGAATAGATATCATTATTTTGTGTAACACTTTCCAATAAGCACTTTGAGATTGCCATTGCAGAATCATGTATTTTTTGCTCATCAGTGTCTTCCAAAGACTGATCAATGTGATGATATGCCTGGCGTAATGCTTCGATGTCACTGGTAGTTTGTCCATAGGAAGTGCCTGTGAAAAATGCAAGCCCTTAAGAGCTACTACAGGACTTTCTGCGTGGGAAACATACCACCAGAACCCATGTTTCAGTTACAAGCCTGGACTATTATCAGGAGAGAACAGTGTTTTCAAGTACGGAAAAACTAAAGAAGTCTCATTTCTGCTACAAAAATAAACAGTTACCAAGTTAATTAGTATGAGCTAAATAGCCTTATCTACAGTTTGCATACCTTTCCCAGCCCTACCCCCACTATTGTCTCATTACTAAAGCTAACAGTGTATGTGAAACAATTTTAACAGATGTCATCAGAGCCATACTCTGGTTATCAGCTAGGTACAATCTCTTACAGAGCTTTGTACAACAGTGTATTTTATTGTTGAACACTCTCAAAGCAGAATTTTAGCTATGGTGAATAACTAAAAGAGATTGTATTTAAATCAGACTGCAATGTCAACAGCAACTTTACAGTAACCAAGGGTAAAAAGGTGTGTTTATGCTAAAAAGACACCTTTTTACTGAGATAATTCCTTCTCTTCTCAAGATACGTTAATAAAAGCCAAGGGCATCATGTTCACTGGCAACTTAAGAACAAATGAAGACTCCATAACTATCTGTTTGCTTAAAATAAATAAAAATCTTTACCTGTTTCTTTCATTTCAATTCCACTAACTTCTTGAGGCAGATAATGTTCACCTAGTGCTACATCTGATGTTTCAACAGTCTTTCGAAGTTCTGTAGTTGAATCTTGTGAATCAAGTAACACAACTAAAACGAAGAAGATAAGCGTTAAAGAAAACACAGTTCTCTTATTCATAGTCCATCTACGCTGGAATTAGGAGTACACCAAAGCTTATCTTGATGCTCTAAATGTGCCAAAAAAGCAGCCATATAGATTATTATAATGCCATTAATATTAGTAACTCTAAATATAAGCATCAAAAATACTGTCTAGTAAAATAAAAAAATAAATTAGTAATTACTTTGAAGTGCTAACACGTAGATTTATTTTTAATCATTTCAGTCCAACAGACTTCCAGTAGAACACAACCAAATTAAGTAAAAAAAAAAAAATAAAAAATCCAAGTAATACAATCAGATGAAAAAGTATCAAAAAGGTACATTTAATATTCTTCTACTGATGAAATTTTGTATTTTACCTTTAGCCAGCATGCCAGTGTTTGGTTCCTGTGAAGAATAAACAAATGAAAATATTACGTTTGGAATTTCATGAAAAAAATCTGGACAAACTTTAAAAGCTGGCCCAAAACCTAAGAACTAAAGCAGTTCTTCATGTTCCAAGCATGTGCACTTTTCTAAAGCTCTCCTCTTTCAACACCCTGTACTCTAAAAACCCTCTTGTAAGTGACTGGGAACTAAATGATACTCTGCATAAATGAAATAAGATATTTACACCTTCCTGGTTGTCTTCTACTGTAATTTCAGAATATAAAATAATGTAGCAGTAAGTATATTACAGTTCCATTCTATTTGTTTTCAAACATTTCTTAGAAATATTACTCCAATAAACTTAAAAAGAACTACAAATTATCTACTATAGATGAACACAGTGCTCTATAGACTCCTTTCCTAAAAATCGAAACCAGAAGGCATGCTCCAGGAATGCACCTGGTGTGGTCCAGCCACACATGCTCCATCTCAAAAGACCTGACGAAGCAGGTTGATAGCAGTATTCCCAAAGCCGTGTAGATTTTGCGTTCTCTGTCCGAACTGCTTCTCCATACAGATCTGCTTCTTTTGGTCTCAGTCACTTGCTAGCATAGACACCACTTTAATAGCTCCACGGGAGAAATTAATCACTGTCCGTCCTGAGGCTGAGGCTCTAAGCAGAGCTCCTCTTAATTCAGAGGAGGAATAGGTAGGCAACCCTGTGAAGAACTTAATGCTTAGTGATACATTACAGGGAAGTGTATATCCTCAATAAAACAATATAGTCCTAGGATCATTATATTCTTTCAGACAGTACATATAATACAAGGGTTTAGTATATTCACAGTTATACATTGGAGAGATTTTACAGTTCATGAAAGGAATATAAACATTTGCAAAGTTATATTTGTCTTAAACACTTTCACTCCTGACATCATATTTTGATTTACCTGATTTCCTTCAGCCTTAAAGCCAGGATTAGCATCTGTTTCTTCTTCAAAATCTTCACTGTAGCTGCCTGAAGAGTAAAATAAACATCAAACAAATGCAATATTCAGGAAAGATAAAGCAGTATGGGAAAAGCTATTTCCTCTGTCCCAATCTCTCAGCTAAGAACAGCTACTACCACTATTACTTGTTACACAAAAACAGAAAGTTTTTGATACTGTGTATAGTAGAAAAACTACAGTAAAAGTCACACATAATATCTCCAAATACAAATGAAGTTTGTTGTATGACAGATATAAATTAACTCTGTCACCTTGTGACCTACTTGAATTGACCGTTTTTATTCAATCATTTTCTCTCACTTTAGGGTGAAATGATGCAAAGCTACAAAGTTGCTATAGTATTTCTGCGACACCTACCATGATCTGCGATCTATTGATCAATCATATTTCTGAAGAGATTTCCTGTGATTTACAAATATGGCCTCTCTATATTTGGGAAATTCAAGCTCAGTATCCCTCAAAACTTCAGCTAAATCTTTATCATATATTAGGAATGAAGAGTGAAATAAAGAAGGCAAATGAAATACGAATACAGAAAGACAAGTAGTATGGAAGGAGTATAGCATGGAAACTTGGAAAAAAAAGATCAGGTAAGAGTAATACTGCAAATTACAGAGATCAAGCTCAGGCAGGAAAAGACAGAACAAAAATACAGAAGATGACACTTGAAACACTGGAGTAACTCAAATGTTAAGGGGTATTTCAAGATCAGGGTCTTTTTTTTTTTTAAATCAGTTTTTGATAGGCAGATCTCTTTTCCCCCTTTTTTCTCTTCCTTTTTCTCTGTTTTTTTTTTTTTTTCCCCCCTCCCGTCTCATACGTTTTGGTCGCAATAGATTAAAAATCCAAATCAAAATAAAAAGCACAAGGCATCCTCTGATGCCCTGCTATGAAGTCTTCTGAAGACTTTGCATCTGAACAGGAGCACTAATCCACAAATTTATTTCTGTTATTGCTTAATGAGGTTATTGCAATTCATAGCACATGCACTTTAAAAAAAAAAAATCTTCAAATGAACAGCTTAAGATAATATTACCAGATTTCTCTTCATGTGCAGCTTCCTCTTCTCCTTTTTTACTTTCTTCATTTCTGAGAAACAAAATAAAAAATTTACTGTCTCTTCTTGGAGAGTAAATAAATACATTTTTTAACTCATAAAATTTCACATTTATTGCTAATTTTAAGAAGTACCAGAAACCTGAATTTCTCCATCATATCAAATCATAGGTAAGAAAGTCAGGTAAATGTCAGTAGTTGTTAAAATAAACATGTATTTTTATCATATTTATTTCCATTTCCATCATATTGTATATCTCCATACTTCAAATTCTCAATCTAACTCTTAAAATCACCTCCTTTCTGCATTCTCTCCAACATCTACACCAGATTCTCACACAAACATTTATCATCAGGCTTGCTTCCTGTTCTGACCTTTTCATTCTGCATTAGCAACACAAAAAAATCATCTCTTTCCCCTTTCTTGCTTAAAACTCTCCAGAACTCTGACTCTCCAGCTGTTCTCACATTGGATGTTTACACTTAATATTTTTAATGAATGCAGACTGAACTGCCCGTTCCTCCATTATTCTCACAGATATTTGAACTTGTTTTCACATTACTGATTATAAATGGATTTCCCTAGCCTGTCTTTCCTCCATATTCATCCAAGGGGGAAACAGAATATTTTTTGGTCTACTACCTAGTTACTATCAGTTGTTATCTCTTGTCATTTAGCTACACCTTACAGTTAAGAACATTAAATCAACTTGTAACTATTGTGTTGTACAAACATGATGTAGCTATGTTCATTCATCACCTAGCCACGCTCTTGCCTTACTTCTTTATTTATTAAACCCACTTTCTTTGTCTTTAAAAAAAAAAAAAGCAAACCAACAACAAAAACAAAACCCATCCACACCCAGAAAAACATACAGGATCTTGTCTCATGGATACCCAAATGTGGTATTCAGACGCCCAGGTCATATGTGCCCACTAGTATAGTCTGCAACTTTTCTTCCCTCTAAATTACCGAACAAATGGTGCTAGTATTACAGAATCATTGGAATCCAGCTCTTTATTTAATCTTGAATAATCAATAGTTGATGAAGCTTCCTGTTCGAGTTTGGCAAAAAAGACCTCTTTTTCTTCTTGTTCTTCCAGGGTATCCAATCCAACTCCTGTGATACTTTGATTAGGCCCAGAAGCTACCACTGAATCTAAATTTGAGAAAACAGAATAAACTAACTGTGTTGGCACTCTATGACTACACATAATAGTCATAACAGTTAACTACAACTATAGACAGACTTACAAACTATTAACGGTATCAAATTATCACAAATTAACATAAGGAACTTTCAATCCATAAGCTTCAGCTGAGAAGTGAAGAATCTCAACTTGCAATAAATTAGAGGACATTTTGTAATAATAATTTAGGTTTAGATCTAGCTAACTTCCTGAAGTGGTTGCACTCTCAGTTCTCACCATTTGTCTCCAGGCTGTCTCTACTTAAGGAGATAGCGATCCCATTACTTGTCTGAAGAGGCATCTTTTCTGTGTGCATATTCTCATCAGTTCCTCCCATCAGCTGCAAAGCGTTCTGTATCTTGACAATGCTTCCACTTGATCCAAGCATTCCTAGGAAGGAAGCTGCAATATTACTACTACCTAGAAACTGTTTGTACGACACTTCAGTCGTGTTCCAGAACCACCTTTTTTGATCTTGTTGCAACTGCAAAGATGTACAATCTTACAAATTGTGTTCTTCTAACTTCTGTTTCTGTTATGATATGTAAAACCTTGTTTAGAGTTAACTGGCCTATTATAAACATTTTCTTCCCATCCTACATATTTAGGCCCAAGCCTAAAGTTCAGCATGAGATAAATGTAACAACTGTTATCGACTTCCTGTAACACTACTCATGGAGAACAATTAACTTTTTGTTGTTGTTGTTGTTAAAAGAACAGAGAAACTAACACTTCCTTGTTGAAAATCTATTAATTATGTTTGATTAATTATCCCTGAGAAAGCACCAGACTTCTAAAATTTGTAGCCATTGGCTGAACAGCTACATTTCATTTGTTGCAAATTAAGCGCTTTAGGGGGGAAAAAAAAAGTAACCAAACTTAGAGGTTGCTGACAAACACATAGTTCTTCCATTCTGTGTGCTTTTGTAACTGCAATATGCAGTTGCTCTCCTTACTGTAACTTAATTATTGCGAAGGCAGTTCACTAACTTTATGTGCGAATTCTGCTCTCAAACAGAATGCTGCTGTACCTACTTCCTTACCAAAAACCAAAAGCCAAATATTGCAGTAAATTACTACTTAAATAAGCTGTACTAAGTCCCTTCTGCCTCCCCCTGCAACATCCACTTTTAGGCTTGGATTGTTACCACGTCTGTCTTTTCCAAAATGAATCTCCAGTCAGCAAAAATAAACTCAGAATTTATTCTGTCTTTCCAAAGGATGTTTAGACTGTAGCTGTGTACTTGTACTGAATGTACCAGGAGGGGTGAAGACACTGACAAAAGCTCATTTCCTGTTGGCAGGGGACTGCAGGAGAGGCATACCTCAATAACCCTGCACATCAAGAACACTAAACCTGTCTCCCATGTGCTGATCAAGTCCATCAGCTCTAGGCTGTTATTCTGTCCTTGTAATATACAAGTCCAACTAAGTTCCTTTAAACAAATGCCATACTTGCCTATATAATGACAATGGAGAACCCCCTCCCTTCAATACTGAAAATGTACCAGAGTGAGGCAAAGAGGGGAGGAAGGGGAGAAAAAGGGGGGGGAAAAGAAGTCTGAACATCTTTTCCTTCCCTAATGGCCAGCCCTTAGCACGTGCATTCTGATTTTAAGAGCCTTCTTGTTAAGTAGTAGTACAGTATTTTTCCTTGAGTTGCAATGACAAAGTCCCCTTACATGCTTTACTGGGAGGCTAAATACATGTGATTTTACATCTTGCAAATGACTTCCATTCCTGTACCTAACTTTGGTTCCCTCCCTGATACAGAGCTCTGACTTACCTTGCATGCTACAAATAGATGTTGGAGACTAACTTAAGGCCAAGCTCCACCTCTATACAGTTACTACCTAAACAAAACCTATTTGCTACTACATTGAAAACTAGGAAATGAAAAACTCATTGTGCTGTACAGAAGCTAAAAAAAAAAACATGAATAGTCCATTTCTCTGATAGCTAAATGCAGTAATTTAAAGTGATTTACCCAGATGGGCACTTTGTTCTAGCTATCAAGACAGCAAATGGGAGTCTGTTTTCAGCTGGATCACAAATTTTTTGCACAGCTTTAGATTAACTGCAATCTCAACTTTTAATGAAACAAAATAATAAAAAACAAAACATTTTCCTTAATTTTATTTTAATTATCTCAAGCTCAATAAACTGACAGACTTGCACTGCTCTTGAAGTTTTCACAATTTTTTTTAACTGATAATATTCAAGTAATTTTCCCGTTCAAATTTGACCTGAGCTTTTTAAAAAGCACTTTCCAACTATAATCTGAAAATCAAATGCTGTTTTACAGCCACTGAGGTTTATAACTCAGCCACTCCCAATTCCCAGATACGTGCACCAGATTACAAGGGGATGCTACTGTTGCTGCTGAAGGCAAGAACATCTTTTTACTAGCCCTACAGAATCTGAACTCTGAGAAACCTATTGAACTTGGAAAAAAACAACACCAACTTGGATGGTTTTCAAAGTTTATATTTTCACTGTGTTTTTTGACTGTTTGAATAGTCTTATCGATTTCTGAGGGACTTGCAAGGGTGATGGGGGGGCATTTTTATTTCTTGTGAAAATGATTTCTAGAGCAGCAGTTTCATTTTACTAGTCATAGCCTTACACTGTTAATTCTTGCAATATTTTGCAAGACTCATGATACATGGTATACTGCCCCTTACAATAAATTAAAGTAAGAACCTGAATTTCACTTAGAAAAATATTTTATCACACCTGCAGAAAAAACTTTAAGAACATAAATACGCAGGGCTTAAACCTAGATATGATGACAAACACTTACTTCTGTTATTTGTAATTTGACCATGACTTACAGAATTGAGCAATTTTCTTTTTGATATCATATAAAACACAGTAATTTTGTTACCCTCCAAATTGTCTGGACTGTCAGAAGCGATGCTTTCTTCTTCTTTGTTTAAATATGAATCTTTCTTGTCCTTATGAAATTTTTCCAGCATTTGGAATTTAGACAAAGCCTTGCTCCGAGATGCACTGGAAGAAGGTTTAGGGGGAACTACTTTTAGGTGTACACAAACATTTACGAATTTTAATATACAATGGACAGGGAATAAAGAGAAAAATAGGGTGTGAGTATTCTGATTGCCAATTCCGAAAAAATAATGTAATTCATTTTCTTGTTGAATTATCTAAAATTTTGCAGCTATAAATAAAAACTAACAAGTTATGCATTTAAGAATGCTGAAACTAATTTTTTTCCTTTAATTTTTAAAAGAAAAATTACTAATTAGTTCTTACTCCATATACACCTTGCATTCAAATACATTGTTCTATTGTTGCTCAATGTATATACTAACTGAAAACATAGAAAAAGAAAACTAAGAAAACTAATTCAACAATAAAAGAAGTTTTGTACTATAGGTTTTGAAAGAAAGCATCTAGATCAGTTCAAAGAAAAGCAGAAAAACATAGGCAAGATGTGAATTACTACTGCCTTTATCACTGGCAGTTACAAGAACTGCATATTGCCTATTTAAACCCCTGTGAGGACTTGCTTAGTGGCCAATAAAATCAAACACCTATTCACTTTACCGCTATTTAAATTTTAGATAACAGTACCATTGCTGAAAACTGTGCTCTCTCATGACACTTAGATGATAGTCAAACTATACACTTTATATTACCCTAGACTAGACAGATGCACTGCATGAGACTTGTCCAAACCATCAAGCATGTGTGTTTCTGTATGTGCTTTGTAGGGGCGGTAGGGTGCTCCTAAACTGGCTAATTCAGAGAAAATTCTTAGTTACAGATTGTTCAAATTTACCTTGACACATGAGAGAGCAAAGGCTGCCTAGGGGATCTGGTCAAGCACTCTTGTTGTCTACAAACAGGAGGACTATGAGGAGATCTGACCAGAAGCTCGTAGAACTCAGAAATATGCAAGATGATTAAAGGAAGATAAACGTATGACAGATGCAGGCTAAAGTCAAAAGAAAAAGCTCTAAAACCCTTGCAGATACAATATATGGGTCCTTTATTCCCCTGACTGATGGCCAAGACCACTAATGAGGCATCACTTCTCTACCTTCATTCTCCCACATCTACAGAAACACCAAAAATGTTGACAGCATGCCTTCAGTTGTAAATAATGCAAACACCTGTGCCTTTTAAAATGGTAATTTGACATAACTGTCAAACTTCTTCTATTGCTCACATTTCAAATGTTAAGCTTAATTTGAGACAGTCAATTTTAATGTTTTTATCCCAGACCGAGATGCTTTATAGCTATTTTGCACAAAGGAGGCTTATGAAAACAGGACATACACTCTAGAAATCTACCATAAGGAAAATGATCTATAGACTTCGTAGTCACAAACAGGATCAACTGCCAAATATTTCTTTGTCATGGCTCTCCAAAATATTATTGAATCTGTTTGAATTCAACATCAAAGCTACATTTAACGTAGTGTGTATATATATATATATATCAAGTTAATTGCTACTATACACAAAAGTGTTTCATAGAGCAACAATTATAGTTCTTAATTATTATTGGAGTTTCTTCTCAGATAGCATTAATAGTTACTTCATATAGACGGCTGAATCTGAAATTACGTTGACTAAAATAATCCCTCAGATTAAATAACCTAATTTGTCATTACGATACCAACTGAACTGTTTCCATTTCAGAGGCAGCATGCACAGCAGAGGGAAAATAATATTAATACTTACCTGACTGGAGTTTTTCAGCTTCAACAAATAGAACACTGAATATTAATATTTCTTGAGTAGGAAATACAGAAAAGATATTTTCTGTTTATTAACTATACTGATCTTTGTTATGACTTTCAAGGTTATTTTCCTCCCGCATTTGCCTACATTCAATACTGACTGCCTACCTACATTGCTAGGTACAGTGATCAATGATGTAACAACAATTAAACAAAAATTCACACACTTGTTAGTTTCTTTGGGAAATGACAAACAAATTAAGTGGCAGCTTGCTTTCATGAGAAAACTAGGTCAAAAGGACTATTTACAAAGGATTTTCTACAGGAAATGTACTAGTAATATAAGGCTGACATTGAATAAACTGAACAAAACATATTTAATCAAATACCAGACTGGAAATCTGAATGTGGAATCTGTTTTTCATTGTTTTCCACTACTTCAGCATGGCTTTCCATCCTTTTCTTCTCTTTTCTCACTTTAACAAATCTTGTTTGAAAATCTTCAAAAGTAAGACAAACAGCAAGAATAGACAGGCAAGCAAGACAGGACAGGAGTTATTATAACCCAATTTCTCTTTATCATTTAAATGGCAAAAACAAGTAGACATCATATGAGTTAGAGATATGTCTTTAACCTGTCAAATATGGAAGACCGTATCTTGAATCATAATTTACACATTTCAGCTTAAAGCTGAAGAACAGAGTTCAAACGTGCCTAGAATAATAAGCAGAGTTATTTTAAAATAGCTTAGCCAAAAGAACGGAAGTAGTTTACACTGTTTACCATTAGCCTACAAAACCAAGTGAAAAGAGGTCATTAGTGCAAATTGCTACCTATTTCCCAACACTTTGGCAATGAGACACCTTGGAAAAAACATTCAGACAACAAATACTTGCAGAAATATATAGTCCTCCAGTCACCTGTCTCATGTCTTTCAGGAAAGCATGGTATAGATGCTAAAGCAGCTCAAAATGAAAACCCCAAACTGGAAACCGTTTATCACCGTGGTGCATAGCTCAAGCTAATTAGCTAGACTTTGCACTTCATTAATATCACAATCTCTCTCCATGGTGCCATTCAAACACATCAACTCATATGGAGCTAGCTCACGTATTTGTAATGCTGCACTGGGGGTGGAGGTGAGATTCATACATTTACATAATGTTAATTCACGATAACAAAACACTTAGAGAATAATAATTATACTACCTGACAGCCTGTTAATAAGAGTCTTATCTGCAAAACAACATGGAGGTTCAAGCTTATGAGAATTCACAAGGAACTGCACAAAGTTTTGAAAAACGCTAAATTTACACTTCTGAGAAGTTAAACTCAGCTTACTTCCATATTTGTTGTCATCAGAGCAATATTACTATTTCTTCAGCAGGACAATTATTTTGCTATTGACGGCACATTTAATAACCTTACAAAAAGCTACAAAACTAGATCACCTTCTTCTCCTCATTTCATCCCTTGCAGTAACTTATGTTGCAATGCTGCTGTGCCTTCATCCATTATTAATACACGAGAGGAACATAATTCATAACACACATCTACTGAAGAATATTAGACCTAGCAAAATTGTATTTGATGGAAGCACAGAAGCGTGCAACACAAAGAGAGACAGAGAAAGGAAAAAAAGGAGCAGTTCTAGAAGCATATCAGTCCCTCAGGAAGAGTATGAATATGAACAATCTCACTTCTTTCATGGGTAAATTGAATCCATGCTTGCAGAACCGGGTAGATTTACCTTCTACATATTTTCACATTAAAAGATAAGTTTGTTTTAAGATATCTGTGATGCTTTTACCCTGATGGTCAACTAAGCTCCACCACAACCACTCTCACTCCCCCTCCTCCAAGGAAAAGTGGGAGAAAGTATGATGGAAAAGGCTCAAGGGTTGAGATAAGGACAGTGAGATCATTCAGCAACTATTGTCACGGGCAAAACAGACTCAGCATAGGAAGATTAATATAATTTATTATTACCTACTACTAACAAGCTAGAGCAGTGAGAAACTACAAACAAACTAAAAACACCTTCTCCCCATCCACCCTCTTCCACCTCCCGCCCCCAGAGCAGCAGGGAATGGAGGCTGCAGTCAGTCCCCGACGCTTCTTCTCCACCTCTCCTTCACAGTCCCTCTTGTCCCCTGCTCCATGCGGGGTCCCTCCCACGGGATGCCGTCCTGCCCGAACTGAGCCTGTGGGGGCTGCCCACAGGCAGCAGCTCTTCAACAACTGCTCCCACACGGCTCCGTACCACGGGGTCCATCCCCCAGGAGCAAACTGCTCCAGCACGGGTCCCCCACGGGCGGCAGCTCCCCCCAGGCCCCCTGCTCCTGCGTGGGCTCCTCTCCACGGGCTGCAGCTCCGGCCCGGGGCCTGCTCCTGCGGGGGCTCTCCATGGGCCGCAGCCTCCTCCAGGCCACATCCACCTGCTCCACCGGGGGCTCCTCCACGGGCTGCAGCGTGGAGATCTGCTCCATGTGGGACCCATGGGCTGCAGGGGGACAGCCTGCTCCACCAGGGGCCTCTCCACAGGCTGCAGGGGAACTGCTGCTGTGCGCCTGGAGCACCTCCTGCCTTCCTGCTGCACTGACCCTGAGGTCTGCAGGGTTGGTTCTCACTCCTCACTCCCAGCTGCTGTCATACAGCAGGTTTTTTCCCTTCCTTAAATCTGCCAGAGACCCAATGAACATTGCTCCTTGTCTCGGCTGTGGCCAGCAGCAAGTCCCTTTTGCAGGTGGCTGGAGCTGGCTCTGATCTGACATGGGGCAGCTGCTGGGCTCTGCTCACAGAGGCCACCCCTACACCCCCCTGCTACCAAAACCTTGCCACGTAAACCCAATACAAGACCTTAACAAGTTTACTAGAAATTTATTTATATTTCATATGTCAATAAATGAAGATCAAGCACGTTTCAGTTCTAGTTGCTTTTCCTCTAGTTAAACTGCAGGGCTGAAAAGATATTCTTAGCTTAAAAAATAAAAACCATTGAATTGGTCTGGACAGGAACCACCTGATATCATCACATTACTTCTGGTTCTACTTTGCACTTAACCCATATAAGAACTGTTCTCCAAAAATTCTAATTAGGCTGCCCTTTAGGTACCTATTCCAGTATTTCTGGTTGAAGTAGCAGGAGAAGCATCAAAGCGCTTTATGGGTTGACTCAAGCATCTCAGAAAAAATCATGGAAGAATGATGAACTTCTGAAGACCCCTGAAAATTTTCACTGAAAAAACATTGAGAAATGAGGTCATGCTAACTGCTTAATTCTCGTGCTATGCCCACACTGTTCTTCAGGATTTTTTTGAAAAGCAGTAAGGAAATCATAATATTTCATAACTACCTGCACTGCCTGATAGGAGTTTTCTCATGTCCATTGGAGATCTCCAGCAACATCTTAAAAGCCAAGGACACATGAGTCCAGACAACATCCATTAATGGTTGTGCCTAAATGGCACAATTTCTGACTAAGATTTGACATGAACTATAACAACACTAACAGGACAGAGATATTCTTAAAATCAGAGACTACCAGTAGTACCTTAGCTTCGTCATATGAAAACCTGATTTCTGGGATTTTCTGTTAAGCTCCGTTACAAGCTACACAAATCATGAAAATAAGAGGACAGTGATTATTACAAGAAGAAGAGACAATCGCCCTGTGGAAACTAACTACCCCTAGGGTCTGCTACCAAATAGGAAAACAATGAAGGAATGGAAATTCAGAGGTGGAAAGCTTGCATATAATACATTTCCCTCCCTAACTACATGACTTAGTAAATACTGAACTAGTGACTG